>NC_088361.1:41470001-41750001 GCF_034508935.2 Berghia stephanieae
GAAACCGGGATAAACTCCGGCTCTCCATGGGCCGAATGGCTCTGAAGGACTACTTTCCAGAGTCCAGCAATTAACGGTTTAATATTTTAAAAACGAACCCCAACGCGTTTTGCATCATACGTAGGCTTTATTCATTATCAACAAACTAAGTGCTTCTTGCAAAATATAACGTGTTTTTATAAAGAGAAACAAACATTACGGGTTGATCATTAATTATCAATAAGCATATTCAAAATCAGACGTGATTTAGATGTTATAAACATTGCTATTTATTGGTATATTGTAGACATGGTAAAATGAAGCGGGCTTATGCAGGCTACAGTGTCGAAATTAAAGAGGGGGGGAGGGAGGACAGAAAGCCGGGAAAGAATTCAGTGACCAGTTGGTTAACAATGTATGGATCTTCCTATTTTTCTCTCGTCGTCCTTAAATTTAAACATTGCACTTTACACACAAAACTCACGGTTTATATTTTTTGTACACTGAAAAACAGAATATTTTCATTAAGGCTTGAAATAAAAACGTATAATTCATAAATCAATAGACAAAGATGATAGCCAAATCGTCAAAAAAGATTTAAACCCGAGACTTCTGGGGGAAACCTCAAATGTAAAACCTGTAGACAATTTGGAGGTTATCATTACCTTTTGATGACATGAAATAAAGCTTTCTGACCAAAATGAAATAAATATGTTTGTCAGAGTACAGTGGTATACGCACAAAAAGGTGGAAATGGAAAAGCTTCCGTGGAAACAGTACAAACAATGGAAGTTACGAATACAAATCCTTCGTCAGCAAAACAATAAACTAAGGAATGTTGAAACAAATAAAGTAAAATATGTGGACACGCTACAATTCTCACTACATTTGGTTTTATTTCTTTCCAACCTTACTTTGTTTACTGTTTTGCAGACTAAGGCGCTGTGCTCAAAACGTATATTGTTTGTACTCTGTCTATCTGAAGCTTTTCCATTTTTACCTTTTCGTTGGTAGTTTGACGCCCCAGGCTTCAGACAGACCCCATCGCTCTCTAGTAGTTTCATATTTGCAGTAATGGATGTTGTGAATTGTACGCACCTAAATAGCAACAAGCGTAATGTACAAAAATTATTATAACAACTTCAAAAAATAACCCCCCAGAAAAACAGTTAAAATGTTAAGACATTATTTGTTTTTATTATAGCTAAAGAAAGGGGGGGTTTTTTGTCCGAAACGTATAGTTTTTATTATTCCGTTCTTTTATAAGTTATTATATTTATTTTTTGCAAATTACTTTTTACAGTCTACATAGCATAGTATTCACAGCAACAAGTGTATTACGTAAGTGATCTTACTATGGCAGCAACATATTTTTCACGTTCGTTTCACCATTAGACTCGGAATCAATACTTCATTCGATATCGTCACCCTGCAGTATGAATAAACATATGTCAAAAGGGAATTATGGTAGCATTCGACAAAAAAAAGTCATCAATATTGAATTGTTTCTGAAAGCTGTGGAGATATTTAGTTTTCATCAGATTTTATAGGATAGATATTTTTTTTAATCATCTAAAAGCTGAAAGCACAAAACAAACGGTAGAGCTTCTCAAATGGTGTGGACACTTTTTCGACACTTTAAATTCTCTTATGGCAGCAAATCCCGACTTTTTTAGAATAATTTTCATTATTTAACCAAAAGTAAAACTGATGACAACGATATGTTTTCTCACTGTTACAAAATATTTGAATACTAGTGTCGACTGTCACGAAACGACCTTTCGGCGCAGCCTCAAATCTGTTGTACTCTGAAGGAAAGAAAAAACATTTAAAACATTTTGGTTACAAAACTTGTACTTCAAATATGGATCGATTAAACTGGCCCTTTTCTTGCCAAAATTCTGAAACCTTGAACTTCAAGGAAGACCTCGAGGAAGTCCCAGAAGTGATAGTTTTTGGCAAGACGAGGATCATTTAAATCGGTCACTATCTAAAGGACTAGTTTCCTGGCCATTAGTTTAAAAATGTATTTGGGTTTTGGTTTTTTGTTGTTTTTTTTTAAGAGTAGGCAGAACTGCTGAATCGGTGTTGCAAATAATTAGAATAATACTTTGTCGTTTGAATGGCTGAATTTTTAATTGGAAAACGTCACGAATTGCTTTTCAATTTTGGATTAATCTTAACGGTTTTGAGTTGGATAAGATATATAAAATTTTTGAGCAGTAACATATTTTGAGCTATGCCATTATCCAATGAACAATAACTTTCGAGGATGTAGTCGCCTGAGATGGATTATTTTCCTTGTTTTTGATTTCCCGCTGCATAATTGTCTTAGGGTCTTTGTGATTGGATAATTGCGGAACATTTTAGCAGACGGGAAAAGTCACGAGAAGGAAGTGACGGGATTTCAAATAAAACAAAATCGACTAGTTACTTAACCCTCTCCTTACCAACTGTAGTAAATCGTCACATTCGTTATGATACAAACAACATTTTTTTTTTACTGTTCAGATTTCTTTTATAAATCATTTAACAATGGAAGAAAAATCATTGTTATATCTCCAAGAACTTAATGCTGTTTTTGTAACGCCTGTTTTAATCAAGAAAATGATATATAGCATGCACTTATTGCTGTTAAACTGGATTTTTAAATTTTAATATGTGTAATGTGTACGTATGACAGGTCATGAAGAGGAATGAAAGAAGAGAGTTAAATTATTCACTTATTTAAGTAGGACATTTTAACAGCTGGTTATAATGTAAGTATTGTAAATATCAAAATATGTATTTGAAAAAAATGCTACTTTGAGATTTCAAAATGGTTCGTGATTTTGAGAAGTCCGCAATTAGAAAAGTTAGAAATGTGGCCAAAAACAATCATGTTTTTAAATAAAAGATCTCATGTTGATAGTCTTTGATGGGGAATAAATACTACATAATACAATAAACAAATGTTAAGATTTACCAAACCATAGCTTAATGAAAAGAATATTTGGATGGGTAGCCAAGAAATAAGTAAAAATGACTCAAATAGCCTGCAGCTGGGGCGAGATGGAGCTTGTTGATATTTTAACTCGAATGAGTGGATGGTTTTTGGTACAGACTGCATAGTGTTTATAAAACGTTTAGTAATAGAGGGATTTTTTTTTAATTACATTCTAATATCATTGTAATTAGATACACTGGAAAAAAAAACTTAAGTAATAGATAGATGGAATTAATTTTCGAATGTTACATTTTACTAGTATATCATTGTAAGTAGATACATTAAAAAATAACTTTTAATAATAGAATGACTTAATTTTCGAATGTTACATTATTACTAGTCATTCTAATTAGATGCGTTTGAAAAAGAAATCTTTAATTTATCCTCAGAGGAATATTTTCTTTTTGTGTGTCTTTCTCAAGCAATTCTTTATCCACTCAGTCTTCATCTCATTCAATGTCAATTTTCACCAGTTAACTGCCGTACTCTGGAAAAACAAGGATTAAAAACTTTGGCTAGAAAACTCGCCCTTTGGACTTTGCAAAGTCCCAGAATTTTTTTACTTTTTGCCAAGATGAGGGTCATTTAAATCGATCGATATTTGAAGGTCAAGTTTTCTGGCCAAATGTTTAAACACGTGTTTTCCAGAGCACAGCAGGTAACTGGTTAAACCTGTAAATGGCCGTGCTATAATCATTTCACCGAATTGCAGGGGGAAACGACATTTATTGAAAACCACGGCGTATTAATATCATTTCAATACATGCTGTATGCTTTCAATCAACATTCATAATAAATATTCAATCAAAACAATAGAATTTTTAAAATAGAGAAACAGAGTTAAAGGGAAATAATGGAATGAGAAAAAGTAAACAGAAAAGAGTGATAATAATATTGCTCAAAATTACGGAATCTTATATTTTCTGTTGGGCGATTTTAGTTTACATTTTTTCCAACATAGACAACGCTGGTAACGGTTAGATGCTCATTCAAAATTGAGTACCGTGAGAGAATTTGGGTAAAGAGCCTTTTCCAAGGACTCAACTAAGTGCCGCTCATGGCGGTAGTCGAACCCTGGACTTTTAAAGTCCACAAGTTTTGTATTAAAAAAATAAATTTCACTCATACCAGGCAGCATGCAATTTTTCCCTGACTTGTTACGCACGTCATGTGTGCACTATTTTTTTTTGTTTATAGACCAAATCTTCACTATTAATATTAAAGGAATAAAATTTCTGCCTCACAATACGTGATGGTATGCCATAAAACTTTGGTTTTGAGAACCGTAAAGAGAATTTTATAATTTTCATCAGGGCTAGATATATTATTATTGTATTCGTAATATGCAGACCAAAAGATTGGTTCCGTCTGTTTGAGCAATGTGGGATTAAAAACGAAAATGAATAATGGATAGACAGTAGAATGTAATTAAATAAAAATAGCAATAGCAGCAGAGAGTGTAGAAGATGAAGAAGAGTATGAGGGGGGTGGTGATAGTAGAAGTAATAGTAGTAGAAGTAGTAATAGTAGTGTTGTAGTAGTAGTAGTAGTAGTAGTAGTAGTAGTAGTAGTAGTAGTAGTAGTAGTAGTAGTAGTAGTAGTAGTAGTAGTAGTAGTAGTAGTGGAAGAAGAAGAAGAAGAAGAAGAAGAAGAAGAAGAAGAAGAAGAAGAAGAAGAAGAAGAAGAAGAAGAAGAAGAAGAAGAGGAGGAGGAGGAGGAGGAGGGGTAGGAAAAGGAGGAGGAGAAGAAGAAGAAGAAGAAGAAGAAGAAGAAGAAGAAGAAGAAGAAGAAGAAGAAGAAGAAGAAGAAGAAGAAGAAGAAGAAGAAGAAGAAGAAGAAGAAGAAGAAGAAGAAACAAGGAATAGAAAGATGAAGGAATGATGATGATGATGATGATGATGATGATGATGATGATGATGATGGTGATGATGATGATGATGATGATGATGATGATGATGATGATGATGATGATGATGATAGTGAAGCATATTTGCAGAGGAAAGAGTAAGAAAAAAAGAAGGGGGGGGGAATATCTAATACAACTAGAATAGTGATAGAAAAAACATTAATCTTGGCATAACACTGAGTGCAACTTGGAGGAATACAAACGTTATGGCTATACATGCATTAAAGATGACGCTTTCGACATACACGAGGACGACAGATTCTTCCTGGATCCAAAGCTCCGCAATTCTAGGCTGGAACTTTTCATCAACGGTTTAGCCGTTGTTCGGTTTGAAAGACCCCATACAAATATACAGCCATCGGTCGAGGTGGAGATAAAGCAACGGTTGTTGATGCTGAAAAAGAGGCCGCTGACATTGTGACTGCTGGTAATCGACAAAATTTTCCCGTCGGTGTAATTGATGGCGCTGATCGTCCTATCGGAGCATGCCGCTAAAAGTAAATTGCTCCTCGAATCCAGAGCGATCTTGTCCACGCGAATGTTAATGTTGTTGGAGGACCTGAAAACGCGGACTGGGTCGAACGTGTTCATGGAGAAAACGCTGATGTCGCCGCTGACCGTGCCGAATCCGAGAGTGTTATCACGTTCGTGGATGACACAGTCCATTATGCTGCTGGATAAGCATCGGTTGTAACAGACTGAGAAGGTAGGTAATAAATGTATATTGGAGACGGAGAGAACCATCGACCTGTCAAAGACAAAACAAAGATGTATTGATGCTGGATAGAATGTACCATCATACAAAACAATGTGTAACCTTAGAAGTTCATTGTCTTATTAATATAATTTAGTGAGAAGTAATCAATAAAATGGCTGTCTAAATATAATAACAAAAAGCTGAGTGACGTCAATTTCGTTCCTTCTATGTGAAAAGGAAATATCAGTCGGATGTCTTTAGGTGTGTACACTCAAAAAAACATAGATTATCTTTTTAATTCTCTCCTTACCGTCCATTTTCAGGATTTTCAAAAGATTTGACACCCAACCAAGACCAAAAAATAGAGCTTTTCACCCAAACACAAAAGCAGTAATCCCATGCTATATATATTTTTTCAGCAAAATATGCTTACAACACAGTGTTAATTTTTTTTTATAATTATGACAAAACAAAATTCTTATTATTTTGTGATCTACGAAGGCAATCAAAATGAGAGAACGTTTGGTTGTATCGTAAAATATGTAACGATATTCCTGTGGTTGGTAAAGAGAGGTTTAAGGTCGGATATTTATATTGCAAATAAAATATGATGGACATATCCAGAGGGAATGTGGATATCATTTTTATTCCACTGATAGTAATCAGGGTCCATTTCATGTAGAATGACTAAGTGCATAGACATTGACCCTAGTAATTTAATACGAAATTCAGTCCTTATATTATAGGCTTACTAAATTATAGTCCAATCCTAAATTTGCCCTTTAACCTTCAATCTTAGTCTGTCGGAACTCCCCCGACTTAATCTTCAGCCAAGGTCTAATGGCTAAGAAAACTTCTCTTGTCAAAAAAGCGGCAGCAATATCGATTGGAGATTTACACCTTCGATAAGAGAAAAAGAAATCGACCCGAGAACATGATAGAGGCATAAGTAACCTTGATGATCTTGTTATTAGCTTTAAATCTTCTAACCATTTACAGATTGTCAAAAGTACGCATTTTTCTATGTGGAAACTATAAAATTGAGTTTGATCGGTAGTTGTCAGTGAGAATTTTGTCTGAGACCGAAGCAGGTTTATCTCGAAGATAAATAAAACGATTAGAAAGTACAATGGAAATAATATGAGTTACTTTGCTGTTATTTTTGTGACTTACTGAAATAGTATTATGTAAACAGTGTGGTTCGTCTGAAAATAACTTCTGTTTTATTTGTTGGGTTGGTTTGTTTTGTTTTTTGTTGTTGTTGTTGTTTTTTTTTTGTTTTTTTTTTTTTTTTTTTTTTTTTGGGGGGTTTTTTGGGGGGGGGTTTTTGGGGGGTTTTTTTTTTGTTTGTTTGTTTTTGTTTTGTTTGTTTGTTTGTTGTTTTTTTTTTTTTTTGGGGGGGGGGCTTCGCTTGATTTTTTAATTATTTTTTTTGGTTATATTGTGCATGTGTTTGTGTGTGTTGAAAAAGTTAAATAAAATAAGTACTAAGTACACACATTGTGTTGTAAAGATGTGAATGTTACTCCATTGTGAATAACTATTTTACCCCTTAGGTCTCAAATGTGTCTACTTAGTAAAAGATGTCTTTGGTATATGAGTTACCTGTCCAAACCACATGACACTAAGAATATACGTCCCTCCCTCTCGAATACTTTCAAGACCGTTATTGTTCCAGAATGGAGGAGGGTCGAACTCAGTACTTTGAGTTTGTCGTTCAGATCGTACATAAAGATTTTTCGGTCCCTGCCTCCACTTAGAAGATACTGTAAAGGCAAGAGGATTCAATGATATACGTTGTTTATTCGCATGATACGCATATCAATACACATTTTATTTATGGAAGAGTAGTGTTTTGAGAAAAGTTTCACTTATTGAAAATGCAAAACAAAATTTCAATTTCATAAATTCCATATGCTATGTCATGAATATTGGTTGAAGTTTGTTTTTTTTTTTTAATTTTAAGTTTAAATTTCAACATAGTGAAAAAAAGGACAATAATAATTGCTTACTATCTTTTAGAAAGACACTAGTCTATCGCAAAGTACTTTCCGCCAGATCTAGCAGAGCCTGCTAACCAATCACTTTGGACAGAGGAGGGGGGGGGTGTCTCGAAATAATTTCGACTGCTCCTGGGATCGATCATGGTCCCTTTGCGTGTGAAGCGAGTGCTCTACCAACTAAGCTTTCGGGACCTATACATTATACGCCTTGATGTTCTTACTTTATGGTTGGTTACTTCTGAAGTAAAAATTTCCACACATGACACGGCACGAATATGTTGTTTGACGCTGGCCACGACTTGGAGATCACTCATATTGTAGGCAACAACATTCCCCTGGTTGTCTCCCGTCGCTATAAAATCCTCACACATCTGGTGAGAGAATAATATTATTGTTGCCGCAATTAAATTTTTGTTTCATATATTTGTATATAACCCTTCCTCTCTCCTCTGCTTTAATCTGATATTATAAGTAGATTACTCCAGAAAACGAGACATAATTTTTAATGTTCAAAGTTTCAAACTGAAATAATTTCTCTTCCATACAGCTCTTTAATTTAAGTTAGAATGTACGACATGGGAAAAGTAGAGAGCGACGGGGGCTGCCTGAAGCCTGGGATCGTGAAAATACTGACGAAAGAGTGAAAATGGAGAGGCTTCGGATAGGAACAACACAGACAATGGACGTTTCGGGTACAAACCCTTCGTCACCACAACAATAAATCATCGTGGAAAACATGTAAAATAAAATGCAGTATAACATGTATCGTCTGTACTCATCACGATGATATGCCTTTTTGATAAGTTACAGGAAGCCTATTTAAGTGTGAGTCTGTGTGTGTATTGTGCATTTGTGTGTGTGTGTGTTTGTTTGTTTATGGAAAGTTATAATATATTCAAAAATTGTTTTATTCCACCTCTCCTATTAGAAAACCCCATCATTTCTGAGTAAATACGTAATCGTTGAATAATGCTTTGGACGCGTTAAATATAAATTTTATTCAACGATTGCAAAATATTTTCGCACATTTTATTGGTATGAAATATGGTGTTTAAAAAAGACAGCTGTTGGCAAGAACTAATAGTATTTTAGTGCGCATGAATACAAATTCACCGTTTTTAAATTTTGGATCAAATTGTAATTCAAGCGGATGGAGAAAAACACAATTTTGAATAAAAGTACTAATACGATACACTCTGGTCACGAAATATCTAATAATCTTACATGGAGAGTGGAATAAACATATTCTTTCATTTCAAAAAATTTCTTAAACTCGTTATATTTTTATCGTGCAATTACACATACTCGCAAGCTCGCAGTGTTATTGGGCACGATAAAAATAACTCGTTTAATAAACACAAAGAAATGAAACAATTGTATATTCTTACGCCTTCCGTTTAAAAATACCAATCAGCAAAGATTGCTTTGAAATAAGATAAGAAATTATTTGATCATTTCATTTAACCGTTAAATACAAGGATACGCCATAAACAAACAAGAGATGCAATTATATTATTGCGCGTCTAAGAAACAAAAAGTAGTCGATTACTCCCCTTTGTTTACGATCTGCAACGCCTCTAATCATTACTAAGAGATGTATTCAATACTGGGTCTTGACGCGTAGGATTCCTGAGGTTGTGCTGTGTCAAGACCTCGACGCTGGAAATCATCAAAATTTCAGAACTCGTATATCATTTCATACCTTGCAAGCGGTGAGTAGGTCGCCCTGAATTGATTCGTCCGAATTGTAAAGGGAGTAGTCTATTTCATCGACAGGAGATGCCAAGTCGGTGGACATTATAGTGACACCATCACAACAAATAGTTTTCGTCACATCCAAGCCCCACAGACGAATGGTGGCATCGGTAGCCACTGTGACTAGCACTTCTCTCTTTTTATTGCTCTTGGATTTCAGTGGCAGAAGGTCTGACCCAGTGATACCACCGCAATGGTTATAGATGTACAGCCTTGGCTCAACAAGGAATAGAAGGAATACATGAAAATGGATTATGCATGGACTAATAGTACAAATTAGTTTGCCAACCAGCCAGATCGAATAACCTCTCAGTTTTTGAGCATTTATACTTGGACTCTTTGAATTGCATTATGACATTATATTGCGCCGTGCATTTCACTTTAACTTGTCCAATAATCTTGAAGAGTTTTCGAAATCTGAAAGACAGGTTACTTATTCAGCTGGCAGACATGTTTTGAAAATAACCAAGGCACAAAGGAAACTATTTTAAAAAATCAAGTTTCAAATTCAGAATATTAATTTAACTTCATAATTATATTGATAGCTTTTTGAGCTCATTTAAAATTCTCACCTGAATTACCTGAATAACAATGAATGAAAAATAGTTATGAACAACACACCCATTTTGATTTATACTTTACCGCTTAAGGCTAAGGGTAAATTAGAAAGAACTTAATCTGGGCTGATCACAACACTCGGTGGCTAATAATGGCAACACAAATAATAATTAAGTGACCTTAAGAGTATAATGTAATATCTTTAATTGCGTATAAATCGAGGTGCAGTAATTAACAACTCGGGAAATAGTACGATATAATGAGCTTATTCTAACATTCCTGTAATTGACTAAATGTTAACATTTGTTTGAGAGCGTTTTCATTACAAAAAGATACATATACATGTATATACATATGTGTGTTGTATCTCGCAATGAATCATACATATCATTCTTTTTTAGATTTTTTCTTTAATATTTTCCTTTTCATACAAATTGAGAGTCCCGGTAGCTCAGTTGGTCGAGCACTCGCTTCACACGCAAAGGGACCAAGATCGATCCCAGTGTAGTCGAGAATTTTTCTGACCCCTCGGTCCACCCAGCAGTGATTGGGTAGCTGGTTCTGTCAGGGCTGGCGGAAAGTACTTTGCGATTGACTCGTGTCAAATCCGAAGGATAGCGAGGAATTGCTAATGTCCATTTGAAGCAATAGAAACTGGGATAAACTCCGACTCTTTGGGTCTCATGGCTCTGATGGACTACTTTTTCCATACTAATCTAATTCTCTCATTCTTACATTTTCACAATGTTGTGAGGATCTTGGACATTCCAAATGGTCAGTTTGCCTCCCGTGGAAAATACGGACAATATTTTGTGGACTTGGTCATAGCAGATGTAAGTGTTCATGCGAGAATTAGTTCCCAGTAATCCCGAATTATTACTGAAGGCTTCGCCGTGAACGGCTTTTGGTGGCAGGCAACTTATCACCTTGGGAGACAAAGTAAACACATCTTCACATTTTGGAGGCAATAAATCAGGAATGAATTTTATTTCGTTTTACAGCAAACGCAATCGCCTCAAAACGGCATCATGTTGTCTAAAAAGATTCCAAACGGTTATCTTTAAGTTAAAATGACAAGAAAGATGAAATTTTAATTTTGGCTTTTCACGAAACTATTATCCACAGTTAAACATATAGATTTTTTTTAAGCATTTATTATATAGCGCAATATTCACTTTACATGCTCAGCACTTTTCAAGGAGTCCCTAGCCAACAGCAACACTTAACATATAAGACTAGACATGACGCCTTGTGAAGCTTTTTTACAATTTTTTCGGACAGAAACAACTCTATTAACGACCAGGTACTCATTAACACGTGATTACGGGTGAGAGAATGTGAGTAGATAGCCTTTTCCAAGCTAAAAAGCTAAACTCGAACCGAAGACGAGTGTTATACCACTAGACCACACAGCCGCACAAAGCCTCACCAAAGTTATATATTCTTCGTCTAAAAATTCAATTTTGAGCAACTAAATTACCCTCGACATATTCCGTTTTGAGGATGTGGGTCATACAAATCAATATACAATCATAATCGATACGTATCATATTAGTTCCAAAGCGAAACATTTCTCATCACCTTAATTGATATAGATACCCCCTTCAACGCCATAGCTAAGCCCTTGTTTGTTAAGCCATAAAATTATTCAAATTAAAGAACTAAACACGATTACACACTGTGGACCGTAAAACAAGAGGGAGGCTCTTAAAACAGTCATGACTTTAGTGATCATTTTTTCATCACTTTGACATTCAAATGAGAAAACTTGTTTATTGTTCAAGTTTTATGAACCATTAAAATAGAACGATGATAGCCGAATATTCACAAACATTGCGAGTATATATCTAAAAAAAGATTGGTCCGTTTCATGCTTTATTTTGTATAATGATCTGCATATCATATTAACTTGACCTTAATCCTAATTGATGTGTATCGTCAATGAGAAAAACATTTTGCAAAATCAATCTCATCGACTTTGACAAGTTCCGTGAAAAACTTGGTTCTTTTAATTTGTTGGTGGATAAATGAATAAGGGGCGGAGTACATTATGACGCATCAGAAAATGAAAACTTATGTCCAATTTGAAGCAGATTAGGCTCAGAAACAAAAATTGGGGGGAGTATTGGGAGCATTATATACATTACGTCACCAAGATTACCAAAATCAACATGAACTTAAAAGACCTCATTTTTCTCTCCTTTTATTTCAGAAAAGCAAAAAGGGCGACATAAATTGATTGTTTGGCGGGAGTGTGATCGATCTCTCACTATATGTCTCAACAAATTTAAGATATCCTAATAATTTTTTTAAAAGTTTTTTTCCTTTAATGGTCTGACTGGGCTATGAAAGCTTGTTAAGCTACGTTTGACGAGTTCGTTTCATGTAATCACATTACATAAAAAGATTTGGGTCGCACTTTTGACATTCCATAATAGAATAGAGAACAAAGGTCTTTTAAGTTCAGGTTGATTTTGCTAAATTTGGTTATGTAATGCGGGTTGATGACGAAAGGGCATAAATGTATGACTTTTCTTTAGAAGATGGCGAAAACAGATGCAAATATTACCTATAACGGTTTTAGAACAATAAGTCTTTGAAATCAAGGAAAGACGTTATGGATAACCTGTACTTCGATTATATGCAATCGCCTCTATCTTGGATTGTGGAGCTCCATAACGTTGGGAGTATAAAGTCTACGTTCTGAAATCTAGTCAGTCATACTCTAAAAAAGCACTTATGTATTTAAAAATTTGGTCAGAAAACTCGTACTTCAAATATCGATTGATTCAAGTGACCCTCGTCTTGCCAAATCAAAACTCTCAAACTTGGGACTTCCATTGTAGGACGGGTTTTCTGCCCACATTTATAAATACGTGGTACTTTTTTTTTAGAGTAAAGTTTTATTGATGTAATTCGTAAATACGTGATCCATCGCGTCAAATTGCTACTGTGATTAGTTGAACTAGATAAAACAAATTGAGATCAAGATTCAATTGATGACAATAAGGAAATGATTGTTTTAATCAAAGAATAAAAACTCACATTCAGAAGAGAAAGCTTTTATTTTAACACATGTTTTGACAACATAAACTCAAAAATGCAATTTTAAGCCTCGTTTATCCCTTTATAATACCGTTTTTGTAACGATGTGTCACATATGCACTGATTAGTTTACAATGAAATTCAAAAACATCAATTTTGCAAAAAATCCTGATTTCAGGACAATCCTTTTTCCCCCTTTAATGCCAAGCTGCAACTAAGCGACAAGGGAGATAAATGTCACAATTCCACGTGTCAAGCAACTTTATATTATTCATGTGTCTATCTCATTAACGTAAAGTTTTTATGTTTTTTGTTTTTTGTTTGTTTGTTTTTGTTTTTGTTTTGTTTTTTTTTTTTTTTTTTGTTTTTTTGTTTGTTGTTGTTTTTGGGGGGGGGGGCGGTTTGGGTTTTGTTTTTTTTTTAAGAAAAATATTCACATGACAACACAAATTGACGTTACCTCACCTCTAAACTCAATGCATTGCAGAAAAAAACGTTCCCGTCCTTGGCTGCAACAATGAGTGTCTCATCTTTGACTGAGATGCTGGACAGTTGCTTCTTACCGAGGCTTTTCAACCTGATAATGTCACGCATCCCAGAGGACAGCTAAAGAAGAAATACTGTTAGAATTACCGAGTTATCAAATCAATTGTGTAAAAATGAATTTAACATTCTAAACACTGGCTACTGAACTGTCGGCGTTGTGTGGATGTTGAAGCTACATAGTTATGGGCGGTAATATGGAATACCGAAATCCACCGAAATCTACCAAAATCCACTCAAGTGGGGAGACATTAGAGACTATGGTTCTCTCCCCACTGTTGCGCATCTTCCATAGCCGAAGGATTACTCCCCACTTATTCCCACCTCCCTTAGTTTCGGGTTCAATCCCCGGTGGTGTCCACCTCCCACAGTCCCAGGTTCACTCCAGACTTGTGACCATCCCACTTAGATTTGGGGTTACTCTCCACTAGGTGTCTTTTTCCTCCCGTCTTGGGTTCCATCCCTAGTAGTGTCCACATCTCACAGTCCCAGGTCAGGTGTATTTCAACCTATAGTCCTTTGATCATTCCCCATTGGTGTCCATTTCAATTGTTCCGGGTTCGCTCCCCATTGATGCTTACCTCCCATAGCCACGGGTTCACTCAATATTCACTTCTATCCATATCTTTGAGTCCCGAGTTCGCACCTCATTGGTTTCCGACTACCATTTTCCGATCCCAGGTTTTCTCTCCACCTGTGCCCACCTCCCTTAGTCCAGGTTCATCACCTCTGGTGTCGGCCTCCCACAGTCCCAGGATCAGTCCCCACTTTTGTCCACCCAAGGTATTACGAGCTAACTCTCCATTGGGTGTCTTCTTCCTCAGCCTTGGGCTCGCTCCCCAGTATTGTCCACATCTCACAGTCCCTGATTCACTCGCCAATTGTATCTCATCCTATAATCTTGTGTACGTCCCAGATTGGTGTCCACTCTTGTATACGTTCCAGATTGGTGTCCACATACCATAGTCCCAAGTTCATTAAACATTCATAGTACCAACATCTCAGTGTCCTGGGTTCGTTCCCTACTGGTGTACACTTCCAATAGATCACCCAAATAGATGACGTTAGGGTGCGTAACTCACTTTCAAGGCCTTCATTTTACTTAACCAGTAATTTTAAGTTCTTTTTTAACTGCCCAAATAGATGACATAATGATGTGTAGCTCATTTACAAGTCCTACATAACTAGAAATTTTAAGTTCGTTATTAATGGATGACCAAATAGATGACGCAATGGTGCAATACTTACTTATAAGACCTGCATAACCATTAAGTTTTAGTTCTTTTGATGGATCACCAGAATATGTGACGTAATGATGTGTAACTCACCTACAAGGCCTACATATCCTGTATTTTAAGTTCTTTTTAATGAACCACCTATTTGGATGACGTGACGATGTGCAACTCACTTACAAAGCTTATATAAACAGTAATTTTAAGTTCTTTTTTTTTTGTATGGATCACCCAAATAGATGACGTAATAATGCGTAACTCACTTACAAGGCCTACATAACCAGTACTGTTTATTATGTATACGAAATTGGACGTCCTGTCTGTTCCACACGCGACCCCGAGAAAGTTGGACATTTTGATATTGCCCAAGACAGCAGGCCGTCCATATAGGACGGTGCTTTCAATCGTATTTCTCGTCTTTCCCGTCCTGTCACGCTCAACGGGTTGTGGATACCAGAATTTGATGTGATGAATACCACAGGTGACAAAAAATGAGCTACTCGAATGGAATGCCACGTCCAATATTTCCTCTGCAATGATGAAAGAGATAAGTTAAGAGATACATATATACATATATATATATATATATATATATATATATATATATATATATATATATATATATATATATATATATATATATATATATATATATAAAATCTTCAGATTCTATTTCCTTCTTTCTGTGTGGTCTAGTGGTATGATAGTCGCCTTCGGATCGGTAGGTTCAGAGTTTGTTTATCTATCTGTTTATTTATCTATATATCTATTTATCTATTTATCTATCGATCTATCTATCTATCCATATATATATATATATATATATATATATATATATATATATAATATATATATATATATATATATATATATATATATATATATATATATATATATATATATATATATATAACCACAAATAACGTGAACTCTATTGTGTGGATTAGAATGGACACTCGCAAAAAAAATATTTAAGATAAGATATACTTTATTGATTCATAAAGGAAATTCCCATAATGTTACATATCATTCATCGTTATATTAGCGCAGATGTATGCACTATCGTGAACTAATTGATGAAATTACGAACTAATTTAAAACAAAATAAACATAAAATAGAATAAAATATTCATAAAATATACAGCAGGTACACGCAAAGCTATAAAAATCGGACATAAAGGTGGAACAGATTTGTAAAACAGGATGTGTAATGTAAATAGAATTTTGAAAATATATTGGGGTAGGATTGCACATAGCCAACACAGATTTATAAAAAGTAAATGTAGAGCATGGCATTTGAATGTATAAATATATACTAAATTATGTAAATATAGCACAACGTAAAAATGCATAAATTAATAAATTTTAGAGGGAATAAAGTATTTTTCAAATTTCCTATAATAAAAATCATCCTAAAGTTTCGCATTGCTCAATGGTAAAAATGAATTAAAATATCTTTGTCTTTTGGTTTCCGTGTGTATTATTAGGCTGTTACTCCTCTGGCCCATTCTAATTTCGCTGCTCATAGGATGGGACTCGTCTCTTTGAAATTTGTTAATCTTAGCATCAGCAATATCTTTGTGAAAATCTTCAAAATCGTCCCATACATAATTTTCTAACATTCGTTTAGCATGCTTTATAATTCTATTTATTTTTATTACTTCAGATTGTTTACATTTCCCACCCCAAGCAGCTACACAGAAACAAAAGAGACTTACAATACAAGATATATAAAAATCAAACTTACCTGCAAATCTATTGACGGCAAGTTTCTCTCTGTGTGGCCAGGCCCATATGTAAATAAACCCATCATAGATATTACCAATGGAGACAATTATGTCCATTTTTGGTGAGAACGACACACACTTGATTCCAAACTCGTGTCCATACATCATAGCAATGCACATCCGGTGGGCTACATCCCACACACACACGGGAGGCATATGCCCGCTACCCCCAGTCACAATGTACCTTCCATCTTCTGAGAAACGAATGGTCCCAAGTGGCTTTTTGGACTCCTTCATGTAACCTATTTGCCTGTAGGGACGCTTTCACATTTCAATGTCATCATCATCATCATCATCATCATCATCATCATCATCATCATCATCATCATCATCATCATCATCATCATCATCATCATCATTATCATCATCATCTTCATCATCATCAACAACAACAACAACAACAAGAACATCATCACAATTACCATCATCATTGCAGCAGCACCAACAAGAACAGCAACAGCATCGTTATCAGCGTCGTGGAGTCATCATCATTATCATTAACATAATCATCATTATCATAACCGTTAACACTATCATAATTATAATATAGTAAACCTTGTAAAATAAAGCTATATACTGATTTCAAGCCAAAAGTAATTTGTACACAAGGACTCTCAGAAAACTTTCAAATAGAGACTGATGTAAAACAGGGCTTTGTATTATCCCCATTTCTTTTTTTTTTTTTTTGGCACTCCATTGGGGGGTGAAAGAATCGATGAATGGGACCAAAACAGGAATCAGATTTAGACTTTTTTAGAGATGTTGGAAGATCTGGATTTTGCAGATGACATTGTTCTCATGTCACAAAAATTTCAGGACTTGGAAACAAAAACACAGAAGATCGCCCACAATGCCCTGAAAATAGGCTTAATGATAAACATAACCAAAAACAAAAACAATGACAATAAATGCAAAACTAAAAGAATCCATCAAACAATTGGGAGATAGGAGAGAAAACATGGCCGAATTTTGCTATCTTGGAAGATGGGGTCACAGTTAAGGAAATAAATGAAAGGTTTAAGCCCGTAAAAGTTTTGGCACCCTAAACAAATTTGGAATGCAGATAAAATTTCAACAAAATCAAAGATGCGCATATTCAATAGTAATGTGTTATCAGTTCTTTTATATGGAGCAGAATCTTGGAAATCAACAAAACCGTTTGTTGCAAATTCGATATTTTCCTAAACAAATGTCTACGAAAAATCTTCCACATTTTTTGGCCCAACAAAATAACAACTAAAGATCTTCTGCACAAAGCTGACATGACTCCTATTTCTGAAATGGTCAAATAAAGAAGATTGAGACGGATTGGCCATGTTTGTCGGATGAAGGAGGGAGCAATCTCGAAAACAGCGCTCAGTTAGACACTGCAGGGTAACCGCAATAGGGGAAAACCACTGGAGACTTGGATAAGATCGGTGGAAAGAGAGATGACATCCTTCGGTTGGACCGGGTGTGAGCTTCCGAAGCTGGCTGAAAATAGAATAATTATCATCATAAAAATGATCACCGTGAGGACGATCAGCATCACCACATCTGACGTACAATGACACTTTTTTAAAATTTGGCAAGAAAACTTTAGTTTTTCAAATATCTATCGATTGAAATGACTCTCAACATGCAACAAGATTTCAAAAATTTAGTGAAGTGTCCGGTATGAGGCTAATCAATTAATCTTATTCTTCTTTTTCTTCTCCATTATGTAGAGTTTTAAGTTTGAGGACCGAACTCCATTTGATGTTAGAATGGATTAGAAAATGATAGGAATTAATAAAGGATTGTGTTGAACGTGTCAAATAATGAAATTGTGCGATTGAGGGTGTTGCTGAATACGCAATGACACCAAACGATTAAAAAAAACAAGGTTGTCAAATTCCGCTGCATCAGATGGCGAATGATTTCATAGCCTAATAAAAGGTGGTAAGATGGAATTTATGTGGACGTTTGATTTTGATGGGTAGAATCATCAGTCGATAAGCATGCCCTCTAGTCGGTTTGTAGATGTGCTTAATGTTTTCTGGGAAATTAACTTCAATTCGTTTGTGGTAGACCTCATCGAGGAGGCATAAGTTGGCTCTTTTGGGGGGGGGGGGGGGGGGGGGGTTTGTAGTGCCGCGCTGAAGACCGGTCTGGACCGGCGGTCCCACGGTCTTTTAGCTGTGAACCGGAGACCGGTCCCATAGGGGAAGACCGGCGGCGGTCCTCACTTCTTATCAACTTGCAACTAGTGCGGGGCGGTCCTTGGCAAGCTTAAGGACCACGGTCCTACGGTCTCGCGCCATAGCCTACTACTTCCCCAGCGATTCGTTGCTTCGGTTGCCTATCTTCCACCAATCACCACCCATCCCACTTAATTAATCACACCCACCCCCCTTTGCCATACACTAAACGACACAGACGACCATACAGGCAGACGACCACCAACCTCCACTCCGCAAACCACCCTTTCGTGTGTGAGATGGGGGGAACAGGAGGCGCACGTCTTGGACGATTCCATTATACGGGGTAAATTTCAAAATTTACTACACCATAATGATCGCAATGACAATGATCTATGGTGAAGGCATGACCCCTCTTCTCTAATGGGTTATTGTTTGAAATGTATGTGACTACTAAAGATGTGTGTGTTTGTGTGTGTGTGTGTGTGTGTGTGTGTGTGTGTCGAACCTAGCAAGTAGCAAATCCGATTTTTTGTTTTCTTTTGTCCATCTCTTGTCACCACTCCTTTCTATCGCAGTGTTGTCATTTAAAATAATACAATAATATTAAAATTTCGTTTGGTGTTTTTACTAATCAAATAATATGAGTTTCATTAGTTTCTTCCTTCCAAAAAACCCAGTTATAACGTCTGAATTTTAAAAAAGTCCAATAGAATATTTGGAGACCCCGATAGCTCAGTTGATAGAGCACTCTCTATACGCAAAGGGCCAGAGATCGATCCCGGGTGCAGTCGAGTTTTTTCTGAATCCCTGTCTACTCAGCAATGAATGGGTAGCTGAGTTTGTTAGATCTGGCGAAAAGTCACCATCGACCCCTCTTATTACCTCATCCACCCCCTCTTATTATAACTTCACGTCTCTCTCTTACTCTTCAATGCTCGCTGCCCTCTTGCGTGTGTCTATCAACGCCACGAACAACTCGATCAACCCCTTGGGCGATGCCATTATCTCCGTTAATGGGGATAAATTTCAAATTTTATTAAATTATCGAAGTAACAATGAAGTACGGTGAGCAAATAAAGAAGGCATCACCCCTCTTCTCTAATTAGGTTACAATTTGAAATGAGTGTGACTACTCCGTGTGTTTTACTCCTGTAGACCACGGTTTTCATCGTGTAGCGGTCTTTAACGGTTCAAGAATGAACGATCCCACGGTCTCAAAGGTCAAACCGGTTCGAATTTCCAACAGTCTCTCAGGAATGTTCAATGTCGAAAAGGACCGGTCCTAGGACCGGTCCTTGCGGTCTTCATTTCCCAAGGACCGTAGGACCGTGGTCCTTAAGCTTGCCAAGGACCGCCCCGCACTAGTTTTTTGGTTGTTATTTTTTTGTTGGGTTTTTTTGTTTTTTTTTTTTTTTTTTGGCCGATCTAAAAGTTCACAAAGCTCAGACTTTTAACCAGTAACGAGGCTCTTGTTTGTGATGAGAAGTTGTAAATTTGCCTGGCATAACTCGCCTGTTTAATTCCAAAACGGTGATATATTTTCGGAGATAAGGGTCCCAGACAATACTCGCAGAGTCTAAAATTATTCGCACGAACGTTTTGTAGCAGTGGACTACGTGGATGTTATTTGGACAGCTTATCGGATTACAATAAATATATCCCCTTTATGTTCTTTAAGCCCTTGATATTATCTTTGCGATATGTTTGTTCCACTTCATTTTCGGAATATTCCAATTCTTTATCAGTGAATAATAAATGGACACCATATATTATACAAAGGCGAAACACTATTTTGTCCATAATCATTGTTCTCCTCCAAGTATCGATTAACTTGTCAAATACAAATTCTTAAACCTGACACTCTTTTTTTAAGTCACGGATGTAAATAATTTTTGACAAGTTGAGCGTCACCTTATTCCATTGATAATTGATGTATAAATAGGGAGTAAAACTGGGATGTCAAAATACTGGTTCCAATCTCATTGGAAGTGTAAAATCAAACTACCGGAGGACTGGATACATACCTTGTACATCTGCGCTTCTAGTGTCAGAGTGATGGCATCTTATTTTCTAGTCTATATAATGCTGGTCGTCAATAAAGAGCATCCATCCTCGCTCTTTTACGCCCCTAATCCTAAGAATATGCTTATACATTCTGCTGCTAAAATAGTTATGCCGCCTTATGATTCAATATTTAAATTGTTCCTCCAGAGGACTGGTTACACACTACCAATGAGTTTTGAACCGGAATAGAGGAAGGTGTGATGTCACGAATTCTCTACCCTATTTTAAGCTAAAATTTAAAAGGCGATGTGCCTACCTGGCATTTATTGTATCAAAGAGGACGACGGCGTTCGACGCTGTATAGGCACAGGTTCCTGACTCGGGGTGGACGGAGATGCAGTTACCAGCTGGATATGTCATCCCTAATACCATCTTTAATCTCATCGTCATCGAGAAGTTAGGCCTGAAAGAGGAGTTGTGGAGTAATAGCTTTTCGCAATGGTTCAGTCCTATATACCCCTATTTGCAGGTCTGATAACCCAATTTCTTGTCGCTTCATTGTCATAATGGAATATATTCTCAAACTCATACAAAAAATATTGTTCATTACAATATTGAATCAAACCAATAATTGTGTCTTCATACGCAGGTTCAACAGTACAAAGCCTTTTGTCGGCCCTCTAATTCTTTAGTATTTGTTACGCCGCCAAAACTGTTTCCACGGATGCATGAAAATTTTCAGGTTTTAAGGAATCGCGAGAGAGTCGTCTTTCAGGCAGACACGAATGTTCGAAAATTCCCTTTTTGTCCTAGGAGATGTCAGCCTGAAGTAAACTTCTAAACATTTTGATTGGCTCTTTCTAACTAAACCACAAACTAAATTGTAATTTTTTTAGATCAGAAACTTAAAATATAAGCAACAAAACTTGATAACGTTTAATTCGAAAATAAAAAGGATAAAAAAAAAAACGAAACAAGCGTCGGCAATAATTCTTATGATTATCAATCAGTATGCTAGGTCTTAACTTTTTTTTATTGATCGCTTTTCATTAATCTGGGGTTCCCAATAGCTCAGATGCTAGAGTTCCCGCCTCACGGGCAGAGTAGAGTGACTGGTATCAATAACGAGTGTAATCGAGAATTATTCTGCCCCCTCCCCCTTTCCCTCCCTTCTACTCTATCCATCTAGCAGTGATATGGTAGCTAGGTATGTAATAGATTTTTAAGAAGAAGAAGAAGAAGAAGAAGAAGAAGAAGAAGAAGAAGAAGAAGAAGAAGAAGAAGAAGAAGAAGAAGAAGAAGAAGAAGAAGAAGAAGAAAGTAGTCCTTCAGAGTCATTCGGCCCTTGGAGCATCAAATACTTTGCGATAGACTAACGTCCTATTCAAAATGTAAAAAGTATTTGCTACTGTCGTTTATCGCTTTAGAAAACAAGATAAACTCCGGCTCCAATGTCCTTATGGCTAGAAAGGTTTACTTTTTTTTATACATGTGTTCCTTGAAACTGGAGTGACGACAATCGAGCAAAGTGCCGTGGTCGACCCTTACCAATAATATACCCCTGCTCTAAGAGTCGCGCACAGTGCAAGAGGAAAGAAAAATACAATTAACTAGTTAACTGCCGTACTCTGAAGAGACACGTCTTTAAAAATTTGCCCAGAAAACTAGTTCTTAAAATACCGATCGATTAAAATGACCCTCATCTTGACTTCACGATGTCCCAGCTTTGAGAGTTTTTTCCAAGATGAGGGTCATTTGAATCGAGCGATATTTGAAGGGCGAGTTTTCTAGCCATTATTTTTACAAATATGCGTCTTTCCAGAGTATGGCATGATTCAGTATTCTTTCTTTACCACCAAGTTATGCTTCTAAAGGAACGTTACTGGCAACTGGCCAAGAACGCTTACCTGGCGTCCGCATCGCTGTAAGAACGAAATAAAATCTTCCTCTTCCTTGCGGATTTCGAGTCCTTTCCAAATCGTAAGATAGACGATGCGGACTGAACCATCATGGGTTGCGTGAAAGAGATAAACAGAATAAAACATTTATATTGGGCATTATCCGACTTTCTTCATAATCGTGAATTCCATGTAAATCACAGAGGAGATAAAATGGATGTTTAAACAGCGCATTTCTGGATTTTATTATATCTAAAAAGACTTAGACGTTTTTATATATAGAGCAATATCCATTCAAATGTGCTCAAAGCACTTTACAAGTGGTTCCAAGTCAATAGAAACACTCGAAATGTCAGACAAATTGTTGGACCACGCTGTTTCGAGACCGGGTTCTTATTTTACATCTGAGTACGGTGAGAAAATTACTGTGGGTAAAGAGCATTTCCCTGGAACTTAACCTTGCTCCACCAAGAGCGAGACTCCAACCAGGAACCCATCGGTCCAAAGGCGAGTGTAATACCACAAGACGATAAAGCTACACAATACCAGTCTCAAGGCGTTTCATAGTGCATAATTCAATTCAGCTGCAGGCCATGTCAAACCAAATTTCCGTTTTCTTTGACTCAACCCACATGTTAGGTGTCCTTTGTATAAAAAGGTCAGTGCGGCTATGTGGTCTTGTGGTACAGCACTCGCTTTCAGATCGGAAGGTCCTGGGTTCGAGTCTCGCTCGGCGCGTAGTTGAGTCGTTGGAAAAGGCTCTTTACTCAAATTCTCTCATCGTACTCAGGGGTAAAATGAGTACCTGGTCGTTAACAGCGTTGTTTTTGGTAATATCGCCTAACAGGCTTCATGTCCCGTCCTACATGTTAAATGTTGCTGTTGGCCTGGCACTCTTTGTAAAGCGCTGTGAGCATGTTTAGTGGATATTGCGCTTATAAAAGCTCAATTTCGTAATTTTTCTTTTTTACATTCTTCGCCTTGTTTATGACTAGGAAACTATTATTATTATTATTATTATTATTATTATTATTATTATTATTATTATTATTATTATTATTATTATTATTATTATTATTATTATTATTATTATTATTATTATTATTATTATCATTACTATTTTTTATCATTTTTTAAAATAATAATAATAATAATAATAATAATAATAATAATAATAATAATAATAATAATAATAATAATTATTATTATTATTATTATTATTATTATTATTATTATTATTATTATTATTATTATTATCATTATTCGATTATATGCGCGGACGGTTGTGCCCTTGCTTACCAGAGCAAGCAGTGACTGGGACCATCTCGAGAATGTACTTCAAGGACGTAAACAACTACAAAAACTACAACGTTCTTATAAAAAGCGGCTGGCACACACGGAAACTGAATGTTAAAGTCAGAGACCAGTTAGTCTCGTCAAGGGTATGCGATATACCTGGGGGTCACGTTGTACCGTATTGTGTCCATATCTAGGGGGTTTCCAACAACGGTCTTCTGATGGAGCTGATGGGAACAACTTGGGGTGCGGACTGGGCACATTTAAGGACCTCCGCGTTAGCAATATGATTATGATATTCCGCCGCGGACCATTGCGCTCAAGGGTGAGGTAGAACCAGAAACGTTGAGAGGGTAGATGCAAAACTTCACAAGTCTATGCAGATAGTGTGGAAAGCTAACAACAATACCCAAGGAATGGGACCCGGTAATTGGAGCAATACTTGGCTCTGGCTTGACAAAATTGAGAAGGTAAGCGGTATAACAGACGCCGGAATAAGTCCACAACCCTTGTACTTAGCTTCTCTGATTACTGACGGGGTGTTAACTCGAGATAAGTTGTCAGGCTTCTGTGCCATTAAAAGAATATACTGGGTGGCTCCAAACAGACTTCGGTCTAGAACCCGAAATAAGTCCCGGCAACCCTTGTACTTAGTTTCCCTGACCACGGACGAGGTTTCACCTCGAGAGAAATTGTCAGACTTATGTGCCAGTGTCATTAAAAGGAGATGTGTATTGGGTGGCTGTAAACAGACTTAGGTCTAGAACCCAACAGTGGCCACATTTCATCAGTTGGGGCTTTCCACCTCTCGCAGACCATCTGGTCAAACGTTGCATAGTGGGTGTTGGGTGGGTTCGCCACTGAACACGAATGTGGTAATGATTTCGCCACGTCGATGACGTTGAGAAGGTAGATGTAAAATTTCGCAGGTCGATGCACATAGTGTCAGGAACGCTGGCAACAACTCCTAGAGAATGGGGCCCGAGAATGGCAGCGATCCAGCCCCTCGATATCCGGAGGGAGACGATTAGGTAAACTGGCTAAATAAGATCCGAGAGAGAGGGAATGGGAATACCCCTCTGAAGCGCATTATGGACGGCGCCCCCGTTTCGACCCGAAATAAGTCCCGGCAACCCTTGTACGCAGCTTCCCTGACTACGGACAGAGATGCATATACGAGATGGAAGTCGGTTTGGACGAATTCAATCCCTCGTGGGGGCGGGGACGTACACTCCTCTAAGCTTGGTGAGAAGTTGCCAGGGTTTGATACTAGTAAGAGGAGACACTGGGTGGCTGTGAATCGGCTTCGGTCGAGGAGCTGCCTAACAGCAAGTGTGCTTGATCAGTGGGGACTTTCCACCTGTCCCACATGTACCCAATGTGGGCAAGAACCCGAAACGGCAGAGCCTCTAGTTGAACGGTGTGTTGTGACGATGCTACCGGGCGGGTTCGCGACGGTGCACGAGTGCGGCCCGGACTTTGCTGATTGGGTCGATCGTCATAACATAGTAGTGTGAGGACCATACGAGGCTGCTGCCACCTTGATAGACTGTCATAAAACTGTAGTTTGATGCCACCAGAAGCTGCTGCCATCTTGGTTAGTTACCAGTTTGTCCGAGAATTCCCGGTACTGTCCAAACGAAATAAAGACCCCAATTTTAGACCTGAAATGCATTTGGTAATATTAACCCATATAGTATTAGTGTTAATCCTACCAGTTCAGGTTCTTTCTGTGGATAAATAAAACTTTAATTCAAGGCGAGCAAATGTGTCATGTTTGCACTGGTAGAATTTTTCCTCTTTTTCTTTATCAATAAATCCATTTGAATTTGAATCTCGTGATGTTTTAAAATTGAAATATTATACGGAATAGAGCCCGAATTTAAGGGGAGGCCTTACGAAAGCTCCTCGTGCTAAGGGAAACAACCCAAATATTCCCTCAACTCACCCTAAGAAAAAATAAACCTATTACCTTTAACCAACGAGTATATAATATTATTGCTTTATCTAACCTTATTAGGAAAAACAAACACCCTATCTAGTACCTTTACTAAGACATATAACCCAATAGAAAGAAGAGAAAAACCCTTCGACCTCGAGCTAACCCCAATAGAAAAAAAACAAACTAGGACTACTTAGCACTACCTTTCCCTCCTTCTAAACACAAAATGGCAGCGTAGAACCAAAATACGTACTGGTCACATAATGGAAATTTTAAACTTTCACTAATCTATCAAGGCTTTTTCTAGTGTTTTTTTTAATTGAATAAATAAACGCCAAACAAAAGATCACGGTGAAAATACTAATTGAAAGAGATGCTAGACCGAGGAGCTTACGGAATTTCTCCCAATTTGTCTATAAGGCAACACCATTAATATATGCTGTTGTTCAATACGTCAGACTGTTTTTATTTAAATTTCTAACTCATCAACCTTGTTTTGATTTAAAACGGTGCACTTTTCAGTGTAATATTGATGATAGACAAAACCGGGAAAATCTTACCGCCACATCCATTCTTCCCATTAAGATGAAAAATCCGTGACACCTTTCAAACCTTTTCTTTTCCTAACATCTTTATTGTTATTATAAAAACAAACATCCCTACGGACCTAAAGTATGTGCAATGATTTTTCTCTTTTAATCGTTTAGTGAGAGTACGGAAGTGTGCGGATTCAAATTGATTCACATTTCTTGTCTAACTGAGTTGGTTTTTCTCACGATTGACATAGAACAGGATAAAATGCAGAAAAATAATCAAAAGAAACCAAAAAACGAAATAGGGCGCAAACGACGTGAACACATTTTGCAAATAAGTACTGTACACATTATGTACGAAAATGGCTGACAAGAAGTGGACAATTTTAGGTCTTCTACACAACATGAAGTTGGATTTCTGATGTTGCAATGAGTACCGTATCGTCTGCGTATCTTATATTATTTATGGTGTGACCTCCTACTTTTATTCCCTCCATATTATTTATGCCCCTCATGATTGTTTCTTGGTATAGATTAAACAGATCTGGTGAGGCAACACACCCTTGACGGACTCCTTTCTTAATAGGAATGGAATTTCCTGTAGAGTTTCCGATTTTGATAGATGCCTGCTGGGTGTAGTATAATGTTTGCATGAGTCTGAGGTCTTTCTCATCAGCGCCAATGGAGTGCAGTTGTTTTAGTATTTCTTCGTGGCGTACTCTATCAAAAGCTTTTTTGTAGTCGACAAAACAGAGGTATAGTGGGGTCTGAACCTGTATAGCTCTTTCACTTAAAACACGGAGGAGGTATATTGCGTTCCTTGTCCCTCTGTCAGGTTGGAATCCATATTGTTCTTCTGCGATTTCGGGGTTAATCTTATTCCTTAGCCTGTTGATAATTATACGCAACAGTATTTTGTTGATGTGGCTTATTAAACTTATAGTTCTAAAATTTTCGCATCTGAATGCACCTGCTTTCTTTGGTATTGCTATGAAAATAGAGTTACAGAGATCTTCTGGAATTTTCCCAGTATTGTATATATTGTTGAATAATATGTGAAGTTCATCAATTGCTAGATCTCCTAGGCTTTTTAATACCTCTACAGATATTTCATCAGGGCCTGTTGCTTTACCATCCCTCATTCGTTCCATGGCATGTTCAATTTCACTTTTGGTGATGTTTGGTCCGCTTAATGGTTCTTTGAATTTCAGTGGTGGTTCATTTCTATTTGGATCATTGTACAGTTCGCCTATGTATTCTACCCATCGGCTTTCTATATGTTGTTCTTCAAATAGCAGTTCCCCTTGTTTGTTTTGGATACAACTTCCTGCTGCTTTGCTTTTCCTTTTCCCTGATAGTTCTTTTATTCTTTGGTGAGCTTGTTGGGGGTTGGGTTTGTATTCTCTTTCGATTTCGCAGCATTTTCAGTCTAGATAGTTCTCGTGTGCCTCGATGCATTTGGATTTAATGTGGTTGTTCAATGTTTGGTATTCTGCAGACCCTCTGTTGCATTTTCGTCTTTCTTCAAATAGGTTTAGAATTTCATTTGTCATCCATTCCTTTTTGGTGTTTATTTGAGCTATTGGTAAATGCTTTTCTGCAGTTGCTTTGACACTTTTGGAATATATCAAATTGTTTTTCACATTTTTCGTTATCAGGTTCACTTTGGCTTTGTATCATGAGTGCATTTTCAAATTCTTCTCTCATTTTTGTTTGTATGCCATTGTCTTTGCATAACCTGTAATCCCTCTTTATTCTACCAGCTGTTCTCTGAATAGCTTTAAACTTTATCCTTACTGTACAAACAACTGGGACATGGTCACTGTCTACATCGGCGCCTGGGTAGGTACTCATTGCAACATCAGAAATCCAACTTCAAAAGATTGTTGACAAAGTGGTAGTAGATAGTGAAGCCAAGGGAATGGAAGTGAATATCACCAAAACGGAATGCATGGTAATACAGAAAAACCCCGAAAACAACAACACCTGCAATATAACGATTCACGACGAGCAACTTACCAACGTAGAAAGTTTTAAATACCTAGGTTCAATAGTGACAACAGATGGAAGATGTAACCGAGACATACGAGCAAGAATAACTCAAGCCAAACAGGCCTTCATGGACCTGGGAAACATTTTGAAAAACAAACAGATGTCGTTCGGGATTAGATTCCGAGTCTTGAAGTGCTACGTGTGGCCAATCTTGTTATACGGATGTGAAAGCTGGACTACAAATGCAGAAACACAAAAGAACATTGAAGCTTTTGAAATGTGGTGCTTGAGAAGGATGCAGAGAATATCGTATACTGCACACAAAACGAACGAAGAAGTGCTAAAACAAACATACCAACAAAGGAAACTAATGCCCTTAATAGTGGATCGACAACTATCCTTTTTCGGACACATAGTAAGGAAAGATAAGAATGAATACCTGGCAAGTTGTGGAAAAATACCTGGTAAACGCGCCCGGGGAGACAAAGAAAAACACTCATAGACCAACTGAAGGGCTTCACCAACCTAACAATCCAAGAGCTGTTTGAAAAAGCAAGAGACAGGGAGGAATGGAGAGAGATAATTCATGCAGTATCCGAAGCCTGGACCAGGCATGGAACCTAGAAGAAGAAGAAGAAGAACACAACATAAAGACAGAATCGAGACAAAAGTGGATATTGTCTAAACCCGACGTTATGGTCTCGTTGCTGTAATGGAAATATACTCTCAAACCCAGACAAAAAATTGTCCATTCCAATGTTAAATCAGGCCGACAAATGCGTTCGGTCATCAGCCTGCAAACAAGTGCACCTAGTCTCGTCCGAAACTCTTGTGTCTGCTTCTCCAACATATGTCTTTTCAATACATGTATTTAATCTGTCATGGCAGGTTTTTTTTTTTTTGCATCGCATGCGCCGCAAAAAATGGCAAAAAAAAAATGCTGATTTGCATTGCGGCCGCAAAATTTGAACATTGCAAATTTTTGCAAATTTACGAGATTTTGCAAAAAAAAAAAAATAAATAAATAAAATAAAATTTTTAAAAATTTAGTGGGGACCAGTGACGGTAATCTTCCGCGGAATTCCGGGATTTTATGATTTTTTTCATTATTGTTCCATTGTTTTTGTCATGTCAAACATTTTAAGCTAAGTGGCATTTCAGGAGAAAAATATGCCTTCTATCATTTTTTACACCTCTGCTCAGTTGCATGAATTTTGGTGACACTCCCTTATTTACGACGTTAGTCTAGACACACTGGCGCCAAATGTCAAAAGTAGCACAAGACACATGGTGGCCATGGGTGAGAAGATGATCGAAAGGGAAGGGGATGGAGCAAATGGGTGTAAATATTTGTGTACTTTTTAGCTGTAGCATGATACATAGTACATTTGACAATTTTATAAGTTTTATAAGCTGTCTTTTTTTTCTCTTCCTTTTTGATTAATTTTGTTTGTTTGATTGTTCTGAATTTATTAATGAATTCATTACAACTTGTGTCTAATTATAAACCATTTTTTTTTAAACAATTAAAAATCAATTCATAAAGTATTCTCTCTCTCTCTCTCTCTCTCTCTCTCTCTCTCTCTCTCTCTCTCTCTCTCTCTCTCTCTCTCTAATATCCATATTTCTCTCTCAGCCACCCTTCTATCTTCATATTATGTTTATATATATATATATATATATATATATATATATATATATATATATAATATATATATATATATATATATATATATATATATATATATATATATATATATAATTTGGTAATAGAGAGATAATATGTAACAGTAGGTTAGGCTGATCGATTTAAGAAATGATTGTTTAAAGGCTAGATTAAATTTGCTTTGTAGATCAGGGATGCCACCAGGCAAATTAAAAAAAGCCTGAAAACTTGCGCGGACGATATACAAATCAACGTCAAGGGCTTTGTAGGGATTTGAAAAATATCAAATTTGGAATATTGGTTCAGTACTTATTATTGCAATTGAGAGCAAATAACACACAAAAGAAAGGAGAGTTAACAGTTTTCAAATTGATAAAATAAGGTGCTGAAAACAAAATATAGACAAATTAATATCAATGGCTATCAGGGGTGAGAATGACTGGTCACATAAAAGGAGAAAATTTTGCATTGTGAAGATCATGACCCACCCATGCAACCATAACCTATAAATTTAAACTTCACTCAAATTCACTGAGATGCGAGCCAAAATTTGTCTCGCAGCAATTTCTGACACGACTCGGAGCATTTCAAAAGTTGAAAGTGTAATTGCATTTGGTGGTTGTAGTAGGGATGATGATGTGTTGATGGTTGTAGTAGTAGTGGTGGTGGTAGGAATGATGTGGTAGTGATTATAGTAGTAGTACTGGTCGTACGGATGATTGTATGGTGGTGGTTGTAGTAGCTGTGGTAGGAATGATGATGTAGTGGTAGTTGTAGTAGTAGTGGTGGTAGGGATGATGTGGTGTTATTTGTAGTAGTAGTGGTGGTAGGGATGATGGTGTGGTGGTGGTTGTAGTACTGGTAGTAGGGTTGATGATGTGGTTGTAGTTGTAGTGTGATGGTAGGGATGATGGTGTGGTGGTGGTTGTAGTAGGAGTGGTGGTAGGGATGATGTGGTAGTGGTGGTAGGGATGATAATGTGGTGGTGATTGTAGTAGTAGTAGTAGTAGTAGTAGTAGTAGTAGTAGTAGTAGTAGTAGTAGTAGTAGTAGTAGTAGTAGTCTTAGAGATGATGATGTGATGGTGGTTGTAGTTGTAGTGGTGGTAGGGATGATGATGTGGTGGTGGTTGTAATAGTAGTGGTGGTAGAGATGATGTAGTGGTTTTGGTGAGTGTTTTTTTTTTCAGTGATAATAATAGCAATTTGTCAAAAAGGAGGAAAAATGTCTCCGTCTATCGGTCAAACGCAAGCAAAGTGTAAAAATAACAGGAACATAGTTTTGAATTGGTATTATGTAATATAATACTATGACTAGTAGAAATCCATTCTTATCATTAAACATAAATTTAGTTTTTGTAAAGATTTAATGGATGGTTGCGAGAGAGAGAGAGAGAGAGAGAGAGAGAGAGAGAGAGAGAGAGAGAGAGAGAGAGAGAGAGAGAGAGAGAGAGAGAGAGAGAGAGAGAGAGAGAGAGAGAGAGAGGAGAGACTTCTCTACCAAAATAATTTATGAACTGATGTTAGGAATTCTATATCCAAAAAAAAAAAGAAAAGAGAAATGGGAAGAAAGTCAAAGGGAAAGAGGAAAAGAGAGAGAGAGAGAGAGAGAGAGAGAGAGAGAGAGAGAGAGAGAGAGAGAGAGAGAGAGAGAGAGAGAGAGAGAGAGAGAGAGAGAGAGAGAGATTTGTCCCTCCTCTTCCCCTTTAACCATCAACCAGCTAATAAAAGTACACCACTGGTCGTCTGTGTCAATTGTGACATCTGGTGCCATTCAGTCTGGCCCGACGTCATAAAAACGGGACCGTCACTAAATTTCACGAGACTATTGCACAGGTGTCAAAATATGACATAAGACATAATGGTGATTTTGTGGTTTTGAGGGAAATGTTTGACACGGCAAATTCAGCGGAAAATTTCTGAGAAATCCTCAAAATCACTATTTATTTATCAAAAAATCAAAAAAAAATTTTAAAAAGGAGGAATTGTGATGGCGTTGATAAACTATCATTTGGGTGCCCAAATATTCGACCGGCGGTGACAGCCCAAATTATTCACCCGGCGAAAAAGTTCCGGCTCAAATCTCGATCGCGATTTTTTTCTTCTTCTTTAAAAAAAAAAAATTTTTTTTTAATAGTGACGACGGACAAAAACCGGAGGTTCCGGATTAAAACCGGCTGGTGGTAAAAAAAAAACGGATTTCCGGCTAAAACCGGAAAAGTGGCATCCCTGGTAGATGGAATATGTTTTGCAATTGATTAAATATTCTTATTTATATTTATAAGCTGCATCATAAAAGGTTGCAATAATACAGACACTAGCCGGGTTTGTTATGTAAAAACAAATACCTCCTGGTCCTTTGGCCAAAAGTTTATCATATCTTGATATAGTAGGGAGCATTATAAATAGTTATAGGCCTCTAAAATGTATAATTGGAAATGACAATTCATTAAATTATATTTGCAAAAGGTCAGGATGTGTCTAATGATCAGAAGTGCTTTAGGACTAATAATATATTAAATAACTATGAATAGCTATGTTATATTTGCATTAGATTTGGGCTTGACTGACGGGAGGTAGATTTTCCTCCCTTTTGGCAAATTGTCATTATCACACTCGGGGACTTGTGCTTTTGTCAGGATGAAAGATTCAGATTATCTCAAAATAAGTACACTGATAGCGTGTTCTTCCTTTTTCTTGGGTACTGTAATTGTAATTCTACAACTTTTTACTAGATCCCATTTCCTTCCTTTTTACTGGCGGTGAAATGACCTTACTTACATTTGTTGCAAGCACCATGAAACCCTTAAAAACAAATACCTTTCTCTTTCATGAACTAATTATCTATGGGTTTTTAGGAAAATTAACCGCAAATTTTAGCACTTTTTTGTGCAAATTTTGCTGTTTTTAGCTTGCAAAATTCAGGATTTGTTTTTTTTTTTCAAAAAAACCCGCCATGTCAGATTAATCTTTGGTGTGCAGTAAATGTTATGTGGGTTTAAATTTTAATCGACAACAAAGCGGAGAAAACAATTGTTTTCGTGCATCGGTCGATTTCTGCTAATGTTGATGTTTTACTCTTAGATAAGGTGACAAGGTTCATCCTAAAAAAAAAATTTGAGAGCAAATGTATTCACCAGACTCTGGTGTAAAACGAGTACCTGGTCGTTAACATCGTCGGATAAAAATGTATGTACTATCATCTATTATCACAGGAGTCCCGTCTCGTTCTACAATGTCAAGTTGGCTTGGGATCCTTTGTAAAACGCGTTGAGCACGTTTAGTGAACATTGCACTATTTAAAAAAAGCTCAAGCTAATTGTTGAGTTGTTTTGTTTTAATTTACTGTGCCTCATCTCAGCTTAATTGGTACACTTACTATATTTATATTTTTAAGCAGTATGAAAAAGAAGGCTTAGACTTAGACATGATGAAATTTCCAATGCAGAAAACTACAATGGATTATATGTGGAAATGAATACTGTTTCTGGTCTATTCATCTCATTACATTTGGTAAAGCAACAAGCGAAAAAGTAAGACAAAAGGGAATGGTTTAAATAGGGATTGGATAACCTAAGTCTCCTCCAGACATAGGCACAAGATCCCACTAAGAGGAATGCACTCACTCATTAATATGTTTACAAACCAAGCAAAACAGTACATAACGGAGAGACGAGTTCCATTCAAGAAAAAACATATCTTGTCTCAAAATAATAATAATAATAACTATACATTCGACTGTTTCCCTCCCAACTCCCATCCAAGGACTCAGGGTAGTACCAATACCAAGTAAAACAGATACACACATAGGGGATATATGAGACAAGCGACCTGCCCATTATGGGAGGATATAAAAAAAAAAAAAAAAAAAAACCCACTGAGAACGACATATTTGCATTCATTTTAAGACACTTGCCTGCCACGCTTTTGGGCGACTTCACCAAAGGGCAAAAAAGAATTGACAAGTAAAATAAATTTTGAGTTGGCTTGTCTTTTGACAAGAAAAAAAATGCCAAGAAAAAGTGAGACAGAAAATAGATCACAAAATCTTTCCAGTGTCATCTGAAAGCGTCAAGAGTCCCAGATACAACGGTAAAGGATTCCTTCTAATAAAGATGTAGCAAAGGGGGAGGGAGGAGGTACAATTTGACAAGCAAATTTGACCGTTTCCCTGAATCCCAGCTTGGACAGGGTCAGATGCAATGTGGAAAAGTAGAGTTGTTTTGTCCTGTCCGATTTTTAGGGTTTTACTTTTACGGCACTTGTGACGGGACGCATTTTAAGGTCATATCAGCGCCAGTAAAAAGGCAGAAAATTGGATAAACAAAAAAAAAATATAGAATTACAAAGCACCCAATGGGGATTGGTTCAAACAGGGATAAGATGTAGATTCAAAGGGAATATCATCAATGTACTTGATTGAGATCACCTAAGTCTCATCCAGACATCAATACAGGATCCTACTAAGAGGAATACACTCAAAATGTTTATAAGATACGATCAAAGCAAACGATATAAATATATAATAAATAGCAAGATGACCTTAAAGGGGAAAAAATATCTAACAAAACTAACATCACACATTTGACTGGCAAGGGCCAGGACAAAACCTAGTGCTCCCATTCCAAGACAAAGACAGAGAGCAGCCAAGAAAATAGATGTAGGGGGATATAATACAGCAAGTCACCTCTTGTCCACTCAGGAGGTCAGAAAACCCCACCCAGATAGAGGCCAAGGAAAGTTCAGCAAGACTAACACCTGACCCACCACAGAAGGTCAAGAGCACCTTTTCCAATATGCAGAATGACAGAGGGAGATCACAGAGGTGTCACTGGTTCCAACTCGGTAAAAAATGAGTGAAGTCCTTGAAGCAAAGTTAAAAATAAATCGAACAATTCAAGGGTTCCAACACACCCAAACAAAACTGATTTGTTCACGTGACACATAAATTATCATTTTTGAGCTTTATTCATAATTGTTTTAAAATAATCCAATCCAACATAAAATGATGAAAACAGACTATACACGAACAAGATAAAAGTGACCAATGAGTGATGAAGTACATGAACATATGATCATTTATTAAAAGTGAGATTTCAGCAAATCTGGATGAGAGCAGCTGTAAGTAATTTATTCCGCAGGAGAGTCTTCCCTGTCATCATGATGATCATGATGATTATCCTTATCAGACTTTGCTGGACTCCTGGATTTGGATCTGCTTCTTGATCTGGAACAAATAAATATAAAGATAGCAAGATGATATACCATTGTTAACAATATTTTGATAGGACAGATTGTATTTACAAGAAAGATCTTGATTAATGATCATTGTTGATTTGTTTCTGTTTACAGGGGTTTTTAGCGCTTGCGACACTATTAGGTTATGTGTTTTGTTTATTAGGGTTTTACGGTATTTCCAACACATTTAGTCATTTCAGCGCCAGCAAAAAAGGAAAAAAATGGGATAGTAAAAGATTTGAGAGTTACAATTAAAACCATCCCAAAAATGATAGCAAAACAAACAAATGATGTAGATTCCAAGAGCTCACTTTCGGTGCACTAAATTTACATCATTAAAAGTCTCATCCAGACACAAGCAAAGGTCCCCACTTTGAGGAAGACACTCAAATGCTTACAAATCATGATTTTCTAAAGAAAGTAATAAGATAGTAGATAACAGAGATGATTTACAAGGAAAACTACGTCATCTCCCAAAAGTATAACTTTGACTTTTCCCTCCCAGCTATTGATTCTGGCCAAAACCAGCATAAAAAAGTAATCTCATTACAAGACAAAGAGAGTTGGAAAACAGACATAGGGGGAAAGAAGAGGGTAAGTACCCTCACATGAACCTCACTATAGGAGGACAAAAAACTCCACCTAGAATTAGGTCACTTCAGCACCAGTTAAAAGGAAGAGAAAAGAGAAAAAGATGTAGATCTGAATTTAAAAGAACCAAAGAAAAAAATTTACTTTAAAAAATAATCGTTGATCAAATTTTATCTAAAACTAATTCATTAGCCACTACTTAACAAACCATTCCAGATCCTTATGTATTTATATACCCAAAACCAAAAGCTCCATCAACAACATATAAAAACAAGGTTGCCAATTCAGGAGGCAAAAATTTACTGAACTTTTACGCAAACACAATGACCAACCCCTTTCTGAGAGTAGAACTCCAGTAAAAAGACATGATGTACTTACTTTTGCCGTTTAGCGGGTGATTGGTAAATATACTGAGGGTTTATAACAAAGTAAATTCCATAAATATATGTAAAATTGGCAACGTTGAAAAAAAGCTAGCATCAATTGTTACCACTAAGCTTATTTTAAATACTAGTGGCAAACCGGGAATTATTTCAAAGAAATAAAGGCTATTAGGAGCAGGCGGTCATCTATTATATTATATATACTTCTTCCACTACTGTATTGTACTTTTAGATTTTCCAGTAATTCTGTTTTGTTCTTAAGGGTTTTACAGTGCTTGCAATACACTTAGGTCATATCAGCGCCAGTCAAGAGGGGGAAAATGGGATGGTAAAAAGTTATAGAAATACGATGAAGGTACCCAAGAAAAAGTAAGACAAAGGGGAATTAGCTCAAATTGGGAACAGATGTAGATTCCAAGAGCACACTATCAGTGGACTTGAGATCACCTATAATGTCTCATCCTGACACATGCTCATGTCGCCACTAAAGGAACACACTCAAATGTTTACAAATCACATACATGTAAAACAAAAATAATACAATACATGAGAGAGATGATTTACATGGAAAAAAAAAAAATAGCTTCTCCCAAAACTCTAACTATACATTTGACGGGGCCAGGACAAAACCAAGTTATCTCATTCCAAACAAAGACAGAATGCATGTTGGAAAACAGACATAGGGGATAAAAGACAGTAAGTGCTTCCCTGCTCATTATGGAAGGTTAGGAACTGCAAAAGATATGAAGTTGTGAAATAAAAGGGAACAAGACTCACTGCTCATCTCGTTTTCTGTCATAAGAATTGGATCGGCTCCTTGATCGACTGTATGACCTCCTGCTGTAAGAGAAAGAAAATGATAAATGATTCCAATTGGAGTAACAAACAAAAAATCTATAGCAACATGGTTTGCACCAATTCTACCCCTATTTCTGTTTCTGTGATTTGTCAAATTCAAAATGCATCAAATTTGACAAACGATATGCAGTATGATCCTCTAAAAAGATTTTTTTAAATCCATATCAGGCTTTAAAAAAAAAATTAAATTAAATATTCATTAAATAAGTACAAGTGATGTAAGGGGCTGCCAACCCAAAATGCCATTGAGATAGCAAATTTAACAATTTTCTCTTTTCATTGAATTTTTCTTTCTTTAATCTGTTTTTGAAGATCAGACTTCATTCCATTTTTAAAAATCAGATAAACCCCTTCACACTGATAAAAATAGAAAGATTTGTGCGGACAGATAATTCTGAATAAAATTAGACACAGTGAATTGAAAGTCTTTGTAAATGAAATAAAACATATCATGAATACTAAATCTATCTCACAGTTTACGTCCCAACAAAAGACTGTAGATTGGGCCCAGGGCACAATAATAGTCTTACCACAGAGCAAAGCTGCAAGGAAAGGGCAAATAAAATAGGGGGACAGAAGAGATTGCAAGGCTATGGTCTGACTCAGAGAGGACCAACATTCCCCCACTCTAAAGAGAATTCCCAAAAAAAAAGCCTGTATATCTCTACCCAGATCAGCCAACCCTTCACAATCCATAAGCGGAATCAGAAAGTCAGAAAATGGGAATTTGAAACAAAAAATAGGAATATTTTAACAATGGACAATTCCGCATCAAAATGACCACCAACCACATAAAGACAGTATTCAGACAGCTGGCAAAACTACATGTCAGATGTATAAGGTAATGGAATGGGGAAGGGGGAAAGGAGTGCAATTAATTTCTCTATATGACAATCATTAAAAAAAAAATTTCACCTTTTTACAACAACCACCCCCCCCCCCCCCCCCCCCCCGCTTTCTTTTTACCATTATCATTTTTTTTTAGATTGAGACTTTAGGGACAATGGCATCATTAAACCAAGAAAGTTGACATAGAAAGCTAGTCATAGAAAAAATAAGAAATATAAGAAACTCATATAGCCAATGGCACAACTGGACCTATAAAGTAAAATCTATCCCTACAAACAATGTGCATAATTTTTTAAAAATTAAATAAAATTATTTACCTCTCTCTCCTTGGTGAACGACTTCTTGATCGAGAGCGCCTGTAAAAAAAAAAGATATATTAAGAGCATTTCTATAGCACTTTTTGCCAAGGCCTTGAAGCGATTTACATAGATCAATTGCAAAAAGCTAGGTAAATTTCCGAACTCACACATACCTGTGATGTTATGACTGGGATGTACAATACTGGTGACAAATAAATTATACCTAACAGCAACCCCATGAACCTGGACTCAATGTACAGGCAGGCCATTTAGAAGCGAACTAACTCTTTGCACATCAAGAGATGGTGACACACAAACACAAAGGCAGTGTTTATTATTTTTGACTTTATCAGCTTTTAAAATTGATATCACAAGATTCATGTGCACCTTGTATTGGTGACTCCCATAAAACATGGCATACATCACAGAGATGAATACTATTGCTTTTTAGCCCATTAGCCTAGGTGCATGGGAAAAGATCCCACAGGATACAGTTCAAATAGTTTTCACACGAGAGAGAGAGAGATGATTTTACAAGAATCAAAAGACATCTTTCTAATAAGACCCAAAGACCTATGTATGAAGATTTTCAACAAGGTTTTTTGTAATCAAATTATCATAAATCGACCAGGTGTTGATAAAATTAAAGTTCTTACAATTCACACATCAAAAAAAAAAGTAAAAAATATCATCCATGTTGAAAAGCAAGGAGGCTACCCCCCCCCCCCCCCCCTTATTTTTTTTTTTCGGTCTCATCTCCATGCCATGGGAAGAAGGGAGAGACAGCAACAGTGGATTGTCTTTTACTTACAAGTCCTAACCCTATTCCCCTCCCTCTCAACTGTAATTCTTAGCTGATAGGAAAGCAGATTAAAGGTTAATAAAAATTTTAAATACCTGCTGCTTCTGTATGGACTTCTTGAATATGACCTTTCATATCTGTGAAACAAAGAATGAAAAAAAAATGTTTTTGTTAGTATCAATCCATAGAGGAAACCACCAGCAGCCGAAACAATGCAATGCACCTCTGAACTTCTTGTTTGAACATCAGTCTTTAAAAAAATACTCCGATTAAAAAATATAATACGAAGTTTTAAAAACTTGAATCAAGTGTCGCAAGAAGAAATTCAAAATAGCAATTTACAATGTCAGCTGGATTGTTACATGAACATACCTGCTACTATGGTTAGGACTCCTGGAATGTGATCTGTACCTATTGAAAAAAGAAATGGAAAACATTTGCAGAATCACTGCAAGACAAGAGGCAAACCAAACTTTCAGTGACCACAAGAAAACTTAAAAGATGGAGATTTTTTTTTGTTGTTAATGTAAGAAAACCAATTTCTTTAAAATGGCATATGGTCACCTTAACCTAAAAAAAAAGAAGAAAAAAAGAAGAAGAATTCCCGACTTTTCCTCCCAGGAATTATAGAACAAGAACATTAAGTAGCAATGACTATCCCGCACAAATCTTTGGGCCTCTTTTTCGCTCACGAAGTGCCCAAATTCGCGACAAAATATGGGACGAAGTCGTTTGGTATATGCTATTTTAAAAAATTAATTACGACGCTGTTTATCGATGAATATGACTGAAAGTTGGCACACAGTTAGAAAAAAAGGTCATTTTAGATTATGTCAAGCGACAAAACTCATACGATTACCAGAAGACCGTTAAAAATAGATCTTTACTATTTGGAGTAAAATATTTCTAAAACTACCGGGCGTGTAGGTTTTGTCGCTGACAAGGTAATACATGAACATTTTTGTAAAATGGTTGTAAAATTTCATATGAATATGACGAGTACTTTTCCCGTATTTTTCAAAACACCATCCTAATCTGTTCTTCATTTGTAAAAGACAAAGCCATTTTGCCCCCCTACAGCCCGAATCACAAGTTCAAAACGATTTGGCACCAAACAGCGGCTGAGCGAGTCGTGGCAAAGCGCTTTCTGATTGGTTGACCTCGTTTTAAAGTTCATGACTAGTCAAAATGTCTTCAATAAACAGCTGATAATTTGACTGTTTAATTTACAAGAATTTAAGAAATTATAATGTTAAAAGTTTTCGATTGCAATATGATCTACAATCTCAGCATGGGTTTAATTATTGTGTTCCAAGTCACGTTCTATCAGTAACCTTTGTCCCCTTGTCCAATTTCTCTTTTCCTTCTTTATTTCTTTTGTTTACGTACGCAATCTCTCTCTCTCTCTCTCTCTCTGTGTGTGTGTTTATATACAAGTTAGAACTCTTCTAATGTTTTCATCATATTCTCTATCAAATTTGCCATAAAATTGCCAAATTTCAATCTTTTAATCCACTTATTACGCAAGATACAACCAAAGGTCGAAAAAAAATGCCGAAAAAGCGTCCCATATTTTCGCGTTTTTTTCCTCTTTGCGGGTCATCCAAATAAATGACACCTTTGAAACTGCATAGCTTGTTTATTTATGAATGGATTTTCAAAATTCAAAAACATTTTTACCCAGTGGAGATAGGGCTTTGATTTCAGACAAAAATGTTCCTCAAAAAGAGAAAAAAACATTTTTCATAGTCATTGCTACATTAAGTGGCACAGCATAATAATACAGCCATGTATGATTTTTATGAATTATATAGGCCATAGAACAGGGATTCCTGTGGTAACCGAGCTACCCCTCCCCAATTAACTCCCAGGTCATATAAGAAAGTGTAGGACTTAAAACAGCTGTTTAAACTATAGCAATTGAACAATGTGTAAAATCTTCAGCAGAAAGTGTACAATGAATGAAAATACTTAAGAATATGTATATTTGACGCAAGGTTGGCAGCACTGGTTTACGTACAATGTCCTTTACAAGAAAAAATATTGAATTTTCTTTTTAATTTGGATCAAGTGAAAGGATATAACCGTTATATATTAAAGCAATCTGTAAAACAAACCTTGGACTGCGACTTCTTGACCTGTATCTTTTTCTGTCATAATCATCATATCTGGAATAGGGTGAGCCACGCCTGCCTCCTCCTCTTTCTTTGCCTCTCATCTGATGAGGAGCTGGGGAAAAAAAACAAAATCAAAAATAACATTCAGCCAAAATCCACATACTTACACAGCAACAAAAATAATGTGTATTAAGTGAAAAAAAAAATCTGCACCCAACCACAATTCACAAATTTCAGTTTCTACGATTTTATGGCATTTACGACACATTGAGGTCCTTTCAACACCAGTAAAAAGGAAAAAATTCAAGTTTTAAAATTAAAACCACACAAGAAAAGTAAGATAAAAGAAAATGGTTCAAACAGGTAAAAATGTGGATTCCAAGATCACACTATCAGTGTACTTGATTTGAGGCCACCTAAAAGTCTCATCCAGACATAAGCACACAGGGTCCCACGGAGAGGAATACACTAGAATGCTTATAAACCATTGGATATTCATAACAAAAAAAAAAACAGTGCATAACATAGAGGTGATAGACAAAGAAAAAAAATCTACCAAAATTAAAATTATACATTTGACAGTTTCTCCCCTCAGCGAAGGACTCCCGCCAGAGTCAGGACAAAAACAAGTCTCATTCCAAGACATGTTTTTGTTTGTTTTTAAGGGTTTTACGGCGATTGCAACACATTTAGCTTATATCAGCGCCAGTAAAAAGGAAAAAATGGGATAGTAAAAAGTTCTGGAATTACAATTAAAGCACCCAAGAAAAAGTAAGACAAAAGGGGAACTAGGAACAAATAGGGATCAGATGTAGAATCCAAGAGCATACCACCAATGTACTTAGTTTGAGATCACCTTAAGTCTCATCCGGACACAAGCACAAAATCCAACAAAGAGAAAAACACTCAAATGCTTACATTATACATTAAAAATAAATATAATGATACATAACAGAGAGATGATTTACAAGGAAAAAAATATCATCTCCCAAAACAATAACTATGCATTCGACTGTTTCCCTCCCAGCCCGGACTCCAACCAGGGCCAGGACAAAACCAAGTGACCTCATTCCAAGACAAAGACAGAAAGCATGTTGGAAAACAGATATAAGGGGAAAGAAGACACAGTATGTACCCCCCTGCCCGCTATGGAGGTCAGGATCCCCACCCAGTCAAAAAATTTAATTAGCAGGTCAAATAGTAACAGTTACAATTTTATTATGGCAGTTGGCCATGATGTATCTAAATCTGTATATATTTCTCAAAATCCACATTTCAAGAGAGAAAAAAAATCATTGAGATGCATGACTCAAATCCTTCTTTCTATAAAATATATTGCTTTTAAAAAGACTTACTTTTTCGATCTCCTCTGGCAAATTCAATTTCAAGTTCACGGCCCATGAATCTCGATCTATCCAAGTGATACAAAGCATCATCAGCATCACGTGGGTGCTCAAACGTATAAATGGTTAAGGCATTGAATGACTTGGGGGTGGGGAAAAGGAGATTTTGCATTTAAAAGAAGAACAATCAAATGAAAGGTAAAAATTGAGAAACCGAACGAAACTCAACCGAAAGCCGAACAATTTTTTAAAAATGGACTACCATTTTTCTCTACAAAATGAATACAGGAACCTATTTGAAATGTGGCGGTAAATTGGAAAATTATCTTGAGAAAACTTTTTTTTTAAAGATTAACTTGGGAGTAGGGATAGCTTTTAAAATAGGCATTTGTTATTCATAAAAGTTGCATGGTTATGACAAGAAAAATTGGTTCCAGTACACCACTATTTTCTTTTGATTGATTAAAAAATCACTGGAGAATAGTTGTAAAAATAGAAAAACGTTCTTAACCAGCTACCCACTTCATTAGATTAGCTTCTTTCTTTTGTTTTAAATTCATCTCCCCTCCAGCCCAATGAGCCCTAATTTATAACCAAAAAATTGCTATAAATTTTGAGCGATGAGCTTGACTATTTTTCTTAATATGCACAAAATCCTGCAACTATAATAGTTCATTACATCTACATATTTAAAGGAAAATCTAGCTCTCGGTTTTTCCTAAGCATTATTTTTTTTTCCACTGGGGAAAATGTAATACAAGACACAAACCCAATCACCAAGCACATGACACTTTTTGAGGATATATGTGTCTTGCTTGACTTGCTTGCTTGCTAACTTGTAAAGAACACTTGAACTTGATCTTTATTTACTTTAACTTGGTTCATATGCTTGATCTTGCTCTTTAAAACTTTATCTTGAGCTTTAAGCGAATATTAACTCCCAACTAGACTTAGGCTGTGTTCTTGTTTTCTATTTCTTTCAACTTGAGGACTTGACAGCATAAAATATAACTTGCACTGGACTTTCTTTGAAGTCACTTGGCATTCTGATAAGAAAAAAAATGCAGAAAGATATTGAACTAATGCGAAGAAAGTCTTGATCTAGACATAGTAAATAACAAACTGGAAAATAAAACTATGATGTTAAAAGCTTCTTGACATAATTAACAGAAGTCAAGAGTTTAAGAAATATCGGATAATGGCTTTACTTGCTGACAATTAAACAGTGAAACTTTACAAAACATCAGTGAGCCTGTACAAGAACCAGCAAAGTCGTCATAGTTATGACGACCAAAACCCCCTGACCCAACATATTTTACTTTTGGGAAATAAAAATTAATATCTGGCCTAAATGATTTAGTGACATACATTTTGACTAGACTAAGATAAATCAATTGCATGCATAATTATGACATGTCACTATAAAATGAACTATGATCAAATCAGAACAGAAGACAAGTATTGTAAACCTGTTAGAATTCGATTTATGTAATGCATTGACCATACTGTCACATCTTGTGAAATTATTGTTAAAAAGCTTAGCCACATATGCCAAATAAGAATTACTTGCCACAGACCCTATAATAATAATAGTGACAGAAGTCTAAGATGACCTATTTGTAAGGCCAGAAAGTTTCTGCAATTTAAACATTTGAAATATTTTCAGGTCCAGCTCAGGAAATCTGTTAGACATTGAACAACCAAGATTATATTTTTCACTTATTTCCAACATTGTATGTGATAGGTAACAAACAAGGATATTGGACATAGGCAAACCCACGTGGGCGTCTTGTGTAGTAATCCAGTGGAAGGTAGACATCAGAAATGGGTCCATATTTCATGAACAAGCTTCGCAATTCATCTGATCTGTAAGCACAAAACAAAGGGTGAGAATTCAGTTGTGGCCAAAAATTTAGGATCAAGCTCTTTAGTATTTTGTTATAACAAATCATCTGAGATGCTGCCAGAACATTGTAAAATAAAATCTACAAGGATAATCTAATCAAATCCTACAGGAAAATATATCGAGTTGGGTTACGAACACGTAGATGCAGAAGTAAATGCTCAAAGCTCGCCGAATCGTCACTAAATGAGATATTGCTGCTTTCATCATTCAAAAGTCCCAAAAATATGGTCACAGTCAATATGCCATAATATCGACTCACCTCTAGAGTGCCAAATGGACGTTTACCAAAGTCAGTACCTACCCGCACTGCATCCCTACCACTGATTTTTCTCTAAGTCTCCAATACACAAAGCAAGTTCTCTGCTCTTTTACCAATGCTGTGAACCAAGACTCAACACCCCCTCACCCATCCCCGATAAGCCTCAGCCACAGTGAGCCTATCGGCAGGGCTGCTAAGAAAGTCAAAATGAGACATTTTGGGACAGAATGGGGGATGGAATGATATTGGTAATTTTGCTATGGTACTGGCACCTCAGATTAAGTACCATAAAGTGAGGTAACGACAGAGTGCTGTCAAACATGCTTCGCAATTCCCCCTCAGTTCCGCATGCATACCACACACACACACACACTACACGTAACAAATTCACTGACACTTAGCACAACGAGGAGAGCAATGTCATCTTTCATTTAACACAAACAGTTCCAAAAAAAAAATTCAACTGACCGCAAGGGAATGTCCAGTTTGTTCGAGAATTCTGTGTTGCCAATACTAACAAAATAGAGGGATTAAAGCGGGGTATTATACAAAGTGAGATTTCCGTGATTTGCATGTTCGAGATTTCCATGCTCGAGTGAAGTATAAAATATTTCAACACTGACCCTAGTATTGGAGGCATCATATAATAATACCTCGGTCATTGATCTCCCTAAAATATAATATCTGACATCAACTACATACACTTTGAAGGGACTATTCAGACACACAAAATGTGTATTGATTGACCTTGTAGGACGATATCAGTCATATTCTCCTCATAGTTATAACTATCATTAACTGGGCTAAAATGCAAGACATTCATGAAGATGTGATGCGGGACAGTCCCGCATGATGCAGGACATTTGGCAGCCCTGTATCGACAGCCACTTCTCATTATCATCAAGTGCCTATTTTACTTTTACTACGGAGCCCTATTTTACAGCCTTTCAATAACTTAACTCAAGTGGTAATAGTACACGTTACACAGGTCCATGAATAGGCATCAGATGAACATAACTGGGTCAGTGGCAGGGCCCGTTCACCAATTAGGATGAGTTGGTCTTGACAATGAGAGCCTCAGTCCAGTATTGAGGACAAGGTCAGCCATGTTTATGAATGGAATTGTTGACCTTTCTAATTTCTATATTTGGAAATTCGATTGATTCTGATTGGTTGATGGTGTCCTTCAACTTCAACTTGCTGAAAGAAAGTTGGTGACTGTTCAAGAAGATATGAAGTGAGTAGAAAAGTGCCAGAAGACAATAGAGAATAAAAATTTTTTTCGCGGCGGCGGTGAGGTTTGAACCTGCGACCTTATTGGTACGACAACTCCGCCTGGCAGGTGAGAGCGTGGCTCTACCGTGTGAGCTATCCACGAACACAAAAATATTCGTTTCAAACCCAAAGTCATTTCTAGATCCCTCTCACCCACTTCTTGAGATCGCCGATTCGTTCGCCACCATCGCGAAGTAATTTTGACCAGCAGTTAAGCTTAATAGCCAATATTCTCATCACAAACATATAACATAGAAACGATTGAGACATTGAGTATGCTCCGGTGTATGGGGTGAATTTTTAATTCAGAAAAGTGAGTGGAGCAGGCACTTATGTTGGTAACAACAAGATATGAAGTGAGTAGAAAAGTGCCAGAAGACAATAGAGAATAAAAAAATTTTTTTCGCGGCGGTGGTGAGGTTTGAACCTGCGACCTTATTGGTACGACAACTCCGCCTGGCAGGTGAGAGCGTGGCTCTACCGTGTGAGCTATCCACGAACACAAAAATATTCGTTTCAAACCCAAAGTCATTTCTAGATCCCTCTCTCACCCACTTCTTGAGATCGCCGATTCGTTCGCCACCATCGCGAAGTAATTTTGACCAGCAGTTAAGCTTAATAGCCAATATTCTCATCACAAACATATAACATAGAAACGATTGAGACATTGAGTATGCTCCGGTGTATGGGGTGAATTTTTAATTCAGAAAAGTGAGTGGAGCAGGCACTTATGTTGGTAACAACAAGATATGAAGTGAGTAGAAAAGTGCCAGAAGACAATAGAGAATAAAAAATTTTTTCGCGGCGGTGGTGAGGTTTGAACCTGCGACCTTATTGGTACGACAACTCCGCCTGGCAGGTGAGAGCGTGGCTCTACCGTGTGAGCTATCCACGAACACAAAAATATTCGTTTCAAACCCAAAGTCATTTCTAGATCCCTCTCTCCCCACTTCTTGAGATCGCCGATTCGTTCGCCACCATCGCGAAGTAATTTTGACCAGCAGTTAAGCTTAATAGCCAATATTCTCATCACAAACATATAACATAGAAACGATTGAGACATTGAGTATGCTCCGGTGTATGGGGTGAATTTTTAATTCAGAAAAGTGAGTGGAGCAGGCACTTATGTTGGTAACAACAAGATATGAAGTGAGTAGAAAAGTGCCAGAAGACAATAGAGAATAAAAAATTTTTTTTGGCGGCGGTGGTGAGGTTTGAACCTGCGACCTTATTGGTACGACAACTCCGCCTGGCAGGTGAGAGCGTGGCTCTACCGTGTGAGCTATCCACGAACACAAAAATATTCGTTTCAAACCCAAAGTCATTTCTAGATCCCTCTCTCACCCACTTCTTGAGATCGCCGATTCGTTCGCCACCATCGCGAAGTAATTTTGACCAGCAGTTAAGCTTAATAGCCAATATTCTCATCACAAACATATAACATAGAAACGATTGAGACATTGAGTATGCTCCGGTGTATGGGGTGAATTTTTAATTCAGAAAAGTGAGTGGAGCAGGCACTTATGTTGGTAACAACAAGATATGAAGTGAGTAGAAAAGTGCCAGAAGACAATAGAGAATAAAAAAAATTTTCGCGGCGGTGGTGAGGTTTGAACCTGCGACCTTATTGGTACGACAACTCCGCCTGGCAGGTGAGAGCGTGGCTCTACCGTGTGAGCTATCCACGAACACAAAAATATTCGTTTCAAACCCAAAGTCATTTCTAGATCCCTCTCTCACCCACTTCTTGAGATCGCCGATTCGTTCGCCACCATCGCGAAGTAATTTTGACCAGCAGTTAAGCTTAATAGCCAATATTCTCATCACAAACATATAACATAGAAACGATTGAGACATTGAGTATGCTCCGGTGTATGGGGTGAATTTTTAATTCAGAAAAGTGAGTGGAGCAGGCACTTATGTTGGTAACAACAAGATATGAAGTGAGTAGAAAAGTGCCAGAAGACAATAGAGAATAAAAATTTTTTTCGCGGCGGTGGTGAGGTTTGAACCTGCGACCTTATTGGTACGACAACTCCGCCTGGCAGGTGAGAGCGTGGCTCTACCGTGTGAGCTATCCACGAACACAAAAATATTCGTTTCAAACCCAAAGTCATTTCTAGATCCCTCTCTCACCCACTTCTTGAGATCGCCGATTCGTTCGCCACCATCGCGAAGTAATTTTGACCAGCAGTTAAGCTTAATAGCCAATATTCTCATCACAAACATATAACATAGAAACGATTGAGACATTGAGTATGCTCCGGTGTATGGGGTGAATTTTTAATTCAGAAAAGTGAGTGGAGCAGGCACTTATGTTGGTAACAACAAGATATGAAGTGAGTAGAAAAGTGCCAGAAGACAATAGAGAATAAAAATTTTTTTTTGGCGGCGGTGGTGAGGTTTGAACCTGCGACCTTATTGGTACGACAACTCCGCCTGGCAGGTGAGAGCGTGGCTCTACCGTGTGAGCTATCCACGAACACAAAAATATTCGTTTCAAACCCAAAGTCATTTCTAGATCCCTCTCTCACCCACTTCTTGAGATCGCCGATTCGTTCGCCACCATCGCGAAGTAATTTTGACCAGCAGTTAAGCTTAATAGCCAATATTCTCATCACAAACATATAACATAGAAACGATTGAGACATTGAGTATGCTCCGGTGTATGGGGTGAATTTTTAATTCAGAAAAGTGAGTGGAGCAGGCACTTATGTTGGTAACAACAAGATATGAAGTGAGTAGAAAAGTGCCAGAAGACAATAGAGAATAAAAATTTTTTTCGCGGCGGTGGTGAGGTTTGAACCTGCGACCTTATTGGTACGACAACTCCGCCTGGCAGGTGAGAGCGTGGCTCTACCGTGTGAGCTATCCACGAACACAAAAATATTCGTTTCAAACCCAAAGTCATTTCTAGATCCCTCTCTCACCCACTTCTTGAGATCGCCGATTCGTTCGCCACCATCGCGAAGTAATTTTGACCAGCAGTTAAGCTTAATAGCCAATATTCTCATCACAAACATATAACATAGAAACGATTGAGACATTGAGTATGCTCCGGTGTATGGGGTGAATTTTTAATTCAGAAAAGTGAGTGGAGCAGGCACTTATGTTGGTAACAACAAGATATGAAGTGAGTAGAAAAGTGCCAGAAGACAATAGAGAATAAAAAATTTTTTCGCGGCGGTGGTGAGGTTTGAACCTGCGACCTTATTGGTACGACAACTCCGCCTGTTTTCTGACTGTTCAAGCAAACACGAAGTCAAATCTAGACTGTAGACTTTCCCAAAAGTAAGGGCAATAAGTTAATAACTTATTGCCCTTACTTTTGGGAATGTCCCTTAGTCTTAGCACAAGGAAGGCCTTCCCTGTGCTAAGACTAAGGGCCAAGGGAAACAACCCTACAAATATTCCATCTCAACCACCCTAAGAATCAAGAAGAAACAGTAACCAGGCACCTCGCCACAGGATCTACGTTCAAGGTAACAACTGGTTTGCCATTGCTATACAAGCAATGGATGGACGTCGCTCTATGTTGTGTGTGTGTTGTTATTTTTAGAAATCAAGTAATCAAGGACAAGCACTGACGGCAATGGCAAGGCAAAGGCAAAGGCAAAGGCAAAAGAAAACCAACACTAACACATTCACATTCTGATTCATCATTCACAGAGTCAGAGTCACTCTCGCAAATAACCAAAAAAAATCTTGAGAACGGAAACCGTTCAGAGAAAAAAAAAATCAAGCTTATTTTCCCGAGCATTCGGAGAAATTTGAGAAATAGTCACTTCGTTTTTTGGGGGTTTTTTTGCACCGCTGACGAGTAACAGATGAGTCACTGTCAGAGTCGCACACAGGACAGAAGGATGTCCATTACGACCTGCAAACAAAAATATAAATAGAGCAAATTGCAAGATTTACCTTGTACCATCAGGAACATTTCTGATGTAAAGTGAAGTATTTGGTGGCCTTGAGTAACGAGACATTTCAAATACTCAGACATACAAAGGATAAAATCAAAATGGCGCTTGTCAAGAAGACAGCGGGGAGAAAGAAAGAGATTGATGATTTAGATGGGCATTGTATCGCAATATCGATATTGAATTATGACATTTCAAAAGGCCATATCGATATCAGTGCATTTTCGCAGATTTACCATGCTCAATGCGCATCACAATGTTTCATTTATTCTCCCAGTATGCCGTATGGAACCATATTTCCATTACATACAGTACTAGTCGCCTAATGTATATAAGAACAAATTCATAAATTCACCATACTTCTCAGTAAAGTTGAAGGGTGTAAAAATAAATATAGTCATTTTAAATGCATTCTGCACTTATCTTCAACTATATCATTTTACACTAACTTACGTGATAAGAATTTATTCAAACTATTGCCCAATCCAATACAAATACTGTACAGTTTTAATTCAACCTAGATACAGCCTATTTGACATTTATCATGAAAACATGTATATAACTTTTGGAACACTCCATTAACAAGAACTTGGCCTCTTCTTCTTCTTCTTCTTCTTCTTCTTCTTCTTCTTCTTCTTCTTCTTCTTCTTCTTCTTCTTCTTCTTCTTCTTCATATTATTATTATTATTATTCTTTTTTTTTTTTAATTATTTTTTTTTTTTTTTAACCTCAGACAGGGGAGACACCCTATGTTTGTGGTTGCTTTGCCAATTTAGATTTATCTCCGTCTTTTAAATACGACAATAAACAGGTATAGGGATATTGACCAAAAAAATTAATTAATTAATTTAAAAAACAATAAATTTAAAAAAAAAACATTAAATGATAACAACAAAATAAGAATTTGAAAAAAAGAAAATAAATAGATATATAAATAAATAAATAAACATATGTTTAAAATGAAACAGAAATGATTGATTTTATATGACTTAATAACCCTGTACACTCTTAGATAGGGGAATATAGATAGTAATCATGACTATCTACGTATTCGCTGCCTCTGATTACGGGTCATCGTACGGGTCATAATACTCCTCATTGATAATAATCTCATTGGCATTATATAATAAAATGATGAGACTCTTAGTAGTTATAATAATAATAATAATAATAATAATAATAATAATAATAATAATAATAATAATAATAATAATAATAATAATAATAATAATAATAATAATAATAATAATAATAATAATAATAATAATAATAATAATAATGATGATAATAATACCTATAATTATATTGATAATAATAATAATTATTATTATTATTATTATTATTATTATTATTATTATTATTATTATTATTATTATTATTATTATTATTATTATCATTATTATTTAATCAAGAACAGTAAAAGAATATTATTGCCAAGAAATATGAGTAAGGATGGGTAATTCCCTCCTGTAATATATATGATGAGCTACAACCCTATGCGGAATAGTTTGAGTGTACGTAGGTACGGATTGGATTAATCAGTCATTGAAAAATATAACAATAATAATATTGATCATCTAGTCAGCTGATCCTGCGTAGGACGTTGATTCCCGAACTTTCTTGCGAAACAGATTACGGTTTTCCGCCAGTCTACTTGCTTGAGTTGTTGTCATTCCCAGCCATTCACATACATGTATATCTTGTTCCCAGCCTCTTGTTGGTCTACCTCTTCCTCTCTTGCCGTCTACCCTTGTCTGCAGAATGCGCTTTTCTAATGATTCGTGGCGAGTCGTATGGCCAAAATAGTTCAGTTTCAATTTCTTTACAGTTTGAAGAAGAATTGGTGATTTTATTCCGATCCTTCTCAGGACTTCTTTGTTTGTTTGTTTTTCAGTCCATGATATTCTGAGTATTTTTCTGTAGCATGCCATTTCAAAAGCTGTGATCTTTGTGCTCTCTGCTTTGCTGATAGTCCACGCTTCGCATCCATATGTTGCAGTTGGGAAAACAACACTTTTGAGGATTTTGATTTTTGTTTGAATGCACTGCCCTTTCCCTATTTGGAAATAAGAAATAATTGTCCTTTACTTTTGGATGTCCCCGGAGATAAGATAATTTTCCCACCCCATTCATTTTCAACTAAATTTGAATCCTCCTCCAATAAATGTGTTTCCTGAAATCCTTCTATGTCTATTTTATTTTGCTTGATATTTTTTAAAATTGCATTCGTTTTTTCCTGTTTCTTAATCCACAAACATTTAGTGAAAGGATACTTAAATATTCTAAACCCCCATCTGAAAAAAAACGTGCTAAAATTGTTTGGATTCATTTTAATTGAAGTATTTTAAAATTAATAATATTTTATGTTTTAGCATTATTACTGTTACTACAATCTCTTTTTAACACCATTTTTACTCAGATAGTTTTGGGCGACGTCTTTTTCCTTCCTCTTCTGGTGACCCTACTCTCTTTCTACTAGAAGATCTTGTCATAACATAATCCTCCATTGTTTTAAACTTTTTTTTTTGCCTCCCTCACAACTTGTCTCCCCCTCTCTCTTTTTTTCTTCTCTTTCTCTTTCTGTCTCTATCTTTTCTTTTTATTTCCGACCTCTCCTTTCTTTTTCCTTTTCCTCTTCCATGAATTCATTTGATGTTCCTTTTCCACCAATCTCACCTTCTCGCATCTCTCTTATCTGTTCATCGTTACCTCGCTTCTTCTTTCCATTTCCTTCTTTTACCACTTCCATATCTTTTCTTACTTCCTCTCCTCCCCATCTATTAATTCTATCATGTGTTTTTTTTTTGTTTTTTTTTGTCCTTATCTTCCACCTCCCGATTCTCTCCACTTTTTGTCTCCTTTCTTCTCTCCTCCCTTTTCTCTCCCTTTCTCTCCTCTACTTCTTCCTCACCCTCCACCTCCTTCTCTCCCTCCTCTTCCGTCTCCTCTCTCTCCCCTTCCATTTCTTCTTCCGACTCCTTTTCCGACTCCTCCTCTTTCTCCTCCCTCTCCTCCTCCGTCTCATAGTTTTCTATTCATCCTCCTCTGTTTCCACTTCTTTTTTCCTCCAGATGCATTGGACAATCGACTTCCCTATTATTATTATTATTATTATTATTATTATTATTATTATTATTATTATTATTATTATTATTATATTATTATTATTATTATTATTATTATATTATTATTATTATTATTATTATTATTATTATTATTATTATTATTATTATTATTATTATTATTATTTGATAAAGCGCCAAAAATAGTGCTCAGAGGTGCTTTACAATAGCTTTTTTTTGGTATCATACAAGTTCATTCATTCAACTACAAAATCATCACAACAGTCATACACATACCTTGTTCTTCTTCTTCGTGGTCGTTGTAGTAGCCCCTTAAATAAAGGATCCAGACTATAGTTCACATTTATGAATTTCATGCAACACACAGACACACACGTACACACACACACACACGCATACACACACACACACACACACACACACACACAAACTCACTCACATATTTATAACACACGCTGTGATCATTTCATTTTTTTGATATTTTTTCCACGTTTCCAAGACCCTTTCATATTCTGTATTGTTTTTAGTTTCTATCAACTCCTGAGGTAGTTTGTTTCATAAACGAACGACAGAGGGAAAGAGAGAGTGTAGGCGGGTGTCTCTGTTCTTGATGTTTGAATTGATAGTTTGTTGTCGTGTCCTCTTGTTAGTCTTTTTTTTTTTTTTTTTTTTTGGGGGGGGGGGGGGGGCGGTTGTTTTGTTTTGTTTTGTTTTGTTGGGTTTTTTTTGGTTTTTTTTTTGTTTGTTTGTTTTTGTTTTTTTTTTGGTTTTTTTTTTTTTTGGTCTAATGTAGTTGGGGAGTTTAATGCTGGTGTTGTATTATTTTTTTTTTGCCAGGTACATATTTTGTATCCTTCGTGACGATGCTCCATTTTTTCCAAACCTAAGCTTTCTGTGAGTTTTGTTACGCTATTGTTATGCGAGTATTTATTAGTTATTCTCCTTGCAGCTCTATTTTGTACCATTTCGATCTTGTTGGTATCAGTTTTGGTATAGGGATCCCTTACTATGCTTGCATATTCGAGGATGAGCCTTACTATAGTTTGAGTGTCTAGTTTTGACGAGATAGCCACTCAGGTTTCGTGTTTTAAAAAGCGCTTGTTTTGTTTGCCTTTGATGCTATATTTTCGATGTGTGATTTCCATTTGATGTTATGGGTAATATTTAGTCCAATATATCTGAAAGATTGGATTTAATCTATTTTGATTGTATTTAAAAAGACAGGAAAGGATATGCTCATTGACCAACTGTCCTTCGGCGAATCTATTATTAAAAATTCTAATGTCGTTCGAAACTTTGGTTTCTTTTTTTGAGACTCACATAGACATCCGCGCACACATAAAGTGCTGTCAGGCGATTCATAACGCTCTCCAAATGATATGCAGAATACGAAATTTTATTGATGACGAAACATGCAAAACACTTATCTATGCCCTTGTTACCAGCCGCCTGGATTATTGTAACTCTCTTCTGAACGGCCTACAAAAAACATTGCTGAACAGACTACAGTTGATGCAAAATAAAGCTGCTCGTATAGTTGCAAGAACAAAGTCTTGGGACCATATAACACCGGTCCTTAAGTCACTACACTGGCTTCCAATAGAGAAAATAATAAAATACAAAATCGCATGTTTTGCTTACAATTGCCTTCACCATACATCACCTGAATACCTTGAATGCCTTGTCGGCGAATATAAACCAACTCGATCTCTGCGGTCAGGCAGTTCTTCGCTAATGGAGAAAAACATCCCAAGAACAAAGATTGCTGAGCGTGGTTTTGCATTTTCGGCTCCAATCATATGGAATTCTTTACCACCCGACAATGTGAAAGTCTACCAGTTTTCAAACGGCATCTAAAAACCAATCTTTTTCATTCTGCTTATCGTGATTCTATGTCAACTTCGAACAAGATATGTGTGTGCCTGTTGTAATGATTTTGTAGTCGAATGAATGAACATGTGTGATACTTTAAAAAAAAAAACACAAAAAACTATTGTAAACCACTTCTGAGCACTATTTGTGGACACTGGCGCTATATTATCAAATAATAATTATAATTATAATAGTGGTGGTCGTAGTTTACAGGTGTTTTGTTTTTATATCGTCAAACGTTGCATTTGTTTCCATTGAAGCTCATAAGCTATGACTTCTCCTAAGCTTTCAGTTTTGCCAAGTCCTTGTTTAGTTCAACGCTATCTTCAATTGAGTGGATGTGCTTGTAGAGTGCAGTGTCATCTGCAAATAAACGAACTTCAGATGTTAAGCCACCGGGGAGGTCGTTAATGAAAACAAGAAAAAGCAAATGACCTAGAACCGATCCCTGGGGGACTCCTAAGGTTACCGGGCCTATATCAAAGGTTCGACCTCTGATAACTACTTATTGGGATCAAGCACAGTTGAAGCAGGAACTCAAAAACTTCACAGTGGAAGTCACAGAAGTGAGCAACTCCAAGGAGCATCCGTCACCCAAGAAGCGAAGGCATTTATTTATTAACTAGTGATTTTCAAGCTTGCAGAGCCAATTTTCATATATAGAGCTAACCATATGATGACGCCGTCAAAATAAAAATAAACTGGCAGCACGTGGTAGAACACGTGCACCTACCTTATGATCGCCCACTTTCCATAACAAATTATAGAGAGGAAAAAAATAGGTAGTTAGGTGGCAAAAGAAGCACGCACTCATAAATATTCGATCACACAGCAAACACTGTCAAGATTTTCATATATTATGAAACGAGTGGAAACCTTTATCAAAATTACTGTCGATCTATTTTTAGACCACGGTGAAAATAATTATTAAAAATTAAAACACTTCGCTTGTGTGAACAAAACTATTTGGATCCAAATTTTAAGAATAATTTAGCCATATCTGATTAATTTAACTAACATAACATTTTATTTGTGGATGTTTGTTTTTACTAAAAGTGTATTATCTACAATGTAAACAACTATAAACGAGACCTGTTTTGTGCGCAACGTTTTCCGGCTTCTAATCACTAGCCTCGATCGCGGGACATGTCCCAACAAACCCCCCTTGAACCTGGCATAATGAGAGAAATACCACAGTCAGTTTAAAATTCATGTCTATTTACCCTAATCACAGTTTTTTTTTCAGGAAAGAGTCTTCACTATTAAAATAATAAACTTAAAAGTGAGCAAAAGTAAATAAATAAAAAATGTTAACAGTCGATCAATCTTCTCGAGCCTGGCGTCACCAGGAATGGTGTCAATGTGTTGAAGGTGAAAATTAAACATTGTGTCAAGGGATTACCAAAAAAAATAAATAAATAAATAAATAAAAATAAAAGAAAGAAATATTCCTAGAACGGAGCTCGAACTCTTAACTCGCCCCATCCCGGTTACAGTTACGCTGTGCTAAAACAGCTCCCTCGCGCTCGATCAAACAGTTTAGCCCTCTGGTACAGGGAATACACAGCTGTGTATTCAGTACATTAATTTACGGAATGCACAGTTCTATTTTTTTTTTTTTTATTTATTTATTTATTTTTTTTTGTAAGGGAACAAACAAATAATAAATGGAACTGTGTTTTCAGTCAATCAGTGGACTGAAAACACAGCTGTGTATACAGTCCACCGGAAATAAAAATATTTAAAAAGGACTAAATATCGTCTATACTTACCTTAATCGATACTGACGACATTGATACTGAGCCTATTATAGGCATCATCAGAAATGGACAGGCATACAATTTATGGCAATTCAACAGCTTAATAATACCATTTACAGCGTTTTATTTACTCTCTGAAAGTCTTGATTAAGAGTTGTTCGAAATCGGGCGCCTAAAATAGATACCAATTCTCTCCGTGGCTGCCAGATTGCCATTGGTCTGGCCAATTTGGCTAACATTGGCCACACAGATAATAATTTGTCTACAATTAATTTAAAATTAACATTTATTTATTTATTTTTCATTTTTCCTAGTCCCTTAGAATTTTTGTGATTATCAAATCCGATGTGTTTTCCAAGGAGATCAGTGTTTTAGTATTGTTTTCCCAAGTAAGGTTCTATGTGGTCACTTTTCATATCGATCACTGGCCTAGAGCATAATATTTTCTTTCTTTCTTTTTTTTTATATACTCCCTTGGAAAAATTTCCCCCTTAATTTTCAATTTCAACACGTTGACAACATTCCTGGTGTCTCGAGAAGTTTGATAGACTTTTAACATTTATTTATTTATTTACTTTTACTCATTTTTAAGATTATTATTTTAATTTATAACACAGTGAGACGTCAAAATTTATTGCCTTGTGCATTTATAGTACTTAACAATATGAGTCCGGAGAAAAACGAACAAACAAAACAAAAACCAACGAAAAAAAAAGAGAGAACAACTTTATAGTTATAGGGTCTTGAATATGTTCAAGGGAGCGTCACACACACACACACACACACACACACACACAGAGAGAGAGAGAGAGAGAGAGAGAGAGAGAGGTGGGAGAGATTAGAGATAGAAATAGATAGATAGATAGATAGATAGATAGATAGATAGATAGATAGATAGATAGATAGAGATAGAGTGAGAGAGAGAGAGAGAGAGAGAGAGAGAGAGAGAGAGAGAGAGAGAGAGAGAGAGTTTAAGGACTGCTTTGTAGCTACTTGTACTCGCACAATTTATTTTTATTTTCTTTTGGCTCATATCCTTATTTATTATTTATTTATTTACTTTTACTCACTTTCAAGATTATTATTTTAATTTAGAGCACAATGAGACGTCAAAATGTATTGCCTTGTGCATTTCTGTTACGTAACAATATGAGTCCAGAGAAAAACGAATCAAAAACGAACGAACAAAACAAAAACCAACGGAAAAAAAGAAAAAAAGGAGAACAACTTTATAATTATAGGGTCTTGGATATGTTTAAGGGAACGTCACACACACACACACACACACACACACACACACACACAGAGAGAGAGAGAGAGAGAGAGAGAGAGAGAGAGAGAGAGAGAGAGAGGAGAGCGGTAGGAGAGATTAGGGATAGAGAGATAGTTATATAGATAGATAGATAGATAGATAGATAGATAGAGAGAGGGAGAGAGAGAGAGAGAGAGAGAGAGAGAGAGAGAGAGAGAGAGAGAGAGAGAGGGAGAGAGGGGGAGCGGTGGGAGAGATTATGGATAGAGAGATAGATATATAGATAGATAGATAGATAGATAGATAGAGAGAGAGAGAGAGAGAGAGAGAGAGAGAGAGAGAGAGAGAGAGAGAGAGAGAGAGAGAGAGGTTAAGGACTGCTTTGTAGCTACTTGTACTCGCACAATTTATTTTTATTTTCTTTTGGCTCCTATCCTTATTTATAAGGTTGCGGGATTAGGACACTTTTGGAGAAGGCAATATCGGCGTGAGCTGCAAGGAAGATGACTCCACATTCTTTTAAGGACTCATTTTAAGGAAGCCTTGAGGCACAGCCATGCTCGAGGCCAGTGATCAATGTGAAAAGTGACCAAATAGAACCCTACTTGGGCAAACAATACTAAAACTCTGATCTCATTGGAAAACTCAGGTTTTGATAATCACAAAAATTCTATCGGACTAGGAGGAATTTTAAAAAGATATAAATGTTAATTTTAAATGAATTGTAGAAATAGTATTCTCTGTGAGGCCAATTTTGGCCAAATTTGCCAGGCCAATGGCTATCTGGAAGCCACGGTAAGAATCTATTTCAGGCGCCCGATTTCGAACAACACTCAATCAAGACTTTCCGAGAGTAAATAAAACTCTGTAAATGATACTATTAAGCCGTTGAATTGCCATACATTTTATGCCTGTCTATTTCTGATAAAGCCTATAATAGGCTCAATATCAATGTCGTCAGTGTCGATTAAGGTAAGTATAGACGATATTTTGGTCCTTTAAAAAATATTTTTATTTCCGGTGGACTGAATGCACAGTTCCCGTTTTCCACGGCTGGGTGGCTGGCTTATAAGTAGTCGACTTTCAGAATAAACGGTTAATCGCTCAGCCGTGCCCATGCTTAATGTGTCGTATGTCGTAAATTTGAGTGACTCGTTCTAAACATTTTTAAAAAAAATTTCTTGATCTGTTTCTCACCATTCACATGGCTATGCACGGATTGATAATAGTTGAAAATTAGGGTAAAAGAGTTATTACCGAGATTTGTTTTTCTACATTAATTCTTAAAACTCAATTTTACGACATTGAACGAGATCATGGGCGGGCTGATAAACTTTCATTTTTATTTTTACCCAGAGATTTTTTATGCTTTTACCACAAAATTACGGTCCTACTAATTGCCGTCCGGAGCCGTCCAAAGCCGTCCGTATGCCGCCTGAAGCCTGAAGCCGTCCGGAACCATCATGAGCCGTCTGGAGGCCGTCTGTTGCCATCCGGAGCCCACCCAGAAGCCTCTGGGACTGTCCGGAGGCCATTGAAACCGTCAATAACCGTCTGGAGCCGTCCGAAGCTTTCCAGAATTCGTCCAGATGACGTCCGGAGCCTCGTGATGGCTTCTAAACGCTTCAGATGGCCTCAGGACGGCTCCTGGTGGTTTCTGGAAAGCTTCGGACAGCTCTGAAGGCCTCCGGGTGGCTTCAGGATGCTTTAAATGACATCTGGACGGCATTCGGAGGCTCTATGTAGCCACCTACTATTTCAATGGCCTCTGGATAGTCCCAGCGGCTTCTGGGTGGCTCTTGACGGCTCAAGACGGCCTCCGGACATTTTTAAGAGCCTCTGGAAGGCTTCTAAATGCTTCAGAAGGTATTCCAACGGCTCCGGACGGCAATTGGTAGGACTGGGGCCTCTGGATGGCTTCAGAATACTATAGATGACATTCGGACGACTCCAATCAGCTCCGGACGGCAATTAATAATCCGGAAGGCTCCGACGTCAAATTTATTATTGGTCAACACTTGAGTACTTGTTAACTGAAGTACTTATTAAGATCCAGAACATTATTAGATATTGAGTACTGCTATTGATTAACTCCCATCCTTGCTTATCTGTCCGTGTCTAGTGTTGGGCGATATCACAAACTATTGATATATCGATATTTATGATAACACCTTCGAAACAAAGTGCCTGCCAGTGCGTGGTAAAACACTTGTTCCTACCGCAGACCGCTCACTTTCCATAGCAAATCATAGAAGAAAATAACTACAAATATGTAGTTGTTAGGTAGCAAAAGAAGCACCTGTACTCATAAGTATTCGATCACGCATCACGCATACTGTCAAGATTTATCTATCAAAATTACTGTCGATCTATTTTTAGGCCACGGTAAAGTTAATTATTCAAAATTAAAACGCTTCGCTTTCATGTTAATGTTAACAAAACAAGAACTATTTGTACTCTGATGAATTTAACTAATATAACATTTTATTTACGCATTTTTGTTTATTGTTGTTTACATTTTAGGTACAAATAAATTATATGATTATTATTATTATTATTATTATTATTATTATTATTATTATTATTATTATTATTATTATTATTATTATTATTATTATTATTATTATTATTATTATTATTATGTATTTATTTATTTATTAATTATCATCATCATCATCATCATCATCATCATCATCATCATCATCATTATTATTATTATTATTATTATTATTATTATTATTATTATTATTATTATTATTATTATTATTATTATTATTATCATTATTATTATTATTACTATCATCATCATCATCATTATCATCGTGGTGGTCTAAAGACATCGCGGACTGGATGGGGAAAACAACCACAGAGATAAGGACTATGGTACTGGTGGAAATCAAAATTAATTGTGGTTTTATATAATTGTGGAATGAAAATAAACGAAGCGTTATCAATATATTGGGCAAGGTGCATCTCTGATAAAGTACGATTACTACTATTACTCCTCCTCCTCCTCCTCCTTCTCCTACTACTACTACTACTACTACTACTACTACTACTACTACTACTACTACTACTACTACTACTACTACTACTACTACTACTACTATTATTATTATTATTATTATTATTATTATTATTATTATTATTATTATTATTATTATTATTATTATTATTATTATTATTATCATTATTATCATTATTATTATTGTTGTTGTTGTTATTATTATTATTATTATTATTATTATTATTATTATTATTATTATTATTATTATTATTATTATTATTATTATTATTATTATTATTATCATTATTATTATTATTATTAATATTATTATTATCATTATATTATTATTATTATTATTATTATTATTATTATTATTATTATTATTATTATTATTATTATTGTCATTATTATTTTTATTATTATTATCATTATTATTACGAATAATTTTATTCTCTACATAACGAGGGATTTTTATTCACCACTTTATTTTTAACATCGACGTTGCACCATCAATATGGTCAACAACCAACGTCTCTTGTAAAGGCCCCCACAGACGCTACGTTTTGTACCGGTGATGGAGCTCGTCTTGGTCGATGTGACCCAATCCAAGAGTCAGTCGCACACACGGTGAGGTATTAAACACCGACCGTCACCGTCCCAGTCACTGTCTCTCTATTCTATTTTTCGTCTTGCTCACAATAGTGATTACTTCTCACTAAATTATATCAATCAGACTATCGAAGGAACGAAATTGACGTCACTCAACTCTTTGTTATTTTATTAAAGCAACACGCGGATAGCTCATACGGTAGAGTCACGCTCTCACCGGCCAGGCAGAGTTGTCGTACCAATAAGGTCGCGGGTTCAAACCCCATCAACCGCCGGGAAAAAAATTATTCTCTATTGTCTTCTGGCACTTTTCTATTCACTTCATCTCTTTTTCATACTCCAACCACCATTGAGTATAGACGACAAAAGTTTTTTTGCATTATATTTTATTTGTTTTCCACGTTTATTTGTGTATTGTTGTACTGACGAAGGGTTTGTACCCGAAACGTTCATTGTTTGTTTTGTTCCCATACGAAGCCTCTCTATTCTCACTCTTTCGTTAGTATAATATTTTACCTTATCTCTTCCGCGGTGCAGGGAATGCATATGTGTGTATTTTGTGCCCTGGTGTAGGGAATACCAAGGAATTTACCCAATGGAAACCGTACGGTGCTCTTATTGGCTAACCAACCAGCGGCCTCGATGAGAAAAATATCCGCCATTGAGACATTGGCTGGGAATCGCGTTACTATAGTAAACAAGCGCTGATCGGCCGTTCATGAAATTTAAGAAAATAACTTCCTGATCGCTCGTTTAACTCAAAATTATTCAAAACGATGTCTCTAAAATGATATAAATGTGACTTCTTAAGGTTTTTTTCACGGTCAAAACAACACAACATTCTATTAATGATTACGTCCTAGGCAAAAAGGAATATTGACAGGTCGACCGAGAGTTGAACTCGTCAGACGACAAACATCAATGCGAAGTGTAGAGAGAGTCAAGCTCTTGTTTGTCTTGTCCTGTTCTATATTATAGAGAAAAGGATAAATAGTATAGCCTCGTTGTGAGTGGTTGCGTGTCATAGTCATGTTTTTAAATTGTTTCTGTTGTTTATGTGTGTAGTGATGATGTGGTGGTGGTTGTAGTAGTAGTGGTCGTGATGATGATGTGGTGGTGGTGGTTGTAGTAGTAGTGGTAATGATGCGGCTATGTGGTCTAGTAGTATGACTCTCGCTTTCGGATCGGAAGGTCCTGGGTTCGAGCGTCGCGCTCGGCGCATAGTTGAGTCCTTGGAAAAGGCTCTTTACTCACATACTCTCACCATACTCAGGTGTAAAATGAGTACCTGGCCGTTAACAGAGTTGTCTTTGTCCGAAAAATTGTAATATCGCCTAACAGGGTCATGCCCGCCCTACATGTTAAATGTTGACCAGGGATCCCATGTAAAGCGCTTTGAGCACATTTAGTAGATATTGCACTATATAAAGCTCAATTAAAAAAAAAAAAATTCAATGATGATGATATGGTGGTGGTGGTGGTTGCAGTAGTAGTGGTAGTGATGATAATGTGGTGGTGGTTGTAGTTGTAGTGATAGTGGTGATGATGTGGTGGTGGTTGTAGTAATAGTGGTAGTGATGATGATGTGGTGGTGGTGGTTGTAGTAGTAGTTGTAATGGTGATGATATGGTGGTGGTGGTGGTGGCTGCAGTAGTAGTGGTAGTGATGACGATGTGGTTGTGGTGGTTGTAGTAGTGGTAATGGTAATGATATGGTGGTGGTGGTGGTGGTTGTAGTAGTAGTGGTAGTGATGATGATGTGCTGGTGGTGGTGCAGTAGTGGTAGTGATAATGATGTGGTGCTGGTGGTTGTGGTAGTAGTGGTAGTGATATTGTGGTGGTGGTTGTAGTAGTTGAGGTAGTGATGATGATGTGGTGGTGGTTGTAGTAGTAGTGGTGGTGGTGGTTGTAGTAGTTGAGGTAGTGATGATGATGTGGTGGTGGTTGTAGTAGTAGTGGTGGTGGTGGTTGTAGTAGTAGTGGTAATGATGATGATATGGTGGTGGTGGTTGCGGTAGTAGTGGTAGTGATGACGATGTGGTTGTGGTGATTGTAGTAGTAGTGGTAGTGATGATGATGTGCTGGTGGTGGTGTAGTAGTAGTGGTAGTGATGATGATGTGGTGCTGGTGGTTGTAGTAGTAGTGTTAGTGATGATATTGTGGTGGTGGTTGTAGTAGTAGTGACAGTGATGATGTGGTGGTTGAAAAACACATTATAGGTACATTATAATACATGATTACACACATTCTCTAACTTCATTTTTTGACAGCTTCATTGTGCCATAAATATACGCAACAGTTCTGAACACAATTCTATTGTGGATTTTTATAATTTATATTGTTTGTTGTTTTTCTTGTGTCGTTATGTTGACATAGAGACCCGAATGAATGGTAATGCTTACATTCCCAGCCCAAGATATAATGGCGCTGAATGCTTTCATTGGTGGACACTTTTTAGGCTTCGTACGTATTCTCATTCGTTTAATTATATGGGGAATACACAGTTCTCTTTAAAAAAGGGTAATCTGGAAATCCTCATTGGCGGTTTGTTTACCAGGGCTGCCAGATGGCCAAGAGTGGAGCCAATTTGGCTAAAATTTACTGCACAGAGAATCGTGTTTTATTATTAAATTCTCTTTTATTTCTGCCAATACAAATTTTCCACTGGTCAGTCGAATTTTTGTTTCTCAAATCTGACGAGTATTTCAAGTGGTCAAGGTGTTAGACGTTTTTGGCCACATGAGGTTCTATTTCGCCAATTTTGAAGTTAAACTTTAGCCATCTCGCTGGCAGCCTGACTGCTTGCTACTACTCAGGGTTTCCAATTTGGCAGATTTTCTGCCAAATGTCCTTTTTTTTTGGCAGAATTTGAAGGCGTCTGGCAGAGAAAAATCGGTTTGGCAGTTTGCAGGTATTTGGCAGATTTTGTTTTCCGAGGCCTAGGGATGAATGTATAGGTCTACTCCACGTTTTCCATGGCAATTTTTATGTATTAGTGATTTTTTAAAACTGGAAAATGAAAAAAAAATTTATGACATCGGCCTTGAGAATTTTTTGTTTAACAAAACTGATGAGTTTTCAAAGGGGGTACTATAAATAATAGGGTTTGGCAGATTTTGTGGTATTTGGCAGATTTTTTTTATCCAGTTGGCAGAATGCCTGAAATTAATCTGGCAACCCTGCTACTACTGCGCTGGGATTACCCGCCCAAATCATTACCCGGGTAATACCCGGGTAGTGGTCTGATTACCCGGGTACCCGCGGGTACCCGTGGCAGGAGTGACTTTTGTCCCCAAAATTTTTTTGTGGGGGGGGGGGGGGGGGGGGGGGGGGGGGCTTTTTAAATTTTTTTTTTTTATTTTTTAATTAATTTATTATTTATTACAACAAATGAAGCGAAACTGAAGTAAGAAACAAAGATAATTAACTACAATGAAAAAAATAAATAAATAATAAATAAAATAAAAGTACCTGAGATTCCTTTAAAAGATAAAAACTAATATAATATAGTCTTACCCTATTGATTCCAAAATTGAATCAAATGTGTGTTAACAAATAAAACAAAAAATAAATGTAATTGAAAAATAAAGTAGGAAAATCTTTTGAAAAAATGTCATGTAAATGTAAATATGTAAATAAAATTGTATTATTTCCAATTTTTGTTCAAAAATATTAAAACAGCCAAAAATAATCACTCTCAGTTCGGTTTCCATTTGTTGAAGCGGGTACCCGTTACCCGCCCCTTTTACCCGAGTACCCGGTTTAACTTTATTACCCGCGGGTACTCGCGGGTACCCGCCCAGCCCTAACTACTGCTGATGGCCGATGGCTGATGCTATGAACTAAGTACAAGATAGCTTACATGATTCCCTCTGCTTCTAATAGTATTATTGTCACTTAATCGAAATAATCCAAGGCTAAAAACGAACATTCATTGGACATAAGAACATCATCAGCAGGACAAAATGAGGTGTAAGTAGAAGTTAATGAAATGTTGAATGCAGACGAATTCACTCCACACTCACCTCACAGTTTTCACTCCTCGCCACACGTCACTTTCACTAAGTTCGTTTGTAGAAGTTAGGATCATAATTAAGCCTCTGACTCTCAAAAACAACAGATTCAAAGCACTCCCTGAAAGAATTATAATGTCAATACATTTAATTTGCCATCATAAGTCATGCTGGATGAATGATGGGCAGGAGGTCACTTGTTGACTTGTTGTCTTCTTCTGTTTTTCTGAGTTGTTTTCTATCTTTGTCTTGGGAATGAGATTGATACTTGGTTTGTCCTGGTCTTGGCCGGAGTCCTTGGTTTAGGGAGAAACAGTCAAATATATAGTATAAGTGGGAGGCCTTCCGAAAGCTCCTACATCCCCAATCAATATTCTTGTTCTCTTGTTTTAGGATGGGGTTAAGGAAAACTTTTTATAATGCTATTTTAATGCTCTAGCATGGGTTAGGGGGGGGGGGGGGGGGGGGGGAGACTTACAACAACAAAAAAGTTTTCCCCCTCCCAAACCCCCTACTAGAACATTATAAAAAACAAGAATACTGGGGATGTAGGATCTTTCGGAAGGCCTCCCGTATAAGTTTTGATGGGGTTTTTACCCATCGTAAATTGATCTCTCTGTCACAGTAATATTTTGTTTTGTTTTGATTTTGAATGGCTGTCATTATTCCCAGACAGGTGTCTGGGAATAACCAATTTTCGTTATTCCCAGACACATGTGTAACAAGTTGGCAGAAAGATTTTATGCAAAATGCCAAACTAGATGTGAAAAAATACCAAATATTCTGAAAAAAATGCCAGTGGTTAATTATGTCCCAAAACAGTCAATATCAAGTGATATTTAGCACAAGATGAGAGTAAATAGTGATCAAATGTCAAATCCAGCTTTTTTTTTTTTTTTTTTTTTTTTTTTTTTTTGGGATGAATTTTCTTTTGTCACTTTGAACTGAAAACGTCAAACTGGCAATTCGCCTTTTTATTTTCAACCAGGAAGAAAGTTGCTAATCATCAAATCTGTTCATAGTCCACCAACCATTAAAATTTTCACTACCTACCTACCTGTTAACTGTATTGACCATATTTTGTTTCAATAATCTGTTCATTCTGGTCACAATTTTGGGGATAATGATGATGGCCTGGAATTTGTTTATTTCACGGACGAATTCCTAGGCCAAGGTGTTGTTTGCCCCAAAACTGACAACATCTGTTATTTTCCTGTCTTCTTCACACAAGACAAAAAAAAAAAAATCTATTCACTATCTATGTATTCCCATAGCTACCTATTTACTTAAGAGAAAGATTTTAAAATTTGACCCAAAAAATTGTTTATCGCAAAAAAAAGTAAAAAACAAAACCCCACCAAAAATACAACCTCTCTTTATTTCTGTTTTTTTTTTTTGTTTGTTTTTTCTTTTTGGAGCAAGTCTATTCTTTTCTCCTTTTTTGTTTGGCCTTGTTCCGTTTCTGAGCATGAATTTCTTAAAATTGTTTTTATTTTAAAAAAAATAAAATTATATGTTGTTTTTTTTCCCTCTATCTGACGATTTGGTCGCTCTCTGAATATTTCTGTTTGTTTGCTTTTTAATTATTTATTCGTTTTAGATACATTTTGAGACCAGAGTGGGGAATAATATGACAATTTGCTAGAAAGGAACCAAGAGAGAGAGAGAGAGATTTTTAACAAAAAAAGAGGTGGGGGAGGATGGATGGGACATTTATCCCTTGCAGCGCTCTGTAAAAAGAAGACTGAATTTAAAAAAAAAAAAAGTGGCGTAACCAAGATTCGAACCCACAACGTCGATTCTGACAAGCCCTCCAGGGCAGATGACTTAACCATTCGGCCATGACATCCACTTGGAAGACGACGCATATTGTGTATATATAGTAATGACTTATTTATTGTTGATTAATTTTATGTTTTTATAGATATTTTATTAACTTTACTTATTTCTATATGTGCATTTCGAAACATTCCATATTCTGGAACGTGGATAATTGTTTAAAAGAGCGGAGTTTCAAAAATGTGTCTGGGAATAAAGAAAATTGGTTATTCACAGACACCTGGGAATAACCAATTTTCATTATTGCCAGACCCTGTCTGGGAATAATCACAGCGTTTTGAATATCATGTTTTGTAAACATTTGAGTGTATTCCTCTTGGTGGGAGCCGGTGCCTGGACTGTGTCTGCATGAGGCTTTTACTTTTAGGCGATCTCAAATTAAGTACACACTGTTGGTGTGCTCTTGGAATCTATATCTGTTTCCTATTTGAACCATTTCTCTTGATCTTAGTTTTACTCATTCTCATTTGCTTTTTAAAAACAAATCTATACTTTTTTTGACTTCACATTCTGTCCTTTCACTGGTGCTGAAATTGAAATGACCGAATTGTGCCACAAATGCCGTGCATTCCTTAAAAACAAAATAATCTTCCCTGACATGTTTTAACCGAATTACACAAGAGAGCGTTTCTCTCTGTATAAGTACTGATAAATACTTAACATTTCCTGATACTGATGTTCTAAAAGATTCATGATTTTGTCTTTGAGAATTGAGAATTGATTCTATAACTCTACATAAGAAATATGTTAAAACTTATAGATCTGTAATTTCTTGATTCGTTTCTATTACCTTTTTATAAATGACCGTCACATTGGCTAATTTCCAGTCTTCTAGAATTGTACCTACTGATAGAAATATGTTAAATTAATACCAAGCCAGTAACAGTGTTGTCATTGCAGAAAAATGTGTGATAGTGCCTTACAGGTGTTACGTTAAGTCCTACAATTTAAGTTTTGATGTTTGTTTTGGGACCCTTTGTAAAGTTCTTTGAGCATATTTAGTGGACGTTGCACTATACATATAAAATGCTCATGTATTTATTTGTAGCAATAGTCCATGCTTGCAGGGCACAGGGCTGCTGTTAACGTCTGCACATCATGCTAGTTGATAAATAATTGTGTTTTGCCAGGAAGCTTGTGGTTTGGTTGTGAGGAAAAATAAAGCATATATATGCAGAAATATGAAACTTGTTTTCTATGTCTGTTTGATAATAATTTGTCAATTTGAGAGCTAATTTCATTTGTGGTTGAAAATGAATTATCTCTTAAGTTTTGGGCAATCTCTTACCTGTATTACACGTGAAACTTATTTCCTCCTCTCTTCTTTTAAAAAAATTTCAGCCAAAAAGAAAAGAAGGCCAAAATTAACTCGCCTGGAAAAAATGACCAAAGGATTAATGTTATCAAGGGAAGACATCAAATCTAAATTCAGTGTGAGAGAAGTTGAGGACAAAGGAAGAGCCCTCTTCCTGGCTTCAAGGATCATCAGAAAGGACTCATTTGTTCTTGAATATGAAGGAGATGTGATTACTCATGATGAGGCAGAATTTCGGGAGAAGATCTATGAAACAAATGACGAAGGATGTTATATATTATTTTTCAGATTTCAGGTAATACATGTTTTTAAGAGGATGAATATCTCACAATCCATTCTTTAAAAAAAAAGAATAGTGTTGGGGGTTAACTTTGTTCCATACAGCCCATGTTAAATTTTTGCCAACGAGTACAAAATAACTGGAAAATCCAAAAATTATAGAACTATTCTTTACTACATATTGATGTAAAAGAAACTTGCAATCCTTTCTTAAGTTAAGGGTAATTCTATCACATGTTGACTCAAATAATTATTTTGAACATCTGCTTGGACATAATGATCAGTCCTTTGATTATTTCATTTATAAAAGGTAGTGTCTGAGTCCTCTATTGTAAAAGTATGTAAACAGCGCATTTGCATCTACTCACCCGTGAGAAATGTAGAAATGGTGTATTCATTCGCAACGGAATAATGATCGGCCATTTGATATTGGGAATCGCTATCTGACCACCCTGCTGCCAAATTAATTTGTGTGCACTTACAAACTTTATTATCTGACTCTGACTGATTTAGATAGTTGATGGTTCAATAGTTTTGTTTCTATGTTAATCTCCGCAATGAAGAAGTATAATAATATAGATGAGTGTTTGTTCGTAATAGTCTTTATTTCTTTCCAAATATTGTGGGTTCTCCACTAGTAATTAAAAAGGATATAGTAAGATCTTTGTTCACAGCCCAGCATTCTTTAGTACAAGCAATAACAAAATAGTTCCAGATCATTCGGCTTCTCAATCACAGTCACAGACTTGAAATTAGGTAAATGGCATTTTAGAAACAAAGTCCGATTACATCAATTATAAATATAAAAATTTGAAGTTAAAGCATTGATTTGTAATAACATTTTTAAACTTGTCAGTGCCAGGGCTGAGAATCTTCCGCCTAAGGGCGGATTTCCGCCTAATTGGTGATTTATTTCCGCCCAATTCAGCCTTTTAAAAAGAATCACCATAACCTATACATCAAAATCCTTACCACCACCGTTACTACAACCACCACCACATCATTATCCCTACAATCACCACTACAACAACCACCAAATCATCATTCCTATCACCACTTCAACTACAACCACCACCACATCATCGTCCCTACCATTACTACAACTACAACCACCATCACATCATCATCCCCACCACCACTACAACCACCATCATATAATCATCTCTACCACCACTACTACTACTACAACCACCACCACATCATCACCCCTACCACCACCACTACTACAACTACCACCACGTCATACAGTGATGATAATCTTCCGCAGAATTTCGGGATTTTGGGATTTTCTTTGAAATGATTCGCTGTTTTTGCAGTGTCAAACATTTTCTATGAAAAGCACTCAAGTGGCTCCACAGTAGATCGATGAAAATATCATGTCTTGTGTCAATTTTTGACACCTGTGCTCATTGCATAAATTTTGGTGACATTCGCATTTTTTAATGGCATCAGCCAGGATGGCACCATATGCCTGTGATTTCCTTGGATGAATAGATGATGGGTAGGGATTGGAAAAGAAAAATGGAAAATCAATTCATAATCTCTCTCTCTCTCTCTCTCTCTCTCTCTCTCTCTCTCTCTCTCTCTCTCTCTCTCTCTCTCTCTCTCTCTCTCTCTCTCTCTCTCTCTCTCTCTCTCTCTCTCTCTCTCTCTCTCTCTCTCTCTCTCTCCTCTGTCTTATTTATTAACTGCATAACCACCAGGTTGCAGGTATTGTAGTGTGTTTTGTAAAGTAAAAACAAATACTTTCTAGCCTTTGGGGCAAAAATTTATAATTTATCAGCGGTATGATTAATATTGTGGGCCTTTAAAATCATTTTCGGGAAAGGACAATTTATTAAATATGTATAAAAGGAGTATATTATATAATGTTTTTGTAAATAAAAGGAGTGTATTATATAATGTTTTTGTAACTAACATATTGTATATGTAATTTTTGTATTTCCACTTGAGTTTGCCCGGTGGACTGATACATTTTCCCCCTTTTTGACAAATTGCAATTATCATCACTAATCATCATCCCTACCACCACTACTATTACAACTACCACCACATCGTCATCCATACCACCACTGCTACCAAAACCACCACCACATCGTCATCCATATCACCACTAGTACTACAACTACCACCACATCATCATTCCTACCACCATTACTACTACTACATCTACCACCACATCATCATCCCTACCACCACTACTACTACAACTACCACCACGTCGCCATCCATACCACCAATACTACCACAACCACCACCACACCATCATCATCCCTACCACCACTACTACTACAACCACCATCCACCATCATCATCCCTACCACCACTACTACTACAACCACCACCACATCATCATCATCCCTACCACCACCACTACTACAGCTACCACCACGTTGTCGTTCCTACCACCGCTACTACTACAACCACCACCACCACATCATCATCATCTCTACCAATACAAGTACTACAAACACCACAACATCATCATCATCCCTACCACCATTACTACTACAACTACCACCACGTCGTTATCCCTACCACCACTAAATAACAATGTGAAATTGAATGTAAGCTTCGATTTTAATATAAGAAAACTGATAAAATGGATGTTTCGGGTTTTCCCTTTATCAACTAAACAGGATGAATGAAACACCGCAGACGAATTGAACCTTATGTAATTTCACATTGTTATATATTTCTTCGAGCTTCGAGCAGCACCATACCACCACCACTACTACAACTACCTCATCATCATCCCTACCACCACCTGCTACAACTACCATGATATCATCATCCCTACCGCCACTACTAATACAACCACCACCACATCATCATCCCTACCACCAATACAACTACAACCACCACCACATCATCATCCCTACAACCACCACCACATCAATTCTACCACAACTACTACAACCACCACCACATCATCATCCCCAGAACCTCAACTACTACAACCACCACATCATCATCCCTACCACCGCCATTACTACAACCACATTATGTTGTAATTATACTTTCACGTTTTGAAATTCCTACGAGTGGTGTCAGGAATTGCTGCGAGACACATTATTTTGGATTGCATCTCAGTAAATTTTAAAATGAAGTTCAAATCTATAGGTCATCGTCATATGGATGGGTCTTGATCTACGTGCTGAAATATTTCCTCCTTTTTTGTAACTAGTCATTCTCACCCCTGAATGCTTAAAGATGGTAAAGACTTTAGTGTTGTGATTTTCTATACTCTCAATCCATTTATGATCACCCCTTGAATTGTTCATTGCTTGCATTGTCTATACTACCACACTGGAAAAACATAAATTTTAAATTTTGACCAGAAATCTCCTTCTTCAAATGACCCCCATCTTGGCAAAAACTTTCAAACTTGGGACTTCGCGAAGATGGCCAATATGAGGGTAATTTTGATTGATCAATATTTGAAGGACGAGTTTTCTGGCCAGAGGAAAGGATTATGGCTTTGTATGCGGTTATTTATTATAAACGTTGCTTGAACTTGAAGCTCTTAAAGTAATAGTGATAATCAATAAACGTGTCATTTTAGTCATCAAAAACAGATTAAATATTAAATTTTAAAGTAAATTGTCGTTAATCCACTCAAATGAGATGTAGCTTCATTTAAAAAGCTTTATAAGTTTATGCCAGAACCAGGTTTGTCGTCACACATCAGATCATTTGAACAGTAAAAAGCCCTTTACCAATTGTATTTGTGACCATCCATGTCACAATAGTATTATCTAGGTATGAGCTTAATGCTTTGAATTTAATTTTAAGCCTAAAGAAGATTAGCTAAAAATGCTTTTATCAAGGAGGGTTAGTTTTGTTTCTTAAATTTAAAAAATTATTAAATTTTTAAATTCTTTATCATTAATTTGCTTCAATCAGTTCGTTCTGACTAAAATATAAGATAAATTAAATCATGTACATGTCCATGACAGCTCATCCTACATTAGTCAGAAGTTAGAAGATTGTGTTCTTAACTTGATTAAGTTTAGTACATCTATTGCTTTTGAAGTCACTGTCAAAACAGATAAGGCATTGTTAAAACTTGGAACCAGATTTAAAGTACAAAGAAGACTTAGAAGAAATCATTTATGGGAATAAAAAAATATGCTTTTGTGGTGGAACTTCTCTTTGTACACTATTAGACCTCAATTTTATTGGTCACTGTCCTATTTATCCTCAATTGTACTATGGATTGATCAAAATATTTTATTTAGAGTTAAAAAATCCTTGTTAAATTTTTTGATTCTGTTAAAAAAGTTAAGATACGAAACGAAAGTTGAGTGGACTGGTTTGGTATATATAGAAAGAGGTTTGCTTGAAAGTTTTTTTACGTAAACATACAGCTGAAAGTATTGTTATTGTGGATGTCCTGTCTTCATGATAATTATGATATTCATATTTTATTTTTGGAAATAGTCAACGAATTGAATTGTTGATGGTCATGATTTTATTTTATATTATTCTTTTTTACAGGAGCGAAGGCTTGCTATTGATGCCACGCGGAGATTTGACTCTTATGCCCGTTACTTGAATCATTCAAGAGAACCAAATATACGTTTTCATCCTCCTCTACTTTTGGATTTAACTGGTCGGGGAGTTCCTCGAATTCCTGCCTATGCTCTTAGGGACATTTATGAAGGGGAAGAAATTGTGTTTGATTATGGAATCAAAGATGGAAAAATCTCATGGCTGCGTAATCGAAAGGTTTGGTCATTTAGATTTTTTTTTCAAAGATATGAAAATCCTTTAGCTGTATTTTCTTTCTATGGTGGTAGGTAGCTTAAAATTTTTTTTAAAGTACTTAATAAATCGTTAACTTCTTTTGGAACAACTAAAGAAAGTAATGCAGTGTGAAGAAAATGATATATCAGATTGCAGGCATGGTTTATTATCTGGGTTATGTTCGACTTTGTGGTCTTTTGATATGACCTTCAGACTCGTAGGTCCCTGGTTCAAGTCCCACTTTGGGACAGTACAAAGTTGAGTTCTTGGAAAAGGCTCTTTAGTCACATTCTGTCACTGGACTCGAGTGTAACATGAGTATCTTGCTGGTAATAATATCGTCTCTGTTGAAAAAAAAATTGTTATTTCTCCTCAGAGGCAGGGTGGCTCATCTTACATTTTACATGTTATCAAGTGTTGCTTTTGGCTTGGGGCTCCTTATTAACTCTTTAGTTGCCAAGCATCCTGGCAGTAAAAGATATCCCAGTTGCCAAGCCTTTTGGCCAAAATGGACGAAAATTGAGTGCTTTCAGAAACAAAATCACTAAAAAAAAGTAATCATCACACACACTTCATATTTTCATAGGTATATAAGAATAGTTGTAGGTACAGTTTGACGTAATGTGATATGCAAATTAGGTCACATGACCTTGGCGGCCATCTTGGATATCTAATTAATATTCATTTTTCATGCATTTCTGTGTTTATGGGCCTGTATCTCCACCATATATGTATAAAAATGTTTTTTATTGTTGTATGTTGTTGAGTAATGATTGAACAAAAAGTACAGAAAATATCATATTGATATCTCTTCATTTACTGTGGGTTTTTTTCTTCTTTGTGTGGGGGTGGGAGGGAGAAAAAATAAGTAACATATTTCCTCTTCCAAAATATCGGGGGAAAAAAGCTGAAAATACTTCACAAGATAACCTTTTCTTCATTATACCCAACATTCCTTGCTCCAGAATTGTTTTCAACCTTAATGAGCCATTCAGCTGGATTATGAGTCTCTTCATGTGTCAATACATTCCATATCCATTGGTTACCATCATCTCGAGCATTTGTGCCACGCCCCCTTCTGTTTACATTCTGTAAATTGTCTCCACGACCCCCTGGAACATCACTAAAATCACTGTCTGACCCTCCCTCTTCACTCCTTGAACTAGATTCAATGTCCGTAAACTCCAATTCTGATAAAAATTCATCTCCTGAGTCACTATCATGTCTATACACATCAATCTCTTCATCTGATTCCATTGTGGAATACAAACAAAGCCTTGGCAACGGAAATTTACGAAAAAAAAACAATGTAAAAATCGAATTTAAATCATGAATGCACGAGAAAATGCTGTCAATAGCCGTCAGTGAGATGTATGGCAGTTCAGCAGTATAATTACTGCTCGTAGAATTAATTATTCGCCTCGATAACAGCGGTCATTGACTCGTCGCCGTGGGGCGACCGTGGCAACTCAGCGACCTTTTTTTTTGGTCGCCGTACGGCGACCGGGCAACTAAAGAGTTCAGCAATTTGAATCCATTAAGTGGATATTGTGCTGTATAATAGTTCAAGTTTTAATTTCATGGTTTTCATAAATAATATTATTGTAAAAAAATTCACCATTTGTGGCTTAGATAGAAAGTATAAATATAGAATACCTGGCTCAAATTTTTATTAAGGCTGCCTTAAGTTGGCATCCCTCATACTCTCTCGTCCAATCCAGGTTCAGATGAGCTCTAACAAATTCAGTCTTGTGCCTTGATTTAAAAATGGGATTTCTCCTGTAGTTGTTGTAGGTGTCTGTAAATTTGCTATTTTCTCAGTTTTGTATATTATCCTGTATTTGGCACAATTATTTATGATTATTTTTTTCCCCCCCAGAGATGTCATGAATCTGAACTTACAGATTCATCGAGTGACGAAGATTCTAGTTCAAGTGATGATGATAGTGAAGCATCAAAAAAGGACCAGATTATGTCAATTACAAGAACTCCTAAGCAAAACCTGACCTTGAAACCGTCCAAATATCTATCACCTGTAAAGCTCCAGAGTTTAAATTCAAAGCCGCCCAGTTTAACTATACCAAGAGACGGATATGGTATACGATACATTGCATACCCCTCCCGTCCTGGCTTGAAAAAATGCTACATTGCAAGTATGGAGGGTTTGGGTCAACCTCTGAAAATCATGAGATCTGTAGAGGAGAGGACATCGACAGCTAGAGGAGCAGGTCTTAAATCTTCTCAAAGTGTCATTTCCTTGTCTGAATCGGATGATTCGTCAATGAAATCTCCTACCAATTTGACTCCTTCAGAATATCTTCCTGGCAGCACAAACTCTTGCTTACCAGTAAATTCAGCACCTAGTAGTTCCTCTAAAGTTATAGAGTGGCAGCAGAAAATTAAAACATCACCAGTAAAGCAAAAGGATACTGTTTCTGATATTAAAATTCTTCATGTTAGAAGCTTGATAGATGAAAAAGAGTCTCCAGCAGCATCACCGTCCTCAACATTATATTCAGTTAGGAATAATCATATTCTACAGAGGGATTCAGTCAACCCAGTTTCAACTATGCCATTTATCAGTGAAGGTGAAGTTATGAATGACAGTTCTGTACCAAAAAGCTTTTTTCCAAGTATGCATCCCAATATATCTAATAATTGCCCTGGCAGAATTAGAATGTCTGCCCATCACATTCCGTCCAACTCCATAGAACCAACCACTTCTAACTCATTTAAATTTCTTCCTAAGAAATTACATTATGATATTCATCGTCCATCAACTCAGGCCTATGCTCCTTCAAACATACACACTAACAATGACGATAACATCAATTGTGATCAAATAAAGAAAAGTCCTTGCAGGGCCATTCGTTCCCCCGTCAAACAAAATTCTGATATCAGACCTAATGTGTTGCATGAACAAACAGATGCAAATGAAATGATTTGTTTATCAGATTCAGATGACGATGATAATTTGCAGCCACCTATTTGCGAGGATAAAATTAATCAATCACAAATAAGTGCAGTTTCGTTTCATAATTCCTCAATGAAAAACCAAAGCTCATATCATAATTCCAAACACATGTTTAAAGTTGAATACTCAAGTAAGAGGCAGAATGTGCAAAATAAACAAGAGTTGAAGTGTAATGTCGATGATATTGTGATATCAAATGTAGAGTCTTTAAATCCTGTAGTCCATAACGTGTGTCAGAGGAACGGAGTTCATACTGTATTTCAACATAACATAAATAGATTTCAAGGTGAAAGGAGTGATCATAACTGGGATAGTCAAACTCCGGGCTTGTGTCAGAGTGAAAAATTTCAGTGTGAATATCAGATCCGTAATCCCATTAGAGTTCAAAGTGAATTTCAGAACAAGGGAGATCGAAATTGTAGTAAAGTCCTCAATAGCAATATTCAAAATGCATTTCAAGAAAAGGAAATTCTCAGTGATTTTCAAAATAGTAATAATAAAAATGAACACCTAAATCATAAAATGAAAGATCTCTATCAAAAGTCACCTGTTAATATCGAGACCACAAAGGATGATGTTGTCGAAATAGTTGATGATGAAGAAAGTGATTTTGAAATTGTTTCAGATGGGGAAATGACTCCATCCTCCCCAGCAAAATCTAATAGCCTTCATAGTAAAACCTTTTCACAAAAACATGAAGCTTTTTCATCAATCCAAAACAAACCTTCTTGTTCAAGAACATTAACAGTGCCTTCTGACCATGACAGTCATCATCGCCCTAACCCTCATATTGCAATAGTCAAGCCTTATTCAAAGGAGAATGACCAGAAGATTGTATCCGTAAGTAGTAGTTAGTACATATGCTTGAACACTGTGAGGTTGGTGTCTGGGAGAGATAACAATTCATTAATTTACTCCTTCCTTTTTAGAAAGTGTGGATTTAAATCCCAGTGAATTAAACACAAACATTTATGTAGCACATTTCCAAGGATTAACCATGCTCAATGCGCCTCACGTTGCTTGATGTATTCTCCAAGCTGGCCATCTTTAACCAAATTTTCATTTCGTACAAAACAAGATGCCTGTGAAGCACCCTTTTTTGTATCAGGGTTCTTAATATGTCATTCACATCTGGGTCTCGTGGGCTAATGTATGTAATGACACAAAGCTATCTTGCCCAAACGTTCTAGCTTTCTTGATAAGACACGACATTGAACCCCTAAGCCATTGGCACTGGGGTTAGAGACACAAGGTCGTTTTCAAGAATTTATCATTACAGACTGATTTTTTAAAAAGAGATGTTACTTTTGATATTATCTACAGTTTATTAATGACTTTGTGTCATTCAAATCTCAAAAAAATTAATGTTAAATGGCAAGACCTGGATTAAAACACATTTTCCAGAGGCTCCTGCCCTTCTGCTTTTTGCGGAATCATTCCACTTAATTGGTCTACATTCTGCGATTTCCGCATTTTTCATTTTCCCGCATTCAAGGCAAACATTCAGCTTTTCAATCCAGGAACATTTTTTAAAAATGTCCAGTTAAAAAAAAAAAAGGGGTGGGGGGGGGGGGGGGGGGGGGGGGCTATGGCTTATTTCGTCATCATCCTCTATGGTCATAGCAATCAGTGTATAGAGGGCACACATTTTGTGTGTCTAATTAGTCCCTCCAAGGCATGTGCAGTTAATGTCAGATAATACTATATTTTAGGGAGGGGGCGGGGGGGGGGGGGGGGGGGGGGGGGGGGTTGACCGAATTATTATTATTCTGTTGACTCCCATATGCGAGGTCAATGACCTAGGTAATATTATATGTTGGCTCCAATCGGTAGTATTAATGAGTATGGTCGGCTCCTTTCCTTATTTAATTTTAGCCTTGTGCATATGTGTGTGTCGGCACTGGCGTTTGTTTGCTTGGATGTGTATTGGGGAGGTTGGGGGAGTCATGACAAGGTTAAATCCATCCATTCAATGCTCTGCTCTGAGACTACCAGGGCCTGTGTCCTCTATTATTATTTAACTCCCTTTTTAGTCTTTAAATAATCTGCACATTTTTACACATTTTATATTTTATCATTTGAGTACTTTTGGATGGTCTATTACATTTTCTGTTGCAAAGCATGTCATAGTCAATAACAGTAAGTTGATTCCGCTTTTTGGCCTCAAATTCCGCTGTTCTGCTTCCTCTTTGGGGCTATTGGGAGAGGAGTTTCTGCATTTTCTTGAATCTTGTCGCTAACTAGCAATCCACCTTGCATTTATTTCCACACACTGCATTGATTAATGTTTGCCCAATTGGTATGGAGCAGTCTGTAGAATCTATTTAGAATCAATCCTTTTTACTTTTTTCTATGTTTATTGAATGATTTATTTTTATCTTTTTGCCATAAAAGAAGAGAATTTTTAAAAGATGATTATTTTATCTTTACCATTTTTTATCTTTTTATCTTTATCATGATATCAAGCCTGCCAATCAAACCCTATATGAAACAATTAAGTAAGCATTTGTGTAATTGAATTAATTAATTAATATTTTGATAACCCTTAAATGACAAATATTGGCAGAATATTTGAAATATATTTTAAAAAATTAAAGTCTATATCTGAAATCAAATCGCCTTCATATTGTATGATAATTATTCTTCATCTTTCAGAAGGAAAATACAGCAGGAGAGAATGTTGAAAGGCAATCACAAGAAAGAAAGCCATCAGAGGATGATGTCATAGAGGTGGTCGAAGAAAATTCTTCAGATGATGATGGCATTATATTGACTGACTATAAACCTGTCAGAAAGCATGAGGGTTGCATATTAACTCAGAGTGAAATAGAAACAATGAAGGAAATATTTCAACCATTGATTCTTTCATCAGACAGCTTGTCATCAACTTGTGTAAGTTAATAAGAGTTAATTTTCTTAATTATATAAAGAGCTTTGCTGTAACCAGGTATTTCATGCCCATTTTGAGAATTTTAGATAGTTTCACTTTCTACAATGAGATATTGCTCAACCTGTCCCTTTGGCTTGATCAAAATCTTTTTTCAATTATATTCCGTTTCAATTTTTACTGTTTTGTGAGCGTCTTAAAACCTCTAGAAATAAATGGGTTTGCTATTATTGTTATATGTATATGAGTCATTCTCAAAAGGTGGTCTCACTAATGTTGCACAAGAGCAAAAAATTGAAAATACCTCTGAGCATGATTCTACCTTCTAATGATTGCAAATTAAATCTCAGACTTGAGTCTGTAAAGAAAAAGATTACTCTACTCATCATTTCCAGGAAAAAGAATAATAAGTAAATTTCATGGGAAAATCTCCGACATCATTCCCCACATCATGATCATTGTGAAAAAGATGTCACTCTGATGTTGGAGATCATCACATTGCATAAAGCATGAACTTGAATCTAAATCCGATTAAATCGTTAAACATACACATATAAACATACATTATTATTATATCATCCGGGTATTTTAAAACATAAAAACAAACCAGAAGCCAATAAAGCAAGATTATGACATTATGAAGACATTGGAATTTTTGTCACTGTCATGTCTGAGACATTACTTTTATTATTGCAAGTAATTTGATGCTACCAAACAGCTGAATGAAACAAATAATATTAAAGAGAATTATGGCATTATTAAATATATTATGATTTTACTCACCCAAAACCAAAAAAATTAGGATTTGAAATTTTAGTGGCAACGTGGCTAACTTTGGCACTCACAAAGATCAGTTAAAAATTTATTTAGCCATATTTTCTTTTTCACAGACAAAGAAACAAAACACAAAAATGCTTACGCTTTTATTCACTGATGGCTACATTTAAGTTAGATTTTAGAGGATTTTGAATCACGCATCTTTCGACATCATGCAAGACAAGGATGACAAAAAGTCTTTATTCATATCCTGTTGGTACTCTGACTTGTTTCAGTCAAGGAGATTTCATGTTCTAGATTGCTGGAATTCAGAACATGGATCTAGGACACATATCAAACAGAAACAAGCTTTGTTGACTAACTTCTAATGGTGTATCTCCGACATCATAAAATGACGCAATTGCCTTATCACAGGTATATTGAAAGTCACTAAGAATTTTCAGATTTCATTTTTATTTCAGATATCCTTTCTCATTAACATTTTCAGTAATAATGTCAATAAGAAGAAATAATTGGGCCAACCTTTTATTTAATAATAGAAACTAAGTTTAAAAGTTCTAATGACATGAAGCATGATGTCGGAAACGCCAAATTTGACCATAAATTAAGATGTCATATTTTAAAAAATTGTTGTTTTTTTTTGTGTTTGAAAGCCTTATTTGAAGTTTATTTAATGATGGAAGCCAAATATTATCCTATTTCAAGTTGGTCTTCCTAGTTTAAATTCGCATTGAAATGAATAGATGTCTGCTGCAACATTTTTCTCAGAAATGGAGTATGTGTCTTAATGACTTGCCCATCATTTCAAAATTTGACAATCAAGATACCTGAATTGTCTCTACTATATATTTGATTTATATCCTTCATGTTAGGTACATTTTAAGTGCATTTACTCAAGTAGGATGATTTGTTTTTTCCAATTTAAAAGGCACCCTATCACAATCCCACCTTTTCAGAATGGCTCATTTTTGCTTCAGATCTTGTTCATCAAATTGTTAATTCATCTGAACACCTAAGCCCTTAATCAAACATATCATGTTTTTTTGCAAATGAAAACCCTTTTATCTATTCAAGATTATTTAAATAATTAAAAATGAGTACCCATGACAATATGACATGCGAACTGAGAAGATATGTTTTTAAAAATGCAGTTAGATTTAAATGTCTATTGTTTTTGACCAGTCAATATCAGAACTGACGAAAGCTTAGCCAAAACTTTGAACCCAATATGTAAGATAATAGCACCAATGACACCAAAACATCATGCTATTGCATGGCATGCCTATTACTGTCCCAGAATTTCCAGACTTGTCCTGACAATTTGAAAAAATACTGGCTGTCCCGGAAAATACGGAAATAAAAAAAATTGACCATTATATTACCACTTGGAATTAAGGAGTTTAGTTTACACCATTAGCACATCGTCTCATTCATCTGTAGTGTTTCATTCATCCTGTTTGTTGATAAAGGGGAAACCCGAAACATCCATCCTATCTGTTTTCGTAATTAAATTGAAGCTTACATTCAATTTCACATTGTTATTTATTTCCTGAACTGCTGTGACATCATCACCACTACGACAACCACCACCACATCATCATCATCATCATCCCCACCACCAAAACTACCACAATATCATCATCTCTACCACCACTATAACAACCACCACCACATCATTCTTGCCTCCACTATTACAACAACCGCCACCACATCATCATAATAACCACCACCACTACTACAACAACCACCACCACGTAATCATTACTACTGAATCCTACCACCAGTACTCCAACAACATCATCATCATCTCTACCACCACTACTACAACAACCACCACCACCACATCATCATTCCTACCACCACTAGTACAAGAACCACTATTACTACATCGTCTCTACCACTGCTACAACCACTGCCACCGCATCATCATTTCCGCTGAATTATTATTAGTATTTGTATTATTATTATTATTCAGGGCTGAGAATCTTCCGCCTAAAGGCGGATTTCCGCCTAAACGGTGTTTTATCTCCGCCCATCACCATCACAATTCCGCCTGTTAAAAAGACTCACCACAACCACTACATCAACATCCCTACCACCATTATTATACAACCACCACCACATCATCACCTCTACCACCACCACTATCACTACTACAACTACCACCACATCATCATTCCTATCACCATTAATACTACAACCACCCGCATCATCATCCGTACCACCACCACCACCATCCCTACGACAACTACCACCACATCATCATCCCAACCACCACTACTACACCAACCACCACCACATCATCATCCCTACCATCACCACCACTACAGCTACAACCACTACAACTACAACTACCATCACATCATCTTCCCTCAGTGATGATAATCTTCCGCAGAATTCCGCAGAATTCAAACTAACTACATTGATAGTTTGATCTTGAAGTCCGTTTCTCACAAACGGACTCCAAGATCAAACTATCAATGTAGTTAGTTTGAAGTCACCTATTTGAACCAGTCTCACCTTTTCTCCGGTACTTTTGATCTTAGTTAAATCTATATTGTTTTACAGCCCCATTTCTACCTTTTAAGTGGTGCTGAAATGACCTACAAGTAAAAGTGAAGCAAGCGCCGTAAAAACCCTTCGAACTAATAGCTCAAAACTCTCTCTCTCTCTCTCTCTCTCTCTCTCTCTCTCTCTCTCTCTCTCTCTCTCTCTCTCTCTCTCTCTCTCTCTCTCTCTCTCTCTCTCTCTCTCTCTCTTTACACAAACACACATAGACACACAAATCAATAAAGTACACTTATTTGTTTAGTCCCGATTAGTTTTCATGTTCATCCTCCACTACTTACCAATAACAGGTCATCACAAACACCTTGACTTCAGTCTCTCTCTCTCTCTCTCTCTCTCTCTCTCTCTCTCTCTCTCTCTCTCTCTCTCTCTATCCCTCTCTCTCTCTCTCTCTCTCTCTCTCTCTCTCTCTCTCTCTCTCTCTCTCTCTCTCTCTCTGTCATACACACTCATGACACATATGCACGTTCACATACAAATCAATAAAGTTCACTCAGTTCTTTAGCCTCATTAATTTTTCACTTTCATCGTTCTGTACTCATCACTAGATTTACTTTGAGAGCTCTCTCTCTCTCTCTCTCTCTCTCTCTCTCTCTCTCTCTCTCTCTCTCTCCCTCGCACGCACACACACACACACACTCTCTCTCTCTCTCTCTCTCTCTCTCTCCCTCGCACGCACACACACACACACACACACAAATCAGTAAAGAGCACCCAGTTCTTTAGCCTCAATATGTTTTCGTTTTTCATCTTCCTATACTTAACAGTGATACACACACACACACACACACACACACACACACACACACATATGATTCAATTAAATGTTAATTTCCTGGCAATTGCCAACATGAAACATACGTTAACTTAATATTTACGATTAACAAATAAAACACAACACACATAATAAAGTTCACTCCATACTTAAACCTAATCTTTCTGTACCTATCAGTATATTCAATTTGAGCAGTCGCTCTCTCTTTTCTCTCTCTCTCTCTCTCTCTCTCTCTCTCTCTCTCTCTCTCTCTCTCTCTCTCTCTCTTTTCTCTCTCTCTCTCTCTCTCTCTCTCTCTCTCTCTCTCTCTCTTTTCTCTCTCTCTTTCTCCCTCTTTCTCTCTCTCTCTCTCTCTCTCTCTCTCTCTCTCTCTCTCACTCTCTCTCTCTCCCCCTGTGTGTGTGTGTTTCTCTCTCTCTCACTCACATACACACACAAACACACACTATCTGTCCTTCTGTCAGACAAACCTAAATCTATAAAGTGGATCATATCCTTTTCACATCAGCCATCAATCTCTCTTTTCATCTCCAAGTACACACCTTATCACCACCACCACCACCACCACCACCATCATCATCGCCACACCATCATTTCATGAAGGACCACCACTACTACTACTACAACCACCTCCACCACATCATCATCATCACCATTATTACCACCACCACCACGACGACATCAAAACACTATCACCATTAAAACAACAATCACTACCACATCCTTACCACCACTGCTACAACCTCCTCCAACACAACAATATCACCACCACCACTTCTGCAACCACCACAACCACATACATCATCATTATCATTACTGCCACCAGTACAACAGCCACCATCATATCATTATTATCACCACCCCTACCATTCATTTTTATATTTTATACGTCATAATGAAATTGGTTTTGGAACTTTACTTGATTTGAAACAAGGGGTATTGGGATGATTATTGATCTCAATAGATTATATTTAGTTTGCAGAAATTCCTGTTGAAGCATTGAAATTATTCGGAATTGTTTCTGAAATTTACGTGAGCCAAATTGTAAGTTGGGCTCTCTGGTCAACTTGAAACAATGGGAGGTGGGCATTAGTGAATCTGTGAATAAGGGAGATGTGGCGACTCCCACTACAACTACAACCATCACAACATCATCATCCTTACCACAACTACTACAACCACCACCACATCATCATACCTATGACTACCATTACTACAACCACCATGTTATGATTACACTTTCAGTTTTTGAAATTCCTCCGAATGGTGTAAGAAATTGCTGCGAGACAAATTTTGGATTGCATCACAAAAATTTTAATGAAATTTAAATTTATAGGTTATTTTTGCATGGAAGCTTCTTGATCTTAGTGCTGAAAAATTTCCTCCTTTTTAGTGACCAGTCATTCTCACCCCTGATTATTATTGTTATTTATTTTTTTCTTACAGGTTGAAAACGCCATAAGTGAGAACTTTGCATTTTTCAGTGTGCTAATTGGTCGTGGGGTACCTGTGAATGAAATTAGAAGAACAGTGTGGAAATTATTCAAAGCATCAGGAAAGGAGACAGACATGCCATCATGACAGCGTTCTTCACATCCTGAAACATAAGGACACAACAAACATGCTTGTAATGAAGTGTTGGATATAACGAACTCATGTTTTTGCTCCATTGAAAAAAGTTATTATTTCAATTAACTTATAAAAGTTTTAAACAGGTTATAATGAACTGATGGTTTTAACTGACTCATGGGTATACCTACCAACGTTTTTTACTACTTTGTTTATGACTGAGATAATGATCCATCCTGTACAAGGGCTCTGTCCAACCATGCCAGCATTTTGGTTAAAATAATAACCTCCCAGGCATAAAAAATGTGTGTGAGACTGAGGTTGACTGAGGTAAAGAATTTCTTTTTATCTACCTGAGCTTGTTCGTTATATCCTGCTCAACTGTATTCGATCTGTCACTCTGATCAGAGAAAATAGTTCATTTGAAGTACACTTCATCTGTTCTAAAGTGTTTTAACAATTGTTATTTATTTAAAATGTGGCCTGAAATAATACATAATTTTATGGGAAAGCAATGTTTTTCTCCCATGACTTTGGATTTTATTGAAAAGTAAATAGGTATGTTTGTGGTCTCTGAAAGATCTACCAAACTTTAGTTGTCTTTTATCTGAAGTCTATAATTGTAATGGGTTATTTTTTATGTAGTATTTAAATGCTATTCATTCATCCCAGTGCCTACTTTTAGAGTAAAGTAATGCATATTTCAACATGTCTACTCAACCAGAATGCACATCTATAAAGTCAAAGGATAAGAATTAAAGTTTTGTTCTTGACAGGGTGTATTATTAAAATACAAACTATTATGGTCTTAACACAGGACCATGTTTTAAAACAAATAAATTTATACTCTCAGTCTCAAGAGACACTGCAGCATTCCTTTTTTATGTCTGATAAAGTTAACTAGAGTAGCACCATTTTCATGAATTTATAATTAATAGCAGTGCGATTAAATTATGATCCCTGGGTGGGGTTCCTGGCCTCCCATAATGGGCAGGGAGGTACCTGCTGTGTCTTCTATCCCCTTATATCTGTTTTCCAACATGCTTTCTGTCTTTGTCTGTGAATGAGATTACTTGGTTTTGTTTTGGGAGATGATATTTTTTTCCTTGTAAATCATCTCCCTGTCATGTAATATATTTGTTATTTTTAATGTATAATGTAAGCATATGAGTGTATTCCTCTTCGTTGGATTTTTTGCTTGTGTCCGGATGAGATTTATGGGTGATCTCAAACTAAGTACATTGGTGGTGTGTTCTTGGAATCTACATCTGATCCCTATTTGTTCCCAGTTCCCCTTTGTCTTACTTTCTCTTTGGTGCTTTAATTGTAATTCTTGAGCTTTCTATTATCCCATTTTCTTCCTTTTTACTTGTGCTGATATAACTTAAATGTGTTGCAAGTGCCGTAAAACCCTTAAAAACAAAACAAACAACAAAATTATGATCCTTGTAAAATGCCTTGTAAATTAATCACAAATTAATGTGGGGATATTATATTATTTTTACATAATGGCCAACTGTCCTGATAAAATCGGGGACTGTTCCTATATTTGGCAATCTGGAAAGAGAAAAATATTAGACTGTTTCTATGGAAATGACCCTTGCATGTTCCAGGATTATACGTTTCTGACAAGCAAGTTAAAACAAGGAACAGAAAAGGCTCTAAATCGAGACATTAGATTATATTACATAATATCTTAAATGGATGGGTTGACACCAATGTGCTTATGAATCGTTTAGGTTCGGGTTGATGGTAAATGAGCACCACATTCACAAGTGGATGGTTGTCATGGGAACATTGGTTCAAGCTTCCTAACCCAAAGGTTGACGATAAATGAACACCACATTCACAAGTGGATGGTTGTCATGGGAACATTGGTTCAAGCTTCCTAACCCAAAGGTTGACGATAAATGAACACCACATTCACAAGTGGATGGTTGTCATGGGAACATTGGTTCAAGCTTCCTAACCCAAAGGTTGACGATAAATGAACACCACATTCACAAGTGGATGGTTGCCATGGGAACATTGGTTTAAGCTTCCTAACCCAAAGGTTGACGATAAATGAACACCACATTCACAAGTGGATGGTTGTCATGGGAACATTAGGTCAGGTTTCCTAACCTACAGTGTATTCGCATATTCTTGTCTCCCCTACATTCATTTTATGTTCCAGGAGCTCTGCCTAGGCCGATAATCCCAACTTTCACCGGGTGACTATTCCTTTTGGTAGTCCCCTTTTTTCTATGGTGTCTGTAATGGTCCCTGAGGGAGAGAATTAAAAATTTTAATTGTTTAATTTGATAATAGATTTTTTCTCACTGGCACTTTGCTTGGCTACTCAGCTTCCCCACACATTAAATTCCTCCATCAAAATTCATTAAAAAGAAATAGAGTTATGCTAAGCTGATGATTTGCCTGTTAAATCAAGAAAAGGGTGATCAGCACTATTAGCTATCAAAGAGATGACCTTCATAATTTAAAAAAAAAAAAATAATGATAAAGATTTAGTTTTTTAAAATTCCACTTTCATTACGGTAATGTTAGTAGATTTATATAGCACCTTACATTCGATTTTAAAAAAAAATTCGAGTCAGATTTATTCTGATTATATATGTACATATGTTTTATAATTTATTTATATTTATAATTATTTTTAATAAATGAATGGCGCAGTCACCATTCGACTGTATCTTTTTCTGACACTTTATTTATTAATCTGCACTTGGGGTACTCTGCTGTATTTGTTGAGACTCTGTGTTGCATAGATCACAATCCATTCCTCTTTCCGAGCTCTTCTGTACGTTATAGCAGCAAGGCATCCCTTGGTCAAGTTGGCTGGTATTTAACTATCAGAATACTTGCATTTACTGCCCAGGATGGGATTGAACCCTCTCTCCTGAATTATACACAATCACAAATATTAAACCTGAAGATTCTGGTCTGAAAAGAACTAAAATTTGTACCTTTCTTCTTTGTCTTCCCTTTCTCTTGTGTCCTTTTAATTGTAAATCTAGAAATGTTTTTACTATACCATTTTACACTGAAATGACCTAAATGTGTTGCAGTGCCGTAAAACTTTTGTAAACATAAATATTTTTCAGCAGCACCAAAGATAGAAACAGGACTAGATTGCTGCTTGGAGTGACATTTATTTATTTTAATTTTATTTTTTTCTTCTTAGGCATTGGTAACTCAAGAGTATTATCTAACTGGGTGGGGTTCCTGACCACATAGCAGGCAGGGAGGTACTTACTGTGTGAATTCTATTTCTATCCCCCTGTATCTGTTTTCCAACATGCTTTCTGTCTTTGTCTTGGAATGAGATTTCTTGGTTTTGTCCTGGTCCTGGCTGAGAGGGAAACAGTCAAATGTCTAGTTAGTTTTGGGAAATGATATTTCTTTCCTTGTAAATCATCTCTCTGTTTTGCACTGTATTATGTTTTGTTTACGTATTGTATATGATTTGTAAACATTTGAGTGTATTCCTCTTGGTGGGAACATGTGCTTGTGTATGGATGAGACTTTTAGGTGATCTCAAACTAAGAACTTTGAGAGTGTGCTCTTGGAATCTACATTAGTTTCCTATTTGACTTACCTTTTCTTGGGTGCTTTAATTGTAATTCTAGAACTTTTTACTATCCCATTTTCTTCCTTTTTACTTGCGCTGATATGACCTTATTGTGTTGCAAGCGCCGTAAAACCCTTAAAAACAAAAACAAAGCAAGTATTATCTAACATAATCTTTTAACTGACCATTGTGTGTGTTTTATACATCTCTTCCCAGATGCTGATATGATAATTCAAAAATAACATCCTAAATTAAAAATTTTCCAGTGTCTTTGCATTATAAATTGTTGTGTTACAATGCGCGAATTATTGTATAATATATGTAAATATGTAATAAGATTCAAATTGATTTATTTTCTTAAATCCTTCATTCAACTTTGTGTCTTTTTTTAAAAGCAGAGATCACTCTGAGCAGTATAGAATTAATATAATACGTAATATAATATTTTGAGCTTTTTTTTTATATATAGCACAATATCCACTAAACGTGCTCCAATCGCTTTAAAAGGGGTCCCTGGCCAACAGCAACACTTAACATGTAGGACGTGACACGATGACTGATAGGCGACATTACAATTTTTCGAACCGAGACAACGTTGTTAACAGCCAGGTACTCGTTTTAAACCTGAGTACGGTGAGAGAATGTGAATAAAGAGTCTTTTCCTAGGACTCTATGTGCCGAACGAGGCTTGAATCCAGGACCTTCCGATCCGAAAGCGAGAATCATACCACTAGATCACATAGCAGCTATTATTGTTTAATAAAATCATTTATTGATATTCCCTTTTAATCAAGCGATGGGTACAGATCCACTAAAGGTTGGGGGAAAACTTGCCCCTGGGCTTTTTTATTTTATTCCTATGGAGATCCATCTGTTGTTTTTCTATCCCTTTTTATACTTTGAGACTGTTTATTGGTTTTTGTCTGGATCCTGCCGAGGTTCGTTTTTTTGTTTGTTGTTTTTTAATTTTTTTCCAGAAAAGGAAACGGGTGAAAGCATTTGATATGTTGGGATATTTTTATGGCTCGTACAATTGTATGTTACTGTAAAAATCTCCATTTGCCCACCCTTTATTCCACTGATTATCCACATTTTATTTTTTGAAAAAAGAAAAAAAAGAAATCAAACTAAAAACCAAAAAAACAACATAGCAGTAACTAACAAAGCTATCTAAATAGGTAATTATAAAAGAAAATTTCAGTTAAGATTATGAAGTGTAATAGTAATATAGTGCTCTCTCCCTCTAGGGAAAAAAAATGAGTCAAACACATATGTGTGGCTGGCTGAGAAAACCCGGAACGATGCGCAAATTTCATAAATTGAGTTATGTATGCAGTGGTATAGACCACATCTTTCTGATCATTTTCTATTTTCACTATCCCATTTTGTTCCTTTTTACTTGCACTGAAATGACCTACTAAATGTGTTGTAAAACCCTTAAAAACAAAACAAACAATTCTCTGAAATGCATCTTTTTCACAAAATAGCCTTTATTAATTTTAAGAAAAAATGTACCAAAAATTTACAGTTATATATGTAGCTTTTTTTTCCATAAAAAATAGGCTTGTTAAAAGGATCAAAGTAAAAAATGTTAGAATTTTTATTTTCAGCAATGCAGAAAGTGTTTTTTAGCCCTATCATTAGTTTTTTAAAAATGAGTTGATTTTCAAATTACAAGTTTTTCCCTTTTTGAGGGTATAACAGTCCCCCTTAACCTTAAGTCAAATTTTTACATCCTTAAAATGAACAAAAAATGTTCTAAATTGTAAAGTTAATTCAAAGGCAACATAGTATTGTATATGTATACAAATGTAATCATATTTTATTTACTTTTCACTGTGTAAGTGGAAGTATGTGCACGTGTGTGCATCTGGATGTGTGCTTAGTGAAAACAGGTTAAACTGAAAATGGAAAAACTAAATTGATTATTTGAAAACAAATGGAAATCTTGTGTTTTCCTCTTTGACTTTGATAGAACTGCATATTATCTCTTTTTTGTATTAGTTTGTTGTAGTGACCGGTCCTTGGGATCGGTCCCACGGTCTTTTAGCTGTGAACCGGGGATCGGTCCCATAGTGGAAGACCGGCGGCGGTCCTCACTTCTTATCACCTTTCAACGGTCTCGCGCCATACGACTTCCCCAGCGATTCGTTGCCTCTGTTCTTTGCCTATCTTCCACCAATCACCACCCATCCCACTTAATTAATCGCACCCACCCCCTTTGCCATACACTAAACGACACAGACGACCATAGAGGCAGACGACCACGTCCCTCCACTCCGCAAACCGCCCTTTCGTGTGTGAGATGGGGGGAACAGGAGGCGCACGCCTTGGACGATTCCATTAAACGGGGTAAATTTCAAAATTTACTACACCATAATGATCGCAATGACAATGATCTATGATGAAGGCATGACCCCTCTTCTCTAATGGGTTATTGTTTGAAATGCATGTGACTACTAAAGATCTGTGTGTGTGTGTGTGTGTGTCTCGAACCTAGCAAGTAGCAAGTCACCACTCCTTTCTATCGCATTGTTGTCATTTAAAATAATACAATAATATTAAAATTTCGTTTGGTGTTTTAACTAATCAAATAATATGAGTTTCATTAGTTTCTTCCTTCCAAAAAACCCAGTTATAACGTCTGTATTTTTAAAAAGTCCAATAGAATATTTGGGGACCCCGATAGCTCAGTTGATAGAGCACTCTCTTTATACGCAAAGGGCCAGAGATCGATCCCGGGTGAAGTCGAGTTTTTTCTGAATCCCTGTCTACTCAGCAGTGAATGGGTAGCTGGGTTTGTTAGATCTGGCGAAAAGTCACCATCGACCCCACTTATTACTTATTACCGCATCCACCCCTCTTATTATAACTTCACACGTCTCTCTCTTACTCTTCAATGCTCGCTGCCCTCTAATGTGTGTGTGTGTGGGGAAGGGGGGGGGGGGGTAGGAGTTGCGTGTGTGTATCAACGCCACGAACAACTCGATCAACGCCTTGGGCGATTCCATTATCTCCGTTAATGGGGATAAATTTCAAATTTTATTCACGCTAAATTATCGAAGTAACAATGAAGTACGGTGAGCAAATAAAGAAGGCATCACCCCTCTTCTCTAATTAGGTTACAATTTGAAATGAGTGTGACTACTCCGTGTGTTTTACTCCTGTAGACCACGGTTTTCATTAGTACGGGGCAGTCCCACGGTCCCAAAGGTCAAAACGATTCGAACTTCCAACAGTCTCTCAGGAATGTTCAATGTCGAAAAGGACCGGTCCTTGCGGTTTTCATTTCCCAGGGACCGTAGGACCGTGGTCCTTAAGCTTGCCAAGGACCGCCCCGCACTAGTTTGTTGGACAGTCTTCCCCTTTTTTAAAGTGATTTTATGTGTCCTTTCTTCAAACATTTCTTTCAAAATTTGCCCTGTAATTAAGTCCTTGCATCTGGGCGGAGTTCCTGACCTTCCATAGTCGGCAGGGAGGTATTTACTGTGTCTTCTATCCCCCATTATCTGTTTTACAACTTGCTTTCTGTTTTTGTCTTGGGATGAAATAACTTGGTTTTGTCCTGGTATTAGCCGGATGCCCTTGCTGAGAGGGAAACAGTCAAATGTATAGTTTGTTTTGGGAGATGTTATTTTTTTTCCTTGTAAATCATCTCTCTGTTTTACACTGTATAATGTTTTGTTTAGATATTATATATGATTTGTTAACATTTGAGTGTATTCCTTTTAGTGGGGACCTGTGCATTTGACTGGATGAGACTTTTAGGTGATCTCAAACTAAGTACTTTGACAGTGTGCTCTTGGAATCTACATCTATTTCCTATTTGAACCAATTCCCTTTGTCTTACCTTTTCTTGGATGCTTTAATTGTAATTCTAGAGCTCTTTACTATCCCATTTTCTTTCTTTTTACTGGCGATGATGTGACCTTAATGTTTTGCAAGTACTGTAAAACTCTTTAAAAAAACCCAAAAAGTCATTGCATAAGTCAAAGTAAAGCATGGGTGATTTCAAACTAAGTAACATTGATAGTTTGCTCTTGGAATTACTCCTTTTCCCTATTTCAACCAGTCCCCTTTGTATTACTTATCTCAGATGCTTTAAATTATAAATCTAGAATTATTTTTTGTTTTCCCATTTTCTTCCCTTTTACTGTTACTGAAATGACCTTAAAGTGTTGCAAACAAACAACTACGAGCTGTATCCATGATAAAGCAATACCCCTGGTTTTATGCCATTCACTTAAAACATAATAGATAGTCTGAATCTTCCTTTAATGTCCACCATCACTCATGAAGATTTTGACATGAACAATAACATTAAGGTGAAAATTCAGCAGTGATCTAGAAGTTCTGTAAATAAATCTAAAGTGGGAGCAGATGTAACTTCCTGCAGTAAATTGTTCCAATCTGTGATGGTTCTGGGCTAAAATGAGAATTTTCTGAGGTTTGGGGTGAATGTCAGGGGGATGAAACTCCATGTGGAAAGTCCTGGATGTTCGATGTTTGGAGATCAGGATTTGAAATTGCCACCAGGTTGTTCTTTATCTTATACATCATGGTCAGGCGTGCTATTTTCGTCCTAGTTTGGAGTGACTTCCATTCAAGTTGATCAATCATGCTGCTCACACTTGATGCTTTCTTGTAGTTTCCATAACAAAACGAGTGGCTCGTCTCTGTATTCCCTCCAGTTTATCAACAAGGTGTTTTGTGTGTGGGTCCCAAACAGTGCTTGCATTTGTGATCTAATGACTTTTAAACTAATGATTTTACACTTGTTGGTTTAATCTTTAAATCTCTTCGGAGGAAACACAAGGTCCTATTTGCTTTTTTTGTAATGTTGTTGACGTGCTCATCCCATTTTAAGTCTGATTTTATTTTTATTCTTAAATATTTGGCTGATCTTATGTGCTCTAAGGTGTGGTTGTGTAGCGTGTAATTGCATGTGATTGGAGATTTATTTCTGAAGATGGAAATGACATTGCATTTCTCTTGATGAAACTCCATGTTCCCAAGCCACCAGTTTCTCATGGTCGTGTTGCAGATGTGCTCTGTCTTCCTGTGATTTTATTATCAAGTATGCGATAGTGTCTTCTGCAAAAAGATGAACTTAAGATTCAAGAGCATCTGCTAGGTCGTTAATATAAAAAAGAAAGAGAGCGGGGCCAAGGACTGAGCCTTGAGGAGCACCAAATTCAACTGGAACAGACTTGGATGATTCGCTGTCAATAATCACTGATTGGATACGTCCTTTCAGGAGGTTGTCAATCCATCTGTTGATTTTTCCAATTATCCCATATTGTCGAAGCTTGTGGCATAATATGTTGTGGTCAAAAGCTGTGGTGAGGAACTTTCCATTGTCATTGATTGAGGCTATCCTACTTCTGTCCATTTTTCTGTGTTTAATGTATGACCAGAATTTTTTCATACCAGTAAATTGGTTTCCGTTCTCATCGTGGCTAAATATGTCCTCCACGTAGTCCCAATATTTTTTACATTATGCGGTACTAGAATTTATGTGTGTGTGAGAGAGAGAGAGAGAGTAAGGATATTCAAATTACACAGCAGTTTATGACAGGAAATATAAGCCTCCATCTCCATCCCTTGCATCACTGTTGTAAAGATATTCCTATTTTTACATCTAGCCCGGCTATTTATTTCCTTTAAATTTTTTGTTTATTTTTCTATTTATCTATTTTTTGTAAATCATACAATGATTGGAGCAATTGAGCAACTATCCAGGGGTGAAGAAGATAGGGTCCTCAAGGTTGAAAGGGATTCACATAATATTAATTTACAATTAAAATGAAACAGTTTAAGAAATTATCAAATTAATTTAGAGCTGAGATGAGTATTGGTATCAGAATTGTTTTAATTACGGAAATATTTTATTTCTTTTAATTTTTAAATGTTTTTTAAGAATTGTATTTACAAGTTGATACGTTTTACTGATTCCTGACCCAAATTACTGTTTTAATGACACAAAATTTATGTATCTACTCCTAAGCATTTGTTTATTGTTTTAAGCAGTCATAAGACACTGACTGAAAATCGGGATGATTGTAAAGTAAAATTCTAGCAAAAGCAGTGAAACTGGAGAGTTCTTTTCCTTTTTCCTTGTTTATGAAAGTATAGTGAATATTTATTGAGATTTCATGTAGAAAGACTAATTGTTTGTGTATGTGTGTCTGTGTTTTGAGTAAAATCTGCAATAATAAATTACAGACTTGTTATTTTATTTTTATTATAGGATTGTGTGGGATACCATTTGCCTCTATATTGTCTAGTGGTATGACACTCAATTTCGGACCAGAAGGTCTTGGGTCCGAGTCCAACTCTGAGCAGTGTAGTCGAGTCTTTGGAAAAGATTCTTTAGTCATACAGTGCAGAGTGGATATATCGACAATGAAATCAAAGTCTCGTTTTTTAAACATTAGTAAATAAAGATTGTCTATATCGACATAAATTTTACCCAAGACAGTTGTTTCGACATTGTGATCCATTGATACCTGCAATAATTTGTCTATAAAAAAAAAAAAGACAAGAATACAGTCATATAACCTGCAGTGAATTAAAACACAACAGCCAATGAAAGTTCAGAGATATCCTGCTGTGATGTCAAATAACAGTCATATAAAATCCGAGATTATTGTCCAATGACATCGCTATTTGTTGATCAGAACCGTGATGTCAGCGGTCAAGTCTAGTCCTGAGTAGTGCCAGCATTTCTCGGTACTGATAACAGTAATTCCTGATGTCAATATTTCTTGGCTTTCAACAAATAAACTATTGAGAAACGGTCCTATACCACTCACTACCTGTGACCTGCCTGGCCAATCCCGGTTTGGAACTGAGTTTGAGTATTAGTAAATAGGACAGACTCTTACTCCCCCCCCCCCCCCCCCCCAATAAAAAAAAAAACCAAAAAAAAAAAAATAACAAAAAAGTTAAAAAAGCACCCACTAAAACTCTGAATTTCTCTTATATGCAGTGCCTATGCTCAGCTTCTCAGTCTCGATATTATCGTCAAGGTCAATGCCACTATTGCTGGTATTCAGTCTCGACTCGATAGTTAAGCTTTAGAAAACGCCATTGTTAAATTAAATTAAATTAAATTAAATTGAGCTTTTATATAGCGCAATATCCACTAAATGTGCTCAAAGCGCTTTACAAGGGGTCCCTGGTCAACAGCAACATTTAACATGTAGGACGGGACATAACGCCTGTTAGGCGATATTACAATTTTTCGGACAAAGACAACGCTGTTTTACGGCCAGGTACTCATTTAACACCTGAGTACGTGAGAGAATGTGAATAAAGAGCCTTTTCCAAGGACTCAACTATGCGCCGAGTGCGAGGCTCGAACCCAGGACCTTCCGATCCGAAAGCGAGTGTCATACCACTAGACCACATAGCCGCACATTGTTGCCAATGTGGAGAATAGTGCACCATCGTGCCAGTTTCCGGCCATATAAGTATAGTGGCTATCAGGACCCTCCAGTGTTTTGCACAGCCATTTCATGAGGGCGCTTCCTTATTTGAATTTGACGTCCTTGTCAGTACTACTGAGGAAAGGGTCCATAAAATTATTCTTGACCACAAGTCAAATAAAGTGAACCATCATAAATTTCAAAATCGGTCCTTTAAATGGCCACCAAATCATCAAGATTGACTTCCCTTGTTAATATCACGCTTATATCAATATTTTACCGCTGTACTGACAATTTCGATATATCAGTCTTCGACTGTATTTTCTCACCGTACTCAAGCGTAAAATGATTACCTGGCCCTTAACAGCATTGTCTGTCTGAAAAAAAAAAAATTAATATGGTACCATGATTCATCCTATGTTTGTTAGAGACCCCATGTAAAGCACTTTGTACATGTTTAGTGGATATTGCACAATGTAATGCTCATGATTTTTAAAGGACGACATAATGATCAAGTGGAACTGTTAAAGATTCCCTTTCGTTTTACTCCTTCCATTCTCTTAATTATTATTTTTCATCAAAAATTTAACTGCCTTTTATCTGGGCCCTCGCTAGGTTCCTTCATTTAGAGGTTGACCTGTCAAATGGAACTGTGGGAGATTCTGTTTTGCTGGGTGGGGTTCCTGACCTCCCATAGTGGGCAGGGAGGTACTTACTGTGTCTTCTATCCCCCTATATCTGTTTTCCAACTTGCTTTCTGTCTTTGTCTTGGAATGAGATCACTTGGTTTTGTCCTGGCCCCTTCGTATATCCTGGCTGAGAGGGAAACAGGCAAATGTATAGTTTTGGGAGATGATATTTTTCCCTTGTAAAGCATCTCTCTGTTATGCACTGTATTATGTTTTGTTTACATATTAATATTATATATGATTTGTAAACATTTGAGTGTATTCCTCTTAGTGAGGACCTTGCTGGGCGAGACTTTTAGGTGATCTCAAACTAAGTACGTTGACAGTGTGCTCTTGGAATCTACATCTGTTCCCTATTTGAACCAATTCCCCTTTGTCTTACCTTTTCTTGGGTACATTGATTGTAATTCTAAAACTTTTTACTTTCCCATTTTTCTTACTTTTTACTGGCACTGATATGACCTTAATGTGTTGCATGCGCCGTAAAACCATGAAAAACAAAAACAAACAAACGATTCTATTTTGTTTGGGGTTTTTTCTTCTGAATTGTCACCTAGGCCCTGACTGGGATCGGATTTTAGAGAGGGAGATACGTAGTAAAATTATTTTTGGAGGTTTGATTTATTTTTCCTTCTCTTCTTCTTCTTCCATTAAGGTCAAAGCTTCAGGCTGAAGATTGTATAGCCGTCTTTTCAGTAACAAGGGTTTTAGAGGGAAGCAGGGAGAGATTTTTTGAAGTCATCAGTCGAAAGGGATTGTGTTGAAGAAAGGGCTTGTTTACAAATGGTTGGTAGGAGTTCCAAAGTCGGATGGTGGAGGGAAAGAAAGTGTAAATTCCGGTCTCTTTGTACCAAGTGCCTTAATGTGTTTGACAGTGTTCTCCTTTCATCAAGGATTCTGTGCTAATGTGAGAGAAAGTCCCATTCTTAAAAGCTTGAGACCCTAAATTATCGCTAGTCCTGATAAACTGAATCTTAAATTGTTTGACTGTCTTATCATCAACTTTTTCTTATACACCTTTATTACCTTAAAAATCAAGACCTGCTCAATTGTAAAGAATAATAACAATAATATTAATATTGATAATAATAATAATAATAATAATAATAATAATAATAATAATAATAATAATAATAATAATAATAATAATAATAATAATAATAATGATGGTGATAACTATAATAGTAATAATAATAATTTTAAAAAATAGTAATGATGATAATACACTCGCTTTTTCTTTGGTCCTTTTAACTTAAGATTTACAACCCCTCCTCTATATCTTCTTTTTTACCGTCGCTGAAATGACCTAATAGAATCATATGCGCAGTAAGACCCCTAAAAACTAAACAAAACAAAACTTTCATAGAGCTGAGGTGTAGAACTGACGAAATATGGAAACATCTTTTCTAATAAATGAGGGAATCCGTCCTGGATCTAATATTAGCAGCACCTGAGATTCGATGGAAACATTTTCCATTCAATTCAAATGCATGAGCATCAGTTCTGTAAGATGGATGATGACAACTGTGCTGATGCCAGATACAGAATTTTGAGCTATGTAGCGTTATAATTGCATGTGTTAATGACCACAATGGGATAGATGTGTTTGATGGCTTCAATCCCACTGTCTTAATAAGCTTGGTTCTCTGATCCAAAAAGTGGACGTAGTTGAGGATTTGAAAAGTGTGATTAGAATAATTGATAAAGGTAAGTAGAGGAAGGATAACAAGTGGAAAATAAGTCTCGAGGAACTGAATTTTTTTCTATGGGGCATGAGATTACAAAGACAATGAGTCCACCAGAAGGTAAATCTGCCAGGGTTTTAATCTTGTGAACCCTTGGCAACATATAAAAGCGAGGATTAAGCTGCTAATCTCCAATTTCAGCTCATCTACTCTATATGGAATATCGCCGTATATGACTATAGCAGAGCAATTACAATGTAAGGACATTAAAGGAAAATGCTGAACTCATCAATATATATATATATATATATATATATATATATATATATATATATATATATATATATATATATATATATATATATATATATATATATATATATAATATATATATATATATATATATATACAGGTGATGCCTGCGAAAGAGAAATCATTTTCAACAATTATTTGAAGTGATTTCATACAACACATGTAGTTCAATTCCTAACCAAGCAACAAATGCTCATTGAAACTCCACAAGACGGAGCCAGTGATCTTCTGCTTTCACAAGATATGAAGAAAACAACCGAGGACGAAGGGTCAGCCTTATTGAATAGGAAGTCAGAACATAATGTTCTTCAACTTAATTTTTGTATATTATTCATTAGAGTTTCTTTGAAATGACATATATGCTTCATTTTGGTGATTATTCTATGTTGTGTAATATTTTGTCTCAGATAAATTGAAATTGGCTACACGACTGTTGTTATTTATTTCTTCTTATAATCCTTTGATGTGTCTTGTTTTTTGGGGGGTTTTTTGTTGTTGTTTTTTCGACTAGGCATTTACTTGACCTAAATGTGTTACATGCACAAACAAAAAATAAAATTAGAATAGCTTATCAACAAACATGATTTCTTTGAAAAGTGGATTTATTTGCATACATATTCAAGATCATCAGGAATAAATAAATGTGTAAAAATATATTAAGTACAAACGATATTTAAAATATTTTGATTTGTGACATCAACAACAGATTTGGTATTGCTTAAACTTAAATTTTAGATTATAAGAAAGACATTGTTATAACATTAAGAGTGAGTTGTTGTAATTGTACCAAAAGTTGAACATACAGACAAGATGACGATGCCATTGACCTCATTTTTGTTTGTTTCATTTTTTAAAAAGTTATGACTTGTCTTATCTCTGAAAAACAATAATCATTGAATAATAAAGCTTTTTTTTTTGGGTGGGGTGGGGGGGGGGGGGGGGGGGGGGGGGGGGGGGGGGGGGGGAGTGGGTGTCATGAATATTATGGCTGTATTTGAAATGAATTTATCAACTTAATATAATATAGGATTAGTCAAGAAATAAACGAACTTTAAGGCATTGAAGTGAGATTTCATCTCCATGGCAAGAAGAAAATAACATAATACTGTTGTAAATTCAAATTTGTAAAAACACGGATAGGAACACAAATATGTTTATCACATTTTTAAAAATAGGATACAAAATATATCACACAAAGAAAAAGGTGGCCCATAACATTCTGTAAGAAATGAAATAATTTGAGAAATGTCAAGCTGCCTTTAACATTACAACTGTTTAAGATGAAAACAAATACATGTACATACAACGTTTACGAATAAATTGTGATCCGAATTCTTTTTATTATTATTATTATTATTATTATTATTATTATTATTATTATTATTATTATTATTATTATTATTATTATTATTATTATTATTATTATCATTATTTCTACTCTATGAGTAAGGGTAACATAACAAAGTGAGGTAGAGAGTGGACGCAAATTTTTTCTATGACAATAAATTTAAGTATTTATCCAAAAACTAAAGTATTTTAGTACACTTGTAAAATAGGATATTGAAAGGGAGAGATTGAAAGCTGCTTAGAATCTTTTGTTAGCATTTGACCCAAAAAAAAGGGGGAAAAATCCTTTCCCCTAGAAACACAGATAATTTTTTAATAAAATAACCGCAACTAATTGAAATTGTGTAAAACAGACAAAAGGTTTATTACAGTTTCTCATCATGATGTTAAAGTTTTGTAAACATTATTATTCTTGTAGGTACGAGTGCTTGACAGGGCTCTGGTGGTTGGGTCTTTTTTCATGTGACTCTTTATCCTTGTGCTGGAATGTGACGTCTTCATTCTGCAAAAATCTTGTGAAGGTCTCATTCCAGAGCAAGAACAGGGAACTACATGGGATAGGACGTCACAAATATAGAGTAAAGTGACAAGGAGAGGTAGGAGAAATTTCGAGTATATCATTAGTACACCAATGGAGTAAAACTACATGCGATAAAGGATGGCAAAGTAATTTGTTTAACAGTAACAAATAGTAATTGGCAATTCCTTTTTTTAAAAACGCAGAAATTTTGGTATGCAAGACTGACAACAAACAAAATGGTAAATGAAAGATAAAAATATTCATAAGCTGATGTAATGGGGTACAGTATGTCATACATATATGTTAGAAATTCACCGTATAAAATATATTTGATTTGATGCTTATTGCATGATAATAACATTGAAGATTACTTCATAAATACTTCTATAAAAGTTAAAAAATAGAAAATGAAGTAATCCCAATTTTAAATGTAGAATTCATATTGCAGCATAATATAGTTAATGAAATGAGTTTTATACATCGGTGTTCAGTAAAAATGAGCAATCATTTGGAAATAAAGTTATTCTAAAAATATAAAAATTTGTTTCTTGAATTTACATAAACATTAGAAATTTATAATTTCCCAAGTAAAATTAAGTATTGCATAAACATGTAGCGCACAGTACATATCTGACACAACAGTAGGATTCATAATATGCAAATAGATGTTAGATGGATGGCTCAATCTTAATCTTGCCAATCTAATTGCATCCAAGGTCCACTTAATAAAGTTATATGAGATCAGGGAAACAATTTGATTATGAATAGTATTATCACCATATAAAATTACATTTGACTTCATATAATCATGACAACTTTCTTTCACTGGAATTTTGAAAAATGTGCTAACATTCCTCGATTCATTACCAAAATTGATATTTGTTCACTAAATATATATTCATAATATAATATTGATATCACAGAATACTACATGTCGCAGATGTCTTCTGAGCAACTTCCTGTGTAGAAAACGTCAAGGCCACAGCTTGTGCTTTTTTAACAGTTGGAGGTACCGGTTTGTCAGGGATTTCTTTGAGAGCCTCTGTAGCTGCTTTGTTCAGTTTCAGGATTGCAACATTGGCTGATTGGTTTGGTATGAAGCAGATGGCAGATAGATCAGTGGCAACCACCATTTTATCAATAGGACAATGGGCACGGAAAGAACAGATGGCTGTTTTTGTTTTCATGCTCCAAATGGCGATAGTCTTATCCAAGCTACCTGTTATCAAAAACCGACTATCTAGCACAAGTTTCAATGATGTTATGAAATCTCCGTGTCTGGATAATTTGACCTTTAGTAAACCCTTTTCATCATCCGGGTGATCGTCACCAATATTCCAGACATAGACAGATTTGAATCCTGCTGTAACAAGTAAACGGCTGTCCCATGAAACCACAAATGTTGTAATGGAGGATGGTTGGACCATTGTGTGAAGATACCTGGAGATAACAGAGGAAAAACGAGAGGCTGTGTAAGGAATGGTATTGCAATGACTCAATGCTGTCTTACTATTAGATGTGTATTTTTAAAAAAAGCCATTTGAAATTTTTAAATTAAATTATTTGAATAATTTTAAATTCCAAGTGTTCTAATTTAAAAAAAAAAAAAAAGAAAATTGATAGAGAATATTTTTTGAGAGCTCAAACATCTAAAGATTCATAATTATTATGTGACATTTAAAAAGATTAGTTGACTTTACGGATGTGGATAAATGTGCATTAAAAATACAATCATTTTTTTTTTTAATTAAAGGAAACTAGTTCAGCAAATTATTTTAGTGTTTAGCACACCTGTTAAAAACATGAATTAACTGGATTCAATCCCCTTTTGGATCTTTTTTTCAGTGCTAAACTGTTCCCTGCAGAAATGGGAACAGTGATAGATAAAATATTTCTTGTTCTTGGATCGAACTACAAACAAAATAAACAAAGGGACTTTCAGGAACTGACAGCCATGAAATTGATTTAAGTCACATTCCAGATCTGAATTTGAAAAGAAATTGAGCACGCATTATTATGTCAATTATGTTGTCACTGGTTGTGTTCAACTGCTTGGAATGAAGGTCCATTATCTAATCTGAACTCCATGTTTGAAAATCATATCTGCTCCAGTTTAAAGTTTACCAATGTTTTAACGATGATTGTTAACACTCCTGATCTGTTGTAATGCAATTCAACACTATAACCACATTTTAAGAGAATTAAAGAAAAACAAATCAAAATATAACAACAAACAAAATTTCAGTATATAAACAAAGAAAATAAGAAAAAAAAAAGAAATCATTAATTCATTAAAAAAAAAAAATAATAAAAAAACCCCAACAAAATTTGAAGCAAACAAAACAACTCACTTCCCAGTCTCAGAGTCGATGACTCTAACACGTCCATCTGTACTTGATGAGACAAGCATTTTTCCATTCGGACTAAATTCTAAATGGGTGCATCCACTCATTAATGTGTCAACCTGCTCCATCTGGACGCCGTTTTCAACCTCTCCAGATCCAAACACGTCCACCATGATTGGGTATTCAAACATGGTTATACCAAGCTGTTAAAAGAAGAAAAGAATACTTTCCCCTAAAATCTTAAAAATCCTTTTTTAGGTCTTTAAATTATGTTACCTATTTCAAAAGACAACGCCAATATGACTGACTTCATAAGGCACTACATTGTAACAGGCTCGAGGCCTGCTTTTAGCCTTTTTTCCTTGGGTATCCCTGATAACGCCAATATGACTGACTTCATAAGGCACTACATTGTAACAGGCTCGAGGCCTGCTTTTAGCCTTTTTTCCTTGGGTATCCCTGATATTTATTGTTGATATTGTGCATTTATTCATTGAGATATACGGGTTTTAAAAAAATAATTTACAAATGAAAAGCTCCATTTATTTTCCTATTTTTATTCTTAAAAATGCGCTTTAGTTTCAAATTTGTTTGAAATGGAAACCAAGACATACTGTCACACTTTGGCTCAAGGCAGCAGCCAGTAAAGTTTTACAAGGGAGAAATAGGTTTCCATATTAAAATATTTCCGTTCGTGCCTCTGTCTAGAGAAAAATAAAATCCCTGTTAGGCTGAATTTAAATAAACATACTGCTGCGATTAAAGAGAATAGCCTTTCATTTTTAAGACTCAAGACAGGGCACTGTCCATTGAAACACTACATATATTCAAAATTTAGCTGTGGAGATACTGGCATGTGGTCTTGCCAAAATGACAACGAAAATGTGCCTCGTGTGCTCCAGGCGTGCCCACTATATGCTGTGGATAGAAACAGATGATGGGCCTGAGACTCAGTTGTCACTATAAAATCATGGCAATGTTGATGACCTTCAGAGGACTATGGAATTTGTTACCAGCATCGAAATCCTTCTACTACTTCAGGGGAATACAAGAAGAAGACCAAACATAAAATTACAAACAAAATAATGCTTACAGTATCAATTTTACTGTAGTCTTCGATAAACACAAATTAAAAAATGAATAGCGACCTTCTTTTGCATTAGTTCTATAATTTGATATTTGGGACTGAGAGACTAAGTCTGAACCTCCCTTTTTGCCAGCTTTGTATAAAATTTTCCTTGTCATTTTTCTCTAGCTTTTGTGACTAATTAATCCTTACACTTACACACTTTTCATCTTAAGAATTAGGTCTAGAAAATAAGAAAAAATACCTGTGTTCCTGAAGGGTTCATCGCAGTCTTATAGAAGGAGTACAAGAAGGAGACATCATTTATCACACGGCCTAGACAAAAGTACAAATAATGAATAAATAATGTGCATACTTGTTGCACTAGTCTGAGTAATAATTGAATATTGAGGATTTAATCAAGAATATAATATATAAAAATGGTAAGTAGCGACAAAAAGTTTTTTTTAAAAATAAATAAAAGCAAAACATTCTCCAAATGGCCTCTACATTAAAAAATAATAAGGAATTAACAATTATGAATGGAACGTGAGAAAAGGTAACTTTCCTTTAATCTCATGGTCTCTCCTCTTTTTTAAAAATCGTTTTTATACAACCCAATCATTGTAAAGGCAACCACGTACCATGCAAGTTGTTGAAAAGTACACAATTTCTTAAAACCTATTACTAGATTATTGATAAGTCGTGTGCAAGAAATATTTCTATAAAAGTATAGAGACAAACACTAACACTTGCTGTAATAATCAAGATTTTCTTACCACTGGATAAATCCCACAATCGACCCTTTGCCTCCATTCCTGAATGTCCAGCCACTAAGATGTTGTTACATTCTGCCATACAGGAAATAGGACTATTTTGACTTGACTGTAAGGTATACTCCATTTCTCCTGAAAAAAAAAAATCACCACATGGCTATCATAAACAACATTTTTGAAAAATTAAAAAATCACCAAGCAAAGCTCTCTGTTTAGTTCACTGCATCATAGTATGATAAGTTATTTCAGGGAACAAATATTGAATAAGTTAATGCTTTTTTTTTTTTGTTCACTTTTATCTGATGATAGTCAGCTTTACAATGTTAGTGTCCCGGAAAATATTACTTGTCTGGTCAAATCTATGGAGGAATGTATCTGGGTGGTTAAAAGTTGGATGAAATCGAATTCTTGAGCTTTTTAAAACGAGCTTTTATATAGGGCAATATCCTTTAAGTGTGCTCAAAGCACTTTACAAGGATTCCCTGACTTGCAGCAACACTTAACATGTAGAATGAGATATAACGCCTATTAGGCGATATTACAATTTTTTTCGGACAGAGACAACACTGTTAAAGGCCAGGTACTCATTTTACTCCTGAGTAGGGTGAGAGTGTGAGTAAAGAGCTTTTCCCAAGGACTCAACTATGCGCAGAGCGAGGCTCGAACCCAGGACCTTCCAATCCGACAGTGAGTGTCATACCACAAGACCACATAGCCGCACAATTTGAATTAGTTGAAGTTGAACGAATAATAAAAAATGGAATTGCTGTGGAGAGACTGCTGTGTAAGGGTGTCAGGCTTTGAGTTTAAATACTGGTGTATATAAATAAAACATACAACTTTACAGTGAATTGTCAGAATTTCAATATGTTCGGCATGTTCTATGGTGGTCATTAATCAAGGTTTCTTGATAACCAGTCCAATTTGGCATTCAAGCTGATAAAGTGACAATCATGGTATGATATACAGAAAGCTATTCTTTTCTGCCATGAAACAATGTGGTGAGAATGCAACACTCAAACAGAGTTTCCAGTTAGTAAGCTCCTGTTATGGTTGCAAGGTAATAACCGTAATGGCGCCCACTATAGTTTCAATTTTGCATCTCACCTAAAAATCATATTATTATATCATTTTTTAATTTTTAATTTCTTGCTGCTAAGGGTATGACCCAAAATAATCATTTTTTACGTTTTATTTTGAATGCTTTCAATTTCAAATTATGTCTTTTAAAACATGGAGAGGCATGCAGTCATGTGTTGCTTAAAAATCTAGCATAACTTACCACTTTCAGTGTAATAAACATATACCATGTCTTTGGCAGAAGCAATTAGGAATTTTCCATTTTTGGATACCAGCAGAAAATTGACAGGGTATTCAAGATCAGAAGCAAATGTCTTTTTTTCTCCATTGATCAAGGACATCTGTTCAACAAAACCTTCTGATGTTCCATAAAACACAGACTTGCAATCTCTGTAAATAAAACAAAGAGAATAAACATTTCAAAAACACATATTTTCCCATTTTGACAAATTAGGGAGCAGGCACTGGTGTAAGCTATAGGTATGAACAAATTTGTATGAGGACTTTCTTGCGCCAGGCAAGGCAGAGAAAAAATACAATAACTTATTAACAAAAACTTGGATATTTTTTTCTTGTAATTTTCTCCGTTTTGTTTGGTTATTTTATATAGAATTTTTCAGATCTTCATTTTTCAATTTGTTTGATAAAAAATTACATTTTCCTTTATTTGTGTAATTTTTAATAATTGTTCATAATTTAAGTAATTACAATTTAACTATATGTTAAAGTAATTATCAAATTTAACTTTCATAAATTGAGTGTCATTTATTCAAATTTCTTATACTTATATATAAAATAATCACCCAAATCAAGCCCAAAAGTGATCAATCAACTTCCCGTTGAATAATGGCTTTTGCTGTGCAGCAATTCAAATTGTTACTTCGATGGAAAAGGAAAAAAACAAATATAAAGTAAAAAAAAACAAACAACAAAAGGTCGGACTGTACTTTGCAATTGCTAGAGCTGTTGATTTCCCATAATCCTTTTTGATTTGCTTTGGTTCAGGTGTGAGGACTTGATCAAGATCCCAGAACTTGATGGTATTGTCACTAGAAGCAGAAACCAAACGTCGCCCACCCCCACCTCCTTCTGGAATGATAATTGACAATTGTAAAACTGGCAATGCATGTCCTTTAATTGTACGGATGAGTTTGGCTCCAGCCAAAGGCCTGTGCCGCAAACCAACACTGTAAATCTGATGATAAATAATAAGTAAATCAACTTGGACAATAAAATGCAATGTAAAAACAATTTATGATTTAACACAGTACATCAATTAATAAGTAACCAACGCACACTGAGTTCTATACAATTCAATCCAAATGGTTTATTTTAGGCAATTGACAATATGAAATATACATGTACATAGAGTTTCCAATCGATACAGGTAAAAGCAATAATTAACCAAAGGAAACTACTAAAATGATTAAATAAATAAGTATATTATATATATATATACAAATACATGGTGTATGATAGAGTACCAGAGTAAAGAGTCCTAAAAATATCTCTATTGACTGAGACACGAGGCAAACAAACTCTCACCTCAATATGAGGACTTAGATGAGCTGCAATGACATAAATGGTGTCTTTTTCCACAAATACTTTGACAGTTTGAAATGGCTCTGGGCTGGATACTCTAGATATCACTTTTCCAGTTTCAATATCCCACAGAAGAGCGGATCTATTATGGTACGGAATGAAGATTGCATTAAATATTGAGAGGTCTAGATTACAATGGTTTAGCTTGAGTGTAATGGTAGAATATCTGAGCTTTTTATTCAAAATTAATTATAATTATATACAGTTTAGTAAAAAGTTCACTAGTCGCTGGTGGTAAAGACAATAATGAATAGCAAATGATGATATTCAACACACAAAATTGTTATGCATCATTTACCAATTATGCAGTTTAGTGATACTGTCAATGGGGTTGACTTTGCTTCTTGGAGTGATTTTGCCTCAACCGATTTGGATCATTTTGAGTATTATCAGGCTTGTTTAGTTATTTTCCTAATTAAAAGACTTGATTTTTCATTAAAAAAAAAAAAATAACTTACAAAACTAAGTATAATCTAGTTTGTCCACATCTATAGAGGCAAAGTAACCCCTTAAGGCAAAGTGACCCCAGTTGACGGTATGCCATTTGCCTTTGATCAGGAGGGTAGGGTTAGAGTTCTGCTCTGAGCAGTGTATAGTTGACTCCTTGGAAAAGGCTCTTTACTCACATTTTCTCACCGTACTCAGGTGTAAAATTAGTACAGTGTTGTCTCTGTCGAAAAAAAAATGTGCTATGTTTCGTCCTACACATTAAGTGTTGCTGTTGGCTATGGACCCCTTGTAAAGCACTTTGAGCATGTAACGTGGATATTGCACAATAAAAAATCTCAAATTTCTTAATAATCTGATAGATATAATGAGGTGAACGCTGTCTATAATTGAAGAGCCTATTGCTAAAAGTACTAAAGTCACAGGAAGCCAGTTTTTAAAAAAATGGAATTTAAGATTTGGATTAGATCATATTGAGTATGCCAATAAAATAAAAATGTAGTATTGAGATAGGGAACTTTGATTGAGTTTATCATGAACGAAATTGGTGAGTAAACGGGGGTGATTATGATTAAAGTTTATCACTGATTAATTAAAATTTATGAAAATGTGACTTAAGTACTTTTAGTACTGGGGTCTGGGGTCTTCAATTATGGTTAGCCAAAACAACAAATACTAGTATAATGTCAATCACAATCTTTCTGTATGCCCAAAATTGTACGGCTTGTAAAAACATATCAACAGTGATTCTAATAGATAGTACTAAAAGTACTTAAGTCACATTTTCATAAATTTTAACTAGTTAGTGATAAACTTTAAGCATAATCACCCCCGTTTACTCACCAATTTTGTTCATGATAAACACAATCTAAGTACCCTAACTCAATAGTGATAAGTTTGGTGGAAAAATCAATTCGTTTTTAAAGAAAGAGAAGATATTCGTATTGACCAAAATATGGCTTGTTTGAATGTATTGATTATTGATAAGCATTGTTTGATGAAATAACCCCCCCCCCCCCTCCCATCTTCCCAAAAAAAACCCCCAAAAAAACAAAACAAACAAGCAAACAAGCTACTATTATCTATAGATAAGGACACATTTATGCTGTATTGCAGTACCACTCACTTTGCCCTCTTCCCATTAATAACATATGTACATTTTGTGGCAACCAGCAGATATTCTTCCTCTTCATCTGTTTCCATCAAGTCTATACTGTAAGTGAGTTCAGAGCTCTTCAGTTCATAGATAATTTCCCCACTTGACAAGTTATACATCAAAATGGTGCTCTCTTTGTCATAGCCGCTCAAAACCTAAGGAAGATTTTATGAAATAATCAAGATAAAATAAAGTTTTATTTTATGATAGAATGTAGATGTGAAATAAATTTCACGTATGCAGCTCTGTAATTGTAATACAAAGGCAATGCATACATTCAGTACAAGATGTTATCACATATAGCTCGATAAAAAAAAATATGTGGATTTCCGTAAGTACTAATTAGGTAAGTAAAGTCAAAGGTCAAAGGTCACAAAATATCTGAACAGAATAATCTTGTGTAGCTTACCAAATGGCTTATCAATCCAGTGTCAAATAAAACGAAGCTGTCGTATGATTTATAAATGGATTAAACAATTGCATTAAAATTCCTACAATTTTATAATTATTTAGATATCTATATTTCTAATCAATGTATCATGTTCAACGCATGATTCAGTTCTAAATTTATCCACAGTCCCCGGGGACCGCTATGAATCATGAATAGCAAAATTTCTATTTCACACAAAGTGAAAGTCCCCTTTTAGGGATTCCTTTCTGCAGTTCCACTTATAATAATAATTTTACTGTATTCACTCATACATGCATTCAATAGGGAATTGTGTAAAATGATCAAGTCAAAATACTATGTTTAATTTCATAGTCACTATTTGGCCACAGAGCACTTTCAATGTTATATAACTTTCATTAAAACCAGCATATATTAATAACTAATTGATTGACAACAAAATACATGAGGAGACAACAATAACAAAATGATCTCTAAAACTAAGCAAGTTTTAGAAAGCAAGACTTAAAATTAAAAAATATTAAGTTAAATTAATTCAAACCAAACATTATCATCATTTACCTGAAACAAGCGTTGAGTCTTTGTGATGTGTATCACGTGTCCTGATGTTGTTTTAAACCTTCCAAAAGAATTTTTATTGACTCCATCAATAGTAAGAGTAGCCTCCCCTCGACGAGGCACCCAAACCTTGAATCCGTCAGCATTGTTGAAAGTCAGAAGGTAGTAGGCGTCGGGTGAAAACTTGAGATTAGTGATAGACTCAGTGTGGTGAAGCCTGTAGATTACCTCTAGAGTTAAATTCTCTCTCTTCGGAGAACAAATGAAGCAGCAACCTGAAAACATATATGTATAATAAAAACAAAAACCATGAAATAATAGTGCTCAACTTTTTGATAAAAGGAGCTATTTATAAAATATTTCAAGTATACTTATGATCAACTTCTACAATATTGTTTCGAGTATTCACTCTCATCAGGAAATGAAAGTGAAAGTAGATTGTTGTGCTTATCATGTAATTACATAAAAGTTGTTTGTTTCTATGTCTGCATGAATATGTTAGTTCGTTTCTTCTATTGAGTGTTGCCATGTTTTTTTTTTTTCGTGATGATGTAGAATTTTTCTTCCAATCAGAGGTTGCAAATCTTAGAAGAGGGGGAGTACGACTGTGCTCTGGAGATGATTTTCCATGTAATGCTGTGTTGTATGTTTTTTTTCTTTGAGGTTCCAAATGTGTTCGCTTAGTGTAGTAGAATGTCGTTTGTGCATAAATCCTCCTTCAAAAACATACCCAAACGACTTTCTACTACACTAAGCGAACACATTTGGAACCTCAAAGAAAAAAACATACAAAACAACATTACATGGAAAATCATCTCCAGAGCAAAAACCATGAAATAATAGTGCTAAAATCTTTGAAAAAAGGAGCTATTTATAAAATATTTCAAGTATAATTTTATTAAACTTCCACAATATTGCTTTGAGCATTTGCTCTCTTAAGGAAGTAAAAGTGAAAATATATATTTATATATACATATATATCGTATATTTAGAAAAAAGACATATCATCTATTTGTTCATAAACTTTGCACACTTGTTAGGATATAATTGGTTTTCATTTCAACACAATAATTTTGCTTGATACAAGCAATGATTCAGGTAATAAAAGATTTCAATGTTTCGCTCCTCTTTTTTGTCCATCAATATATATAGATTTGAACTTGGCTTTTAAAAAATGAATAAAAAGATGAATAAATAAAGTTGGGTATTCGGGGGTTGATATATATATATATATATATATATATATATATATATATATATATATATATATATATATATATATATATATATATATATAGAGAGAGAGAGAGAGAGAGAGAGAGAGAGAGAGAGAGAGAGAGAGAAAGAGAGAGACAGACAGACAGAGAGACCGAGAAAGAGAGAATTAGAGATACATACGATCATCAGCATAAGCGACAATATCTCCCTCAGCAGAGACATCCATAGACAATGCCTCCTTCTCCAGACTATAAGGAGTCAGTTGCCTGCCCTCAAAAAGTTTGTAGAAATAGGAAGGATTATATCTAGACATTTCTTTATAGCAGCGCAAAATTAGAAACCTGTGAAAATAAGATAAAAGCCATTAATCGTTGTTTAAAAGATAATGAAAACTTATAAAAATAGCCATTATTTTGTTTAATTAGCAAATTGATTGTGTTGTATGAGCATCTTTGTGATCTAGTGGTATGACACTTGACTTGTGATCTGTGGGTCTTGGGTTTGAGTTCTGCTGTGAGGCAAGCATAGCTGAACCCTTGGATGGAAATGGCTCTTTATTCTTAATTTCTCACCATACTCCATGGTAAAATAAGTACCGAACCAGTGAGAGCGTTCTCTCTGTTTTGTTTTTAAAAAATTGTAATACAGTGGAATTCACATACATTCAACACTCTTAAAGACAACTTCTGTTTAAAGTCAACACCTCTTGTTGGTCCCAAATTTGTGTCTTTATCTAAGAGTGTACCATTGATAATGGATAAAGTCAACTTTGTTTAAAGTTAAAGACAACCAATCTCTCTGGTACGGCGGTGTCAGCTTTATCAGGATTCCACTGTAAAACCTTTCAGTGTACCATGTCTCATTCCATATATTTTAAATGTTGATGTTGGTTTGGGACTGCTCCTAAAGCTCTTTAGGCACATTAATATCGCACAACATAAAAGTTCACATTAAAAAAAAATAGTTGTGGTAGAAATAGTAGTTGTTATTGTTACGCTGAGAGAGAGAGAGAGAGAGAGAGAGAGAGAGAGAGAGAGAGAGAGAGAGAGAGAGAGAGAGAGAGAGAGGAGTAGAGAGAGAGAGAGAGAGAGAGAGAGAGAGAGAGAGAGAGAGAGAGAGAGAGCGTGGGGGGGGGGGGGGGGGGGATGAGGAATTCTAAAAGTAATACCAAGGAAGACAAAGAAAATCTTACTTGCGATTTTTGTTGAATTGGAAAGACTGGACACGTGTCTTGAGATCTGCGACCATGACTTTCTCTCCACCCTGAGCCATATCAAGGACGAGTAGTACATCTTTTTTTGGTGCTGCCTGGACTGCATAGAGATAGAAGTCATCTGCATTGTATCTCATGGGTGATTCATAAATTCTGTCTTCACCTGAAGAGAAAATAACAACAACAAAATTAATAAAAGGTTCAATTTTTAAATGGAGGATTCAATAAAGATGGGAAAAAATGCATTGAGGAAATTTAAAGAAACAATAAACCAACTTAAATAGATCAGAAGAAGTTAGAAGTGGAAAGGAGAAAGAGTGGGAGTAGCAGAAACAGGAGGAGGAAGAGGAGGAGGAGCAGGAGGAAGAGGAGGAGAAGCAAGAGGAAGAGGAGGAGGAGAAGGAGTAGGTGGTATTAGAAAAGAGAGTAAAGGAGGAAGGAAGATGAGAATATGGGTATAGGAAAAGGTGTAGGAAAAGTTCTGTTCAAGTTCAAGTCCATAAAATGCAAAAGGTACACTGTGCCTGCCCATGACCGCAAATCTTATAAAAATAAATGTTATCTATCACTGAGCACACCACAATAATCCTGTTACTCAAGTCATTCAATCCTCCTGGTGTGCTTTTATGTGTAGAAAATGCGTTGAAATGATGTTGGGTCTGTGATGTCTATTATGTCATGTGGTAGTTTGTTCTATTCACGAATTGTTCAAGGGGAAAAGCTGTAGTTGTATGTGTTTGCTCTTGCAAAGTGGAATTTATTGGTGTGATGAAGCCTGGTCGAGTATCTGTTTAAAAAAAAAATTAATGTAGATTGGGATGTTTATTGCTGAGTGTTTGCTTTTGATTGTTTTGTGAAATAGATCTTTACATGTGTTCTCTCTACGAGACTGGAGTGTTGGCCATCTTAGTGCGTCAAGAGTTGCTGTCACACACCTCGGTTCAATCTTGCAGCAATTTGTGGCAAATCTTGCAGCTGCTCTCTGAATATTTTCAATGGCTTTTATGTCCTTGATATTGTAGGGATCCCATGCAGTACAAGTTTACTCCAAAATATGTATCATGAGTTGAATATATGCCTGTGCCTTTGTCTTCTCGGAACATTGATGAATATTTCTCTTGATGAAATGTAATGTTTTGAAAGCCTTTGTCACAATAAAGTGTATATGATGTTCCCACTGCAGGGTGTTATTTAAGTGGACTCCAAGGCATGCTACACATGTTTAAATGTTTGGCCTAACATTTTGTAGTCAAAATTCAATGTGTCAAAACTCAATCTGAAAAATGAGGAAAATGCAAAGACACCTAACATTGGGAGGAGGACGAAGCTTGAGATTGAAAAGAAAAACATGAATAAGTAAGAGGACAGTAAAAAAAAAGAGGAAAGTAAAGATATAAGAAAAAAGAGATGGGAATGGTAAATAATGGAACGCAAGAATGGAATGGAATCGGAGAGGGTAGAAAACGAAGAGGGAGATGGAAATGGAAAGATGGATTAGACAGAGCGGATAAGGGAAAGACTTGAAAGAAGTAGATGACAAGTAGAGAATTTGGCCAAAAACAAAGAGTGGAATAAAAGTAATAGTGGTTGTAACAAAGGTAGTTACAATTATATTAACAACAACAACAACAACAACAACAACATATATAATAATAATAATAATAATAATGATAATAATAATAATAATAATAATAATAATAATAATAATAATAATAATAATAATAATAATAATAATAATAATAATAATAATAATAATGATGATGATGACGATGATGATGATGATGATGATGATGATGATAACAATGATGGCAGAAATTATTACAAAAGAAAAGCCACTTACCTATAATATGCATTTCGACATTGACGGATGTCTGAAGCATCCCACCAGGCATAGTCATACAGGCATCATTGGGTTTCAATAATGGTCTTTCATGTTCCTCTATGTACTCAAAGCAATCGTCCACCAATTTTTGTAGACTAGGAGTCGGTGCTTTTTGTTTGCCCAGCTGGCAGATGATCTAGTTGAAAATATAGTAGGATTATCAAACATAAAGTCAGTGAGGTGCTTTTTGTTTGCCCAACTGGCAGACGATCTAGTTGAAAATATAGTAGGATTATCAAATATAAAGTCAGTGACTTAAATTAGGTTTAAGTTGGAGAATAGATTGTAATAGATAGATTTGTAATCCGCATATCATAGATTATAAGATTTAAAAAGTAATCTGCATATCATTAACATTCCTAGTTCACAACAATCTCAATTAATAAACTGAAATAATGCTTTTCAGTATCAAGAGACCCATGTCTTCATGAAATATATCCGAAAAAAATAATGAAAAAAAAAATCCTCATACACTACACATATTTCTTAAATAAAAAATCACAAAAACTACTAAGTTCAAATTTCTTAAACTTATAATACCATAATTTTCTATCGTAAAACAATGTAAATTCAAAAATACCTGAGAGGGTAGATTTAACCCATTCTGTCGGACGGCATCAATTCCCAGGTTGATAATATCTATCAAAATCTCCACATCACGCAAAACTGTTTCTAAATCAGCCTGAAAACTGTTTTCCTTGATCTCTTCAATTGGAGAAGTAGTGGTCCCAGTTTTTTCCACAATCTCTTCCTTGACAGTCTCTCCTTGCTTTTTATTTTCAGTGAGAAATAAATCATCATCCTCACCTTTTTCTTCACCTTCTACTTGCTTATCATCGGAATCTGTTTTTTCTTCCCCTTCATTTTTCTCTCCAATTTCTTCCTCTTCATCTTCAGTGGGAGGGTCATCAACATCATCCTTTACTATTTCATCAGTGAATTCAAATCGGTACTTCAAACAATTCATCAAATCTGCTCTTAATTCTGCAACTCCATATGCTTGAACCTTGGCAACGAGGAAGTTTATGTTACAAACAACTTCTCTGTGGAACTCCCTCCACATACCAGCAAGAATAAGGTGGTGTGGGAGCTCAATTAGTTTCCTGTAATTCAAACGGCCATCTTTGAAGCTCAGAGGTTGAGCAGGAACCTGAAAGTTTGATATAACAGAATTTAAAGAAATAGCACGCCTTTTTTCAATAAAATTTCAAACGACAATAATTAATCATCTCATAATAAACATCAACATTGCTAAGATGATAATGTCATGATACCTTATCTAAAATAATATTCGTAATCTACAAATTCAATGAATTGCGTTGAAAGACTAAAATATATATTTTTGGAATCCCGCCCATGAGTGTGTTATAACAGAATTAAACTACAATATATAATCAAGAAAAAACAAACAAACACAACAACAAAAACACAAACACAGAAAGTAAAATCTGATAATACAATTATTCGACAAGTTAAAGAAAGTTCCTTGACTTTGGCAGTATCAAATAAATGAGAAAGACGAATGAAAAACGAGCTGTCTATCTAATAAAATATATATTTTTGGAATCCCGCCCCATGAGTGTGTTATAACAGAATTAAACTACAATATATAATCAAGAAAAACAAACAAACACAACAACAAAAACACAAACACAGAAAGTAAAATCTGATAACACAATTATTCGACAAGTTAAAGAAAGTTCCTTGACTTTGGCAGTATCAAATAAATGAGAAAGACGAATGAAAAACGAGCTGTCTATCTACTAACCCCCCCCCCCCCCAAAAAAAAAAAAAAAAAACCCCCCCCAAAAAAAACCAAAAAAAAACAAAGACTCGGACGTGTCTACCTGTCTGATGTTGTCAGGATACCATCCTTTCTTTTCCTTGTAAAGCTTTAGGGGTTTTACTTTATTGTGCCAGTAGCCCATAAAGAATTTGGCAGCAAAACAATGGATGCTCTTACTGAAGATAAGAAATAATTTATGAATAATGGAACCTCAATTTCAGTTACAAAATGATTTATCATTATCAATTCATATACAACACACATGATTTGCACTTGGTTAAATTGGACGATAAAAACGGAAGAGCTTGTATATGTGGATAAATATGTGTTCTTTTCAAATGTAGTGTGTGTGTGTGTGTGTGTGTGTGTGTGTATGTGTGTGTTCGTGATAATAATATTTTGAGTTCAGGGACATAACAACTAGAAACAGTTCTTCTGTATTTATTGTCTATCACTTTAATGGACAATTACTAACCTTGTTTCTTCAGTGAGATAACGTTCCGCACAAGCCTCTTGAAAAGCACGATGATACCAGGACATGGTCATATTTCCATGACTTCCTTCCGTTGTCAGGTACTCCATGGCATCAAGCCACAGCGATGACCAGACACTTGAAGGAAACCTGATATGAATGGGGTCTGGGGGTAGGTGGAATATGTAGGTGTCCTGAAGTACTTCGTTGTCCAAGGAAAGCAAGTGGTCTATTTCTGTATATGTAGCCCCTTGTTTCATGCTGGTTATATACCCTGAAAATAAATTTTAATGCTCTGTTCAATCCATTTAATCACACACTGGATAATCACACAATCTACGTTTCGGCACATTTACCTAAACAATAGATTTTTTTCCTTTGTTGCAAACGCCACTTGGGCAACACATTTATTTCAATTTTCAGGATTGCCAAATCAAATTAAGTGGAGTGACTGTATCTATAAAGGCCAAAAAGACGATTTCATTAAGTTCACATTAGCTGGTCATCAACATTTGATGCTGGAGACAATAGAAACTAAGAGCCCGTGTATTCAATGTTATTTCTAATTTCTGCTTCTCTATTATTCTTCCTCTTTACTTCTTTTAACTACAAATACTGGTGCTCCTCAAGGTTGTGTATTGTCCCCTGTATTATTCACAATATACACGAATGACTGTAGAAGTCAAAACCTGAGTGTCCCTTTAATAAAGTTTGCAGATGACACCGCTCTTCAAGGCCTCATAACAAATGGCAACGAAGTGGCTTATAGGCAAGAAATTGATAGATTTGTGTCTTGGTGTGATGCCCACCACCTAGAGCTTAACATAAGCAAGACAAAGGAGCTAGTGATTGACTTTAGGAGAGTGAAGGAACCGAGAGAACCGTTAAAATTAAAGGACCAATTCGTCCAGTGAGTTCCTCACTACAAATACCTTGGTGTAACAATTGATGACAGGCTCCAGTGGGATGAACACTTGAAAATAATTAGGCATAAGATGTGCAGACGTACATATTTTTTATCAGAACTCTCTCAGTTTAGAATAGATAAAACCCTCTGTACATTATTTTATAGACCAGTAATCGAAAGTGTTTTGTCATTTTCTATAACAGCTTGGGGAGGCAATTGCTTAGCAGTGGAAAGGAACAAAATAAATTCAAATATTAAAAAATCCATTAAACGCTATATAAATGATGTTGACGATGTAGATCTTTTATACGAGAAATTTTGTATAAATAAAATAACTAAAATATTAAATGACCAGTATCATCCACTAAGACCATCAGTTATTATGTCAGAAAGCAGTGGTCGCCCTTTCTCTATTTCAACGAAAACAGAGAGACACCGAAAATCTTTTCTGCCGTCCAGTATTAGGCTTTATAACAAGCAATAATCATTTTATATAATTATTTCGCATTTTTACTTTCAAAAAATGTAAATATTAATTTATTTGTTTTGCAATCTTTTCAATTTTCAATTTATAGTGACAGTTTTAACTATTTTACAGTGTTGAAATTAATTATTCATATTATAAAGCGCAGCTCTGGTTATGGAGCTGTTCCTTTTTTATATATACATCCTATTTCCATTGTATTTTTATCTTATTGTGTAAATTATAACACGTCTGTACAAAAAATTTCCTTTTTGGGATGCAATAAAGTATTATTATTATTATTATTATTATTATTATTATTATTATTATTATTATTATTATTATTATTATTATTATTATTATTATTATTATTATTATTATTATTATTTATGTTATGAACACAAAAGTATGTTTAAAACCAAACAGGAAATTACCTATTCCTACAAAATTACTCTTGAGGTATTCTCTTTGTAAATATGTCACAGCTATAAGAGATTAAGTTTAATTCTAGGAGTAGATAAATCATTCCATCTAAGTTTCGCAAGAATATTCGAATCATATTTTATTCTTCTTTTAGCAAAGGTCAAAGGATATTTGATTAACCTACCAAAAGCCTTGGAGACAAAGACAATGCCATGATTCTTCTCCATGTTCATCATAAGATGGTTGATAGCATGCACAACATTTGAGCCCAGAATGAGATCTTTTACCACTTGGTGAGATCTCCATTTCAGAGCTTGATCTGTGATTAATTTTAGGTATAGTGGGCTTGGGCATTCCTTAAATCGTTCTGGAAAACAAACAAGTAAAAATGCTCAAGATCGACTTCAAACTAATGTCAGTTGAAAATTGATGATGTCAAATTATAACAAATTTGATATGTTAGAACTCTCACAGGACCAGTCATCAATTTGCCAGTCTTAACAGTGCTAAAAATTTTGCAAATGTTTTGATTTCAAAATGAAGAGAAAAACATGATTTTTCCACTTTCTTCATAAAACAACAGTGAGAAACATTGGGAGCATTTTAAAAGATGTCCCGGCACAGTAATTGACATTGAAATTAAAATCTCGCGTATGAGATGAAAAGTACAATTAGAAAATGTTTACCATTGAAAGGGCTGCCAATTGCTAATACCTAGAAAAAAACCAAAACAAAAAACCCCCAAACAAACTCATTGCTTCTATCCAAAGCTCCATACAAATACTCTTGAAGCAATTGGCTTTGCTTAGACACACGTACAGATTGATGTAACGTCAAGTGTGCTTATAATTCAATGTCGTCACTAATCTAGTAACACATCAAAGTAGATAAGAAAAACAAGAGAAAATGGCAAATTCTAATGAGCGTCTAATCGAACAGAAAACTTTTATCTAATTTCTGACAGATGAAGGATGTTTTGCTGTAAACATTCATACAAGAATCAAAACTATTTATGGTGACAAGTATATTTTCATATTGCAATAGAAAATGGGTTAGAATGGAATGTTTAGAGGAGAGGATCCCATAGATTAAGTATCTTTGATTGCAAATGTCCAGGTAAGGCACTTTCTGCATCTGATACAAATCAAATTAAGAAGTTGACAGTAATCCAAGAAATTTCAAGCTTATTGTCTCAATTAAAAAAGGTACTGTTTACCCTTTTCTGAGACATCCAGGGTGTAGTTCACATAGAATTTTTAAAACAAGGGAAGAGCAAGAACTCAGAACAATATGTCTCAAGACTACGAGCTCTTAAAGCTAGACTGCTATGAGTTTAGCATGGTGGAGACTCATTACTGCAGCATGGCAATGCACACCCACACACGAATCATCAAGATGTCTTAATGCGGTTGAAGCTTCCAACTTTACAATATTCAGAATATCGTGTGAATCTTGCCCCATCTGATTATTTCTTGCTCCCTCAGCTCAAGAAGGGTCTAAAAGGAAACCATTATGACAGTGCTGGGAAAAGTCATTTCAGTTCTTTGCCGACAGATTGTGCCAACTAGTCCAACGCTGGCAACTATGTGAGGATGGGGATGGTGACTATTTGGTAAAATAAAGTGCATGGTTTATAGCCAAGATTTTAAGCTTTCTTTTGATATATGATTTGATTTATGCACTGGTGTTGAAAACAAAAACGTTATAACAGAATGGAAAATATTTATCAGCCCACCCTTGTGGTTCAAGTCAGATTTTCAGTATACGTTAAATATCGTTTCTGAGATTGTGTATTCTGTTTATCATGTAATCAAAATAGCATTTTGTCTTTAGTTATCAAGTTATTTCAATCCAGTTGGGTCTTACTTTGTATTGGTCAGATGCTACAAGCGGTGGTAAAATCTAAAGATAAATATAAATTAAAAATAAATATTGTGTGAAATATTATCAGTGGTAAAAACCCTGGATGCAATATGAGATAATATTTAAAATCTCACCTATCAAAAAATTCCTCTGTGGCCTTGTGATACTTCTACTTTTCATATGACTGATGGCACTTATAATCTTCTCAGCTGCCGACTCTCCTATTGGCAGAACTTCAACAAATTGTTCAGGCTTTGGCAAGACACGTCTGGCACTTTCTAGAATACTGTTGTGGTCAGGGAGAGTAGATATTATCAATGATCCATGGGGAGGTAGAATTGTTGGGAGCCAGGTTAGGCTGTGAGCCTGTTCCAAAGGCAGCAACTGGTCTAATGCATCCAGCAAGATGTACAATGGACGTTCTGAGGTAGAGACTTGCCAAATCAAAGCCTGTAAATACTGACCCATATATATTATGTCTGAGGACATATCAAGATCCTCATGCCTAACATTGTAAGCCATCCAAATATTCTTGATGATTGAGATGATAACATTGCGAATAGTTTTAGCCTGCATAGTTGTACCCAAGAAGCGAATTATTAATAGTGATTGAGGTTCCATGGTTTTTATCATATGAGCAACACGTGCAATGATGGCACTCTTCCCAGAGCCTGACTCTCCATAAATAATGATGGGATGTTTATGATCCTCAGTTTGTGTGAAAGTTATGAGCTCTTCTCGTATGTTGATCTTTGGATCAGATGATTTATCAGCTAAACCACGCCCTACAGTAGGAGGCTCCAATCCACGTTCTTTTAAATGCTCAACAATTAATTCTTCTGGATTCCTTTCTTCGGGTTTATTGTGTTCTTCCTCTTCCATTTCATTTTCTTTACCCTCCTCCTTGGATGGGCTTTCACTATCCGCCTTTTCTTCACTACTTTCATCATTCAAAATACTCTCTTCCCTTTTAGGTGGGTTAAACCCACTGTCTTTATTGTTATTTTCTGATTCATTTTCTTCAGCTTTGTCAGTCTCAGCAGCCTCGTTTTCCTCTTCATCATCTTCGTTATCTTCCCCATCAGCGATTTCCTTTATTGGACTTTCTTCTTTGGGCTCAATTGCTGGTTTCTGTATCAATCTTAATATTTCATTTATCAGCTCATCTTGACCATAAAAGCATTGACATTTATTGATTCCAGTTGCTAAATGTCTTGCGACTTCAGCATGAATATCGTTCTTTATCATGGCTTCATTACATTTATGTATAGCTTTGTCGATTTGTTCCTTCATTAGTGTTTTGAACCATTCACAAAACATAATCAAGTATCTTCCATGAATGTCATCATCTGGATTCACACCATTAGAGCTCCAATTAATTGCATTTTCTAGAATTTGGTGTGCAGGCAAAGCTTTTGGCAACTTCTCATTTGCTAATTTGTTTAACAAATCTTGAGCATCTTTGTCTATTTCACCCTCTGAAGTCATGTCAATAAACCGTTCTGAAATAACAAAATAGGAATACAGTCAACATATAACCATTATGCAATTCAGACAAAATAAAATGACACATATCAAAACATTATTATTTTGATATTGTTAATGCCACAATCAACACAGTATTGCTATCTTTGAAATTATTTACATCACATACATTATAAGATTATCGTTTTCCACACGGATTCAATACAAATTTGTTGTAATGGTAAATAAAAATAATAACATTAAAAATAATAATAATAATAATAATAATAATAATAATAATAATAATAATAATAATAATAATAATAATAATAATAATAATAATAACAATAATAATAATAATAATACTTTTTCAAATCTTTAGTTAAATCAATAATTCCGGCATTGGTGGTTAGTAATCAGGAACCAAGATTTTTTGTACTTCAAAATAAGTTTGAACATTGTGTCTTGGAGGATGGTGACACGCTATGGTCTCTAAAACATTCAAATGTTCTCCATATTTTACATATGGATTTTCTTTTTCATAACTGGCTAATCAATTTTTCATAATTGTTGTTGTTTGTTGTTTGTTGCTTTAGGTCTCTTCCAACACAATTGAGGTTATATGAGAGACCGCTGAACCAAAAAAACAAGCAATCTAACAAAAATAGTACAAATGTAAATCAAAATCATAACCTAAAGATATCATAAGCTAAATTATAAATAACCAAGAACAAACAGGCAGAAGATTTACAGAAAAAAAATATCCCCTGTCAAAAATACAATCACAAACCAAAGAAGCAGGATAGGCTAGTAAAGAGAAGAAGAAACGACATCACTATCGGATTGTACACCCATGCGAACATCATAGGTATATGATTCAAGGGTGATGCTCCCATCCAACCACCCGCTTTCATAATTGTTAAACTCTTTAAGTTGGATAGGGAATTCAATGGCTTGAATGTGCTTGGCAAATGAGAACGTATGCTCACATTTACTATTGATGGTGGGGAAGCGGAAGATACCTTGGGATTTGTTGGTGTTCTATAAATGGGATTGGGATTTATCAAAACTGACAGCCTTAAAATTAAGTCTGGATTATCACAGCGACTTACTTGCCACAGGATCATTTGTATCAATCTGCATCAGGGAACGATTGAAGCATAAGACTTTGTCTTTCACATCTCCATAGTTCAAAATCCCTTTGCTAACTTCAGATTCAGTGACTGAAATAAGGGGAAAGGAATAACAAAATGACATCTACTTTACATATATTTTTTTAATGTAGTAGATCACTTCCATACCAATAATTCAAAATTTATGATATAAGTGAAATGTTGAAACCTGAATCTAATTTCTATGAAAGAATGAGAAAAAAGTAAGAGAATGAAATCTATAAATGATTGTGACTAAGCATGATTTAGTTACTAAATTGATTAACTTATAATAAAATTTAGATTTCCAAATTTGGCTCAATATGCATGAGAAACATATCACTCTATGTGATAAATGAACTAAACCTTCAAGTATATATAACAGGAAACAAATAAACCAAAGAAAGCAAGCTATTCAAACAAAACCTCACCAGAAATAAAATATCGGTCGCATTGTTCAGCCGTTATTTTTCCTTGATTCAGCGCCATCACAGAAACTTTCCTGAGTACATTTCTCATATTTCTTTCATCACTTTCCCAGTTGGCTATGTGCTGTTTGCAATGAATGAAATTTTAAAAATCACATTACAGGCAATCTAAGATATTTCTTATTTACATATTTGTAACCAATGATAATTCCTGATAATGATAAGGGAACCTGCTCTTTAAAGTTATAAAACAAAACCCTGATTTCTTTACAATTTTGAAACGCTCATATAGAGACCAATTTTGAGACTGGAGAACAATTAAGCATTAAAAATATTTAATAACTATTTCAATCCTCTTAATTGAAGAGATAATAGTAAGGGCTAATTTATTTTTCGAATTCAGCAACTCTTGAGAATAATGCAGCTTCTTAATAAACTCTTGAATAATGGCCCCAGTCAAAACAGTTAAATCAACTTTTTACAATCTGTCTTAAGCAGTTTATACAATCAAACATTGGAAACAAAATTTTACTTACAATATAATATCATCCAAATGATAACATAGATATATTCCCTTCTAACAATATCCCTATGATGTGGTTCTCTCTTTTTCTTAAAAAGCGAAAAGTGAATCTCCAATATAGAAGTAGGAAAAGAAAAAATTGTTGCAAATTTAATAACATCAGCAAAGGAATTATGTTTACTACTTTCACACAAAATGAGCTACTTTTTAAGAACCATTCACACTCTCGATTGCCCCAAGAAAATGAACTGTATTATAATATTGACACCTAGCGAGAATAAATAAAATAAATAAATATGCACCTTGTCTGGCAGCAATGTTTTTATTATTTTAGGGCACCATGCGGTAAATTGATACTTTATGGGAATCTCTAATAATATGTAAGGAAAATATAGGCAATTTAAGAAGACTTGTGATGTTCTCTCACCACTAGACGGTTGGTTTTGTTGACGGGATTCATGTTGTTATAATAGGGAAGTAAAGTAGTGATGGGAAGCATTCGATATTCAGCTGGGACAGCATTTGTGTCGAGGAGGTACCACTTTTCCACAATTTCATAATTGATTTCCATCCAGTATGCAAGGCGTCGGAAGAGACGGAATTCTGTTACTGGAATTGCACTGGGCAATGGTCTGAACCCATATTTATTTCCCAGAAAAAACTGTATGATAGAATTAAGAATTTATGTTATTATAAATTAATGTTATATTATGCCAAATTAAACACAAAGTAAGACAAACCCAATTCAAATTTCTTCCCCTGATCTTTAATCATTCATTAAAAATCAACTACAGAATGCATATAATGAAGTACAACTGTCATACTTCTTTCATTTTGTTAATGAACAATTTTTTCTCAGACCATTTGTATCTAATGTATCATTGTTGAAATGTCATTTATGTAAAAATTAGATAAATCTGTTTCAAGGAGAAATGCGGTCACCTTAATTTTCCCCAAATAATCCTATAGGAGGGGGAGGGGCAGTTACATGACAGATGATTGGATAAGGCATTGCACTGAATGCCTAGGGGAGGGAGTGTTCGGGTTCCAACTCCACTCTTGTTTTCTTTGGGTAAAATAATAACCCCCGATTTGATTAATTGGCCAACATGGGTGATTTTTGTTGACAGCTGTTGTTTGTTTGAATGTATATATGTAATGTCTCGGTAGAAAGGTATTTTAAAAATTCCATAACAGCTGTTTTGGTTTCATTTTCTGCTGAATAAGACCCGCATTTCCAAGTCTGTCTTAATTCAATTAAAGGAATATTCTGTATGATTCAGTCAGTGAATTCAAATGATATGCAGGGGTTTAATGAAAATGTCATATTCCAACTTCAGCATGAGACCATTAGCGTCAGAAGTTATCACTTAAGCCTTCCTTAATGAAATAGCAATGATTTATCAAGAGATAGCAATATCAACAAAATGAAGTAAACATGAACAAATATGGATACTAAACTTGGGGCAAGTTTAGAAATTAAGGAGGGCACCGAAAATGTGAAATGAAAATTGGTTACTCAGAATACAGATAAGTGCCAGCTTCACATGACCATTATTCCAACAACAATTAAAGAAAAATGTCATAAAATCATCACTTATAAAATCAAATTACACACAACACACACACACACACACATACACACACACACACACACACACCAACACATACACAAATGCATGATTGGGAAATGCATAACTAATAACACGATATCCAATTAGACAATTATATCCCTTCCAATAATGACAGCATGTTAATACATTGTCATGATACATGATTATGACACGATCATCTAATGTTAGTTGCTGCCAAACTTCGGTAATGAATCATCACTTATAAAAGCAAAATACACACAACACACACACACACACACACACGAACACACACACAAATGCATAATTGGGAAATGCATAACTAATTACACGATATCCAATTAGACAATTATATCCCTTCCAATAATGACAGCATGTTAATACATTGTCATGATACATGATTATGACACGATCATCTAGTGTTAGTTGCTGCCTAACTTCGGTAATTCTTTTTTTATCTTTTAATCATCTTTTACCACAAAATTTGGACCCTCAGATAACTTCTGACAATTTTCTATAGCTCTCAAACAAATCTCTGCGGTTGCATGTTCTGTGGCAGCATCTTCCCTGACTCCCCATCTCATATCAACAATCTGGAGAAAAAAATTATTTATTTATTAAAGAACCATCGAGTTGGCTGATAAAAATATGTAATAAATATGCAAATACAAGTTCAGAATGAGCCAAAAGAATATTGATATACTTACTGCCTTTAGATTTTAATCCTGGTAAAACATTGAATTTTTAAAAATATTTGAGAGTTTTAATATAATACAATATTGGTAGAGCTTTTTTGCCTTTTTAAAGCAATTTTTAGCCACAAAATATTTCAAACCATTATATGTTTTGTTTTTCCCTTGTATGACCAGAATAGATTGTTATTGATAAGGTGAAAATCGTAGAAGTTCTTAAAATAAACAGAAAAATAAAAATAAAATAAAAACGTTGTTAACAAATATAAATTTGCGTTTATAAAATAAAAAATAAAATTAAAATAAAGCTGTAACTCTAATAAACCTTCTTTCACCCATAAAAAAAAAAAATCAGTACAGTTCTATAATAAAATTATATTTCTACTTTAAGCTTGCCTCCTGTCACAGGATAAACAATTGACTTGACATAAGTTTGACATAAATTAAAAGATAAAATTTTATCATTAACACTCACTTATAATACAAAATTGAGAGCTTTTATATTGCACAATATCCATTAAATATGCTCAAATTATATTTCTACTTTAAGCTTGCCTCCTGTCACAGGATAAACAATTGACTTGACATAAGTTTGACATAAATTAAAAGATAAAATTTTATCATTAACACTCACTTATAATACAAAATTGAGAGCTTTTATATTGCACAATATCCATTAAATATGCTCAAATGCTTTACAAAGGTGCATAAGCTAACAGCAACATTGAACAACCAGGAGGAGACATGTGAAGACAACACTGTTACTGACCAGATACTCATTTTACATATTAGTCCGGTGAAAAAATGTGAGTAAAGAGTTATTTTTGAGGACATCAATTTTCAGGATTAGAACTTTTGAATTACAGATCGTCAAGCCAAATGCCAAAGCCATAACACTAGACCACTTATTGGATATATTAATATTTAATGAGGAACTGTTGGTCTAAACTCCAGCTAGCACATAAAAGGATATTAAGCATTTTATTATTATTGTTGTTAATATATGAATATATGACATATAAATTGGTATGAAATTTTATAAAATATCACCTCTAGTTCAAATCCTTTCTCCTGACAATATGATTTGAGTTCTGGCAAGGCTTCCCTCATTAACAAATTTCGCTCCTCTTTCATGTCTGAAAAAAGAGAGACCATTTATAAACTATACATACAAAACACTTTTCATTGAACAGTCAAATGAAATCTTAAATCCAGTAAAATTAAACATCATAACAGACAAAGGCATAGTAAAGCAATTACTTTTTAACATTTTAATTGTATAGAGGTAGAAAAGAATACTAAATATTAATGTATTAACTCTATACAAAAGAATGATTAACAATATCAAATAAATTGATGTCAATTTAAGTAAATAAATACAGCAGTATTTAATTAAACAGAATGTATATAAAGTTTGAAAGCTGTTATTCCATTTGCCTTTATTATTGATGAACTCATTCAATTTGTGACGTCTTGAGAAATCTTCAATTCAGCCCTCCGGGTAGTCTTTCTCAAGTGTAGTTTATTTTGTTTGTTTGTTCGTTTTTGTGTGTGGATTTTTTTGGGGTTTTTTAAAAATGTAGAGTTTTTAAAAAATTAATTCATACATACCAGTAAAAGTAGAGCTAAAGAAAACTCTGATAATATTTGTAGAATTGGGGGTTAATTTATCCATCGACCCCTTGATGGCTTTCATCATTTCGTCTGACGCCATGATTGTTGTGGACAACTTCACACTAAAATGGCAGAAGAAGTGGAAGAAGATACGTTTTAAGTGTAAAATAAGCAAAACAAAGGCAATGCCATTATTAAATAACTTGAGAGCAGAAAATAGGAAAAACAAACTATCAAATGAACTTTGTCTCTAGGGCTATTAAATTCATGGAATTGGACTTAAATAATTGTAACATACAATGGATAGACCATGGAATATAATAAGTCTGCCTCATAAAACAGTTTGGTAAATACCAACAAAAAAAAAAAACATGTACATTGTTCATAAATTTGATTTTGAAACTTGATTTCTTAATTTCTACTTCAAGTACAGAAGAAAAAATTTGAGTTGAATCAATCTTTCTGGGATTCGTTTATCCATCTGAGTTTAGATGTGTCAGGTGGACAAAAAAGGGACTGACCGTTGTTTTTATATTTTAAATTGGGGGTGGGGGGGGGGGGGTGGCGAGGAAGAGAAAAAAAAAACTCTTTTAGCGTATCGAAATCTTAAACATCCCCGCCCCCTTTCTTTTTCAACATAATTTTAAACTTCTTGAACAGCTGTGCACTCCAGCCTCCAATTTTCAATTTACATGTCATCTCCTTGTCTTAAGAGTCACCCCCCCCCCCCCCCCCCCCCCACCTTTCCCTCTCTCTCCCTTGCACACAGAGTGACACAGACACAGACACAAACACACACACACACACACACACACACACACACACACACCTTACTCTTTCTTTCTCCCCCCCCCCCCCCACCTCCCTATACACACCCCTCTTTTTTTTCCGACATAATTTTATATAAATGTAAAATAAAATTAAAAAAAAAATCTTTCTAGTCATTATCCCCGTGCTTTTTGTGTGTACCAAAAAAAAATAAAATAAAAAAAAAAACAACCCCAAAAGTCGAAACGATGCTTGCTTTGTAGTGTTTCTTTTCATATAAGTCACAATCACTCACTTTATTTTTCTCTTCATCTTATTGGCTCAATTAGGTACCTCTAGCTTGTATGTATCCATGGTCAGGAAATTATATGTCGTTTTTATGTGCTATTATAATATTAATTTTGGCATGCAAATCAAATTTTAAAAATTCGTTTGCAGATTTCAATTACACTTTACTAAATAATGCGAATATGATAGTTTTACAATTACATGTAATTTTTTTTCTCCGAAAAGCTATGATTCAGATAATTAAGAGTTCGTACCCTTAAAACCCAATGTAAGATAGTTACTAATTACTAAAGTAGAAAGCAGTCCTTTAGAGCCATGGATCCCGAGTTTATCCCAGTTTCTATAGTCCCCCCCCCCCTTTCGCTAAAGACTTTCTTCCAGATTCAAAAATCAAATGTAGATCGGTCCTTAAACTTGAGGAATCTGCATAACGAAGAAGAAGAAGAAAAGAAGAAGAAGAAGAAGAAGAAGAAGAAGAAGAAGAAGAAGAAGAAGAAGAAGAAGAAGAAGAAGAAGAAGAAGAAGAAGGAAGAGAAAAAGAAGAAGATGAAGAAGATGAAGAAGAAGAAGAAGAAGAAAAGAAGAAGAAGAAGAAGAAGAAGAAGAAGAAGAAGAAGAAGAAGAAGAAGAAGAAGAAGAAGAAGAAGAAGAAGAAGAAGAGGAGGAAGAAGAAGTAGAAGGCAATGAAAAGCAAATCACAAAGAATGCTTACCTCCAATATTTTAAGAAATGAAAAGATTAACAATTCAAGAACAAGGCATCAGTATGTTGGCAAAATAATGAATTATAATGATAATACTATCTAATCATTCCAGTCACTGGAATTGGAGTTGAGTAGTGTTCATCTGTCATCAGTCAGTGCGCGAATTCTCTCAAAAAAATCAACGCCCACCAATTTATCGAGATAGGATCGTCCGGATTTAATTATAATTTTATGACAATAGTACATATGTCGATGTCCATTCTGACCATTTGAGGGCATGTTGCCTAATTTTCGATTGGCTACATGTTACAAGCCTTCGAAATTTTCCTGCAGTCTTTCAACACACCGGGCTCATAGACGGGAACCTGACAACAGATTTGTTTTGATGTTTCCCGGAAGTCATTTTCGTACCTCTTCGTATTCGAATATATTGGGAAAAAAACAACAACTTTATTCTACCTCTTCACTCTTGGGTGTTTTGCAGAGGTAAAGGGACGTAAGCACTATGAAATGAAAAGGCAAACACAAAACATTGTAAACAAACATCCTTTCGGTCGGTCTGACGTCAGCCTCAAGTACCTAGGTCTTAGTAGTAGGATTGTTGCAAGTTTTGTTTTCCACATCCCATCCAGGATCGTTAGGTGAAGAAGTTCAAGATAAGCTATTCCTATTGCTATTGAGCCATTTCGGAGCGAAATAGAATGAATGAAGTTGATATGATTCCTGTTTTTTTGACTGATTTTGACTGCCAAAGATGTAGGCTATCATATATAGTTATAGAACGTCCACCTTTGTTTTTAAAAATTCAAATTGGTTTTCTCTCTCTCTCTCTCTCTCTCTCTCTCTCTCTCTCTCTCTCTCTCTCTCTCTCTCTCTCTCTCTCTCTCTCTCTCTCATTGCCCTGCACACACACACCTTTTTCTTTTAGATGGTTCTGGCTGGGGGCTATTTTTACAGTCATTATCTCGTCCAACTCCAACCTTTGCGTTTAGGTCACCCAGCAATATAGGTACACCAAATACTAGAGGTGCCTACATACATGAGCCAGTAAAATGGAGAGAGATATAAAGGGAGTAAATGTGACTCATAATATATTGTGTTGTTCCCTTATGTACTTACTTACTTAATCCTCTTCGGGCCTTGAGGCACATAGGGCATCCACCAGACATCTCCATTTTTTGCGATCGGCTGCTTTTGCGGTGGCTGTATTCCAGGACAGGCTGCTTCCTTTAATTCTTTCTCCATGGTCCTTCGCCAGGTTTCTTTGGGTCTTCCCCGCTTTCTCTTCCCATCTGCTGTCCAGTACAAGGCTGTCTTGGGAAGTGACCCTTTTTCCATTCTGGCCACATGACCCAGCCAACGCCATCTTCTTCTTTTTATTTGGCTATCAATGCTAGTGCAGTCAGCTTTCTTTAATAGATCCACTGTTCTTATTTTTGTAGGCCAAAATAAATTAAAAATTCTTTTTAAACACTTGTTCTGAAAGGCTTCTAGTTTCTGTATTAAGGAGGATGTCATTTTCCAGCTTTCACTTCCATAAAGCAGTACACTTAAAACATTGCTCTTGTATATTTTCAGCTTTGTCTTTCTCATTATTTGCTTTGATTTCCAAAAGTTTTTCAGCATGCCGAAAGCCTGGTTTGCCTTTGGAATTCTGTGCTTGATATCGTGTTCTGCATTTCCGTCGTCTGTTATTTTGGATCCGAGGTAGGAGAACTGTGTTACCTCTTCAATTATATGTTCATCTATCCTAATTTCACTGTCATGTTTTGGATTCACCCTAATATTCACAGTCTTATCGAAATTTATTTTCAGTCCAATTTTCGAGGCGTTCTTGTGTAGTACGTTTAGTTTCTCTGAGGCGTCTCTGTGTGTACTGGAAACTAACGCGATATCATCTGCGTAGTCTATATCTTCCAGAAAGGATGTCAGTGTCCAGCGAATGCCTCTCTTCTTACCATCAATTGTATTTTTCATGAGCCAGTCTAGAGCCAGGATAAACAGAAGTGGGGAGAGTATGCAGCCTTGTTTTACACCAATTGTTACATTAAAGCTGTCTGTTAAATTGTTACCACAGATCACTTGGCATTGGTAGTTGCTGTACATTGCTTTGATTAGGTTGACTATCTTCATCGGTATACCATAATGGCGGAGTATTTTCCACAGGGACTCTCTGTGTAAGCTGTCAAAGGCTTTTTCAAAATCGACAAAAATGGTGTAGAGGGGGCTGTTCCATTCAATGCTTTGCTCCAGGATTTGTCTCAGGGTAAATATGTGGTCACTACATGACTTCCCTTTTCTGAACCCTGCCTGCTCTTTTCTAAGAATGTTTTCAATGTGAGGTGAGATTCTTTTCAGAAGGATTCTATTAAAAATTTTGCTCGTTACGGACAGGAGTGTGATTCCACGCCAGTTAGCACAATTTCCTAGGTCTCCTTTCTTGGCTATTTTATGGATGATGCCTTTCTGCCACTCCTCTGGTATTTCTTCCTTTTCCCAAATGTTGGTGAACAATTTACTGAGAATTTTGGACATTTCTTGCGAGTTCGCTTTAATCATTTCCGCACTGATTTTGTCAATACCTGGGGCCTTGCCATTTTTTTTTTGTTGTATTGCCTCGTGCACCTCATGCTCAGTGATTGGACCAAGATTAACCTCTACGTCCATTTCTGCTTCTGGGATATCTGTGTAAGAAGATGGGTCTGGTCTGTTCAGAAGGTTTGCGAAATATTCTCTCCATCTTTCAATTTTCTCCTTTTCGTCTGTGATGACACTACCATCTTGGGATTTTAATGGTTTCTCTTGACCATAACTTCTGTTTCCCGAGAGCTTTTTTGTGATTTTGTATAGTGTTTGTGTGTCTTGTCTTACAGCTGCATTTTCTGCTTCAGTTGCTAAATTTTCTGCAAAATCTCTTTTGTCTTTCCTTGTGGATTTTTTCACTTCTTTATCCTTCAATGAGTATTTACTGGATAGCCTTTCTTTCAGTCGGGGGGATTTAGCGTTCAGGAGATTTAGTTTGATTTTCTTTGGTTAATGAGCTCCCATGACCTTGCTGATATCCAATTCTCTGTATTGGGTTTATTGTGTCCTAAGTGTTCAGTGGCACTTTCCTGCATGACGTGGTTGAAATCTTGGATTGTCATGTTTGTAATATCTTGTATTGCACTGAATTTGTTTCTTACTGAGATATTGAAATTGTTTTGGATATCTGGGATTTTCAATTTATCTGTGTTGAAACGTTTCTCTTTCTGTTTTGCTATTTTTGTTTTCATCAATTTAGTAGAGATTTTGGCTGTGACAAGATGGTGGTCACTTCCAATGTCTGCCAATCTTCTGACTCTGACATCGTTTAAGCTGCTCTTCCATTTTCTGTTGATAATTATATGGTCTATCTGACTTTCTGTTTTCCCATCTGGTGATTTCCATGTCAATTTGTGTATGTTTTTGTGTGGGAAGAAAGTTCCACCAATAATGAAGTTGTGTTCTTCACAAAATTCTGCCAGTCTGCTTCCATTGTTGTTCAGTACCCCTATGCCCTCCTTTCCAACGGACTGATTTGTTTGTGTATTGCCAACTCTAGCATTAAGGTCTCCGATGATCATGAGCATATCATGTCTTGGAATGTTTTCAACGGCCATTCTTAGAAGAATTTTACGATATTCTAAGAATGTTCCCTTATGTAGGAGACACATTTGGACACGTTTACTCCCTTTATCTTTCTCTCTATATTATAGGTACATCATGCTTTGGACTCTCTTGTACTGTTCGATTTAGCTTATCATAAAAGCTTTATTTCTCGTCCTCACTCTGGTCCTCTTGTGGGGCATAACATACAATTACTGTCAATTTAGCATATTTTGAGTTGAATCTTGCCTCAAGCCATTGTTCTCCCATGCTACCCTTGTTTTTAAAAACACAGAGTATATACAATGTTAACCAATTGGCACATACTGTGTTCTTTAAAAAAAACGGCAGCATTGGCTTCCATTCTAGTAGAATATTTTTTTTCTTTTTTTCTTTTTTATAATAGACGAGCGATGCCCGTTTAAATGTAAAAATAGCCCCGGGAACCATCTTTACGGGACTGTAAAATAGCGTTTTCTTTTTTACTGTCTCCTTTATAATTTGATTTCATTATATAATTTTAAAATAAATATTTCGTCATTGTCTGCGTGTTTTGTCTTTCGCATGACGAATGCCAAAGGCAGAAACGTCGAATATTTGTGTATTGTCCACTTTAAGAGTAAGAGTCATATTTACTCTTTATATTTTCATCACAAACCAAGATTGTTAATGTTAAGAAAGATACTCATGTGTAGTTTATCCCCAAAAATGATTCAGTCGATTTCTCTAGTATGTGAAGGAATTTAAAAGACATCTGATATTATACTTTGTCTCCCTTTTCCCCCCCAAACCAACAGTGAATCATGCCAACCAGGATCTGTCTCTGCACCATGTGTGGCATACCAGCCAGTGGAAAGTCTTTTTTCTGTCAAAGACTGGATCAGAATCTTTCAAATGATTATATAGTTGTTCATGTCAACTATGACAAAATTCTTCTCACTTCAAACACAGACAGCATCCAACTGCATGAAAGCTTGCTTCTGCAACACCAGGATAAGGTTTATATTCCTCACTTTAAACTTTTCATGTGAGATAGCCGTAAGATGATTATTTGGCTGAATGCCATGCTCTGTGGGCTATATAGCAGGACATGTTTATGCATTCAATAATATTCCTGTTCAAGGAGTAATTTCTTTGTTAAGATTAAGATATAATATTTCTTTTCTTTTCCTTTTAATGTGTTTTTTTTTTTAATTTAAAAAATGCTGTTATTGTAAAGGCGATACTGTATTTTGTTGTGAAAAAACAAGATTATGAAATATATCTTTGTAGATAACCCACATTTTATTTAGCTATTTGTTAACTGTATATTATTTTATTGAAAAAAGAAATATCAGGAGACTATTTTGTTAAAGCAGTTGTTGTGAATAATTGCATTATCTTTCCATAGACTCAGACTGAGGGCAGTGTTTTCAAAACATCTCGTCATCAAGTGCTACAGTTGGTGGAAATCATCATTCACAATTTGAAGAAATTTGGGCTTTGGCTGGATTTCAAAAGATTGGATGGACTGGAAAAAATCAACAAGGATATCCAAGAACGTTTTCTGTTCGACTGTCAAAATAGTTTTTCAAACAACCCTGAACATATCAATGACGTCCTTTTTCTTATTGATGATAATTTATACTTCAGCAGTATGCGGTATGAATTTTATAAGCTAGCAAAACAGTGTGAGTTTACCATTTAGACATTTTAAGCCATGAAATATAATGAAATTAGAAGGAAAAAATATTGAGCACTTAGGTCGGATTCTACAGAACATAACGAAATTGCAAAAAAAATAAATATATTTAAACTGTTATTTCTCATATCATATCCATTCTTTTTCCAATATGATAATTTTTTTCTTGTTTGTTTTGTTACAAGGAATCTACATGAGCAAGAAAATGTGTTTTGCAATTTTTTTGTACAGACAATTTATGTTGGTCGAAATCACTTAATCCTGGTTTCGTCATTTACTATCTCTATGAAACAGTATTGAATTACCTAAAACAAATGAGAAAGGCTATTTTGTGTTCCAAATCAGGCTCTTTTCTGTAGAAAATGACAAAATGTGTTATTCTTAAAGAAAGAAGCAATTCCCATCGTCAGTAGAGGAAAAAATAGTTGTTTTTTAAAAAATCTATTTTAGAACCGCTTTCCCCGATGGTAACTTTCTAGGCAAAGTCCACCTAAATTCAAAATAAATCGTTGCAAGTCCAAAATATCTTCAAATTCCGTTGAAAATATAATTAAGCACACAAACAAGGTAAAAAAACGGTTAAAACATTTATCATAGTTTCTATCACAAGACTGTTGCGTGACCTGATTTCAATTGGTTTCGAATCAGGAAAAAATGGAAAAATTTTGAAATAACTGGGCCACAAAATAATAAGGTAAGTCAATTATTATCCGTATAAAGTTGTAATATTTCATGTAAAAACGTTTTTCCCCCGATCCGATTTGTTTTTAAAACTCATTTGATATAAACTCACACGTGTCACGATGATTTCAAACCATGAAACGAGGCGACAACTTTAAGGATGTTTCAATGAGCAAAAATTTAAGTTTGTGTTGAATTGAAATGACTAAAAAATGATTAAATAACAAGAAAGTTAATATTTTGTCCATCACAGTGAGTTATGAGCTTTATTTAATACAAATTAGGGATTTTCATTCTAGAAATAGTTTGAAATCTACAAATCGGGACACTCCTTGTGATTGCACGGGGTAAGCAACGAGTGGCGAAGTGTGTTACTCATGGCACGTTGATTTTTTCAGGAGATGAGCGTGTCGGTAAATTTGAAAGATTTATATTTTGTGAATTTCCTAATTATATTGGTGGGGGGTATAATGATAAACTGGATTTTTTTAGAACTTTTGACAGGAGAATTTTTAAACAGGATTTCAGGATGGTGGTAGTTGACATCATTCTTATACTCATCTATTAACAGCTCTTATAACAGATGATGATAATATGGTGCTACCTGTGCATTGATGTACCTTGTATGTCGCTCTTTGATTTAACTTACCATGCCACTATTTCAGTAAATCTTTACGCTTGTAATTTTCTTCCATAAGCCACCCATTGAATATTTTATTTTTATTTGAACTTAGAATCTGTATAATTGATGAATTCATTCTCCTGCTTACTGCTATATTGAAACAATTACCAGAGAATTCAGCACTGTAGAATATAATATTAATTTTTTATCCATTTTAAGATCGTCGTCCCACAACCCAGAGGACTATCAAATGATGGATTCTACATCATCTGCTACACCAAGAGCGCCTCTGTATCTTTTCTCTAAGGCACAGAGTGTGGCAGATCATATCTGGGACTATATAAATGGAGAAAAAAATAGAGCTGCCCAAAAAGGATTAGAGAGGCCATGTCTTTTTTCATTGATTTTTTCACAAGTATCATTGTTTGTTTTAATAAAAATAATAAAAAATGTTAAACCCTTAAGCAATATCTGTTGTATTCATTTATTTAAATCCTTTTGACAAGTTTAAGGTTTTGTGGAGTTATAATACATCAATTTATTTGGTTAAGGGTGTTTAAATAGGGCCAATCCTCTATAAATATCATATCATGATACTACATGATCCGCCTTAAAATAGTGGGGTATAAAATGGATGATGATAAATCTAAAGAATGAATTCTTTAGATTGGTATAGAGATTTGATGAAATGTCATTTTATGTTGGGAATAACAAAACTATTATCTAGCTATTTTGAAGAAGAAAAAGGAAAAGAAATAGATAATGGAAAATTTGATATAATGTAAGTCGGAATCGAAATCATGTTTTATCTTTCACCACTTTCACCATGCAACATACTTTTATCAAACCATTTTATATGTTCTCTGCAATATGCTCTCACCATGCTTAATTCCTCCAAATCAAAATTGTGATTTGTTAATTTTATAGTAGGTATGGAACAAAAACTGCCTCTAGATGATGCAAAAACCTCATGGCCTATTTTGCCAAAAATCTTTTCACACGACAAATCTTAAACTAGACTTTTTTTCAGTTTTTTAAATGTAAAATTCTTCCTAAATATAACTAAGCAAAATGATGATGATAATGATGTAATCATTAGTACTGATCAGAGATTGAAATTACCAGCTATGTATTTAAAGCATTTCTCAAATCACCAATGAGCTTAACATTTATTATCCACTTATCTATTTATTGCTTTTCTCAAGTCCCACCCAGTCTATTTCTCTGGTTTGCAAGAAATCAAATAGTTGCATTTTATAGTGTTTGCATATTTTATAAATATTCATCTTTTTTCCTCCTTATTTTAAGTGTGTTCTTTCTAATTCCATTTCTTCAGATGAAACAGGCTTTTGTGAAATTTACATGTATTCCTCGAAAGAAGATGCCCTAGAGAGAAATAAAACGAGAAAGGGAAAAGAGTTTGTCAGTGAAGCTGTCATTCTGAATATGACTGAAAAGTTGGAACCTCCAAATCCAGCAAAATTTCACTGGGAAAAATACAGTATGAGGGTGACTACAGATCAAATGACAGATGTGTAAGTTGGCATCTATGTATTTATATTGAATATTACTTTCATACCTTGAAGAAATTCCACTACAGGATCTTTTCTAATTCCATAATCCTAGACAACAAAACATAACGCAGTGAAAAACTCTCATGAGTAACGATGCAGTTTATCTTCTTCTTGCGAATAATTGAGGGATTCTCTATTCATTAAAATAAATAAATGAATTTGGAAGGAAAAAGGAGAAAGTTCATGCAAAAGCTGCTGCAAAATTGATTTCTGAATTGCTAATGACCTAAATAGTTCAGTAGTATGTCAGTTAGATGAAACTGACTTCACTGAGGAGAGGGGGGGGGGGGGGGGCTTTTTCTCTCTCTCCCCCTTCCCCCCACCCCCCGAAAAAGAAGAAGAAAGAAACTTAAAAGCACATCATCCCCCAGGTGTGTTTTTTATTTCGACTCCCATATTGCATGTTAGTTATTATAACTGTAATGATTGCATATTGAAGGGTGCCAAAGGCAATTATTTTTTATTGCCGGTCTCTTTGAAGACCTTATCAACAAGAAATTATTTAGGAAGAGCTCTCCAATAAATTTTATTACTTCTTGATAGCACTTTGCAGATACATTGGCAGCAATTACTCATTACTCTCAATAATGTATTGCATTGTGCAACTTCTCTGCATAATTAGCCAATATTGGTCGAAGAAAGATCAAGAGTGAGCTTTTTGATGAAGTAATTTATTGGCTACAACTCGAATTTTTTATTATTGAACTCAAAGTACCTCAGATATAGTACAAATAAATGGTCATCATAAATTTTCAGTTCAATATTTAATTGAATGAGAACTGATGACAAGTCAAAATAACTTAGAAGGAATGCAGAACTAGCTTTTGCTTTTTGATGATTTGATAACTTTTGGTAACCATTGCTTTAAGTAAATTGAGCAAGATGGCAAGGCATGACAATTTAGAGGAGGCAAAATCAATAATGAGAAGAAAGAAAGGCAGACCAGCAAAAAAGTGGGAGAACAAGAAAGAATGGCTAGGGAAGACTGTAGCTAAGGCTGAAGGGATAGCAACGAAGAGAGGAGAGTTACAAAAACGTGTGTGGGAGGCTAAAGCTGGACAGTGTTGCCGACTTGATGATAAACTATAATTTGCCTTATTAACGGCGAAGAATGATTGAACATCCAGCTTTTCCTGCCAGGACGCCTAACTGGAATGGTCTCATAATATGATTAAGCCACTAAGCTGCTTTCATCCTGAAATGGATTCCTTCAAATACATTTGAGTGATTAAGTTTATGTTTATGTTTTTAAGGGTTTTACGGCGATTGCAACACATTAAGGTCATATTAGCCCCGGTAAAAAGGAAGAAAATGGGATAGTAAAAAGTTCTAGAATTACAATTAAAGCATCCAAGAATAAGGCAGACAAAGAGGAATTGGTTCAAATAGGGAACAGATATAGATTCCAAGAGCACACTATCAGTGTACTTAGTTTGAGATCACCTAAATTCTCATCCAGACACAAGCACAGGTCCCCACTAAGAGGAATACACTCAAATGTTTACAAATCATATATAATACATAAACAAAACATAATACAGTGCATAATAGAGAGATGATTTACAAGGAAAAAAATATCATCTTCCAAAAGTAACTAACTTTTGACTCTTTCCCTCCCAGCCAGGGCCAGGACAAAACCAAGTAATCTCATTCCAAGACAAAGACAGGAAGCATGTTGGAAAACAGACATAGGGGGATAGAAGACACAGTATGTACCTCCCTGCCCACTATGGGAGGTCAGGAACCCCACCCAGTGAGTGATTAAATGCTCATATGTGTAAATCAAGCTGAATTTTTCTTCTCCTTTTTGTTTATTCCAGTATCCACCCAATGATTAAAGAAGCCTTTGAAAATCCAGTTCAACCAATTTCTCAATTAAATGAAGAAGAACTTGCATTGAGTCGTGCTGTATGTTCTAAAAACCTCATTCACCAAGCTGATCTTATTCTCCGTCAATGTGTGGCTAATGTGATAGCTCAAGGTAGGTTTATATTAGACAATGTGACAGGGCGAGTATGATTTTATGTTTCGATGCCTCGATCTCTCATGTGAGCTGGAGAGATCATTTGCTGTATGTTCTGTTTCCCTTTATCTATTATATCTTCCACAAGGCTTTGTAACCTTGTCTGGAGTGAGACCTTTTGGTTACCATTTGCTTTGTCCAAAAAAATCTTCAGGTATGACCCCCCCCCCCCCCCCCCCTCCTCTCTCTTTCTTCCTAAACCATTTGATAGCCAGTCATATGTTATGCGACACTGTAATTTTATTACCATTTTAATGTATTCTCTATGAGATTCAGTGCTATTTTATGTCTAGGAATTTTAGATGATCCCAGACTAAGCACAAAGATATATTACTCTTGGAACCTATTTCTGTTTTCTCATTGAACTAGTAATTTGTCTCAGCCTTTTCAATGCACTATGAGTGCTGACTTACTATTTTTTTAACTCTCCAATTATCTTTCCTGTTTCTGAACTGATATAAATTTTTTTAAAGCCTAAAAAAACAAACTAATGATTTTATTTCTTTGATTTGGTTTTCATTTATGCAGGGAAAAGGGATTCCCAGGACGTGAGATCACTCAGCAAACAAGCCATGGAAGTGAAGTATTACATTTTAAACGCCCTTAAAAGTGGATTCCTAAAAATTCCACACGAGGAGTCAGTAACAACTATACACGATGCTTCAAAAGGTGAAAACTGTGATTTATACAAATATTTTAATACATTATTCAGTGAAAAATTAAAAGCCACACATTGATTTAATTCGTACTTGTCTTTCTTTTTTCTTGAATTATAAATTGGTCGGAAATAAATGGATAACATTTATTTAATGTCTTATTCACTTATTTTTGATCAAATCGATTTAATATTTGACATCATTTTTCAAACCAATTTGTCCTTTAACCTATAAAATATTTTTCTATGGTATTCAAGGTAATACAATTTTTGGGCTCGTTTTCTTACTTGTTTTTAGGGTTTAATAGCGCTTGCACCACTATTAGGTCATTTCAGCGCCAATGAAAAGGAATGTGATAGAGGAAGAGTTGTAGATCAACAACACCAAAGAAAAAGCAAGACATAGGGAACTAGCTCAAATAGAGAACAGAAGATTCCTTGATTTTGACATTACCTAAAATTCCCACCAGGACACTAGCAAAGGATCCCGCTATAAAGAATACTCTCAAAGTACTAGATGTTGTTTAACCAAAAACTAGAGGTCCTAAATGAGCCAATAAAATGGAGAGAAAGATAAAGGGAGTAAATTGACTCATATATAAGGGAACAACACAAAACAAATGATGTTTCGGCCTTTGGCCTTTTTCAAGTAAACACGAAACGTCGTTTGTTTTGTGTTATCCCCTTATTTATGAGTCACATTTACTCCCTTTATCTTTCTCTCCATTTTAGATGTTTGTTTTGTTTTTAAGGGTTGTACAGTGCTTGAGACACTGTTAGGTTATTTCAGTACCAGTAAAAAGGAAGATGATAGAGGAAAATTTGTACAGGCATCAGAAAAAAGCAAGACAAAGGGGACTGGTTCAAATGGGGAACAGAAGGTTCCACGAGCAATCTATCAATGTGCCTGTTTTGACATTATCTAAAAGTCTCATAAAGGCACAAGCAAAGCATCCAGCTATGAAGGATTCACTCAAATGTCGACAAAGTACCTTATAATTAAAACCAATAACTATAATTATAATATTACATAACAGGTGATTTACAAGGGGTTTTATGGCGCTTATCCACCCATCATGGGAGGTCAAAAGATCCCACTAAAAAAAAAGGGGGATACACTCAAATACAGTAAAATTACTTTAAACCGAAAGAAGCTAAACCGAAAAATACCTTAAACCGCAAAGAATTTAATAAATTGTACTAGTTTCTTCATTATCTTTGTACTAATTCTTACGATGAACCAAAAAACTTCTAAGCAGGACTTTCTTTAAACCGAAATAACTTGAGAGCACCTTATCCTTTTCTCTCTCTATTTTCCTTCAAAAATTCGGGAAGGTGGCCAGACGTAATAATGCCCGGCGATATTAAACTAAGAGCATAAGTATAAGATGAGGGTGAGGGGTAGGCAAACACTTCAATCACTGCACTTGGGCTTGGCCAACAATACAATCGCACAGACTGGAAAAGGAAGACAATGGGTGACTGGTAGGCGAAAAATGAGGAAAGAGGGGGAGTTGGGTTGTAGAATCACGTAAGCGAGATGTTCTCGCTAGTGTGTTGATGCTTTGGAACTGACTGGATTTTCAAAACAATAGGGGGGGGGGGGGGGGGGGGAAGGTCTATGTAATTAGGCCTTTGAACCTAATGGCTTTTCAACAAAAGAGGGATGTGTAGTAGACAGCTTAGCATTGACACCCCTTTTCATTTCCATTTCACTTCACCTCTGAGTAGCTGCGCATCATTCATTATCAATTATCACACAAGACTTTTCGATCTTAGTTTAGCTTTACATTTTACTAAAAGATGTCTAAAAGAAAGCACTGTGCTTACACAGGGTTTAAAATCAAAATACTATGTGAAGTCGATGAAAAAAAAAGTTAATCAAGACAGAGATATGTAAAAAACACGGTATCACGAACTCACTCTTTCACCAATTTTGAATGGAAAACGAAAACCCCCAAAAATATTTTTAAAACACACAAAAAAAAAAAAAATTATAATAATAATTTTTTTAATGGTTACGAAGACGGCATTTTTTCAACAACTCCATTTAATGGGAAACCCGTGATGCAATTAAATGAGCAAATTCCTTAAATAGTTACTACTCTTGAAAAACATTGCAAAACGGGAACTTGCTTTAAACCAAAATGTCTTTAAACCGAAATGGTTTAGAAGGTCCCCAAAATTTCGGTTTAAAGTAATTCTACTGTAGTTAAAAACCAAAAAAATAAAAACCTTATTACATAATACATAACTAAGAGATAATTTACAAGATAAAAAAAATACATGAGTTCTGATAACTCTCATTTTAATTTTTCCTCCAGGCAGGTCTCATTCCTGAACAAGGAAAAAAAAAAGCTAAATTGAAAAGACAACTTATATAGGAATAGTCATAGGGGAATATAAAAGATATGAAGGGTGTTGACCACGGCCACCTTTAATATAGGTCTACCACTACCAGCAAAATAAGCTGGCCTTCCAGTTTGCGAGCATTCGTCACAGTGGTTTGCCATAGTGACACACAGCATGATACTTTTACATTGTGCCCACTTTTTTGGCTGTAGTCAAGAAAGTGATGGTGTTGACCAATGAGGAACCCACTGACCCAGGACATCAGTAATTATGTTTATGTATGTTTTTAAGGATTTTACAGCGCTTGCGGCACATTTAGGTCATACCTGTGCCAGTAAAAGGGAGAAAATGGGATAGTAAAAGAATTCTAGAATTACAATCATAAAACCCAAGAAAAAGTAAAACAAAGGAGAATATGTTGAAATAGGGAACAGATCTTGCAGATTCCAAAAGCATACCATCAATACACTTAGTTTGAGATCATCTAAACTGGATCCCATAAGAGGAACAGACTCGAACGTTTACAAGATGTGTTCAAAACAAAAATATTACTTGAGGAAAAAGTAAGACAAAGGGGAATGGTACAAATAGGGAACATATATAGATTTCAAGTGCACACTATCAGTATACTTAGTTTGTGATCCCCTAAAAGTCTCACCAAGATACCAGCACAAGATCCCACTAACAGGAATACACTCAAATGTTTACAAATCATATGTTTTTTTTTTAAAAACTACATAATGGAGAGATGATTTACAAGGAAAAGATATCATCTCCCACAATAATAACTATACATTCGACTGTTTCCCTCCCAGCCAAGGTCAGGACAAAACTAAGTAATCTTATTCCAAGACAAAGGCAGAAAATTCAAAAAGCAATTAGAAAAGAGATACAGGGGGATAAAAGTCACAAGTACCTCCCTGCCCACTATGGGAGGTCGGGAACCCCACCCAGGCCACTTCAGTATAGATCTACCAGCAAGTTAAGCTGGCTGTCCTGTGGTATGACACTCGCTTTTGGATCGGAAGGTGCTGTACTGAGTACGAGCCTCGCTCGGCGCATAGTTGAGTCCGTGGAAAAGGCTCTTTACTCACATTTCCTCACTGTACTCAGGTGTAAAACGATTACCCGGCCGTTAACAGAGTTGTCTGTCTGTAAAAATTGTAATATCGCCTTACAGGTCTCATGTCTCGTTCTACATGTTACATGTTGCTGTTTGTCAGGGACCCTTTGTAAAGCACTTTGAGTGGATATTGTTCTATATAAAAGCTCAAGTTCATTTTATTTTTTTAAATCTGGAGGGCCCGCTTTTTGGCTGGTTGTTATATAGTCAGGATAGCGATGGTGTTGACAGATGGGGAACTTACTGACCCAGGACATAAGTAATTGTTATGTTTTTATTTTTCAGGTCTGTATCTAATGCGTCTTGAATGAATGAATAATCCTGGTAGTCATAATTTTACATCACATTTTATTTCAACAAAATAGACAACCAAACTATATGGCAATCCTTTCTCACTTATCCAGCAGTAAATGTTAAATCCAACAATTCCACAATTTATACATATATATTTTCTTTTTCAAATTGATAACGAGCAATAACCAATGTAGTATCTTGAGATATAAACTTGTACATAATGGGTAGCATGGACATATTTACTTTTAAACTTTCAGCAAATGAAACTGATACACCCAAAATATTTATATGTTAATCTTTTTGTATCTTAGACAAAGCAATATTATATTCGACCAAAATCCTTAAAAATAAAAATAATTGAAAAACAAAAGAAGATAAATACATACTCCCACCCAATCCCTAACTGCCTGCAGTCGACATAAAATAGTTGAGCTCAAAGCTCCAAAGCATCCAAGGTTGAAAAAAGTTATAGCGGAGTTATAGCGCTATATAAGTTTTCAGCATTATTATTATTATTATTATTTACTTTGAAAAAAAAACGAACAAATTATAATAAAAATTCTTATATATTTTACAAGAATAAGAAAATATTTTCAACATACATTAAAGAAAATAATGTCAACATAAAATTACAATAGAACATATAATCTGTCCTTCCAGGAAAATGCACTGCATCCGCATATGCCTTCCGCGTGTCTTCACTGCATATTTCGTCAAAAAATTATTTTTTTTAAAAAATAGGAATTTTGGTAATTAAGTCAAAAAATCATCTGGTTTACAATTTCTGGATGACAAAGTGCGGAGAAAAACATAACGATGTACATATGCTTGAACATGTACTGTTACACTAATACGACTATTTCAATTAGATTATTATTTGGGATGTGAGTAATCAGGTACCCTAACAATATTTTGATATTTTGCAATGCAACGGTGAACTATCTCATCCAAAATAACTTCCTCAATTCTGTTGTGGACAGGTTTGTCAATTTGGCATTTTTAAATACCAAATTATAAAAATTTAGCATTTGTTAAAGCCGAAAAATTGGTTTGGCATTTCCGCATTTATTTTCAAATTACCTACTACACAGATAAATCTACACAAATTTTTTAAAAAGCACAAATTTTCACCCTTAAACTGACAATACGAGGTGAATTTAATAATTGGGGAACTATGTTATGGCCGCAGGATAAGAAAATTAAGTTTACTTCAACTTTTATGTGCATTTTAGCAGAAAATGTGACGCTTAGAGAAGTTTGGCATTTTTCTGTGACATTGTACATTTTTTGCAAAATTAATCTAGATTCAGCGACTGGGCAGTTCTTGAAGTCAACATTTGGTCTTCTGTTCCAGGACTGTTTGGAAGTTTGTGACAGCTTTGCTTTTGACATCATTATTGAGGCTTCAGATCATGATGGAAGTAAAATAGAAAACCTGACAAGGACATACATCACAAGTAGTTTGACGTTCCCTCCTCATCTTTGGGCCAGCACAAAAGTACAGAAAAAGACAACGACAAATAGATGTGAATCGTTCCATAAACACATGAAGTCTTATTATATGTTGCACACCCACCAATACTTGAACTAATTGAACGACTGCAAGATATCAGGGAAGAAATCGAATTCAAACAGCACTCAAACAACTCCAAAAATTCAAACTCTCAAGACAGAAAAAGAAGAGAATGGATATTATCGCTCAAGACTCCAAGTCTGGACTGATAACAAGACTTCAATACATTCAGTTGATCTGTAACATTTCACTGTCAACAACTCTGTATGTACAATTGCTGATGCTGGAATTCAACAATGATTTTACATGCCATTTTACATTTTATCAGCATTCATCTTTAAAACATTAAACATTTCTAATGCTGCCTCAAAGCAACAGACAGTCCCAAGCCTGTTAAAATGCAGAGGGGAAATGTTTAAGTTTAAGTTTGAAAAAAAAAATATTCAGAGTGCCCCAACTATCTATCTTATAAATCGACAGCAGATTAAAAGGGTGAACTATTCAAAATGACCATCAATACTAGAGGGGGGCAAAACAGATTGCTCTAAATGTCACACGACGGCTTTCTCTGATCTCATGTCCGACACCCTCTCAGGCAGCCGTAGGTTTTTGAGTGAGCAAAATTTGAATTCTGAAACTAATTTTCTCCATATTTTTAAATTTTAAATTTTGTCCTCCCCTAGTTATCTTTTGTTGTTGGTCTTCTTCTTGCTTTCAAACTTATGTATTTATTGCTTGTTTATTGTAATATTTTATTATTACTATTCCGTTCAAGACATGAATAAATATGTACGAATCGCTTGCAACAACACAACAAATCTTGGCATTTTTTGGGCATAATTTCCCTTTTTAAGGGACATTTTTGCGGCATGAATGAGCAGGGTGGGGGAGGGGAACGACATTTTCCTGGAGGATCAGTATAATGAGCGAGTGACAACACATATTTTGAATTACACAAAGTCAGATACACATGTACAACATACTTATGTGAAGCAATCATCAGCAAGATGAGAACAGAAACGAGGGACTAGAGAATGGGGGTGGGAAAGAAAGATTCAATAAAGATTTAAATGCACTTTCTTAAAGCCACATGCACCAAAAAGAAAACAAAAATTAATTACAGTAGAGCACAATTATTGCGAACACTCTTGAAACGAATTGGCAGAAATAAACACATGGAAGCTTTATAAAGCACAAGTAGGCAATATCCCATAGTTTTAAAAAACATATATGAGGCATTGTTTTCGTGAAATTTGCCATAAAAATCCTCCAACACTGTTATTTGGAAAAACAAAGGAGAAAAAACGTTTTCATCAGTATCTATGGGTTAAATAATGAAAAATAAACTGATGACCTGGCACCAAATCATAGTAGTTATAGCTTTTTAAAGTGTCGAAAAAATGTGATCAAAGCTTATACGTTGTCCACACTGTTTGGAACATTTGAGGAATTATTTCTACTATTTAATAGGATCACCAGTTTTTGGTTTATTTGCATTATTTAACTGGTGAAAACAATTTTTTTCTTTAGTTTTTCCAAATAACATTAAATAAATCTGACCTGTTAGCAAAGCTTCATATTCACTATCTCTTACTTTCTTAACCCAAGACACGAATAGTTTAGCACAAGATGTCTGAGTTTCATGTTAAAAAAATGTATAATCTTTAAGTTAAAACAAAACCATTTTATAAGGCATGTCTTTAAACCCAACATGTCATTGGCCAGTCTGTTGCTTACTATTTCAATAACATTATAATGTGTATAGCAATCAAGAAATAATCACCTCATGAGTAAGCATACCAACATTTTATCCACCTATGTTTAATACCGCTATAACAAGCCACCCCCTCCCAATCCAACGTGTAGGCATCATCAAGCAACTCGCAAACATTTTCAGTATTTTTATTCATTTACCAATTTGCTATTGCTGTTTAATCTCAATCAGGGAATGTTAGAAAACGTCAATCAGTATGCCTACAAGCAAAGGAAGCACAAAGTAAAGCCTTTTTAAAAAAGTTTTTATTTGCATAAATATATGTCTGTTTGTTTTCAAGGGTTTTATGGCTCTTGCCACACACTTAGGTCACATCAGCACCAGTAAATAGAAGAAAATGGAATAGTCAAAATATTCTAGATTTACAATCAAAGCACCCAATAAAAAGTAAGACAAAGGAGAATTGGTTCAAATAGGGAACAGATGTAGATTCCAAGAGCACGCCATCAATGTACTTAGTTTGAGATCACCTTAAAGTTTCATCCAGACACCAACACAGGACCCCACTAAGAGGAACACACTCAAATATTTACAGAATACATAAAACACATAACAGAGAGATGATTTACAGGAAAAAAAATATCATCTCCCAAAGCTATAACTATACATTTGGCTGTTTCCCTCCCAGTCAAGGATTCCATCCAGGGCTGGGACAAAATTAAGTAATCTAATTCCAAGACAAAGACAGAAAGCAACTTGGAAAACAGATATAAAGGGACAAAAGACACAGCAAGTAACCTCCTGCCCACCATGGGAGGTCAAAGGACCCTGCCCAAGCATGAATATGTTTTAAAATGATCTGATAACTTATCATTTGAATAATGATTGTTCGATTTTTCAAGTGAGCAGAGCAAAGGCAATCAGTTTTGCAAAGAAATTGGTGGAGCGCGTCGTGTTTATGCATGCATGTATCTTTTTTTTTTAAGGGAAGGGGAAGAAAGAAAGAAAGAGAGAGAGGGAGAGGGAGAGAGGTGGTGGGGGAAGAGAGATATAGATAGATAGAGAGAGAGAGAGATAGAGAGAGAGAGAGAGAGAGAGAGAGAGAGAGGGAGGGGGTATGTTGGGTGAGGCAGAGGGAAAGAAAGGCACTGGGCACGAAGAATGGATGCAAAAATGTAATGGGAATGAAATAATTTTATGCGAGAGGTCGAATGAAATAAATAACTACTGGCACAACGAATTTTATTCTCTGTCTAGACTTGTTCAATATATCTGTGCTCAACTGTAATTGAGTTTTCTCAACAGATAATGCCAACAAATTTCAATGGGTCATAGGTAGGTAATACAAAAAGCGAAATGCGAGATTCCTTCACTAATCACATGAGACCATGTTTCATTTTGTATTTGATCCTTGCTGCAGCTAGCATGGCTTGTTTGCGTTCAGCAAATGAAAGTTGACGATTTGCTGCATTGTTCTCAAACTTTTTTGCCTTGAATGACATGTTTGACTGAAATAAAATTGAAAGCAACCTATGAGAAAAGTTCATTTCATAATGTAAAACATAAATTATTAAACACAAGATTAAAAAAAAAATCAAAAGAAAAACTGCATTAAACCACCAAGTTTATGACAAGATGAAATTTGGGAGTGTAAATTCGATGGTGACAAATTTCTTTTATCATGGAAATAATACAGTTTGTGGTCATAATAACCCAGGGCAATAACTGGGGGTGGTATAACAAGATTACATTGTGTAACAATCCTGTTTCGTTTATAGGTGTGGAATAAAGTAAGATGGGAAGTATCATTTCAAATACAAAATAATAACAAGCAAATAAAGATATCTTTGACTATTTTCCTCCTGGGTAAGGATCTCATACCAGCCCGATGACAGAATGCGACGTTGAGAGTCAAAACAAATACAGAGAGATAGAAGACACTTTTCATTCCAGACTTGTAAATGACATATATAACAGTAATTTTTATGAAAAGTTAATTCGGTATGTTTAGAAGGATATACAAAATCGTCTCTGTGAAAAAAATAATTGACACATCAAGGTCTTACAAATATGACTTACCTCTGGTGGAGGACATGGATTGGAATACTGAACAGATTCTACCTTTCCTTCTAAAATATTGGTGATAGTCAAATCAACATCTTTTGTCTTTTCTGGAGAATGGAATTTCAAGAGATATAGCTTTAATATATATAACAATTATACAATTATTTGCGTGAACTCAAAGTAAAAAAATATATTTGAAAGAGTATCCACCTGAATCAAGAATGAAACATTTAGTCTAATTCAACAATGTTATCAAAGAAAAATCTTTAAAAATATTGTTCTTTATAATCTATCCATCCCTAAAGGACTATGACACTGCATCCTGATTGCTGTACTTATGCAGTATCAAAGAGACGCTCTATTACTCTACTATTTTTATTGGATTTTTATTTGGGATGTGAGTAATCAGATACTTTTACTTTGCAAAGCTGAATCGTCTCACCCAAAATTATCTCCTTGATTTTGTTGTGAAAACTGTTTCATTTGTGAGAGTTCCCTTCTGTTTGTTCACCACTTCTATCTCTCTTGTACTTTCATGCGATGCTCACATTAACCATTAAATCTGAAACAATGGACCAACCACACACATGTTTGGGGGAACATGTTGTTCTGCACAATTTGTAACGATGTACTGAACCATGAAAGAAAGTCTTTTGTGGACCAGCACAAGACATCTGCCTAGTACCAGGCAAGACAACAGGCTATGTGGTCTTGTGGTATGTCACTCACTTTCGGATCAGAAGGTCCCGGGTTCGAGCTTCGTGCTCTGCGCATAGTTGAGTCCTTGGAAAAGGCTCTTTACTCACTTTCTCTCACCATACTCAGGTGTAAAATGAGTACCTGGCCGTTAACAGTGTTGTCTTTGTCCGAAAAATTGTAATATCGCCTAACAGGCGGCATGTCTCGTCTTACATGTTAAATGTTGCTGTTGACCAGGGACCCCTTGTAAAGCGCTTTGAGCACATTGAGTGGATGTTGCGCTATATAAAGCTCAATCTTATTATTTTTATTTATTTACTAACACAGATGCAAATGCAAACAGGCTATCAGCAGAATAATAAAAAACAATAACGGCCTGTGGTGGTGTGACTATGTCAATCCGCCCTACATCGTCTCTGCAATATTCTCTTCAAAGCATGTATTCTACAACCAGTGGACTACTCACTTAAATCTGAAGTAATGGCTTGTTGGGAGAAATCAGGAAAGACTTCTCGGACTTGCATAACCATTTTATTAAAATCATCAAGTTCCCCAGATGTCAATGTTGATATTGAACTCGTCATCTGTGTTGATGAGGATGAAGGCGATTGAGAAGATGGATTAATTTTCTGCTCAGCGATAGGAGTCTCAATTTCTTCACCTGCAGAGAATAAAATTGAAAAAAAAAAAAAAAGGGATAAATGAGAAGTTCAACGACTTTTGTGACACTCAACAGCCATGTCTGCCAGACCTGCTACAAGAAAAATGTATAGAATCCACATTTCCTTCACACAAAAATAAATGTTTTATCCTCAGACACACAAACACAAAAAAAAAAAACAAAAAAAAAACGTAACAAATACAAACAAAAAACAACTAGTTATTGCAGCAGGAGAAAAATAAAAATTAACCGTTCCATGGACTTACTTCGTTGTAATGACCTGCTTTTGGAATATTCTATAACATCATGGTGAGAGTGATCTGAAGTGTTGACACCCATACTTTTTGCCATATTGGTTTGAACTCGAGAACTGAACGCTGCCCTGCTCTCAGTCAACTTCCTCTCTGTAACTGGTAAATACCTAATAAAAAGGACAAAATTCAACATGTCATAGAGCAGTGGTTAAAAATTCACTTTAAAATATATTTGGCACATGATGAAGCTCGGTCTGATTTGGAATATGGGTTCATTTCATCCTATACTTTATATTTTATTGGGCAGAGATGAAGGAATAGTGGTGGTCAATCCTTTTTATAAATGTAATATTGCTCCTTCTAAATAAAATGTAGTTAGGAGTTGTATTGTTGGAAAAGGAAGTCTTACTCTTTGGCAGAACATTGATCAAAACAACCCACCATGTTGATCACATCACTGATAATTACATAAATCTAATTGGGCCTGTTTTGTCAGAGGATCACTCTGGGATATAATGTGCTCAGAGGAACTAAATTTAAACATTTTGATTGTAATGCTGATAGTAAAAATCACTTTCTTGACAAGAATGTTATTTTTAACGTATAAGATTTATCAAGCTTATCAAATGGTATAATACATATCAAAAGCCCGTCAATAGAGGCACACATTATGTTAAATAACTAATACTCATGTCACTTACTTGATTGTGAAAAGAGTAAATGGTAATACCAGGCACCAGAAAATGTCCTCAGCTGTACTGCTTTGGAATGTTGACTGTTGATTACATAAAAGAAAGTAAATCTTTCAGACAAAACAAAAAAATGCATGAACAATCTGGACACCAATATGAATTTGTGTTACTATCATTCCATCAGCTCTGAGAATGTGATATGCTAAATCTTAGTTTTGTCAGAAATCTTTAGAGTTGCGTAATATTCAATTCAATGCAATAGTATTCTTTTTATAACGAGATAATGCTTAATTCCCCAAGGGAGACAATGAGATTTGTTTGGATTATGAAATTCTAATTTTCAATTATGCAGTTTTTTTTTTCTGTTTCTATACAGTTCAACTTCTTACTTTGAAGAGAAACATTTCAAATAAAGTATGAAAGCAGACTTAATCATTTGCTCTGTTTACTCGATTGTTGAAGTAAATATAAAGTCAATTTCCATTATCAGGTCTAATGAGCAATAACTAAAGCAACATAATAAGATGATTATAATTTTACTTTAGCCATGGTATCTACTCCGAAGTTGCAAACTGATATAAATTATGTAACTTACCACTGATATATCAAATAGAAATCTGCTTGTCTGGATCGTTACCTGGGGTGAAAAAAAAATTAAATAAAGCAACAAATATTTCACAAACATCTTTTCCAAAACATATATAATATAAACAGCTTACATACTGAATTGTGATATAACCTAAAAAAAAAATACATCATAAAGAAATGCCTCATACATCTCAAGGCTATGTTTATTTTTAAATTGATAAAGAGAAAGCAGACATGCCTACCCTGTCGCACGGCTTTGAGGAATCAGAATCATGAAAATGAGAAATTTTGACCAAAAATGAGGAAACCATTAAGCATATGCAGCAAATCAATTGTTTACCCCTGCTGTTTCAATGCGTTTTTACTTTTCTTTATATATAGATCAACAATTTACCATCACAAGAGTCAAATAACACTTCAAAATCCTTTAAATTAGTTAGCTTTCATTTTCAACGTTTTCATGACTTAGAGGTGCTCAGGAATTCTGAAACTGAAGCTAAAATTTTGTAAAATACGCATTTTGTTTTCACAAAGTATAAATAGTATAACTGGAATGATGTGTTTAAGGACACAAATATTCAACTGACCACTATCAACATCACCAATAATATTCCTACAGATCACCTTGTGATACTACTTCTACCTAACACAACTAATTATTTGAGATTTGAACATCTGTAAAATATTGACATATCTGCCTACTTGAAAATTTCAAATTCAGTAAGAAATACAAAATTCATCAGTAATTAATGGTCGAATTTCAGTAATACTAAAGCATACAAAAATAATGATAGATACACCCTTTTCTATATGTAAAATAAACTACCTGATGAGGGTAAAGTTTCCGTGTCGAATCGATGACGTCACTCGTTGCCAGCCAACGAGGCATTGAGATTTTTTATTGTAGCATGCGGTAAATAATGAAAAAAAAAATTTAAAAAATTTTTAATTTAACGTTGCGACAATTTGTATCAGTAATATTTCTTCTATTTCCGTAAGTCCGTAATTGTCCTTACACTTCCGTAACAATTACGCACGGTCCGTAATAATAGGCAGGTATGTTATGACCATTTTATCTTATTATAAGTGAGGCTCTTCAGAAAATAATAATAATAATAGATTCAGCAAAATGCGGAATTGTAAGCACGTCTAAGAAAGATGTAAGATTTGAAACATTATAAGACTTACAGGTTGAATTGGGGAATCAAGCTCAAATGGCAGATTACTGAAATGAAAAATATATACTGATATTAATTTAGTAAAAATTAACAACTATATATATATATATATATATACTTGAGATCAAAAGAAAATATACACATTTAAAATCGTCGTTACTTTTTTATCCAATGGCATTGGCTAATGATTTTCCACTGACTTGTTCACCATCAGCCTTTCTGTGTACCGATAGTCGATGTTTTTGTTTTTGACCTGAAATTCGCTCACCACGTCACGCACGTGCTAAAATAACCTTTTAGCCCCTTACTGTGGACAGGAAGTGTGTAGATTATTTTTTTTGTCATCCGTGTCTTCTTGAACTATTTTCAAGGCAGGAAAACACAATACAAAATGCCATCCATTAATCTACGCGATGCCACGACTTATTTTAGAACAACGTGCACGTGTCATTGGTCATCTTCAAGCTGGATAGTCTGTGACCAATGTTACAAGAATGTTTAATATCACAAGGAGAACTGTATATTCCTTAGTGGATCGATTTGAAATAACACAAACGGTAAGGTGCCGAAATCGAATTGGCAGACCACGAGTAACAACACAAGGTGAGGACCGTTTTATGCGCACCCTACATCTACGGGATTGTTTTAGGACGGCGACTGAAACTGCGCTAGAGTTCCCAGGTACACGAATAAGTCGACACACTGTTCGTTGCAGACTTAGAGAGCATGATATCATCGCATACGTCCGTTGATGCGACAACTTCTTAGAGCACATCACCGGTTGGCCCGTCTTCAGTGGGCCCGTACTCATCTGCACTGGACAATGCATGCGTGATCATTTGTACTCTTCTGGTTGGCCCGTCTTCAGTGGGCCCGTGCTCATTTGCGCTGGACAATGCATGCGTGGTCATTTGTTCTCTTCTCGGATGAATCACACTTTGTGATTGGAAGAAATGACTGTAGATTATGTTGTTACCGAAGATCACACGAGTGATTTCACGATTCATGTGTCGTGGAATCCCCAAACAGAGGATATGGACAAGTGATGGTGTGGGGTGGAATAAGTAGAGACTATAGGACACCTTTAGTCCAAGTAAATGCATCCCTAACCGGTGCAAGGTACATCCAGCACATTTTACAACCCCCATGTTATTTCATTTTTTCATGAACATCCTAATTTTTCATTCCAACACGACTATGCACCATCTCACCGAGCTATTGTAACAAGGGATTTTATAGCAGCAAATAATGTGAACATTATCAGCCCGTGGCCTGCAATATCCCCCGATCTAAATCTGATAGAACATATGTGGAACATAATCGGTCGCCAAGTCCGTTCATTAGACCCGCAAAATGAATAACAACTGTTCCACGCCATAAGAACAGCTTGGGAACACCAGCTAACCGGATTGACCAATTCCATGCGTAGGAGATGCAATGCTGTGTTGGAGGGAACGGGGGACCTACTCGTTACTGATTGAATTAGATTTACCTTCACTTCAAATGAAATGAACGCAAGTAATTTTATTAAAATGCCATTGTTTGTCAAAATTATAGTGTATGTTTTGACTTCTGACTTCCTTTTTTGAAGGACATGTTTTAAAAAGTCTATGTTGCATACAAGATCAACCATAAACGTTACAAATTCTAACAAATGATAGTACTATTATTACACATAGGTTTTAAATAAGCCAGAACAATATTTCACACCAATTCTGTAGGTAAAACAAGTGTATACTTTCTTTTGATCACTAGTATATATACATACACACACAGTCGACCTCGCTTAATCGCACACCCTCGTGAGTTCAGGTTAGTGTGTCGATTAAGTGGAGAAGCTAAAAATAGCACCTAAGCACCAGCTTTCATGTGCCATTCATGTAGGACCTTCACTTCTGAGTTTTCTAGGGGCTTGGGACCATCACATTCTAGACATAACCTCATTAGAATGTTTGTTTATTATTTATTTATTTGGGTTGGGTTTTTTTTCCTTCTTATTTTTAATCTGTTCTTTTTCATATAACAAAATGTGACATTATTGTTTGTTAGAACAGTAATCGCGAGGTGTTGATTGCCTTCTATTCTGTGCAAGCTGTTTATAAACCTTTGTCTCTAATCTTGCCAATGTAGATCCATCTGTCAAGTGTTCTTCTTAGATGAAGTGGCGTAGTTTGTCTAACATGTCAAGTTTTTCAGTGTTTGTCAGGGGTCTTGTGTCACATTCCGATGATTCAACCTCATTTTCATTATCTAGGCATTGTCTTTTGTGTGGCTGAACGAAGTCCAGTGGTTACTGAGATGTCAGTTTACCACTGACGTTGTCCATTGTTACGAATTGATCAACTGCTTTGGCAAAAAGTTGTGAGGATTTGGAACATCATCGTTGATTTCATATGGCTGTTGGTTGTCACTCCAATCAAGGTGTAGCGATTAAGCGGAGAAGGTGTGCAATCAATCAGAGCGATAATATAGAAAAAAATTCAGTTTTTCGGGAATGTGTAGCATATAAGCAGAGTGTGCGATATATATATATATATATATATATATATATATATATATATATATATATATATATATATATATATATATATATATATATATATAAATATATATATCCTTTTCTTTCTTTTAAATTGCCGCTTGCAAACATTAGAAACATTAAAACTTTGAAACAAGGTCAAAGAGTGCAAAATAAGAGGAGAATAAAAAGTGTGACCAACTGCCTCAAATCAGTATTAAATCAGAATGAACCCAATGGCAAAAGATAAAAAGATCAGAAAATCGAAACTTTAGTCTTTATATTTATTCTTCTCAGGTGAACATTTTACTTCAGCCAAATCTTTTTAATAATACGATTTTGACACATGGATCACATTTGGGCAATTCTTTTTATAAGAATTTACAACTGTAATAATGTTTTAGGTTAAGTGTAACATGATGAGAGATATCTTATGCAGATATCATAAAAACCATGCCAAGGCCCTATTGTGCATGAAAAATAATAAGTTTTTTCATTTGATTTTAGAGAAACACAAGAAAAGATTCTCATTCTTAATGCCTCTAACAATGAAACACTTAACTTCATTACAATATAATGGTAGTCATTTAATGATCTCCAGTAACATTTCTAAGGGCGATCGGCATAATATTGACATTTAATATGACGCAAAAAGTTTCATATTCAAAGTAGGCATTATTTTAAAATGTCACCTATCATAGAACACCCACTTTAGTTTAAGTGGCTAAAATTGGGTGTTATATGATAGGTAACATCTTGGTCACTCTATTCACAACTACTGGATATATTTGCCCGTGATTAAACATAAATCAATTAATATACTAATTAATTAATCAATAAATGAAAAATACACTACCTAAATTTCAACAGACTAACTTTTCCATTAGTTTTCAATTTCTCTGGGAAAAAAAGGAGAGGTTCTGTAGTACCTGTAAGAATAACAAACAAATAACACATAAAAACAATTCATTATTTCATATAACAGATTTTAAAACAACAGATTTTAACATGCATGCAATTGGTAAAAGAAATGCGTTTTTTTTTTCAGCCAACAAAGTGTTAATTCATTCCTTTTTTAAAATAGGCAGTTCTGGTACAAAGGTGTACTTCATATAAGCTTAAATTCATGTTTAAATATATGAATTGTTATGTATTTAGGACTATCAAATGCATGCGCTCAACTATGAATAAAACTTACTTACCAATAACCTCCTTAATTTTCTGTAAAATCTGCTCGTGATTATCACTGGCAGGAAGTGTAAAATGATGAAGAAATGGTCGCCTTGTTTTAATGACAGGGTCATCTATCACCTGCAATGAAGAAACAAAACATGTCGGTTCCATAACTGCGATCACAAATCAGGAGTTGTGATCTTTTCTGAGAGCATAACAAACTGCTTATTCTTTGTACCTCAGATACTATATTTATAAGCAAGGCTCTTTAGAAATTAAAGAGAAATCAAATACAAAAACATTAGAACAGTATATCTACTTAAAATTATATTAATGAAATTCTAAATAAAGAAGAAGCTGGCCAGAAGAAAGAGCAAGGAAGAAGAAAAAACAAAACAAAAACGTATCAAACATAACACTGCGACATTAGTGCTCACCACATTATTTGGACACAACACAGCAAGAATGAAAGGATCTAAATTGCTGACTTTATTGGAGACGATCAGTTTCTTGTTATCCACCTTGGGCACCCCATGCACAGAGATAGGAATACCAGTTATTGTCAGCATAGACCTCAAGATAAACCTTAAAAAAGAAAAAATTCATGTTACAAAAATCATACAAATATTATACTCATATACATCATTATTCTGCGTGGTCAAATCAAGCTATGATTATTTAAATTTAAAAAGAGTTGTCATTTTAGCAATTTTCTGTATAATATATACTCCATAATGAGTATAATTGTAAATCTTCTTTGTTCGACATCCAATGCCATGTTGTATGCACTCAGAGCGACCAGGAATTGTACATGACTTGGTGCTGTCACTATTTGTTGCAATGGACAGGGTTGTCAATTCAGGAGGCAAAAATTTACTGAACTTTTACGCAAACACATTGACCAACCCCTTTCTGAGCGCTGAACTCCAGTAAAAAGACACTATGTACTTACTTTTTTTCCGTTTAGCAGGTGATTGGAAAATTTACTGAGGGAGCGCTTATAACATACTGGATTGTGTAAATATACAGAAAATTGGCAACCTTGAATGGAGCAGTTGCAGATATGCTAGCATACATTAGCCATATTCAATTGTCAACATTTTGTAAATTGCATAACAAAGAAAACTTTTGTTGATAGGGTGTATATATTCATATCAAGTAATAAAGATATTTGTGCACCAGAAGCATGCTAAAAATGACAAAAACGTTTTTTGTCTTAACAAAAATCCTGTGTTTATTTAGCTTGTTCAAAATGATATCAATTCCCAATGCAACAATTTGCAGTTATTGTCTTGTTTCCTTACAAAAACACTTTCAACAACAAAAAAAGATCAAAATCGAGTCTTGGCCTTCTTCTAGTTGATTTAAGTGTAACTGGTATTTCAAAAAAAAAAAAAAAAATGCAAATCAGAAGGATAATTTTGGAAGCTTCAGAGACATTTCAAATGGAAACTGTGGATGATAAACCACATTCCAAATGGCTAAGATGCAAGTGTAAAAGCCACTTTTATTTTTTCATTTGGATAGATTTATCTATATAAACAAGATTATGCAATGTCATAAAGAATAAAAATCATCAGATTAGTGAAAAGATGGTAAAGAAAGGAATATCAAAGATTTGTCGCTTTGCACTTCACTGTACAAAATGTACAGTAGTTATGCATCATGCTACCAACAAAATATATTCATTGGACACAACACTTAGGACCAACTACAATGGTGCTTAATTGTTTATAGTGTCGAAAAAAGAATAAACATGATCAAAAGTTGAATAGCAAGTGTTATTCAGTTCATGGAGAGAGATACCTCAAAAACAAAAGACAATGTGAGGGCCCATTCCATTGATCGTACCAGACTTTCATTTATGAACATAAAATTTATATTTGGCTTTTTTCATCATCACAACTGATGGATTTCACTCCAAGAGAATAAAGTAAGATGATACCAAACAACCCACAGACACAAGAGCAGCACCTACAGGATGATTGCTAGTTGCTGCGCTTTAAAAAAAAATAATCTGGAGCATAAATCAAATGAATACTACCCAGAGCTCTATCTCTCCAATGTCACCAAACTGTGCTACTGTCTCAGAGAGATATGAGACGTTTAAGGAGAACTAAAACTAAAACTAAATTTTTTTTTTTTAAACCCTATTTTTTGTGACACAAAACATCGGTAACTATGATATTTCATATATACTGTTATTCTAATGCCTTGCTTTTGCCAAATTATGAATACATTGCAAATATAAAAATCTCTATGTTTTGATAATCATTCCACAGCCAGGGGTTCGATTCTTTTTTCTTATTCCCCAATTAAGTCAACCACAATCACTGAATTTGCTGTGCCATGAATATCATAAAATAGTGTAAAAAATATTACCATGAAGTTGATATAATAACCTGATATATAATATTCATTTGTTAAAAAGCCATAAACAACATTGAATTCACAATGTCTTGTTTTTCTTGTGGGTAAGCTTATTAACATCTGACTAGCTATTTTAGTATACTTAGTGTGGGCTTTACCATCGATCTTCTGGAGTGATCAACCACTAAATTAGGAATATTCGTGCTTATTTGTGCGGCTATGTGGTCTAGTGGTATGACACTCGTTTTCGGATCGGAAGGTCCTGGGTTCGAGCCTCGCTCAGCGCATAGTTGAGTCCTTGGAGAAGGTTCTTTACTCACATTCTGTCACCGTACTCAGGTGTAAAATGAGTACCTGGCCATTAACAGCGTTGTCTGTAAAAAAAAAATAAAAATTGAAATTTCGTCCAACAGGCGTCATGTCCCGTCCTTCATGTTAAATGTTGCTGTTGGCCAGGGACACCTTGTAAAGCGCTTTGAGCACGTTTAGTGGATATTGCGCTATATAAAAGATCAATTTAAATAGAATATTCATATAATATCAGGGCTCTCATCTGATGTTGATTGCGACCTACAGATAAGTTTCAGCAATCTGCAGTTGACAATTTAACACAGAGGAAGTGTGCATTGAAATAGATATATGTAAGCTGTATTATACATGAGGTGACAGCCATAATATCATATTTTAGAAGCATAATAAATGAATTCATGTCTCAACAGTTTTGTATATTTACTTTACATTATTAAAATTGAAAGTACCTTCTTAGTGGAAACTTGTAAGGTAAGATGTAAAACAGCAGCAATGCATGAAGAAAGATGAACAGCCTGAGCACACCCAACAGTAATCCAAATGGCAAGTAAACAGCCAGAGGAACAAATGATGTGTAATTCGAAAATCTGTAAGACAATAAAAATAGGATTTTAAAGATTAAATTTCTATGTTTTTGTTTGAAACCAAATATCATTATCTTTCCATTTATGTTGCAGCGAATATTTCAAGTTGTTACTGAAATCAGAGATGCCAACTTAACAGTTTGTCTCACAGAAATTTCTGACACTATTCAGAATAATTTGAAAGCTGAAACAGGAATTTTTGCCAAAATCTAATATGTCATACGTAAATTACAACTAGCCCAGCCTTCTTTTTTCCCACATTAAATAAAACTTCCAAAACTGAATGGGTGGGCAAGGATCAGGAATGTCATTTATAAAATGTGCCATTTTTCAGTTTTACTCTTGTATCCTTGCGAGATAATCAGTTTGTCATTGTTGACTGATGGCTAATAAAAGCATGTAATAAATTATAATGCATATAGTGTGACTGTGATTTCATATGCACAGCCCAGACACAATGCAATGGAAATATCTATTTAAAAAATTGATACAATTCAAACGGTATTATATCAATGGGATGGTACACTGCATCATTATAAACAGGTTCAATACTGTAATTTGAAAGGAACCAATTTGACAACTGAATGTCAGGGGTATGACTGGTCATAAGGAAGAAATTTTTCAGCGCATAGTTCATGACTCATCCATGCGACTATAACCTATAAAAATTTGAATTTCATCAAAATTTACTGAGACGCAATCCAAAATGTGTTTGCAGTAATTTCTGACACAACTGGGAAGAATCTCAAAAATTGAAAAAAAGTAATTACAACATATAAAATCTTATCTATTTAGAGCATAGTACCATGTGGTCATACTCTGTCAACAGCCACCACCTGTTAAGATAATGATTTAATCTTTTGCTTAATACATTATTATTATTTTGATTGGAAGTCTATGTGGAATCATTTCACTTTGTATTGTTACTTCCTATTTCCGGGTATGATTTGTCTACTTTCACTTTTCTTTTTATCCTGTCGACATGGCAGACGTTCCTGTTCATTAAAAACATATTAAACTTATCATCTGCCTCCATCGCGTTTATCCTTTAATTATAAAGATGGCCAAACATATTTTAACAGGTTATGGGCCCAGCGCAACCAGCAAAAACATATATTTCGATGGAGACGAACGAAAATTCGAATTATGGGAAACCAAGTTCTTAGCATACATGAAGCAGAGAGGCTTAAAAGATGTTTTTGACAATGAAACAGATGATACAGAAAGATGCGAAGAAGCATATGCTGAATTAGTGCAATGTTTAGATGATAGGTCCCTCTCAATAATTATGAGAGAGGCCAACAACAATGGTACTACTGCTCTCAACATTCTGTGGAGACATTACAGACCGAAAGGCAAGTCACGCATTATTGCACTCTATAACGAGTTGACGACACTAATTAAACAGCCGCATGAATCAATAACAGATTACATCATTAGAGCGGAGACTGCATCAAATTCACTGATACAAGCAGGTGAGAAAATAAGTGATTCACTTCTGATAGCTATGGTGCTTAAAGGATTACCTAACCAATACCAGTCATTCAAAACGGTGACTACACAAAGGGACAGTGAACAAACATTCCTAGAATTTAAAGAAAGTCTAAGAAATCAAGAAGACAATGTCTCTAACAATGAATCTTCTGTTCTTTCGGTACAGTATTCCCAGCGACCATCAAATTACTACGATACTCGTTCTGCTGAAGCATCCTCTTTGAGACGACAAAATCATTCTGCTGAAACATCCTCTTCGAGACGACAAAATCACTATCATGCTCCACAGAATTATACAAATGGTGCTACTTCCAAATGGTGCGCGAATTGTAAGACACATACCCACAACACCAAAGATTGTCGAAGAAAACAAAGATGGTGTGACAACTGCAAATCAAAAACCCACGACACATCATATTGTCGAAATATCAATAAACCTTCTGCAAAATTTATAGTAGATATCAATAAATCAGTAGAAACTGAAAATCGCCACTTCAGCTTTGCAGTCAACAATCCTGTCCAACTTCAACAACCGATCAACAGTGCTAACTTCTTGCTCGTGGATAGTGGTGCTTCGGCACATATAATCAACGATATTAATAAATTCGTTAAGTTAGATTCTTCATTTCAATCGTCAAACCACGCAATTGAATTGGCAGATGGCCAAAGAATAAATGATATGATCAAAGGTCAAGGTCATGCCCTTGTCACCCTTACGGATACAAAAGGAATCAAACATGAAGTAAGCTTGAAAAATGCTTTATATATTCCAGCTTTTAAACAAAATATTTTTTCTATATCGGCTGCTGTAAATGGAATAACTTCTCCAAAGATATCATTTGATAAGCATTGTGCTATGCTCACTTGTGATAACGATACAAAATTTGAAATGGAGAAACGAGGAAATTTATACTATCTATACTCATCATCGGTCAAAAAACGTTGTGCCACCCATACACTGAAAGAATGGCATACAATTCTCGGTCATTGCAATGTGAAAGATCTGATGAAATTAGAAAAATGTGTTGATGGTATGAAAATTGTTCCAAATGAAAATTCTGATAATGGATTATACGGCTTTAGATGTGAAACCTGTCTTCTTGGAAAGATGACTGAATCAAAGAACCGACAACCAGATGTACGTTCGACGAAAATCCTGGAGAAAGTTCATATTGATCTTGCGGGTCCAATAACTCCAATATCGAAAGACAATTTCCAATATGCTATGTGTATTATTGACGATTATTCTGGACTCATTAATGTTTATTTCCTAAAAAGTAAATCAGATGCATGTTATGCTTTTCAAAAATTCTTATCTGAAATGAGTCCATATGGACATGTTAAGTGTGTGAGAAGTGATGGAGATGGGGAATTTACTTCAAAAGAGTTTGAAACTTTATTGGTAAATAACAAAATAAAACATGAAAAATCTTGCCCACACAGTCCTCACCAGAACGGGACCGCCGAAAGTGTTTTCGAACCCTATTTGAAATGGCAAGGTGTCTGCTTATCTCGGCTAAATTACCGAAAGAGCTATGGACATATGCCGTCACTTACGCAGCTTACATACGAAACAGGTGTTTCAATCACCGACTCCAGTGTACCCCTTTTGAAGCCTTTACAAATTTGAAACCAAATCTGTCTGAGTTGCAGACATTTGGAAGCATCTGTTATGCTTTTGTACAAAATCCTAGGAAGCTTGATGATAGAAGCAAAAAGGGAATTTTCTTGGGATTTGATAAAAATAGTCCAGCTTATGCTGTATATTTTCCTGATACTAAAAATGTCTTGAAAGTAAGAATTGTCAAATTTACTCAATCAGTCAAATTCAAATATGATGATAATAATATTCATGATGTTGTAGATGAAAATGATTACATGCTTATTCCTTTAACCAAACCACAAGAAAACACAATACCAAATGCAGTAAATCCAACTGCTGATTGTGACCCTGAATACCAAGAGCCTGAACCCACTCTTGATGAAAGTGTGAACCCAAGTCAATCAGATACTGACGACACTGACACAAACACTAATTGTGAAAGAGACCCAAGAAGAATGAAAAAGAAGCCTAAGTATTTAGAGGACTATGTTGTTAATGATGAAATTGATCATTATTTGAATGCTACTACCCATTATTGTTATGCTATTCATGACATACCAAAATGCTATAAGGAAGCTATATCTAGTGTTTCATCTGAGAAATGGCAAAATGCTATGATTGAGGAAATAGAGACTTTGAATGAGAATGATACTTTTGAATTAACTCCTTTACCTCCAGGCAGGGAAGCAGTGGGGGGAAGATGGGTCTATGCTATTAAAGAAAATCAATCAGACCAAATTCAGTATAAAGCTAGATTTGTGGCAAAGGGATATTCTCAAGTGCCTGATATTGACTATACAGAAACATTCTCACCCACAGCTCGCATGACCTCAATCAGAACACTATTGCAGTTAGCAGCACAAAATGATATGGACATAGACCAAATGGATGTCAAAGCGGCATTTCTAAATGCTCCTATTGATACTGAGATATTTATTGAACAACCAGAAGGTTTTGAGATAAAACATAAGAATAACAAAAATGAAAGACTTGTATTCAGATTAAAGAAATCTTTATATGGGTTGAAACAGAGTGGTCGGAATTGGAACCTTACTCTACATTCTCATTTATCTGATCAGGGATTTACTCAGTCATTGGCTGACCCATGTCTATATGTGAAAACCTATTTTGATAAACAAAATAAGAAAGAAGTCAGAATTATTCTCATAGTTTGGGTCGATGATTTACTAATAGCATCTCACAGTAAGAGTGCAATAGAAAAAGTAAAGGATAAATTAAAGTCTAACTTTAAAATGAAAGATTTGGGAAGAGTTTCTAAGTTTTTGGGAATCAAATTTGAATTCCAGCAGGATATGATTTCTATGTCACAGACAGATTATATTACAAAGTTCATAAAAAGATTTGGACTTGAACACTGTAAGCCTAGATATACACCTAGTGAAATTGATACAAATAAAGTAAACAATGAAATATGTTCTGATCAAGATACTAGAAAGTATAGGGAAATAATTGGAGGTCTCATATACATTATGACTGCCACTAGACCTGATCTTTCATACATAGTCACAAAACTGTCTCAATTCATGTCCAAACCTGATACATACCATATGATTATGGCTAAGCATGTTTTAAGATATTTGAAGGGTACAATCAACCAGAAACTACTGTTTAAGAAGACAGACCAGCCACTATCCCTATCGGGATATTGTGATGCAGACTGGGGTAGCTCAAGTGACCGAAAAAGCATTACTGGTTATGGATTCGAACTATCTGATAAAGGCCCATTGATTTCATGGAAATCAAAGAAACAGCCAACGGTGGCTTTATCCTCATGTGAAGCCGAATATATGGCTTTAGCTGCTGCTACACAGGAAGGAAAATTTTTGAAAGCCTTGTTGAATGATATGTTTGACTTTGGTATCAACAAATTTACTCTATATTGTGACAACCAAGGTGCTATGGCACTAGCAAAGAACCCGGTTCAGCACCAAAGGTCAAAACACATTGATTTAAGATTCCATTTTATTAGAAATGAGATGATGGATGATAAGCTGCAATTGATATATGTTCCATCTGATAAGAATTTGGCAGATGTGTTTACTAAACCAGTTAGCAAATTTAGAAATACAAACTTTCTTGATCTTTTAATGGGGAAATGAATAATAATAATATTGTTCATTCTAATCTATATTCACATTATTATTCTTTATTATGCTCTCTTAACTTGAAGAAAATCAAGCTTGATTATCAATAAACTATTTTTTATTTTATTTTGTAATTTGTAATAGATAGGTACATAAATTTTCATTGTCCTATTCCTTTTTATTTTTATTAGTCTGTTGCTTGATTAACCAACATTTCATTAAAGTTAAATAAATCAGTTAAATAACCTTTTTTTTAATGATAGATTACACATCACATTTCTCTTTTCTTTAATTTAAATGTCAAAGGATATGATGTGTAACATAAAGGTATATATATATATATATATATTATATTTTAAAGCTAGATTAAATCAAGTGGGGGTGTTAAGATAATAATTTAATCTTTTGCTTAATACATTATTATTATTTTGATTGGAAGTCTATGTGGAATCATTACACTTTGTTTGCTATTGTATTGTTACTTCCTATTTCCGGGTATGATTTGTCTACTTTCACTTTTCTTTTTATCCTGTCGACATGGCAGACGTTCCTGTTCATTAAAAACATATTAAACTTATCATCTGCCTCCATCGCGTTTATCCTTTAATTATAAAGATGGCCAAACATATTTTAACACCACCCACCCCCATTTGTCACTTTAAAAATACTCATATGATTTGTTGGAATGATGGGGTGGTGGTAATAGTAGTACTATTGGTCGAGATGATGGTGTGCTGGTAGTTGTAGTACTCATAAGTAGGATGCTGTGGTAGTGGTTTTAATAGTGGTGGTAGGGATGATGTGAGGTGGTTCAAGTTCCAAGTCTATAAGATGCAAAAGGCACACTGTGCCCATCACTACAAATCTCATATACATAAATAAATCACACCTCACTTATCCTGTCACTCAATTCATTCAATCCTCCCGGTGTTTTTGTATATGTGGATAACGCGTTGAAATGATGTTGTGTCTGTAATGTCTATTATGTCATGTGGTAGTTTGTTCCAGTCATGAATTGTTCAAGGGAAAAAGCTGTATTTGTATGTTTGTTCTTGTAAATGGCTGGTGGAATTTGTTGGTGTGATGAAGCCTGGTCGAGTATCTGTGTTTTTAATTGTTAACGTAGATTGAAATGCTTATGGCTGAGTGTTTGCTTTTGACTGTTTTGTGAAATGGATGTATGCGCACTTTCTCTCTACGAGACTGGAGTGTTGGCCATCTTAGTGTGTCTAGAGCTGCTGTCACACACCCCGGTTCTGTCTTGTGGCACATCTTGCAGCTGATCTCTGAATGTTTTGAAGGCCTTTGTCACAATATGGTGAATATGATGTTCACACTGCAGGGTGTTATTTAAGTGGACTCCAAGGTACGCTATACTTATACTATTTACATGTTTAAGTGTTTGGTCTAATATTTTGTAGTCAAAACTCAATGTGTTTTTCATAGTGGAGATTGACATCAAAGAGCATTTTTCAGGATGGGAATTCATTTGCCACATGTTTGACCACTGTATCAGTGTGTCTAAATATGACTGGAGAATCTTTGCATCGTTATGATCTTCTATCGTTCTGAATCATCTGACTATCATCTGAGAATAGTTTGAGATTTGTTTCATAAGATAGATTTTTGCCCAAGTCATATATAAAAAATGAGGAAGCAAAGGGGTCCCAATACAGCTCCCTGCAGCACTCCAGATAGCAATCTGCATTTTTCTCCTGTTTTTCCATCAAGCACCACTTCTTGTGTCCAGTCACACAGCCAATCTTGAACCAATTATGTACTAGCTGGGACCTGTTACATATTCCGTAGTATTTTAATTTCTGAATGAAGCTGTTTGTGAGGTACAGTATAAAAGGCTTTTTAAAAGTCAAGTACTATTAAATCTGTGTTTCCTTTCATCTAATGCTTTTGTTATTTGTTCATCAAGTGTATTGATGAGTTGGGTCTCACATGATCTACCAGGGATGCCACCAGGCAAATTTAAAAAAGCCTGAAAACTTGCGCGGACGAGATACAAATCAACGTCAAGGGCTTTGTAGGGATTTGAAAAATATCAAATTTGGAATATTGTTTCAGTACTTATTATTGCAATTGAGAGCAAATAACACACAAAAAAAAAAGGAGACTTGACAGTTTTCAAATTAATCAAATAAGGTGCTGAAAACAAAATATATAGACAAATTAATATCAATAGCTATCAGGACTGGTCACATAAAAGGAGAAAATTTTTCATTGTGAAGATCATTACCCACCCATGCAACCATAACCTATAAATTTGAACTTAATTTAAATTCACTGAGATGCGATCCAAATAAGTCTCGCAGCAATTTCTGACACGACTCGGAGAATTTCAAAAGTTGAAAGTGTAATTACATTTGGTTGTTGTAGTAGGGATGATGATGTGGTGGTGGTTGTAGTAGTAGTGGTGGTAGGGATGATGTGGTAATGATTATAGTAGTACTGGTCGTATGGATGATTGTGTGGTGGTGGTTGTAGTAGCTGTGGTAGGAATGATGATGTAGTGGTAGTTGTAGTAGTAGTGGTGGTAGGGATGATGTGGTGTTATTTGTAGTAGTAGTGGTGTTAGGGATGATGGTGTGGTGGTGGTTGTAGTAGTGGGAGAAGGGTTGATGATGTGGTGGTAGTTGTAGTAGTAGTGGTGGTAGGGATGATGTGGTGTTATTTGTAGTAGTAGTGGTGCTAGGGATGATGGTGTGGTGGTGGTTGTAGTAGGAGTGGTGGTAGGGAGACTATTGCACAGGTGTCAAAATATGACATAAGACATAATGGTGATTTTGTGGTTTTGAGGGAAATGTTTGACACGGCAAATTCAGCGGAAAATTATGAAAAATTCTCAAAATCACTGTTTATTTATCAAAATTTTTAAAAAGGAGGAATTGTGATGGGTATGGGTGGAGATAAACTACCATTTAGGTGCCCAAATATTCGACCGGCGGTGATAGCCCAAATTATTCACCCGGCGAAAAAGTTCTGGCTCAAAGCTCGATCGCGATTTTTTTCTTCTTCTTTAAACAAAAAAATTTTTTTTTGGGGGGGGGGGGGGGGGGGGGAATAGTGACGACGGACAAAAAACGGAGGTTGCGTATTAAAACCTGCTGGTGGTAAAAAAACCGGATTTCCGGCTAAAACCGGCATCCCTGATCTACCCTTCCAAAAACCTTGTTGGTAGTCAACTAATATCTGATGGTGGTCAAAATGATCCATAATGCTGTGAAATAGAATATGCTCAAGTCCCTAGCAAGTAACAGATGTAAGTGAAACAGGCCTATAATACGAGGTCAAATGAGGTTGCGGTAGTTTTGGTGGATGATGATGTGGTGGTTGTAGTAGTAGACGTGATAGGGATGATGATGTGTGGTTGTAGTAGTTGTGGTAGATATGATGATGTGGTGGTGGTGGTAGTAGTAGTGGTGGCGGTGGTAGGGAGGCTGGTGTGGTGGTGGTGGTTGTAGTAGTAGTAGTAGTGGTGGTAGGGATGATGATGTGGATGTGGTTGTAGGTGTAGTAGTAGAGGTGGTAGGGATGATGGTGTGGTGGTGGTTGTATTAGTTCTTGTTTGTAGTAGGGATGAAGATGATGTCGTGGTGGTTGTTGTAGTAGTAGTGGTGGTAGAGATGATGATGTGGTAATGGTTGTAGTAGTATTGGTGGTACGGATGATGATGTGATGGTGATTGTAATTGTAGTAGTTGTGGTAGGCATGATGATGTGGTGGTGGTTGTAGTAGAGTAGTAGTCCTTAGTGGTGGTATTCTAGTAGTAGTGGTGATAGGAATGATGGCCTGAATGATGATGTGGTGGTTGTTGTAGTGGTTCTGGTAACTGGTAGGGATGATGATGCAGTGGTGGTTGTAGTTAAGTAGAGAGGTGGGCCTTTGGCCTACCAACCTCCGCTGCACGTCCAACTCGCCTTGAGCATGCATTCACGTAAAATATAAAGATTTTTTTTAAAAACCTACCTCTGTTTCAAAAACTAGCATCTTTCAACTTTCTAAGAAAATTTTGATTTTTCAGAACTTTAGTTCGTTAAAAAAATACCGGCCAATCTGACCCGTTGAGTCGAATGAAAACGAAATTTTGTTGATTACACGGTTCAAAGGAAATGTCGTAAATAAGCTTTCATGGACTTCCTGTGTTGTTTTTACAGTGTCACGTGACCTTTTTGAGAAATTTGTCGTCTGCTACAAATAATTAGACCGGTAGGGGGTAGATATTTTCGTTGGCGAAGAGAAAAAGTGAGTATTATTTCTTGGACTTGTAGAGAGGCCTAGGGTCCACCAGCAGTCAAGTTGATTGAATAAAAGAAAAAAAGGCCTTTTTTATCCGCCGCCACCACCACCGTGAGAGTGGAGGGGGGGGAGGTGCATGCCGACGAGAGGGAGACGTGTCGATTGGTGACCTTGGTGACGTAGACATCTCAAGGATGCTGGCAGTTGCAGTTGCAGGTGTTCTTAACCCCTTAACAGCGAAGCTAATTTTTTGCTTTTAGATAGTAGTTTGCTTTTATCTTTATTATTGTTAACGGGGAATACAGCGTTTCCACCAAGAGAGTAGTCAGACTATCGCAACTCGGACTTCAATTGTCTATAATAGTTTTGCCGTTACTTGTCTTTTGATGATAGAAGATTTGGTGTTAGGTCAAAGATCGAATTTCGCCGCTAAAAGGTTGCATTGCTACTGGGTGTGCTCTTCCCCCCTACCCACCTTTTTTTTCTTCTTTTTTTTTCACCATAGTATTGTTGATTGCTGCTATTTCCTTTTTTATGATTAGCAAGTGCCGTAGGAGTCTCACTGGATGCAGGAGTACTGCAATTAACCCTTTGCCAGTGACACTGATTTTTTTGTTTTTCAAATAATAGTCTTCATTTATATTATTTTTTAACGCAGAAAAAACAAACGTTTCCACCATAAGAGCAGTAAGAATATTGATAAAAAGCGCTTTGAGCACGTTGGGTGGATATTGCTCTATATAAAAGCTCAAGTTTTTAAATTGTAATTTGTTTTTTGTCTTTTGATGAAAACGGTAAGATTTTATTTTTGGTCCAAGTAAGATTGATATTCGCCTTTAAAAGGTTAAGTTGTTTTGTTTTTTCAGTTTTTTTGTTTGTTTTGTTTTTCAAATGCGGATACGCTGCTTCTTCCTTTTTTTCCTCAACTGGCAAGCTATCGCCGTACTTACCCGCATGGCTTGCACACACAAAAGGATACATCTAAGTCACAAAACCTTACATCCAGGTCACAAAATCAGACAACTAGGCCACACATCAAGACATCTCTGTTTCGTTTGTTCCAAGATAGCAAAACAAACCAGACGTCTTGGAGTTCGAAAAAGCTTTCCATAAAATATTTGGTATTTGCAAGACCCCCAGAAACCAATTCCCTATACGGCGGAAAACAGACTCGATCTGAAATCATCTACTTTGACAGGCCCATTTTTGTCAATTTTCATCTTTTATCTACAAATAAGTGTCATATGTCATTTTAAAGCTTGAAATATGAGGATTCAGAATTTGTAAATATTATGAGCGGGAGACGATTATGCAACTTTTAAAAGTAGGTCAATTAACGGTGACCCTGATTAACATGGAAATGCAAAATGAAAAGAAATGTTAACAATTTGAAGTGAAAAATGACTCAAAATACACGTACACAGGTCCACTTTTAAAAAAAAAATAACAAACAATATTTTTTTGTACTTTGTATTGAAACTAACTTTATTATACAACAAGGGGGATAATTACATGAGACAAATAACGAAAAAATATTTTTTTTAGTATTTTAAACTTTCATTTCAACTTTAAAAAAAAAAATGGGTCCTTGTTTTCAATTGTATTGTCAAAATGGGCGACAACAACCCAGGAATAGGTGTCTGGAGGATCCTCTTTTACCAATCACACACTCTGCTCTGCACATACACATAAATAAATTGTCCCGCTATTCCTTGGGAGAACTGCACGGTGAAACTCCCTCTCCTCCAGTACCTGGTATAAAAGTAAAAGCAATATATAAAGACATGGTTGATGACAAAAGCACTGCTTTAAGGATATTTGATTTCCACTGCTTTAAACATTTTTGATTACTCTCTTGAGAAAATAAGGCTTATAATTGCGCATACGAAAGGTGTTTTTAAGAACAAATACTCACACTTATAACTGTTGTTTGCTACACCACAGAGGTTCAAGTGTGGGGACATGAAATGATTTAGCATATGAATCTATAAAAAGATATATATAAATAAGACTAAAATCTGATAACAAATTTTTTTTTCTGGAACATCTTGGCAAGTCGTACAGCATTTTTTCCTTTCAACATGTAATTCAGTACTTAGTTGCTATTACGGATTTTATCCATATCGGTTAGCAAATTCACAGTTGTGGAGTAATATCTCTCAAGCCTGTGTATCTTGTATTGTAGCTAATCAAAATTTTCATACTGGATAAAATGCTTTTAGATCAGATGGTCAGATTCCAACGCTGCATCCTCCCTAAAAGCAGAGTGAATGTTGTGGTGACACGAAAATTCTGAGATAAGAGAGCGAATCAATATATTTAATATTAAATGTTTACAAATTCAATTGATTAGCAATTTGTGTTCTTAAACAGCTAGAAATGTTCAGATTTGTACTTACATTGAAATATTCAGCATAGGTTACCAAAGTTTACATTTATGAACTGTATATTCATCACCAATGTCCAAGTTTACACATTTCAGAATTTCTGGTGCCCATGCAGATGGTGCCCACGCAGGTGACACCAAACTTTATTTTGCTCAAAAAAACTTTTTCAAAAATTTCAAGCCAAAAATCAAAGTTTAAAACACAAAATCAGAGCAAGATTAATGTCTCCAATCAATTTTCAAACACTTTCTTTCATAATTAATAATAAAATAGGATATTGAAATTTGGTGCACGGGCAGAAAATTGAAGACACGAAATCTCCCATACCCCATTATTCACTCTAAAAACAACTAATAATGTTAATTTTTTTTGTTTTGTTAATTTTACAAGTTTCCTAGAACTAATTTTAGTCAGTTGAACACATTTTTAGTTAAAAATTTCAAAGCTTGCCTGATATATAGAATTAAGTTTCCTTTGTCACATTGGAGACACGAAAATAACGCGATTACATAATATGCAGGAAATAACTTATAAACAAAGATGGAAATAATTTTTTAAATTTTTAAATCATACAAATTGTAGTTAATACATCTAACTTTTGTTAAAAACAAAACATAAAGTTAACTTTAAATGGAAACTGTTGATTCACTTACCTCATTTGATCCATTCTAGAAACGAAAGTAAAACCTTCGTGTCTTCAAAACGCCACTTTCCCTCGGTAAAAAATCATTAAAAAATATAAAGGAGCAAAATTTCACCACCATTTTGCTACCACAGCTCCAGGAAGAGTTGATCTATCAAAAACAGCAACTATAATCACCGAATCTCAATTAGATTTTGATTTATTGTGTGGCCCATGCAGAAACTGCTTTTCCTGTCATTATTGTGTTTTCCGCCATACAGCTCTTGTGCACGGTTACTTATGACCTTGATTTCTTTCGTACCCACCCCCCAAAATCCCACTTATTGTGTGGTATAGGCAGAACATAGTAAATAGCTGGACTGCCACATGCGTGACTAAATTGGCCAAAGAGAGAATCTATACTTTGGCATTAGACACCCATTACCTGATGTCTTGGTTTTTAATCCTAGCCTAGTGAGAGAGAGAAAACAAAACAATCATCGAAGTGGTTATTTGTACTACCACTACAAATAGCGAAAACTACCGCTTTTCACTATTTGTACTCCCAGAACTCTTATGTGTTTAAAGTTGCAAACCACCGCTCCTTTACCTATTTGTAGCTACCTACTCCCAGCACTCTTATCATAAGAGTCTTATGCGTTTAAAGTTGCATTTGTGAGCTATCAAGGACCAGCCGACCCCAGCCTCCACTTTTCGCGGTCTGTCTTTGAGAAGTGTGAAGCAAAGAAAATGGCCCTCTCGGTAAACGAGACATTCTCATCTTTTCTCCAATTTGAAAACATTCGAAAATGAGAATAATGTACTTTTTATTAAAAAGTCAACAAAGAAGGTAAGTAAACTAGATACGACAATTTTTTTCCTTAATTAAGTGGCAACTCATTTCTCGTCATTCTCACTCTAACTCTATCAACTAAGAAGAGTACACCACCTCAAACATTTGTCAGTTCATATCTTTGCTTGCATGAGGTCTATTTTCATTTTGAAAAGTTCAAAGTGAACAACTAAATGACGCCGATTCAGTGGTGTATTTGGTCTATCTTCATGTGAATAAATATTTTATTATTGACTTTTCCAAAATTCCAATCGGCCATTCATTTGCATGTCGTGATCTATTTTTCCTTGATTTCAGCTGTCTCAGCTCTAAACTATACTTTTCTTTCTCAAAATAATTCATTTTCTGTTTGCAATGTATTACAGAGATGTTGATTTACCACATGTAAAAATTTGAAAGTTGTATCTGAAGCTGTTTCTGAATTATACGTGATTATCCATTGGGATGCTGTGCTTTTGTCACATTTTTTCCTATTAATTAGAGATTTTCCACCACATAAACGGTCATAACTTTTTAACCAGTTGAGACAGAGCGATAATTTTTCACTCTAGTTAATGTTTCACTACCCTTTATTTTTCTACGCTAAATTAATACCCATAGCCACTATTTTGAAAAATTCTTGCAAGTGCCTACTAAGAAGTTAAAGAAGAGGGTTGAACTTGAACCTGAACATGCTCCTTCTTCTTCTTCTTCTACTAATAACTACAACTAGATAGGTACTACTCCTCTCCTGACTGATCGGAACCGTTTAAGAAACTAAATTACGGGTTCCACCGGCGCAGCTCTCTAGACTTCCAGTCCCCCAGTGCCCAGTATGGGCGGGAGACCTTACCCCCGATGTTCCTCGAGCCTCGAGGTAGTTTCACTTTATAATTGTTTTAGCTTTTGAACTGTGGATCTTTTGTCAAACGTTTTATTTTAATTTTTCAAATTTAGTAGCACTTTAAAGGTCTGCGTTAGGTATAGCTCTGCTGTACTGTAACTGTAAGAGCGTAAGAATAACATGGTAAAAGTACTGTAAAAGTATGCTGATGACGGATGAAAATGATATTGACAATGAAATTATAATAAAAGAAGAACAATAGAACTTATAATCAAATCAATAAAGAAGCTTTAAAAAAATGAAATTTAAAAGAAGTAAGAAAAAACTGCCTCAAGAAGTGAAAAAAATTGTCCCTGTTGTTGAGATGTGAAGTGGACATAATCGTGTCTGTTAAGAATTAGAAGAAATGAAAGATGCCACTTTTTATTTTAAATGTAGATTGCACATTAGCAGAACACTAAAAAAAAAAGTAAAGAAAGAAAATCCAATGTGGCAACTTGGTTGCTAGTGAAAAAAGTAAAATTACTCCGCTCAGCATTGCTGCTGGTGTGATGTCTAGTGTTAGTTAGGTGTCACTATATTAGAGTGATATCTTGTTACTTCATATTTTCATTTTAAAACCTGTAGAACAACTTGATTGATTTGTAAATTTCCTTATATGACCATTGTTTTAGTTTTCCGCAGCCATTTTAATTCAATTTGAAATATTGAAAGGTACTGGAGAGGAGTCTTAGCGGGGGTTTTTTTTTTTGTCTGTTAGTTTTAGTTATAGGTCATAGTGCAGGTCCAAGTGTTGGAAATGTACAATGTTTTATTTTTTATTTTAAGGTTAGTTGAAGGAATACTTTCCTTAGCTCAAGGAATGTGCAGAAGACCTCCCCTATTTACTACTTACTACTACTACCCAAGTACTAATGCTAGACTACTTCTTCCGCCACCTCACTCCTAAACGGACTGACACCACAAGCAACTGATATTATTCTCTCTCTCTCTCTGAGTGTGTATCTGTCTGTCTATTTCTGCCCATCTCCCCTCTTTTTACTAATTAGTTTGTAGGTGTTTGGCAAATTCTCAAGAACAGCCAAGATATATGCGGCTGTGTGGCACTCACTTCCGGATTGGAAGGTCCTGGGGTCGAGCCTCATCAAGGACTCACATTCTCTCACTGTACTCATGTGTATGATTTCCTATCCGCTAAGAGCGTTGTCTGTCAGAAGAAAAACGTCGCCTAACGTTCTACTTGTTACGTGTTGCTGCTAGTCATGGATCCTTTGTAAAGTGCTTTGAGCATGTTTGGTGGATATTGCGGCTTATGAAAGCTCAATTCTTTTTTTAATATTTATATATATATAATAAAGATGCAGGATGATGACGGGCATGCGCTACTTTATGATGTAGTATAAACCATTCCTAATATATGATTTTGCTAAATAGGCCTACACTCAAATTTTACGAGTGTATCTGGTGGCAAATATTAGACACTCGTTGCCACTGTGATTTTGATGAAACTTGGCTTATACACAGATACATGAATTTTCCTAATACGGCTTCAAACATGCGATCTGAACTTCAATTTATAATGAAGTAATTTTTCTCAAATGACAGCTTGATTGAATGTGACAAGATCCTTTTACTTAATACAATTCAATTTAGTGTGGTCTGTAGTTGTTTGCCTAATATTAGAATGCACAGAATTTGAATTTTTATTGACTTTAAATATTGAAAACAACATGCCTTTGGCTTTCCATTTGTGCCATTCAGCTTTTGACCTAGTCCCTGATTTGAGTACCACGTCACAAATTTAAGTTCTTCGAGAAAACTCTCGACTTACTTTCTTATTCTTCTAACGTACTGAACTGTAACACCTTTGTCTCAGTTGGAGAAAATATTGCAATTTTTAACTTAATATTTAGGTGTTTATGTTATGATCTTTTATATTATTCCGTGTTTTTCAGCTTCCATCATATCACCCTGAGGAAAGTTGGCTAATTTATGACTTTTGTGTCTATGAATGCAAGCAGGGCAAAAAGCAATTGACTTCAAGCAAAGGAGTTCGCCCTAACCAGAGGTAGGAGGTTGTTTTTGGACGGGGGCAGGAGGTGTTTTTTTACTTTTACATATTTAAAAAAAAATGAAAATATTATATGCACAAGGTTATAATATTTCAGCATAACTCGGAAGTAAATTATCACCATCAGCTTTTCTATCTTGATTGCCAAGACAATTTTAATAAAGCAATCAAACTGATTCTGAATTTTAAAACATCCAGAGGAAGAGGCAATGTGTGCCTATCTGCAGCTCATTTACAGTCTTCAGTGGGCGGGCTGCACGATGTAATGCAGCAAGACAATAGTTCAACTATTACCAGAACAGTTTTAAAAAGTGAAAGACTTGATTTGTTCAAAAAATCTGATTGCGCTAGATTAGTATTATTATTGAATGTCTTATTAAGATTTATTTTCAATTGCTCTATAATCTGCATGTTGAAATCCTTCACAATTGAGGTATGCAAGTGACAACGCTATTATTTTATCATACTATGTTGTGGATAATTTTATTATTTTGTAATAAAAAGTTTTTCTTACCATACAGGACTCTGAAATTAATACTGGCTTCTGAGGGTTACAGGGGCTAATCACAACCATGAAAATCACCCATGCGATAAATTGGTAAGACTCATTCATTTTATACTTATTTTCCATCGACATTTTGTCCCTGCAGTTTTTCGCTGCCGAAAATTTTACACTTGACAGCAATTAATTGCAAATTCTATTTTAGTCGCAATTAGACTCAATTTTTTTTATAAATATGTATTATTTTTTCTTTTCTTGTTACTTTATATTTTCAGTACTTAATTGTCCCTCCTCCCTCCCACTATTGAGTGTAATATATAGTAATAGATTAGTTAGGTAAATGCACTGTTGACACCAGGACCAAATGTTTAAAGAACAACAGCCATTCCAACTCATATTTTATTACGATACATTCAAGGTGGCGCACTGAGATGGAGAGATGATGACCAGCTTGTGACAAAATTGACTGTTCCAGAATTTGTATTTTTTTTTTATTAAAAAAAAAATTTCTTGGAAGGGTTCTGGGCAGAGAGTTCACATTTTTCTATCCCTTATATTTGTTTTCCCTTTCCATGTTGCTCCCTGTCTTTGTTATGGATTAAGATTGCTCATTTTTTTCCTGGTCCTTGCGGGGGTCTTTAGTTGGGAGGCAGACAGTCAAATACAGTACCTTTCTTCTTGAGATGATTTTTTATACTGTAAATCATCTCTCTGTTATGTACTGTTATAGGTTTTGAATATTATTGCATTATGTAAATGTTTTAGCAGGATCCTTTGCTTGTGTCTCGGTGAGACTTTGAGGTAATGTCAAAATTGGTACATCTTTGAGGTGCTCGTGAAATCTACTGTTCCCTATTTATTGAATCAGTCACCATATCATCATCCTTTTTATAGTGTTGTAAGCGCTATTAAGTCCTGTAAGACAATATAAGCAGATCTAGGTGGTGGTATTTTTTTGGGTCTTTTTTTTTTTTTGTCTTTGTTTTTTTTTTTGTTCCAGATAAGGAATTTTAAGATTTGATGGTTGTCCATAGACTTTTCAAAATAAAATTTGACTTTGACTATGAGTACGATGCAGTTATAAGTGCTTGATTTCTGAAGACTAATTATAAATGGTGACCACTCTATTGCGTTTTTGTATGCCATGAAAATGTTACAAAGACAATGAAGCGACGTTTGTTGGGAATTCTGCAGTCATTCATTTAACCCTTGAATTTGATGAGCGCCTGTTGCATTTTAGTTCATTCAAGTATTTTAGAGTGACAAACACAACTCGTGCATTATGGGTTTATATGCAGATTTTTGTCTTTAAATTGTCAATAAAAAATAAAATGCTTTTTATTGTTTTGTTAGCTGGCAGGTCTGAATTGAATGCTATTGCATACAATTTTGTACTTTTAATCTTTTTTCTTTTTACATTTAGCCATCCTCACTTTATCCGGAGAATCGCCTGCCCTCGTGAATGAGACAGTGAAGGCTATGGCTAAAACAAAGGTGTCCACAACCCAACTTAGGCAATACATTCAATCAAGCCAAGGATAAAATGTATTGCCTAAAGATGTCGAAGATTTGCAGCGGAGATTGTTCAAGACTGATATTGACAGGACGGACGGTGAGACGGTACAGGAATTACTGAGAGAGATAGAGGAGGAAGGAGGTGTAACAAAGTTCAGTGTGAATGAGGATGTTGGTTTTGAGTATTTGTTTTAAGTAACGGGAAGAATGAGGCGTGATTTGAGTGTTTTTTGTGATGTGTTTGTTATGGATGCAACATACAAAGTAAATCGATATTTGTATCCACTTGTGAATATTATGTGCATAGATGATGAGGGTCATGGCGGGCGAAAGACTGGAAATCCATGACCAACCTGAAACTGACATTGTACCAGTATGACGTGTGACAAATACACAGGAAGGACTGTATCGAATTGTATCTTCAGTGACAAACAGGATCAATAGCTTATTTCAAGTTATGGTAGAACATCAGTTTCTGCAAAGAATCTCCCAGTTGGAACAATTTTTGACTATTGTCTCTGAAGATAAAGACTTTGACATTGTTGACATGACTGACTTAATACAGACAAATCCCCATTCTAACCCTCTTTCTGACTTTTCAGAGACACCAGACATTGTAAATGCACGTACTGACCAGACCCCACAGACATTATAAATACACACTCTGCCCAGACAGAGACCACAGAAGTTATGGACACACCGACTGACCAGACAGAGACCACAGATGTTATGGACACACAAACTGACCAGACAGAGAGACCAAAGACGTTATGGACACACAGACTGACCAGACAGGGACTCCAGATAACAGAGACATGCGACCATAAAGATGCCCTTGACACGACAGAGACAGTTAGACTGCGAAATTTTTCAAATGTGACTCTACACAGGAAATTTCATACAGAATTCCCTTAATACATTTACTCATTGTCCATTTGTAAAATTTATTTTCATGTAATAAACCACCAAAAAAGTAAATTTTTAACGTGGGTGGGGGCTGTCACGTTACTGTAGAACGAGCTTAAGTCTCAATGGGATATTAGCTTTAGGCAACCACAAGTTGGTATTTTTCAAACCTGTTGCTATGCTATCTTGTGATGACAATGTCTCTCAGTCGCCAAACGTCACTAGCTATCCTTCACATAATGCAGGGTTGATTGTGTGAAGTACGTTTGGGGCCGGAAGATAGCAAGGCATAGTGCAGGCTACTGTACTGTGTCAGTCCGTGAACGGGTGACCAATTCATAGTACAGAGAAGGCAAATCTGTTACTATATGTCCCAATAAAAATATAACACAGAGAAGGCAGAAACTGTGTTATACAGGTCGGTACAGAATAAAACAAATATAACACAGGAGACCAAACACTGTGTTGTAGAATATCAAAATTTCAAAGGTGGTCGGTCAGTGACGAAATAAAAAGGGACATTATAAGTCGTAATATCACATCCCAATAAAAGCGTGTGACAGTAAAAAGGTGCCCGTTAACAATTGAGTCGGTCAAGTCTCTATCCAGATTCAAAAGGATAGTGCAAAGTCCTGTATGTAAAACAAATTTGAGAAGCATGGTTGTTCTCAATACTTGTTGGGTCGTGATCGGTATAGAGTGAAGTAGTGTTCATGCTACACATCTTCACGAAATATCAGAGCAATGCTGTGTCAAGATTACAGAGGAGCAAGAAGACAAGATTTGTTTGTGTGTCTTTATATGTTACGGAATAGGTACATTTTGGTTGTCAAAACTTTCATTTTTATTTTGACATTTTCTTGATCTTTTAAAATAAAATTATAATTTAATTTAATCAACAGACTTGTTTAATAATTTAAAGATATAGTTTTTTGTGGGGACCTTTTGTAAAATCATTAGTCTGATTGTAGTTGTAAATTTCTTTATATTCTAATGTCATAAAATCAGTGACACCACTGAATTCCTACCAGCGCTTTTACTCACTGAGTCCCTACCACCAGCGCTATTACTCACCCAGTCCCTACCACCTGGGCGGGGTTCCTGACCTCCAAATGTGGGCAGGGGGGTTCATACTGTGTCTTCTATCCCCTTATATCTGTTTTCCAACATGCTTTCTGTCTTTGTCTTGGAATGAGATTACTTGGTTTTGTCCTGGTCCTGGCCGGATCCCCTGGCTGAGAGGGAAGCAGTCGAATGTATAGTTAGTTTTGGGAGATGATATTTTTTTCATTGTAAATCATCTCTCTGTTATGTACTGTATTATGTTTTATTTACATATTATATTTGATTTGTTAACATTTGAGTGTATTCCTCTTAGTCGGGACCTGTGCTTGTGTCTGGATGAGACTTTTAGGTGATCTTAAACTGAGTACTTTGATGGTGTGCTCTTGGAATCTACATCTGTTTCCCATTTGAACAAATTCCCCTTTGTCTTACCTTTTCTTGGGTGCTTTAATTGAATTCTATAACTTTTTACTATCCCATTTCTTCCTTTTTACTGGCGCTGATATGACCTTAATGTGTTGCAAGCGCCGTAAAACCCTCAAAAACAAAATAAATACACAAACAGTCCCTACCAGCAGCGCTTTTACTCATTGAGTCATAGAGCTTTTACTCACAGAGTCCCTACCACCAGTGCAATTACTCACCGAGTCCCTTCCACCAGCGCTTTTACTCACTGAGTCATAGAGCTTTTACTCACCGAGTCCCTACCACCAGTGCTATAACTCACCAAGTCCCTACCACCAGTGCTATAACTCACCAAGTCCCTACCACCAGCGCTTTTACTCACTGACACTGTCCCTACCACCATGTGCTATTACCGAGTTATAGAGCTTTTACTCACTGAGTCCCTACCACCAGTGCTTTTACTCTTCGAGTCCCTACCACCAGTGCTATTACCGAGTCATAGAGCTTTTACTCACTGAGTCCCTACGACCAGCGCTATTACTCACTGAGCCCCTACCACCAGCGCTATTACTCAGCGAGTCATAGAGCTTTTACTCATCGAGTCCCAACGACCAGCGCTTTTACTCACTGAGTCCCTACGACCAGCGCTATTACTCACTGAGTCCCTACCACCAGCGCTTTTACTCGTTGAATCCCTATCACCAGCACTTTTACTCGCCGAGTTCCTACGACATGGCTATTACTGAGTCCCTAACCAGTGCTAATACTATTAGCCACCAAATCCCTACCACCAGGGGGGACAATATAAGCTCAGATTAGACCCCAAAAATTCTTACAGTGATGCAGAAAAAAACAACGAACAGATCTCTTTCAAATTTACACAAAATGTTTCTTACAACAAGATGGATAGGTTTAGCAATAGTCTTGAAAATAAATTTTTCAGAATTTTTTTTCGATTTCTTAGTGAAAATTTGGTGTGACATGACAGGAAAAAAAATTGATTTAAAAATTCATAAAACTGCTAAATTTTTGTTTAGCCCAAAACCCAACCATCATGATGCAAAACACATCATAAGAAAAATTCTGACCAAATTTGAAGACAATCTGATGGGAAACAATCCAGATGTGAATGTTAGAAAATCAGAGAATGACGCACAATGAAATTTTGAGAAAATGAAAAATTTGTCTTTAATTTGATAATAAAGCTAATTATGCAGACAAAGGCCAACATTCATCAAGTATAACCAATATGGAACAAGAAAACAGTAATATTTTATAAATTGATCAAATTCTGAAAAAAATTATAAACGATTCGCTAACCCATACCTCTAAGAAAAAAAATTGCGAAATAATTTAATATCTGCTGTTATTCACCAAAAAATTACTTTAGTGGTCAAATATGCTTTATAGTTCTAAAATTCTTTAATTATATCTCATGAACTAATAATGTAATGTATAATTTGATGCTAAACACCAAAAATAACAATTAAAAAAAAAACTTTTTTAAGGGGCAACATAAGCTAAAATTAGACGTAAAACCCTAAAATTTCTAACATACATGCACCAAAAACTAGCATAAAAATTTCTTTCAAATTTAAACACAATGTTTCTTTCATAAATAGCTATATCATGAAAACTCTTGGAATAATTTTTTTAGAATTTTTATTTGATTTCAACTGAAAATTTAGCGCGGATCGACAGGAACAAATGAATTTTAAAATTTATAAAATTGCTAAATTTTAATTTACCCCCAAACACTTACATCATGATGTTTTTTTTTTGTTTGTTTGTTGCTTTAGGTCTCTTCCAACACAATTGAGGTTATATGAGAGACTGCTGAAACAAAAAAACAAGCAATCTAACAAAAATAGTACAAATGTCAATCAAAATCATAACCTAAAGATATCATCATAAGCTAAATTATAAATAACCAAGAACAAACAGGCAGAGGATTTACAGGAAAAAAATATCCCCTGTCAAAAATACAATCACAAACCAAAGAAGCAGGATAGGCTAGTAAAGAGAAGAAGAAACGACATCACTATCGGATCGTACACCCATGCGAACATCATAGGTATATGATTCAAGGATGATGCTCCCATCCAACCACCCTCACATCATGATGTAAAACACATCATAGAAAAGATTCTGAATAAATTTGAAGATAATTTAAAGGAAAATGATTGAGGTAGGATTGCTAGAAAATCAGACAAATGACATAAAACAGACATTTGAGAAAGCGCAAGCTTTTTCTATAATTTGACATAAAGTTAAAAGGCTGATTTTGCAGACAACTAAAAGAAATGATCCATCAAACTTTCAAAATATGACCGTAATAGGACAAGAAAACGAAAATTTTGTAGATTGATCTAAGTCTAAAAAAAATTATAATCAGTTCACTAACCCATACCCCTTAGATAAAAAAAAATGCTGTAAAATTGATTTTTTTACGCCCAGAGATAAAATAATTTTGTGGTCAAATATGATGTCATACCTTATGAATTCATCATTATAATCACAAAACCTAATTATTTACTGTATACAATAGGTTATACAGATGATTTCTAGATATATTAAATGATTTTTCAAAATATGATATGGCACGCTATCCTCATTTTTCATTTTTTTATTCTACTTGAGAGACAAGTCGTATAAAATTAGATATCTAGTCAAGTTGAACTGCAAAATCAATTCTATTTTAGACAATAAAACAGTTAAATAGTGCACTAGCTCTGAATAAAAAGCAATTTGCTTTCCCAAACCCTTGAAAATCTTACAGAAAAAGTCAACACTACTTGTTTGCCACCACTTTTTTTGTAGTTCCACAAAGAGGGTTGATCCTGCTCTGGATGGAAAAATTGAAATAAAAAAGAGACACATTTCATTAGCAATTTTTGGAAATGGCATTATTGTCATAAAATGCATTTGTCAAAGACATAGCAATTTTTAAAAAATGATCATTATTCACACCAACACACTTGAAATTTCATTGGTTTTACATCCATAGAACAAAACTCTTGGCAACAAACTATAGTCTGTCGTTAAGTTAATACATTCAGTAGTAATTCAATTCAAATGATGCTTTGCCATTTTCATTTAGAAAAATGAGCATTTATTTTATTGATCACCAATAAAAAATGTAAAGGCGCAATGGAGATTTGAAAACATTACTAACCATTGTCAAAAAGTGCATGCAGACACTCTGGTCTGCTGGCCCAGATGATGGTTTGCTGATTGATGAGTTTTGCCACAGGCAAAGGTTTGCCTCAACACACCTTGCCAGAATAGCCCTTGAGCCAGCATCTTTATGGATTGTCAGGACACCAGTAACGTCAACAGTGTTCTTTCATGTTAGCTGTCGATGAAAACAAAAAATTAAATTAAATTCACTACAGCAAAATAGGCACATACATGCCAATGCTAAAGTTTATAACAGCAACACTTCGCATGTTGAACGGGACATAACGTCTGTTAGGCGATATTACAATTACTTCGGACAGAGACAACGCAGTTAACGGCCAAGTACACATTTTACAACTGAGTCCGGTGAGAGAAAGTGAGCAAAGTGCCTTTTCCAAGGGCTCAACTATGCGCCGAGCGAGGCTCGAGCCCAGGACCTTCCGGTCCAAAAGCGAGTGTCATACCACTACGACATAGCCGTACGTAATTTTTAAAAATATAATAAAAATAATCACACTAATATAATTATCTCACATTGTCATCATCATAGGCATTTCAAAACTACTAATAATACTACCACTACAGATATCTTATCATTATAAAATTTTTCTCTCTCTCTCTCTCTCTCTCTCTCTCTCTCTCTCTCTCTCTCTCTCTCTCTCTCTCTCTCTCTCTCCATGAACATAACATACAAAACCCAATTTTCCGATATAAAAAAACAGCCCCCCCCCCCCAAAAAAAAAAGTTTTGAAAAAGTATGGACGATGTGTCGGCCATAATAAAGATAATAACAATAACTGAATGAAAAGTATTTTTTTAAAGGACCCTGAGCCTGGAATGTCGTGAGTACTCGAAACCTCTTGATCGTGATAAAATTAGCAACCTTTTGACTGGGGATCAGGGCCTTCTAAAAATAGTATCGGGCCTGTCCAACCGAATTGCGCGAGTTCTCTGCTGGGCTTAAAAGTTAAAACCCCGCGAAAGGACCCTGAGCCTGGAATGTCGTGAGTACTCGAAACCCCTTGATCGTGATAAAATTAGCAACCTTTTGACTGGGGATCAGGGCCTTCTCTGGGGATCGAACATTGAAACACCTGGTTTTAATCGCCTGACATGGAAGGATGATTTAAATTATTTGGGGGGGGGGGGGGGAATTAGTATTTCAATTTTTTTAAAACCCTGTTATTGTTATTTTTCACAAAATAAAGTAATAAAGTTAAGTAATTCGCGGTTAGCGACAAATGTGTCGTCAGCTGATGCACAATCAACAAACACACAACCCCAAAGCATGTTTAGTTATAAAAATAAGAAATGAATTAAAATGTGCATTTCGTATGCTTACCTTGTAAACTGAGTATTCTGTGACTTGAAAAGAGTGAAGAATTACCAAAGTCCGTCAAAATCAACTTGTAATAATAGTTATAATGTGATTGTGATGAGATGAAGTGGTCACTTTTTGACTTCCAGACTTCCAGATAATTCATTGTATATTGCAGTTCTATCCGTATAAAATGTTATATTTTTAGTAATTACGCAAATTCTATTTTTAGTAAGAGTACAAATAAGCTCTGGCGTTATTTGCAGTGGTAGTACAAATAAGCGTAGCCAACAATCATACATGTATCTGCAAACAACAGAACGTTTTCATTTTACATTGAGATGGGAAGGGGAAGGGATAACATTATAACAAGAGAGAGAGAGAGAGAGAGAGAGAGAGAGAGAGAGAGAGAGAGAGAGAGAGAGAGAGAGAGAGAGAGAGAGGGAGGGTGAGAGAGAGAGAGAGAGAGAGAGAGAGAGAGAGAGAGAGATGGGCGGATAGTAAGGGGGAATGGGTAAAGATGAAAGAAACAATGGGTTGCCTGATGACGTAGATCAAAGTCAAAGGATTGTTACAGCGGTGTTCACGGAGCGTACTTCGTGAAATTTTAACCTTTTACAGTGACACTGATTTTTTTCTCCAGATTGCTTATGCAGAATAAATCGTTTCCACCAAGAGAGCAGTAGTAAGAGTATATTTCGACTCGGGCTTCAATTAAACTATAAATCGCAAAGCTTGTCTTTTAATGATAACATTAAGACTAAGATCTGGAGTTTGGGGAGTGTAAGATGGAATCTCGCCATTAATGGTTAAAATTGTTTTGATTTAAAAAAAACAACTCACACACACACACACACACACACACACACGAGCGCGCGTGGTCACGACAGCGAGGACCATCACTGACAGAATGTTGCAACGGTAAACCGGTTTACGTGTACATAGATCCTGAGGCTAGATGCCCCGTTACCGTGTACGTAGGCACTCCCAAAAAAAAAGGAAGAAAGAAAGAGACACACACACACACATACTCACACACACACACACACACAGTCTCGCATCCTCTACGAACTAATTTTGCGCACCAATTTTTACTGCACTTATGCACCAAATTGCATACCTATCTAGGGACACTTTTTTCCGTATCTTTTTCTCAATAAACTTTTTAAAAAACCTTTGTTTTGCGCAGCTATTGCGCGGCAGGCGGCTGGCACTAGGGGGCACCAACCTATGGGTCAGACGAGAAAAACACACGATTTAGCGAGGAATGAATCATGAAAATATTTAGGATATAATTTCAAACACAACTTTTGAAATTCATCAAGGATTGTCTAGTACCGAATGTTTTTTTATAGAAAACAAATGTATCTTCAAATCTAAACTGCTTTTGACGGTAAGCGGTAAGTTTTTATTTATTTTTCTGTCCAAACGAATTATTTGTCCTGGTTATAGAAGCTAAGTATTGGTAACACCGGCTCAGCTCTCTAGTAGTGGTGGCCAGTGGTGGCGGTGGGTAAACGAATGATGATGTGGTGGTTGTTAGTTGTGGTGGTAGGGATGTTGATGTAGTGACTGTGGTGAGTCTTTTTTTACTTAAAGAATTGTGATGGTGATGGACGAAGATAAACCACCATTTAGGCCTGGAATGTTCATTTTAGATTAAATGATTAATAAATGAGTTAAAGTTAAAAGATAGAGAGGGCAGGAGAGTATTCAAGTTTTGAACACAACATGTCGAACACAAGCTGTTAAAAAGTGGACAAGAAGAAATTTTCCAAATATCGGTCTAAATTGGTATACCTCTTAAAATTAATAAAATCCTCAAAGCGTATTCCTGCCATGCCTGAAACTGTATCGCTTTTCATTTCATAACTGGGAGGCTAAATATATGATGAAGCCATCATTTCGTCTCTCACTTGTGCCAGCCAAAGGAAATGGTCTATGGGCGGGGGAAGTGAAGGGGTAGAATTTGTCGATAGAAACGATCACCAGTCGCCTCATCAAACAAAATTTTGATGATTTTGTCGCATACATATCATCATTTTCTGCAAAAATACCTTTCTCTTATCCCTGAAATGAACTGAAGGGTTGTCTCTCCCCACATTTCTTGTTTCCATCTCAAAGTATAATTTCAATATCATTGACTTATAACATAAATATTAAAATAATGAGCGCTCTTTGAGCGTTGTGTTCTTAATGTAGTGCATCCGGTTAAAAGAATACTTTCGCTTTCACTATATTTGTTGTAGTCGGTGGTGCATTGGGCATCTTATGGATGTGATGAAATTAGAAGTCAATTTTGTGTAATCATTTCATATCATGTCACGAATTGTATTAGATTTGTGTTCTGAAATTCTGAGATTGTATTATGGAGACCTTGTGTCTTCAGTCGGAATGTATTTACTTCGTAAGAAAGCGAGCAATATAATTACAATCTCTCGGAGTACAAACACTGATATCCATCAGGTAGGTTGTCGGTAAGGCAAGGGAAGGGCTGTCTATTAACTACTAGAGTGGCTAACTAATACTAGGTACTTTGGTAAACGTACATTTGGCACTCCAGCAGTGAGCTTGTAAATGACCTAGTGACTGTGACCCGATTTTTAAGGACTTGAGTGAAGGGTCTCAAAAAAAGGATTCATATCTGTGGGAACTGAATTGTTGTGTTTCAATGTATTTCAGTTTGTTGATGCCGCTTGGCAATGAAGTTGTTGTTGGAATAGTTTTTTATGTTGTGTAGCTCGTCCAACTGTTATGTTTTATTTCTTCCAGTGTGAGTTTTTGACGTCACATCAATAGGTATAAGTATAAAAGCCTTGCCTTCTTTTCCATCTTACTTCTGAATTCTCACTTCTTTTTATTCAGAATGGACTGTTACTTGACAATAAGTCAAATATTGACTTTGTATGTTATTACTGAATTACCGGGTTATTCGTGAGGTGTCGAGATGCAAATAATAATATGAAAGTGTCTAATAGGGAGACCAATATTTTGGTCTTTTGCGTGTTTAGTTTTTCTTGTATATCCTCTACTGTGAAGACCCTATTTTTCTATTTCTTTTTTGATAATCATAAGTTACAACCCGCTGTAACTAAGGTGGGAATGGGACGAAGTTAATTTTTCAGTCTTTTTGACTTTCGCCTGTTAAGAACACTGAATAATGTCTTAAATATTTTAGAAATATTTTTCTGATGAGAATTTACTCTTATACTGAAAATAAAATGGATATTGATGGGATTGATTTTTCGACCAGGGATTCCACATTCATATGCTGAAAGCGGGTAACTTTAATGTAGGATAGTCTTTACAAGTGAAAAATCACAGATGTCACAACATATGATATGTCACTTTGCCAGCTATAACTTTTAATTATCCATGCCTAGTCTTTTGCTATTCCAAAAATTATAGTGGCTAGCCGTACTTAAGGACGGGTAGACTGGCAGGCTAGACGTCATTAAGTACGGGGGGGCACAGGAGTCTAGCCGTACTTATTCTGGGGCCTTGACCCCTGGTCGTGTCAAAGGTCACATCCGGTAAGTCGACCGTGGTGGGCCGTGGCGCCAACCGCGAAGCCATGATTGTTTTCTCCCGATTTACGAGCATCATCAATTTCAATACGTAGTATTTCAATAATGGCCATCGCTATTGGTGACAATTTTTCATCTTATCAACAATTGCCAAAATGCAGTTAAGCAGTTGCAGACTGAGACTGACACCATTTTTATTCGTCAGGATTCTGTAAAGGTAAGAATTTGTCTTTTCTTCTTTTCTTTTAAAAAAAATTCTCAGTCAAGGCTCGGACTAGGACAGTGTAAAAAGTATTCGAGCGGTGGCGATATTTATGATGAGATATAATATGAATGAATGAGAAAGTAATTGTATTGTAATATCAACACGCCTTACTGACTGGCGCGTGTGTCATGTGTTCTGCATTCCAATTTGATCTTTATATGATGGATTAATCCTTCGTTGAGTTTATTTCTAGAGTACTGGTGTAACTGTAAATGTAACAACTGGGCTGGTGACTGGTGGGCAGTTTAGTGAGCAGCAGCAGTGGTAGTGGAACTCAAATTGTGATCCACTCGCCCAGAAGTATAAATTGTTACTGCAAATTGCCGAGCACATTGGTTGGGGGGGGGGGGGGGAGGGGAGGCAGTAACTCTAAAATTGTGGGAGTTGGTAATTGGTCGGAAACATCCAGTTTTTGTCATTCCAGCACTAAGCTAATTAGTGGCTGTGACTGTGACCCGATTTTTAGGACTTTGGAGTTGGAGTGAAATGCCTCATGATGATGATATTGATAATGACAATGTGTCACATAGTCTGTAGATATACAGTATTGTCAAATAATGAAAAACGATATTATTATCATTATTAATATTAATATTACTTTTTTTTCAATTTATTTTGTTATTATTATTATTATTATTATTATTATTATTATTATTATTATTATTATTATTATTATTATTATTATTATTATTATTATTTATAATTATTAACTTAAGCAATGGCATTGGTATGTGCCATTTTCACTGCAGTGAATTTAATTAATTTTTTTTTTCATCGACAGCCAACAGGAAAGAATTCAGTTGACCGTACTGGTGTCCTGACAATACAATCAAGAAAGATAGCTGGCTCAAGATGTGTTGTGGCAATCTTATCAATCAGCAAACCATCATCTGTGCCAGCAGAGCAGAGTATCTGCAAGCACTTTTTGAAACTGGTTAGTATTGTTTTCAAATCTTCATAGCGTCCTTACATTTTTATTGGTGATCAATAAAGTACACTCGAGCACGGAAATTTCGAACAAGTTGGGACCACGCCTATTTGTTCGAGGTTTTTGTGTTTTCGAGTTTTCCAAATTTGAGGATTTTATGGACGTAAATGAAAATGTGGGTGGTCTTGATAAAATTCATATGATTATAGCTCTCCGTTATTATGAACTCTGTCGAGAGTCGATAGTGAGACTATTCAATTTCCTTTTCTCGGCCAGTTCAACACAATTCGCGAAAAAAAAAATTCAATGGACCACAAGGGAATGTCCAGTTTGTTTGAGATTTTCGTTTTGCCAATACTAATGTAATAGAGGGTTTAAAACTGGGCATTGTACCAAGTTTGAGATTTGCATGCTCGGGTGTAAATGCTCATTTTTCTTAATGTAATTGACAAAGGATTATTTGAATTGAGTTACTACTGCATTTATGAACTTAATAGAGTTTGTTGCCAAGAGTTTTGGCCTGTGGATGTTAAACCAATGAAATTTCAACTGTGTTGGTGAGAACGATGACCAGTTTAAAAAAAATTGGTATGTGAATGATAAATTCATTTTATGACAATGATTTTAATTTTATAGCCATGTCTAAAATTGCTAATGAAAAGTCTCTTTTATTTCCATTTTTCAAACCAGAACAAGATCAACCCTCTTTGTGGAACTACAGAAAAAACAGTCGCAAACAAGTGGTGTTGACTTTTTTCCTGGAGGCGAAAGAAAATTTTTCTCCTATGAGTTTGCGAAAGAAAATTATTGCTTTTTATTTTGAGCTAGATATATTATCACCATTCAGCTGTTTTCTTGTCTAAAATAGATTTGATTTTGCAGTTCAAGTTGATTACATACTTATCTCACGAGCAGTAGCCTATTTTAGAAATTGAAAAATGAGGGTAGTACGTCATATCATATTTTGCGAAATCATATTTCGAGAATTTTTAATATATCAAGGAATCATCTGATAAGTAATCTGGTAAATAATTAGTTTTTCTGATTACAATGATGAATTCGTAAGGTATAAATCAACTCTGACCATAAAATGAAAGAGTACGGAAATATTTTAATTTTTCAGCATTTATTTCTCGAGGGAATGGGTTAGCGAATCATTTATACATTTTTTAGACAGATCAATCTACTCAATTTTCGTCATCTCTTGTCCTATGATGCTCATTATTTTGAAAATTTTATGGATCAGCTTATGTCGAATTAGTGCTTTCTCAAATTTCCGTTTTATGTCATTTTCTGATTTTCATACAATCATACATGTCATTTTCCTTTAGATTGTTTTCAAATATATTCAGAATCTTTTTTGTGTGTTTTGCATCATGATGGAAGTATTTTGGGGGAAATTTAAATATGTAAGATTTTTTAATTTTAAAAATTGATTTCTTCCTGTCGATCAGCGCCACAATTTCAGTCGAATTAAAAAAAAATATTCTAAAGAATTTCTTTTCAAGACCAGTGGTAAACTCTTCCATCATTATCTAGTTATTTATGTAATATACATTGTGTGTAATTTTGGAAGAAATTTCTACGCTGGTTTTTGGTTCATCTATGTTAGAAATTTTAGTTTTAGGGTTTTACATCTAATTTTAGCCTATAGGGTGCCCCTTTAAAATGTAAAAAAAATATATTAAAGAGTTGTTTTTTTTTGGGGGGGGGGGGGGGATTTTTTTTTGTGTTTAACATCAATCACATTATTAGTTTATGAGATTAACTATAAATCATAATTGACCACCAAATTATTTTTAAAAAAATGAAAAATGGATGTCAAAAAAAAAAAAAAAAATTCTAAGTGGTATAGGTTAGCGAATCAATTATATATTTTTTTTCCAGAGTTTGATCAATTTTCAAAATTCTACTATTTACTTGTTCCATATATATTGATGATACTTTGGAATTTTGATTGATGTTGTCTGCAAAATTAGCTTGTTTATCAAATTAAAGAAAGATTATGTTTTTTCTAACAAATCCATTTTGCATCATTTTCTGATTTTCTAACATTCATATCTGGATTATTTTCCATCAGATTGTCTTCAAATTTGTCAGAATCTTTCGTATGATGGGTTTTGCATCATGATGGATTTGGCTTTGGGCTAAACTAAAATTTAGTAGTTTGAATTTTTAAATTGTTTTTTTTCCTGTCGTTTCATGAGTGCCATATTTTCAATCGTAATCGAAAAACAATTCTTTAAATAAATTTTTCAAGACTTGCTAAACCTATCCATCATGATGTTGCTCTTGCTGTAGGAAACATTGTGTTTAAATTTGGAAGGTATCCGTTGGTTTTTGGTGCATCACTGTAGGAATTCATTTTTTTTTTTTGGGGGGGGGGGGGGGGGGGTTGGTGTTTGGTCTAAATTTAGCCTATATTGTCTGTGGAATTGAAGACATTTAAATATATATCCACTAAATGTGCTTAAAGCGCTTTACAAGGGGTCCCTGGTCAACAGCAACATTTAACATGTTGGACAGGACAGGACATGAGGCCTGTTAGGCGATATTACAATTCTTTGGACAGAGACAACACTGTTAACGGCCAGGTACTCATTTTACACCACGGTACGGTGAGAAAATGAGTAAAGAGCCTTTTACAAGAAATCACTCGAACCCATGACCTTCCGATATGAAAGCAAGTGTCATACCATAAGACCACATTGCTGCACATTTAATTTTTTTTGGTGTGTGTTCGTCATCAAATTAGACCTCCTACCACCTAAAAACAACAGGGAATACCAATATTGGCATTGCAATAAAAAAACGGATTTTTGACTATCTCATCTCATGTAGTTCCATATCTGAAGCAGACGTCGGAGGTCATCTTCCGCCAAGCTGATCTACTCTTGCCAATTCTATTAAAGCAGCGCCACCTTTCTCAGCTTCATCTGTCCAAGCTCTTATCCCTTTCAAGTACGTTATTCTTTGTCTTCCTCTTATTCTTTTTCCATTCATCTTTCCAGTCAAGGCGAGTATTTCCAAACCAGGGTGGCATATAATGTGTCCTAAAAATTCCATTTGGCGTTTGATGATTTTTGTTATCAGTGATCTTTTTCTGTTTGCCATTTCTAAAATTTCTTCATTTCTTTTCTTTTCCATCCATGACCCCCTCATCATTCTTCTGTAAAACCACATTTCCACTGCCTCCAGTATTTTAACCATGGTCTTGTTTATGGTCCAGCTCTCACAACCATATAGCAGCACAGACAGTACATAGCAATCCAGGACTTTGATTTTTGTTTTCATGCTAATATTCCTGTTTTTCATAATTGTATGCAGCTGGTTGAATGCATTCTTCGCCATACCTATTCTTTTCTTTATTTCACAATCTGATTTTCTATTGGATGTTACATTGAAGCCTAAATATTTGAAACATTCAACTTGTTGTATTGTTTGTCTATAGGTCCCCCTTTTAAGGTGAAATATTTCCTATCTCAGATGGTTTGTTTTAAGCGGACTGTAGTGCGTTCCACTGTGGGATTTTTTTTTTTTTTTTTCATATAATTGTATTCACTGTCAGTGGTGACATATAATTTTACTGCCTAGTTTTGATCTCCATTACACACTATCCCTACCACTACCACCAGTGCTTTTACAGACTGAGTCCCTACCATCAGGGCTATTACGCACTGAGTCCCTACCACCAGCGCAATTAGCCACTGAGTCCCTACCACCTGTGATTTTGTAGACATTGGGTCCCTACCACCAGCGCAATTAGCCATTGAGTCCCTACCACCTGTGATTTTGTAGACATTGGGTCCCTACCACCAGTGTTATTAGCCACTGAGTCCCTACCACCAGTGATTTTGTAGATATTGAGTCCCTACCATCAGTGCTATTAGCCACTGAGTCCCTACCACCAGTGATTTTGTAGACATTGAGTCCCTACCATCAGTGCTATTAGCCACTGAGTCCCTACCACTACCACCAGTGATTTTGTAGACATTGAGTCCCTACCATCAGTGCTATTAGCCACTGAGTCCCTACCACCAGTGATTTTGTAGACATTGAGTCCCTACCATCAGTGCTATTAGCCACTGAGTCCCTACCACCAGTGATTTTGTAGACATTGAGTCCCTACCACCAGCGCTATTAGCCATTGAGTCCCTACCACCAGTGATTTTGTAGACATTGGGTCCCTACAACCAGTGTTATTAGCCACTGAGTCCCTACCACCAGTGATTTTGTAGACATTGGGTCCCTACCACCAGTGTTATTAGCCACTGAGTCCCTACCACCAGTGATTTTGTAGACATTGAGTCCCTACCACCAGTGTTATTAGCCAGTAAGGCCCTACCACCAGTGCTATTAGCCTTTGATTCCCTATCACATCACCAGTGCAGTTAGCCACTGAGTCCCTACCACCAGTGCTATTAGCCAGTAAGTCCCTACCACCAGCGCTATTAGCCACTGAGTCCCTACCACCAGTGTTATTAGCCATTGAGTCTATACCACCAGTGCTATTTGCCATTGAGTCCCTACCACCAGCACTATTGGTCACTGAGCCCCTACCACCAGTACAATTAGTTACTGAGTCCCTACGACCAGTGCTATCCAGCCATAGAGACCCTACCACCAGTGCTATTAGCCACTGAGTCCCTACCACTACCACCAGCGCTATTACAATTATTACTATTAGCTGTTGAGTCCCTACCACCAGCGCAATTAGCCATTGAGTCCCTAACACCAGTGCTATTTGCCATTGAGTCCCTACCACCAGCGCAATTAGCCGTTGAGTCCCTTCCACCAGTGCTATTTGCCATTGAGTCCCTACCACCAGTGCAATTAGCCACTGAGTCCCTACCATCAGTGCTATTAGCCACTGAGCCCCTACCACCAGTGCTATTAGCCATTGAGCCCCTACCACCAGTGCTATTAGCCACTGAGTCCCTACCACCAGTGCTTTTAGCAACTGAGTCCCTACCACTTGTGCTATCCAGTCATAGAGACCCTACCACCTGTACTATTAGCCACTGAGTCCCTACCACCAGTGCTATCCAGCCATAGAGACCCTACCACCAGTGCTATGAGCCAGTGAGTCCCTACCACCAGTGCTATTAGCCACTCCCACTACCACCAGCGCTATTACTATTATTACTATTAGCCATTGTCATCGAGTCCCTACCACCAGTGCTATGTACCATTGAGTCCTTACCACCAGCGCTATTGGCCTTTGAGGCCCTACCACCAGTGCTATTAGCCATTGAGTCCCTACCACCAGTGCTATCCAGCCACTGAGTCCCTACCACCAGTGCTATGTGCCATTGGGTCCTTACCACCAGCGCTATTGGCCTTTGAGGCCCTACCACCAGTGCTATCCAGCCATAGAGCCCCTACCACCAGTGCTATCCAGCCACTGAGTCCCTACCACCAGTGCTATTACCCATTTGAGATAGAACAAAATTGACGTCACTCAGTTCTTTATTATCGTTTTTAGCCATTTTTTAAATGATTAGTTCTCATTGATTGTATCAAGACAAAACTATAAAAGGTTGAGGTTACACATCGATTAGTAGAGTGGTATCACGGAGATCAGTTTTCCCAAATAATTCCAGGTGATGGGGAAAAACACATCCGGTTAAAAAAGGTTTTGACGAAATATGCAGTGAAGACATGCGAAGGCAAAATATGCCACCGCACATAATAATAATAATAATAATAATAATAATAATAATAATAATAATAATAATAATAATAATAATAATAATAATAATAATAATAATATAATAATAATAATAATAATAATAATAATAATAATAATAATAAATAATCTACCAATCCTTAAGTACGGCTAGCCTGCCAGTCTGGCTGTCATTAAGTACGGCTAGACTGGTAGGCTAGACGTACTTAAGTATGCCTAGACTGGTAGGCTAGCCGTCATTAAGTACGGCTAGCCTTTTCCAAATTATAAAGTCAGAAAATCAGAAAATTAAATGCTTATGATAAACCTTTCTGGTTATTTCCCTTTACAACTCTGTGACATATAATGTACTCGTTGCTTTTCATTTCTTTTGTAATTCTTGTTGTTTTCAGACGAAAGAAGCCTTATGTGTTTTGATCCAACAAAATATTGTAAGGTTTGAGCAAGTTAAAGGTGGCATCATTGAGTATGAGGCAATTGCAGAGGAGGTATTGCACAGATTACAGTATTCCCATTATATCCATTGTGCCAAGAAGCTCTATGGAGATGCTGCAGAATTACTGATTGAGGAGCTTTTGCTTCAAGGACAAGCCACACTTGGGGAGACTGTTGAAAAGACCACATGCAAGCTTAATGAATCAATTGCATCAAATAATTCGTGTTAGTTCTGCTCTTATCAAAGTCTTGATTGTCATTCTGAATTACTATTATGAATCAATGTCAATCAGTGGCTAGCGGTGTAAATACAGTGGTCTCCGTTTATAAACAGGAATCAAACAGTGTGCTTATGCTGTTAGTTTGCAAATATATAATTTTCACCAGTCAATTAAAAAGACATGTTATCTATTTTTTTTTATTTTTTTTTTTTGGGGGGGGGGGGGGGGGGGGGGTATGTTTTTGTTAAGGTTAACCCAATAATTTTCTGTCACATTATGCAACAACACTATCCAGTAGGTTTTGGTTGAGGGGTAAAGAAACTCGGGATTGTGGTGCATATCTAAGTTTTCACTGGACAAAATCATGATTTCTTTGAACTAGTTTCGTTCTCACCTATTGTTTTGATGACATAGTCATAGTTGAACTGCTTTATTAATCTTTGTGACAGATGGTTCTCTCAAATGCATCCTTCTCCTCCCCCTCCCCTGAAATAAACAACTTTATGCTATACCACTTAGTGAGATAAAGAGATATACACATAAAAGGTGATGAATGTAAAGTGGCATAAAAACACAACTTATTCATAAGCTGACATTTTGCGATTGAATTAAAAGACTAAGACAGGGTGCCCAGAATTCTATTTTTAGTACGTAAGTCAAAATCTTTGCTTTGACAATTTCACTTTGCATTCTTTTTTTTTTCTTCTCAATTTTTTTAATGTAGAACCACATTCCTGAAGAAAATTGTCATTTTTAAGATTTTGAGATGACTTTGAATCATAAAGGAGGAAGCTTTATAAACTATAGATGCGTGTTTCAGACTTGATGTTTGTGAGATTCTCATTATAAAGTAGTTGAAAGCATTGATCAGTCATTGACAATATTATATCCAAACTTTAAAACAATTGATGACAGTGGATGTGGCCTTATTGCAAGTGGTTAGAGAATATCTCCATAAAGATCACAAAACTTAAGTATAAGAAAAAATTATTGACATCTCCATACCACTGCCAAAGGTTGAGTTTGAGATCCCAACGATGAAAATACAGGAACAAAAACTCTGAGCGAACTAAACATTTATATATCTGCTGAATGTTAATTATTGTCAACTTCGTTGCAAAGATCTTCAGGGAACTGTGAATATTGTAAACAAGAAGAAAATCATCAAAAGTAAAAATTATATAGAATTAAAGCAAGTGGAAACCACTACTTACCAGAAGACACAACATTTCAAAAGACATTTTTGCTTCAATCGTAGTTTTCGTATACCAACTTGGCACTCGAGAATCACGGGTTCACTCCCTGTCAGGGAATTATTTTTTAAATTTTTGTCTTTAGTTTGTGTTCACAGATCATTTTTATTGTTGTGAGAATTTTTTAAAGTGCTCTGTGTTTTCATTTTTAAATGTTTTATTTAAAATTCTTGTTTTGTTTTTATTATTTTTTTTTTTTGGTTTTGTTTGTTTTATCAATGTGGTGAAGGTTGTCTTAAGTTATTTTGCAAGTTTTGTCCACAAAGTAGGAATCCCTTTTTTTTAATTTGAAAAGTGATACTTTATGTATTCCTTAATTTTGAATTCATTTTATTTTTTTTATTTTTGTTTTATTTTAGTTATGGATGTCAATACACAAAAGTTCTCTCCATTCATGTCACATTTGTCTCTTAAAGTTATCTGAGTGCAATCTATTGAATTGTTACTTTTCATTGGTTTCTGAAGTTTTATATGATACAGTAGAAAAGTACAGTTTAATAGCATATTTCTGTCAGCGCTATATTTGTTTGTTTCAGTAAACTGAATGCAGTTCTATGAACTTTTACTTATCTATATTTTTTCAAAATTAAACAAACTTTTGTGACAAATGTCCTTTATTCTTTTATTTCCAGCACTTCCTCAAATCTCCCAGAATGTTGTTCGAGATAAAGTTTTGACATTGATAAAAGCTCGTCTTATAAGGAGGTGTGAAAATGTTTTGAAAAACAAGGAAGATAAAGCAATAGCCATTGATCCTTGCCCTGATCCTGAATCCCTTTTCCTGTTACCATCATCATCAGAATATGGTATGGAATGATAATAATAAGTTAAACTTTCTTCATCCAATACAGGTTTTTGAAATATTAGCCAGTGCTGATGCTTTTCAATGGAAATTAGCGATTTTGGAGACAGAGGAGGAATTTCCTCTTTTTCAACCGTTTCTCGGTTTTTCGCAAATTTTTTGAGAAATTATAATTCACTTTTCATTTCAACAAATTTTTCCATAAGCAATCGGTGAAAACATCTGAACTGTGCCTATCAATGATAGTTTAGCATCTCTGTTGCTGTAACATGGGAGTTAAATCCTAAAAATGAGGTAAAGGGCAAATGTTCAAAATGTTCTCCTCTTTCACTTTTTGTAACTATCAACACTGAATATCAATTTTTTATTGTTACTTATGTGAGCATTCCTCCTCAATTTATAAAGAAATTTTGCTCTAGCATAATCCTATCGAATATTTTAGCTGGCCTGTTTTTATAGGTGGTTTCTTTTTATTTCCTTTTTTAAATTTTTTATTTTGATTCATTTTTTAAAAATATGATTTTAAAAGAGCTTTAGAGCAGTTTGGTAATAAACAGAAAGTAGTAAAGTTGGAAAGCAAACTCCCCAATCCAAAAAAAATCAATAAGATAAATAGGTAAAAGCCAATTTTCCATCAACCCTGACAGATCTAGCTTCCCATTCACTGCTAGGTAGATAGAAGGGTAAGAAAACAACCTCTACACAACTTAGGATAGAAATCAGCCATTTGATCCTATCAGAATCCCTATGGAATTGGTTAAGAAGAGAAAGAAAATAATAAGTCTGGGCTTTTTGTTGAAGTTGGGTGTCCCGATAGCTTGGTGTATTGAGCAGTCACTTCACACGCAAAGTGGCCGGGATCAATTCCAGTTGCAGTCAGGATTTTTTCTCATCTCCCTGTCCTCTCAACAGTGATTAGGTAGCTGGGTCTATGTAATCTGGCAGACAGTACTTTGAGATAGACTAGCATCCTATTCAAAGGATAGCAAACAATTGCTATTGTCCGTTTCACACTATATAAACTAGGATAAACTCAGCTTCATGGGGCCTAATGGCCCTAAAGAACTACTTTTATTGATTGGAACTTAGATAGTTGCAACTGTTCAATACAATCAAACCTCGTTATAACTACCAACCTCACTTGCCGCCAACTTTTTGCCTGGAATGGATTGTTTATCTATATAAAAATGTCAAAAACCTCGTTTTAGCGACAACCCAATGGTGAGAACGCTTTATATAAGAATAATTTTAAAAACATTTGCTATACTACCAATGCTACTCAACAAAATTGTCTTCGAAGTCTTTGATCACAATGAAAAAATAATAAATCTGTTGGATACTTGCATTTTCATGTTTTTTGTGATATAATAGGTGTTTAGAACTAGTTATTAAAAGTATGATTTCTAATTAGAGTTCAGACAGTGATTCCAAATACTGATTGAGTCCCTTACAACCTTGACCAAATTCATTATACAGCCAAACTTGCTATACTGCCAATTGTGTCTTGGTCCCAAACATGGCAGTATAACTAGGTTTCACCGTATATGTTTATGTTTCTCACTCATTCATGTCATCGTTTTACTATTTTCCTGATACACACATTTTTAGAGTCTTCAACTAGTAAAACAAAAAGATCAGCAGAGGATGATCTCACAATGCCCTCTAAAAGAATTAAAATTGAAGGAGGCATAGCAGAGGTAAGTATCACTTTTTTTTTTTGGATCAATCATTATTAATTTCATTTTCATTATCAATTTATGGATAATGGTCATGTTATCATCAACTTAAAACATTGAAAGCATTGTAACTGCCATTGCCTCCTCTACCTCCTGTCCCCCCTCTTTTTCATCTTCAAATTGATTCGTTGTATTGATGCGATATAAACACATGAGACAGAGACACACACAGAGAGAGGGAGAGAGACTTAGATTGTTTTGACCCCAAGTGATATAGCAGTCGACCTACGTACCTGGGTCAAATCCATGTTCTTTGAGATTTCATCCCTCCTTTTTATCAGTCATTGTTGATAATGTTGTCTTAGACTTTTCCAATATTGATGATATAAATGTTTTATTAAAGGTTAATGCAAGAATAACATGAAAATATACTCTTATATTTTCCTCTTCGTTGGTTACCTGATAAGGGACTCTAATATTTTTTATGGCCTGTTAATAACCATATCAATATTTTTGTCAATATTTTAAATTGCCTATGATTAATATTTCAACTCACATAATTAAAACAGAAACAGTTAAACTAAAAAGATTGATAAACCACAAATAATTCAAATTAATAACTTTTATTTTTCTTTTGATATACAGTAGAATTACTTTAAACCGAAATTTTGGGGACCTTCTAAACCATTTTGGTTTAAAGACATTTTGGTTTAAAGCAAGTTCCCGTTTTGCAATGTTTTTCAAGGGTAGTAACTATTTAAGGAATTTGCTCATTTAATAGTATCATGGGTTTCCCGTTAAATGGATTTGTTGAATAAATGCAGTCTTCGTTACCATTCATTTTTTTATTTTTTTTTTTGTGTTTTAAAAATATTTTTGGTGGTTTTCGTTTTCAATTCAAAACTGTTGAAAGAGTTGAGTTTGGGATGCCGTGTATTCTACATATCTCCGTCTTGATCAACTTTTTTTTCATCGACTTACATAGTATTTTGATTTTAAACTGAAACATATAAGTATAAGCACAGTGCTTTCTTTTAGACATCTTTTAGTAAAATGCAAAGCTAAAATAAGATCGAAAGTTCTTGTGCGATAATTGATAATGAATGGTGCGCAGCTACTCAGAGGTGAAGTGAAATGGAAATGAAAAGGCATGTCAATGCTAAGCTGTCTACTACACATCTCTCTTTTGTTGAATTGCCATTGGGTTCAAAGGCCTAATTACATAGAGCCTCCCCCCCCCCCTCACACACACACATTTAAACAAAGTGGAAATGAAATGGCATGTCAATGGTAAGTTGTCTACCACCCCCCTCCTCATTGTCGTGTTGAAAAGTTCCAAAGCATCAACACACAAGCGAGAACATCTTGCTTTCGTGATTCTACACCCCAACTCCCCCTCTTTCCTCATTTTTCGCCTGCCAGTCACCCGCTGTCTTCCTTTTCCAGTCTGTGCGATTGTGGTGTTGACCAAGTCCAAGTGCAGTGATTGAAGTGTTTACCTACCCCCCACCCCCCACCCCACCCATCACCCTCATCTTAAACTTACGCTCTTTGTTTAATATCGCCGGGCATTATTACGTGTGGCCACCTTCCCGACTTTTTGAAGAAAAATAGATAGAGAAAAAAGGAAGGTGCTCTCAAGTTGTTTCGGTTTAAAGAAAGTCCTGCTTAGAAGTATTTCGGTTCATCGTAAGAATAGTACAAAGATAATGAAGAAACTAGTACAATTTATTAAATTCTGTGCGGTTTAAGGTATTTTTCGGTTTAGCTTCTTTCGGTTTAAAGTAATTTTACTGTAGTTAACAAATTCTCGATGATCTATAATCACAATTCTACACCCAGTTTGATGTTTTTATGGCCAAAACTTTAAAAAAAATAAAGTGGTTTCCAACATCATATACTCAAATCAAACTGAACTGTGATAAGCAGTAAATAGGATGTAGTACTGTAATTTCATTGATTATAAACAATTGTAGCACTCATGGATTTGCACCTGCCAAGATGATCTCTTGATTCTTAATTCTTAATCACAATGGTTCAAGCTAAATATATAAAAACCAAATTAGGTAACTGAGTCCCTTGAATTTCTGCTTTAACTGATTTTGTCGGTAGATTATTTTTCTATCTTTCTTTTTTTTTCTTTTTTTTAAAACGGAAACGATAGTTTTAAAAATCCCCCAATTTGTACAGATTTTATGAAATAGTTTTCTGTCTAATATGTCAATGGCTGTAAATTTCGCCTCCCTTCAGTGTGTAAAAGTGGAACCAGGTGAGCACTCAAGTTCAGAAGAATATTCCAATCTTTGGCGTGTTAATGTTTACCAGTTTCACCATCACTTCAAAGACCAGGCCATCGTCAGTGCTGTGGCAAGAACAATTGATCAGGTAAACTTGATTCTGTAGCAAATCAACACAGTTCAATCATGGGAATGATTAAATTATTACTTAATTAATGAGAAAAGAGAAGTTTTTTTGTTATATTTTTCAAGATCGTTCATAAATAGAATAAAATTAAAATATATTGACCCACTTCCTATATGGCATAATTTGTTGTGAAAGAGGTGTTTATCTTTTTTTGATTGAATATATTTTTTATTTTTCATTTTACAACAGACTTTCTTATGAGCATAGAATTACATACTTTGGTAAGCAAATTTGTCCAAAACAAAAGGCAACTATGAGAAAAGTCAGAAAAAAAGATGACAAAAAAAAAAAAACAACCCAACAACATCATTTAGAAAAATTTGACAACAGCTATTGGAATTCTTTAGTTCCCTTGTTGTTTTGTTGGGTTTTTTTTTTTTTGGACTCATTCCAAGGTTGAAGAATGCAGTATTTTTAATATCAGCGCAGGTCTTCAGCTGTAAAATGACATTTATGTCCTCCTGCTTTCTGCTAACTTGATCCATTAATAAGTATTGACATTTATAAGTAAATTGTTTAGTTAGACAGCTACTACAAGTTAAAACCTAACCCATACAAAAGGAATTTGGAGATTATGACGTAGATCTGCATGATAATAACATGGTCTATTTTATCAAACATCCTCTAACGTTTGGAACGCTGAGCTGAGCTGTTCTAGAGACATTGTGAACTTACAGTGGAAGGATAAAATCCCCAACATAGGTCTTTAGTCAAAGAATTGTGATAAAAACACTCATTTAAGCAATCAGATAGCAGCAATTAAAATATTGAGGTTGTGTTGAATGAAGAGATGCCTAAAGAAAGAATTGTATGCATCTACTGCATAACTGAAGACAAGCAGGATTGGATAGTCATGGTTGCAGAGATCTGTGACATATCTGGCTCTTGGGAATAAGAATGGTTATGATGATTATAGATTTCTTTTTCAGATTTTATTCTTGCACAAGTGCATGTAGCGCATCTTTATTTTCAAGCATTTTGTTTCAAGCTAATCATGAAACTTAGAGAATATTATTGTCTTGAATTTTACAGAAAGCGTCGGAAGTTATGAGAACTATGTTGAGACTAAGTGAGACAAAATCAGTTCCCACTGATGAAGAGAGTCTAGAATTATCATTTACAGAGGTATGCCTGTTTTTATTTATCTTTATTTCATTTTCTTATCGCTTATTATACAGTAGAAACTACATACAGACTAAGATAAAGATTTTTAAAAGAGTCAAAAGCACAATTTATTTCATCCGTAAATATCCTGAAATATAACATTTGTGGTCATGCTTTCATGTTTGTTAAAGTATGATCATTTTTCCTCACAGGAGTGTTATAGATTGATAAAAAATATGTCGCCAAGGTTGGAATAATACTTTTGCATGCATAGTATATTGAGTGTAGGCCCTGATAGATCAGATGGTATAGCAATCGCCTTAAAAGCAAAGGGACTGAAATTGACTCCAGGTGCAGTCAAAATCCCCTGTCCTCCAACCAGCAGTGATAGGATAGCCGGATCAATTAGTTATTGGGAAAAGTACTTTGCGATAGACTAACATTCTATCCAAAGAGGAGCAAGTAATTGGATTCAATAGTCTGATGTCACGTCGCCAAGCAACAGTGAGCAGCGTGGTTTTAAACAAAGAAAATTGGTACTTTTTATTCTTCATGCTGGCTAGAACTTTTCATATGTCATGTGATCAGAATGTATTAAAGTCAAAACATGATCATGTTTATAATATTTTACTTCTCTGGATACACTTTTGTGCTCGTCTGAGAAATATTTCATTAGGGCATCCGCCATTGTTCCGATAGTTTAGAGCCAGTTACTAAGTTACTATGCGTCATTACGAGGGAAGTGACGTCATGACTGTTGAAGCCAATTGCTGTTGTCCATTTAATGCTACAGAAATTAGGATAAACATTAGCTCTATGGGGATTATGTTTTTGAAGGACTACTTTTTTATAAATGAATTGAGTGGTGTAATATTTTTCTAATATTAGTATTACCAGAGAACCTATTTTCTTAAAATATTGAAAGAGCTTTGTAACATTTCTTCTGCAATTACCATTTTTTAACAGGTGTGTACATTAACTGAAGACTTGTAATATGTCACATATGGTTTCATAATTCTGATAAATATCTGTTCTGTTTTTTCTTATTAAGAAATACAACAAATGAAATGAGATCATGTTCTCATGCAATAGTGATTTATTGAATAACATTCAGGCTTATTGTCTCAATAATTTAAGATCTTCAGTGCCATCCCTAAAGACAAGATGATGTCTCGGGAGACTGTGGATCAATATCTGAAGTGTTTGTCTGAGAATTGTGTAAGTTTTAGCTCTTGTTATATACACTATAGCCCATTTAAGATAATCTCTGTTATGATTAACTTTTAGTTAAGATAAACGCTGAACCTAGCATTACTTTCACAGCCTAAGGAATGATTATGTGATTGCTTGCCATGAATTTTAAAATTGATTAACAAACCTGGTTAATCTGAAGCGGACTTTAGTGTATATATAAAGTATTTGATTTATTACTCTTTTTATAAGTATGTATTTATGTAATTGACAGATTAATTATAATTGAACTAATTTGGCTTATCCATACAGCTTGAATTAGAGCATTGGGAATATACAATAGATTTATGGGTTTGTTCAATTTTGATTATCAATTTGATGGTTTGACATTGGTTGGGTGATTTTAAAAAAAAAGATATTCTCTAGAATATTATTACTATATGTATAATCAAAATATTACTTTTTTTTTTCAACAGCATGACTTTGTCACAAGAGTTGGGGAGAGTGGTGGTGGCATGTTTAGAATCAGTATCTTTTTCTCGTTGATAATGTTGTTTAAATCAGAAATAACTTATATGATTTTTATCTCTTTTTTTTTTACCTTAAATAACTCTGGCCTCAGGTTACAATAAATTTCCTCAACATAAATACATTTCCCTTTGTTTTATAGTTGGTATGACTTGATCTCATTTTTTTGGAGTCGCCATCTATGATTCGATGATAAAAATGCGGTTCTGACCCTAAGGCTTTTTTGTTGTTTTTTTTCCCCCAGTCCTATTCCTGATATTATATGTCGATCTGCTGTAAAAAAAAAAAAGACAAACGGTTTATTTGTTGAATATAAATGCAGATATTTTTGATGGGCGGCACACAATATTTATAAGAGATAAAGGCTCTAGAGAAATGCCAAAAAAAAAGTGATTCATTTCCCATACTGCAATTATTATTTTTCTGTTTTCATTTTGGAACCTCTCATCACGTAACTATTTTGCTCAAAAATAACTATAAAAACAAGCAATGACCTCTATATTGGATGAGATTTAGAAATGCCATTTATTATTTTTGTTACAATATATTTATTAAAGTTATCTTCCAGTTATTCTTATCTGAAATTAGTTATAATGAGAGCAATACAAAGGAACATTCGGAAACTAATCTTCCCTATATCAACTAAAGTAAGATAAGGAGAATGGCTTCAGAAGCATCAATTTACAATTCCTTATCTTCTGTAAAGATTTTTACAAGGCAGTCAAAGCCATCTGTATTTCACAAATAGAAACAGTTGTGTTGGAAAGGTATGTGTGTCCTCTTGTATTTAAAACTTTAAAAAAAAAAGAATATGATAAACTATCTATACATAAATTATGCTTCTAGATGGGGTTCCTGACCTCCAATAGTGGACAGGAAGGCACCTACTGTCTTCTATCCCTCTATATATGTTTTCCAACGTGCTTTCTATCTTTGTCTTGGGATGAGATTACTTGGTTTTGTCCTGGCCCTGACCAGATACCCAAGCTGAGAGAGGAATAGTCAAATGTATAGTTAGAGTTTTGGGAGATTATATTATTTTGTCTTGTAAATCATCTCTCTGTTATGCACTGTATTGTTTTGTTTACATATTATATCGATTGCCCATTGATCTAACTTCAGTACGATCCGATAGTGATGTCGTTTCTTCTTCTCTTTACTAGCCTATCCTGCTTCTTTGGTTTGTGATTGTATTTTTGACAGGGGATATTTTTTTTTTCTGTAAATCTTCTGCCTGTTTGTTCTTGGTTATTTATAATTTAGCTTATGATATCTTTAGGTTATGATTTTGATTTACATTTGTACTATTTTTGTTAGATTGCTTGTTTTTTTTGTCTCAGCGGTCTCTCATATAACCTCAATTGTGTTGGTAGAGACCTAAAGCAACAAACAAACAAAAAAACATCTGAAGTTATGTCTTTGCAAATGGCTACTTCAGAGGTTAGATTAACGGGCCATCGAGATATGATTTGTAAACATTTGAGTTTATTCCTCTTAGTGGGGACTGTGTGCTTGTGTCTGGATGAGACCTTTAGGTGATCTCAAACTAAGTACTTTGATAGTGTACTCTTGGATTCTTCATCTGTTTCCTATTTGAACCAATTCCTCTTTGTCTTACCTTTCCTTGGGTGCTTTAATTGTAATTCCAGAACTTCTTACTATCCCATTTTCTTCCTTTTTACTGGCGCTGATGTGACATGTTGCAAGCGCTGTAAAACCCTTTAAAAAAATAATAAACGAAAAAAAACCCAAGTATGTGTCTGTTATTGTTAAGGGTTTTGATGACCTTTGATAAATAAGTGGTCGGTATATCTAAATTGGTTGAGCGTTCCCTCACAAGGAAAGGGACTAGTATCAGTTTCAGATACATTTAAGGTTTTTCGATCTCCCTGTCACCCAAGCTATTGAGTAGCTGAATCTGTAAGACCTACATCCTATTTAAATGGCAGCAGGCAATTTTTGTCATAACAACCTCGGAATCCAAGACTTTTTAAATTGTTTTTTTTTAATGAAAGGTGTTTAACTACTCACGATTTTCTTATTGTCTAAACCTTTACAAATTATTATTAATGAAGTATGATTAACTGAAATGGAAAAAAATAGAAATGAAATGCCATAATGAACTGTAATTTTTTTTCTTTCTCTTTCCATTTACAAAAATAAAGAAGAAAAGAATGCATACCATTACAGTTATTTTGCTAATTAGGGTTAGAGATAAATTTTTGTTTTGTTTAAGGTTTGGCTGTTTCTAAAGTTAAAAAAAAAAATATCTATATTTAAATGATGATTAACACGATGATTTCCATTATTATATTTTCTAAGGTTTGGGTCAAAAGCACTGAGGATATTTCATGTTTTAATGGTGAAAAAAAATGTGGAACAGAAACAGGTTAGAAATATGAAACATTATTATTATTATTATTATTATTATTATTATTATTATTATTATTATTATTATTATTATTATTATTATTATTATGATCATTATTGTTATTACAGAATCACAGAATACAGAATCAGGCAATAATCCTTGAAATAAACTATTTTCATGTCTTTTTGGCGTCAGTTTTAGATTTAGTAGTATTGCTTATCCTTTACTTATATTCCCATTTAAAAATCAATGGAAGAACTGTTTATCAATTCAGCTTATTCTTTTTAAGTATGAAGGTAGAACTCCAATTTAAAGTACCCGATCAATTTGAAATTGTCCTATCATCCTCTACCATTCCCCCCATTTTTGTCGTGATATTTTTCTAAAAGTAATTTGTTTGTCAATTTACTGTAGGGATCCAGATGTGAGACGTGCTATTAAAATGAGTTTCACTGTTTTTATTTTTGTTGTAGTAGTAGTAGTAGTTGTAGCAGTGGTTGTAGCAGTGGGAGGAGGAGGATTGCGATTTATTACTGTTTATTATAAGTCCTCTAAATTGTATCTAATTGAAGTTTTTGTAGATTGAAAGAGACGTGTTGAAACGTGTTTTGGTGGTAATATGATTTGTTTGAAGCTTGAAGGCAAAAATAGAATTAGACCTTTACAACAATTTCTAACAAGTCCTGCTGGTGGAATAAATGAAGCAATGTTAAAGGCATTGAGTTTATTAAATCCATGGAAATCCAAATTATATGTTCATCATTAATTTATTTTATTTATGCATTTGGGTTTGGATATGCTTTTCATTGGCATCTTGAACAATGAAATGGAATGTGGTTATTGTGTCACAATTTTTGTTATTTTCTTTCCCATGGGAAGAAAAAAATGTATTTTAAACAAACACCCGAATTGCTTCTGGGTTGGGACCTAGAATTTCAGTGAATGGTGAAAAATGATGTATAACGTGTGCACCATGCCAATTCTTTTGTAATATTTATGTCAATTTTTTTTAAATATTGGAACTTTCAATTTTTTACAGATGAAAATGTCTTGTGAAACTATTCTTGTTAATGTACAATCTTAGGTTGAAGAACAAGCAATGTTGTCTCCAAAGGAAGCCAAAGAGTTACTATATGCAATGTTTGCTGAAAATTTCGTTTCAATAACAGTGAGTATAGAAGACTTATAGTCGCCTTTTTCTTGTTTTGAAGACCAAGAGAATTTCATGTGTACTGTTCTTATTGTGTACGTCTCAAATGCTTAGGTTTGTAGAAAGTGACTGATATTGGTCTCAGGATCATTTGAGTTTTTTTCCGACCCTGCTGACTATCCAACAGTGATTACATTCTGACTTTTAGAAACGTTTAAAACAAAATGATAGTGCCCATTTGATGATATAAAAACTGGGTAACTAAGGCTCTATTAGCCCTAATAATTCTAACCCCCCCTCCCCTTCCCCCCCTTCCGAAAAGATTGGAAGGAAAATTGGCCAAGTCGATTGTGAAAACACAGGAGAACATATTTTTATCATAAGACAGATGTTGATAATGTTTTGTGACATTTTATCTTTTCTATGTATTTTGAAACCTCTCCATTTTATAAAAAAGATTTAGAAAGTATTAGTCTCCTACTTCATGGTAACTTTATATTATCATAATGACCAAATGAAATGATTAGAGAACAGCTTTATACTCTGTTTTTTTTTTTTTTCGAACATGTGTCTTGCTTTGGGTAGCCTAATGCAATCCAATTATCATTAATTAATTACTAACCCTGATAAATTTATTAAAAACATTCCATATAGGTTTGTAAAATAACAGCTTTTTGCAGGAACAACATTTTAAAAAAAATGGAAACAAGATGAATGTAGACTAGTTGATTACATGTCATTGATTAGTAATGGCCAATTCAAAACTGTTTCAGGAACTATCGAAAACCCCAGACCATGCACCTGCAAGAACATTTTATCTGTTTCATGTGAATATCATCCAACTTGCAAGAATGCTTCTGGAGAAATGCTACCAGGTAAGTATCTTAGCAAAAAGATGAAAGAAATGAATCTCTTTAAAAAAAAGTACCTGACAAAAAAATTTGCGCAAAGAAACTTTCTCAGCATACTAGTAAAATAGTGCAATCTCTGGATAGCGACAGTGACCTCTGGTCCCGATTTTTTTGCTTTATGTTATACATAATAAAAAACCCAAAATAGTGACATACATTTTAGTGAAACCTCTGTTTAGCGACATTATTATAACAATAATTGGCCGTTAATACCGATTCTTGATATCTGACCATCGTCATCTCCTACTCTTAACCAACAAAAAATTCTTTTCCCTCTCCCAATGAGATTGCCTTTTTAATGACCAATCAGAACTCATGTTTACTGCACTGCATGGAATCAGCAATAGTTCATATGGAACCACAGCAAAAGAAATGTATCAGTGGATGGAACTCTCAAGGGTCCATTAACATTCCCTGATAGCTACCTATCCGAGGTCAGGTTGACTGATATCAGGCAATGCCATGTCTTTTTGGGCAGTTATGGATATTTATGGTCTTATAATATGTTGGAATAGCAGGGAAAACAATAACAGCCTCTTTCACTTTATTATTTTCATTTGAAAAATCAGTTGTTTATCTAGACATCAGTCCAGATTTGATATTATTGTGGTTTTTACCAGTTGTTTTGGGTTTTTTTTTTCAGGTTTTTTTGTTTTTGTTTTCGCAAGATGTGGATCTCCTAATTTTAAGGGCTTGTAAATTTTGGTGCACATAAATAAAAATTTTGGTATTCAAAACTCATCAGCAGTATTGCATGGATTTTAATTAAAATCAAAACTAAATATGTGCATCTGTGTTCTTGTCCGGTATGTATTATCATATTGGCATTTGGTTTTCTTGATTTATTCTTAGTTTTGTTAAATAGCATTTGAACACTGTTTACGATCAAAACAATGACAGTACACATTGGAGAGTGAAAGCGTAATTGGTATACCCTTTGTAAACAGGAGAAATACACATTCACAACATCACTTTCTGGTCCCAGGCGATGTCGTTATCCAGGGGTTGCACTGTATAGCAGAGATTGTGATTGCAAGTATGTGTGTCCTTCTTATGGCATAGAGAAATAACGAGTAAAGAATAGGAGAAAGGCAGACATGTTTGGATAAAGGGTCTATTCCTGAAACATTTTTTTGTATTGCAGCCAGATTTAGTTTTCAAATAGGCATTTAGATTGGCTTCATTCTACTAAAGTAAATAAGTAAATAAGAAAAGATGTGATTGATTTGTCATTACTCTGACTGTACCCCAAGAAGATAAATGTTTTATTTGTGACACTGATAAAGGAGGGGATTTCAATGGTAAAAGGAACTAGTATTGGAAAACCGCAGTTGCTATCAACATTTTATCTAACCCCTCTGTCTAGCAGTGATTTAGTAGCTAGGTCTATTAGATTTTGTGGAAATTATTTATGACCTTGAAGGTTGCTACTCTCTCTTCTTTAAGCCTCATTTTCAGGCAAAAACCTAATAGCTTTAAGAAATTATAATTATTTCCTCATAATTGTGTCCTCTGTTATGCATCCAGTATGCCTCAAGAATATTAGAAGCATATTTTGAAGTTTGCAGATGTTTCTTATGCCCGCCCTTTTTTCACGTAGTGCATATTGTGATTTTTTTTTTTTTTAATTCCAGAAAGCTGGAACTGAAATCAAAATAAAGAGGATTCCCAAATCACTTGCAATTCATATTTAACAGACCAAATAATTTTTATTTTTCTTTTATTTAAAATTAAAAAAGAAAAATGAGCTTTGCATATTCTCTTCATTCACCTCATTACTTGAAATGAAAACTTGTTATATTTTAAAATGACTGTCAATGTCTCCCAAAACTGTATGTGGTTTGTGTCCCAAGTCAGCCATTAGAGCTCTGATTCAAAATCAATTAAATTGATCAAACTATCAAATTATTAGTGTAACAAATTTAGATCTTGAGAGTTCATGATCCAAGATGATGTGTAAGAATGGAAATGTTTGATTTTTAAATTAAGTTTTGGGAAATTTCAAATTTAGAAGAGGATTATTGACCCATGTCTCCCTCCTCTCTTCTATTTGTAAGCAAGTGAATTGCTGGTATCGATGGCAAATTTCTGTCAGGACAACAGATTTCATATAGTCTTTTATCATTGAATTAGCAAAATTCAGAAATAATATAAAATTATTTTATTTGTTCATTTTCCATCAGTCAATGCTGAACATAAAGATAAAACGTGACAAATTCATCTCTGAAAACAGGTGAGTCTTTTGACTTTTCTGATTGCATTTTATTTTTCCTTGTCTGGAAATACAAATTACTGAGTTCTGTCAAAAATTTAACAAGTCATTTTATATTTCATGCAAGTCATCTGTTAGCTGTCGAGACTTACTCTCTTGTTATTCTTCCCTTAACCAAGTGCTTATAAATTTATACTTAAGAGCCACCAAGAATGTGTGTGTGTGCGTGTGTGTGTGTGAAAAATACCTCGATTGTTTAACCCCGCCCATTTATGGGCATAAAAACTGGAAATTCAGTTAAAAGGAAGACGCTTTTGAAATGTTCCTATGAAGAATGGAATGTGCACTATACAGAACAAGACAAATAAAGACATTTTGAATCTTACAAGATATCAAAATTTTCAAATTGATTATAGACTCACAGCTAAGCTTTTTGGATATATCATCAAACAACAAAAACGAATTCCTCTCATATTGCGGAAACAGTGATGGAAAGAGAGCATGGGGCAAACAAAAACAATTTATTTTTAAACAAAAAGTATTGACATGACATCTTGGCAACTGTTTGAAACGGAAGAGACTCAGAGATGTTGAGAGAAATTACATTAGTAAGGCCATGGATGTAATAATAATGATAATGGACTTTATTCATCCAAAAGGAAATTTTTGTACAGACGTATAAAATGCCGACAATGATGCATACATAAACATAATATACGTAAATATAATGTGGTAAAGTAAAATTTGGTAATAGGTATATATCTGCCCTAACCAACAAAAGGACAGTATCTGGGCTGACCCAGATCCAGCCAGTTTTGCCGCAATCGACACATTTAGTTTTTTCATTCATAACTCTTTAATTCTATTACATAGTGGAAGTCTTCTAACATTAAATAATAGCTGATGATAAATTGCGTTTTTCTGTTAGTCGGCGATTTCATTGACGTAATATTTTGAGATACTGTTCTTTCTTGGTTAAAGCCAAGCAAATAACTCTACCTGTAACCAACAAAAGGACAGTATATTATACGACCGTCTCACATACTGTTCACCCTGGTTAACCGCAACACAAAATGCCTCGTCCGTATTCACCAAAAGAACAGTATCTCGGTTAAGAATATAGCAAAATACGAATAACTCGATCGACAAACGTTTCACGTCAGCGAGGGCGAGCACTCGCCATCACGGACGAGTGAGAGGCAAGGCTAAGTGTGTTTGACCTGGCGTGAGGGGATCTATCGGCTGTGGCGCTCGCTTGCCGAGATCAAACAAGTCAAGTTTGTAGGCGTAACTCTGATATAATATTACTACATTAGACTATTCCTCAATCTTTTAGACCCTGACTCCTTTTTCAAGATGAGTCTATTTTTATTAAGCATCATAGCTTTAATTTACGCGTATTGATGATTTTGGCTATCTTGCAAATTAGACTTTAATTGTGTATCAGGGTTTTGTCATTGTACAACGATATGGGGTGAGTGAGTGATAGTGAATTAAACCTAAGAATAGCTGGAAAATAGGGTATGTTCCCCCACACACACATCCCTTTTTGTTTTATAATCAATATCTTCATTGTCATAGGAAATGAAAAGCATGAAATGAAACGAAATCTGTTGGTACATTTATACTGAATGAAATAGGCGACACCATTCTTACTAAATTTAAAAGGTGCCTAAATTATGAGCTAATAAGATGAACAGAAAAATTATTTTGTCTTTAGCTAATTTCGCCCACAGGGAGTTACAATAGTACAATTTAGATAAAACAAGGGAATTAATTAAAAGTTTTGCTATATTAAATTACGAATTTTGCTTATTTTATTCATTTCTATGTACATAGATTTATGGTGTTATTCACGTAGCAGCATGTTATGGAAAGATGTTTATCAATGATGACGCTAAGGTTTTTTGCTTTATTTGAAAATTCTTTTGTGCTATTTCCGAGAGAAATAGGTGAATTATTTGCCTTCCACACTTTAAAATCTCAGTTTTACTATCATTTACTATAATTTAATTTTAACTTATGGTACATTCAAGATTTAATCTCATTAAAACAGCTCGAAATTCGTTGTATTAAGAATTGTAAATTACTTAGGAGTACTGAATCATAAATTTGCGTATCACCAGCATTAAAATGATAACTCAGATTTAATCTGGATATCACACTAGAAAGGGGGTGCTTATATACAGAAAAAAGGAGAGGGCCAAGACCGCACTCCAAAGTTTAGTAAAACTTGTTCTGACTGAATACCATTCACCACGACAGTCTGCCATCGATCCTGTTAAATACATTTTTGTATGATGTAAACCGTTTTAAGGGCAATTCCTTTTACGCCCTGGTATTTTCTAGTCTTCTTAACTAAATGTAATGGTCAATGGTGTCAAAGGCAGCTGAAAGATCTTAAAGGCATAATAAATTGATATTGTTAGCGTCCGCATTATATAACAAAAGATTTTAAGAAGCGCCGTTTCAGTTCTGTGTTGCTGTTTGTAGGCTGACTGAACTGTTGTTCTTAAGATGAGATAATAATTGTGTCAGTACTACCTTCTCCAAAAGTTTGGACAAAAAATTGAAGGATGTGTGGAAAGTGAGAGATATGAAGACGATTAAAAGAAAAACACACAAAAAAAAACAAAAAAAAACAACTAAACAAAAAACGCCTGGACAGACAGTCACACCGACACCCATACACACACAAACGCACACACACACACACACACACACACACACACACACTAATTAGTTGAAATGAATGAAAAATAAGTATACTTAAGTTAAATGTTTGGTTGAGCATCCGACCAACAAGTAAGGGGATCAGTTTTTTATTGCCAGCTGTATAAAGTTTTGTAATGGTTTTGCTTTCTTTTTTTTTTTCATTTTTATTACTTGTTTATAACGCCCCTCTGCCCACCAATCAGCCACTAAATAGCTAGCTTGATATGTTGATCTGGTGGAAAGTAATACGTGAATATTTCAACTTATGTCATAGATTAGATGGATTTTGAACTCAGTGTCTGCAAATCACGGGCGCATAATTTTGTCAAAGATATAAGAACTGCAATCCAAACAGTTGTTAAAAGCAGGTATTTCCACTTTTAACATCCAACGGACGAGGTCAAACTTAGATGTCGCTGGGTCAAACACACGCGTTGTGGTATGTCACTACTGCTGTCGGATGTGAAGGTCATTAGTTCGATTCTATATAGAGTATGCGGTTAGACTAAGGGAGTTAATTTTTGACATTTTACACGGTAATTTATTTATTTATTTATTAATTATTATTATTATTATTATTATTATTATTATTATTATTATTATTATTATTATTATTATTATTATTATTATTGGGGAGGGGGGAAGAAAGAAAGAGAGAGAGAGAGAGAGAGAGAGAGAGAGAGAGAGAGAGAGAGAGAGAGAGAGAGAGAGAGAGAGAGAGAGAGAGTGAGTGCTTGTGCATTGTAGAGGGCGAGAGCTTAATAGAATAAAGATATAAATATATATATATGTGTGTGTGTGTGTGTGTGTGTGTGTGTGTGTGTTTGTGTGTGTGTTTGTATGTGTGAAAGAAACACGAGGGAGACAAAGAGAGTGAGCGAGATTGGTAGATAAACAAACGGGGAAAAGAAGAGAGGGGGTGGAGCAAAGAATAGGTAGGGATAGTATAAGAAAGCCCTTCGTTTCAAAAGAAGTCAAAGTCAATCAATCTGAAACATATTGACCAATGAGATTGCAATTTAAAAAATGGGACTGGTCAAATCATTTGTTGCATTGTTTCCATTTTGAGTCAGATGACAGCTTGAAGAGGAGCGGGTTGGGCTTAATTTGTAATGACTTACAAGAAATCATATAATTGAATCTTCTTGTTTGAGTTGCAACGTCGAGTTATTTCGGACCTGCCACTCGTTATCACAACCCCTTGTGGTCAATTGTCAGCTATTAAACTCTCCTCCCCTTTTTCTTTGGGTTCACTCCAGTGACTTCTTATATAGTAGACAATGGTTCACTCACATTGTTTATTGTCTCAAAAGACCCCACCCTCCCTCCCATTCCCAATGAATACACGTTAAAACGCTCTCTCTCTCTCTCTCTCTCTCTCTCTCTCTCTCTCTCTCTCTCTCTCTCTCTCTTCTCTCTCTCTTATTTATTTATTTATTTTTAAAAATATATCTCTCTGCATCCATTTCTCTCTGTTTGTTACTGACTTTCTCTCTCTCTCTCTCTCTCTCTCTCTCTCTCTATCTCTATCTCTCTCTCTGTGTGTGTTTCTCTCTCTCTGTGTGTTTCTCTCTCTGTATGCCAGTCTCTCTCTCTCTCTCTTCTCTCTCTCTCTCATGTAAACAACAACGCGATAGAAAGTTACAGTGTTCCTCTATGATGTCATGTTACGGATGACGTCATTGGCGTTGGCGACTTATGCGTCAACCAATCAAATCGTCACCAACAGTTTCGCATGGTATTGCTCGCCATACGGCGGCATCTTCGTCACGCCACTCGTTGACGCCACCGCATGCTCACGGACACCGTCAATATTTACTGGGCGGACTACGGCCGTCGGAGATACTGTCCTTTTGTTGGTTAACGATGGGGTTGAAATAGGATACTGTTTCAAGCAAATTTTTAATTGCCTCTAATTTAAAAAATATTTGAGTTATGATCATTCTGACAACTTTGTAAGCTTTCCTATGTCCCAGAGATTCGATTTAGTAAAAAAAGTGATTTTATGATTTTTTGAGAGATACTGTCCTTTTGTTGGTTAGGGCAGATATAGTGTAATAATATTGTAGGCTGTAAGAATAATTACATCGTGTAAATTAAGGGACATACAGATTATAAAAGTGTAAAGATATAAATATCTAGAAAAGGTATATTGATGTCAACATATAAGAAAAAAAGATCAGTAAAAAGCTAAGAATTAGTTACAGTATAATACTATTGTAAATTGACTGAAAAAAATTACATAGTATAAATTACATGGCACGTAATGTAGAATAAAAAGGTCAATAGAAAAGTTGTAGTAAGCGATTTTATAAATTGATGTTTAAAAATTGTGGGTATGGAGTAATTTTAAAGAAAAGGTTTCAAAGTTAAAACAGACGTAGACCAAAATTTATAAATTATTTAACTTATTAAAAATTCTGCAACTGTAAGGTAAAAAGGATCGGAGGTGTCTTTCACTTTTTGTTCGTATAGACAACAATCGGTCACTTCTATTCGACTTAGTGATCTGAAGATTTAAAGGGTGAGTTGGATTATCTAAAATATTACTAATTTTCCTTAAGCAGTATTCTGAATATAAATCATTAAAAGACATGGATCCTGTAGTAAATTTATTAGCTCTTTTAATAATCCTGTCAAAGTTAGCTTTTGCTGAGCTAAGACAATTTCCCCCCCAGGCAGTAATACAAAAAAACCAAAACACTTTCTAATACAGATCTATGAAATAGCGTACAACGTGTTTTCTCAATGTTAAGTTGGGACAATTTCCGTACAAAGTACATTCTTTTATTAATTTTACTATTGATATAACTGGAATGTACGTCCCACCGTAGTTTGTTGTCCATGGTGACTCCTAGATATTTGTATTCTACTACCTGCTCTACTTTTTCATTTGTAATAGTACTATGGTCTTTTGTATTCTTATCTTTTCTAAAGTCTATAATTAATTCTTTGGTCTTACTAACATTCAATTCAAGGTGGTTATTGTCGCACCAGGAAACAAATTTATTTATTTATTTATTATAATTTATTTCATTATTATTAGTAATTAGTCCTTGTAGAGTTGTATCGTCAGCAAATTTTAAAAGGGGTATGTTTAAATCTGCGCTTTTACAGTCGTTTGTATAAAGTATAAAGAGCATGGGAGAGATTACACAGCCCTGCGGAGCACCAGTATTTATAGTAATGTTATAGGAGACATTTCCTTTTACTTGTATATATTGTGTTCTATTTGTAAGGAAGTCTAGCACCCAGGAGATGATATAAGGATTAATTTTAAAAGTAGAAAGTTTATGAGCAGGTGGGGCTGAATTGTGTTAAATGCGGATGAAAAATCAACAAAAAGAATTCTGCAGTAGCTTTTAGGCCTGTCTAAATGTTTGTAGATATTATTTGTAAAAAACTAGGATGGCATCTTCTACACTGCGTTTACTTTGGTAGGCAAATTGATAAGGGTCCAAAAGAGGTCTAACATGGTTATTAATTCGTAACAAAATAAGTTTTTCAAAACATTTCATGACAATTGATGTGAGAGTGACAGGTCCCAGATCATTCATTGATTTTACTTTGTCTTTTTTGGGGACAGGAACTATTTCTGAAGTTTTCCAAATACTAGGGATGGAAGAGCATGAAAAAGACATATTAAAAATGTGTGAGATGGACATAGAATTTGATAATGATTATGATTTAGTGCACTGATTCTGTTATACACTGCTTTTCATTTGATCTTTTTCTTTTTAAATTTTAGACGATTGTTGGACAAGCAAGAAAGAGTGGAGACCATTATTGCATCTTTGGATGCAGCAGGTGCAATTGAACAGAAAGAGGAAGTAGAGCAAATGGTGACCCCAGCTGAAAAAAGCCAACTAAATAAAGTTAGCCATGCTACAAAGCAGTAAGTTAATTCAACACAATACTTTTCTCAAGATAAGGTTATTTAAATATTCATATCTCTCACGAAATATGTGTATTTATTCTTGATGTTTTTAATTCTTTCTTTTATTATTACTTGGAATAGATTAATCCATTTCGATCTCCCCCCCCCCCCCCCCTCCTCCCCCAATTACAGATGTGATTAAGAAACGATTTACCATTTTTAGTTCGATGAACTTTTTCCAAATCTGTCCTCTTCCACTGAATTTAAGCTTAAATAATTAGTAAAGGTAAATTTCTCCAATAATATATTTTGTTCTCTTTGTTTTCAAAACAGACTAGAGATGTCAGAAGTTCAGCTCAATGACACCATCTTTATAATGGAGACTTTCCTGGCCTATACACTAAAACCACCCCCACCCAAAAGATGATGATGATAATGGAATTCCAGAAAGTTTTTTTAATCATGTTGCCTTAACTTTTTAAAATTTACTCAATACAGATAATTGAAAATTATATGTGTTAAGATTTTAGTTTATTTATTTGATTTTGAATTCTATTTTACCAGGAAGTGCATATCTGAAAAGACATTTTGAAGGACAATTATCAGGCCGGTCCCACATGTTTTCCATGACTATCATTTTCTGAGAAATTTAGTAAAACTTGGATGCATAAGTTTTGCAACAATGTGGAATTTTGGGATCCACGTTTTACAGCAAACAAAATCCATATAATCTATGCCCGTTTACAACAGGGTCATTTTTTTCCCTGGACACTCAGCTTCACTGGGGATGGCAAATCTGAAAGATTATCATTATCATCGGGGAACAATAAGAAAGGTAATTCATCTTGTTTGACACGTGTAGAGGATAGGAAGCTATGTAAAAGCCAGAACTGAACGTGTATGAAAGGTGACAGACTGATTTTTTTTTTTCTTGTACGGTATTTTTCTTTCTTGCTTTGTCTGGCACCTTTCATATACACTTGTTCAGTTCTTTCTTACACTGGTGCCTGCTCCTTAATTTCTTAATTTGATATGTAAAAGCCTTCGAGTGTTTTGGCTTTTTTATCCATGACGCTTTCCATCTCTCATTACCCTTTCCCCCCTTAAGTCTAAATCAAGTCTAAATGAAAAGTCACCAGGATTTCATCCTGGTGGGGCAAGAGGTTACGGTCAGCTTGAGATATATGTAAGATCAGGCCTTGAATATCATACAAGCCTTCTCCCACTGAATTCATTGGTTGGATGAGAGTCAGTGGGGACTAGTTGAGTTAACATCGCTTTTAGGTCATTTCAAAGCCTGAGAAAAGGAATATAGCATGCAACTCATGAGACAGTTAATAAATAGATTTTGAGTCCAGGTCTCAGCACTCAGATGATATGCAGGGCTACCAACCCAAACTGAAGAAAAGTCATTATCTAAGAATAAATCAGCCCCTTAATCAGAATCATGTCTGTTTATTTCCCCATCTTCGTCTGAGCCCCTCTCTGAGAGTTGTAACATAAACAATTTCAATAATTTCATTCCAAAATGTCAATGAGACCATCATTGTGCACCGACAATCTAAATAAATGTCTTAGAGAGTGCTTGCAGTCAAGCAGTCAGTTCAATATTGATATTCGTAGGCTTCATACTTTACTCATTTATCACGGCTATGAGTGACACCTTTTGGCATATTTAGCAACCCAGCCGGCGTATTTAGCAACTAAAGCGTTAATAAACATATACACTCCAGCACAGTTTTCTCCAACACAGATTCCTCTAATTCATTCGAATGTCCCGACTTTGTTCCTTATTATTCTTTGTTATCATTCCATTCCTTCCTCAACTAATTTTTGCTTCGAACAACCAGCCAACGTAAAAAAATGAATTAATAGGTGTGTTTTTTTAATGCGCCAGGGGATCACTCGCTTCCCATGCATAGGAACTGAGATTGATCCTGGGTGGAGTTGAGATTTACACTCTTTCTCCTTGGTGTTTGATTATAATAATAATACATACATACTTAACTACCCCTTGCTGTACCAGCTCACTTATTCCAACCTGATGGACACCTGTTTCAAGGGCTCAGTGGCATCCTTCCAAATGAGACATTACCAGAAGAGCACTTCAATATTAAAGTTAAATCAGCAGGGATGTCTTTATTAATGCAATCATTGCTGATATTACCAGAAAGCCTTAATCCGTGAACAAGATGAAGAAACTGTCCCACCAACAGGACCTTAGTCAAGAAAAGTGGCAATGGTAGCAATCAAACCTGCTTTAATTTCCCTAACATCACCCGTTTGATGTTTCACTCAAGATGGACATTTTTCGAGATGATATCAGGCACACATAAGCAGTCCACCATTACCAATTTCTTTAAATCCAATTTTTTAAAAGTCAGTAATATCCTTTATTTCTTCAAAATCGTCTCTTTTAAGAGCCGCCATATAATCTTGATTGACGTTAACTTGGTCATTATAACCATCCAGCACTGTATGAAATTCCTATAAATGGCTGCAATCTTGACGTGTATAATTACCAAAATCAAAAACAAAAAAATTATTGGGATTTAATTTTATTATGATTTTATTCTTTTGAGGTTTATTTCATTTATAGCATTTGTAAATATGCTGATATCTGCCTTGTGTTTCATGAGAAAATTTCCATTTAAATGAAAGACAGGGATGTCATATTTGTAAGCTTTCCACCAATTTCTGTTTTCTGGCTTTGTGATGTCAATCTTTTCTAACTGTACCTGTGAATAAAATAAAAGGCCACCAAAATTATTTTGTAATTGTTTGATTTAAAATTGGATACACAAATAGAAATGAAGACTTTGATAGGAATACTGGTCTCTGCTCAACAAATGTGTTACTTTCTTAACTAGGAAAGCTGTTAGGATCTCATTGATTTAGTTTTTTACTGATGGTCAGGCCCATATTCGAGGAACTAAAGTTTCACAGCAAAAATTGTCAGATTTTTTTTTTCATGTAACAAGATATACTACCCAGAGATGCCTTTTGCTATAGTAGGCTATAGCTATTAAATAACATGTATGAATATATTGTGTGCAAAGCGTCTCTTTATCAAAATGCTATCACCCTTAAATCATAGAAAAGGATACACATCCATCTAGCTTCCCCTTAACTGTTGCCTTTAAACAACCAATGCTTTCACCTTTTAAAAAAATCACTCACCAATACCGAACAAGGTCAGTCGGAAAATTTTAAGAAGCCGCTTTTCTGACTTCAGCCAGAAAAAGGGCATCTCTGAATACCTCCCAAAAATTGTATGTCATTTTGAAAGATTACGAATGTCAATTAATACTATGGATTACAGTTTGACAATAAAACAGAAGTCATAAGTCAATCTCTCATATAGAAAATCGTGCCTAGAGACTGAAAAAGATATAATATCTGCAACTTAAACATGACTTCTAAAGACTTAATGACAGCATAAACACTAACAACTGCAGTGTGAGCCACCTATAACATAATCTATTGTAAAGTCCCAATTCTTTTTTCCAATCAGCATGGAAATCTTGAACAAGTCGGCATCAGGCTTATTTGTTCAAGATTTCCATGTTGAGTATTTTAAAAAGAATACTAAGAATAATGAGAGTGAGGTAAATGTGGGTAGTTTGTAAGGTTCTGGTATCTATCATTATCTGCCTCAAGCCTATCCTCTGGAAGAGGGGTTATGTGCTAATCAAACATGCTTCACAGACAGAGCATTGGTATCTTTTGTTTCCGCTCAATACAAAAAAAAAGGCAAAAGAATTTTATCGTTCCTCGGACCTGCAAGTGAATGTCCAGTTTGTTCAAGACTTTTGTGTTAGCCTTTGAAAGTGTTTGAGATTTTCGAGTTGCCAATACTATGAAAATATATGAATTAAAACAGGGAAATGAAATGTGTTTGAGATTTCTGTGATTTCGAGATTATTCTACTGCACTTTATTACTAGTAATGAAATATCTAACATAATGACACAGAATTTCCCAAATCCCTTATGTAGAGACAAATAGACTGAAGAGAGATTTTTTTTTAATTTTTAAATTAAAAAATAGCAGTTTGTTTTTAATGTACCTTCTGTATTGAGTTCACAAATTTTCCAGCGTTTGGATAAGTCGCCATCATTATAATAGGACTATTTACAATTACAAGACAAAATAATGGGGAAACTATGAGATTTGAAAATATCTCCTTTTTGTGAGCTCTCGTTATTTCCGCTGTTGTTTAACTTAAAAGACCAGTGTAAATAAATAGAAAAATACAAATACTTAAAATATAACGAGGATAATTGCATAGAGTTGTGTCATATTTGATGAGTGCAGCACTGTTTACTTATGTGCACCAATCCACATGTTGAAGATACTATCATCTGCTCTGCTAGCCATGCCTATGCTTCTTGGCCTAAATGTTATCTATTCTGAGCGTCAATATAAACTGGCCAGAATTTAACGGCCTATCGCTTCTTAACAAAGTATTACACTTATAAATGCCAACTACACAAAATGTCTCAGGATCTACAAAATTCACAAACTTTTTTATACCTTTATCAAATCTACAAAATAGAGCAAATAATCGGCAGCTCAAAATGAATGAAAATGAAAATTGTTTGGATCGCAAAGGCGTTGGTTGCTATGTTTATTCCATTGTACACTGTTCATCCATATTGGGAAGAAACATGACAATGCTATGTTCTACCATTGTTTCAAATCCAGTATAAATAGTATAGCAATGAGAAAATAACATGATCACGTAACTTTCCAGTCTCCCGGGTCTTGGGAAGAAAAGAGGGACTTGTGTTGATGATGATAGACAATTAGTACAACATCATTATTACAACTGTTTGCATCAGCCAGATACTCTGAATAAATTTCAGATTTCATTATAAAATGTGAGAAGAAGACTGAAAGGCAGGGTTGTTATGCTGACGACCATGCGTCAGAATTTTTTTAGTGGACAGGAAGGCACTTACTATGTCTTCTATCCCCCTTTATCTGTTCTCCAACATGCTTTCTGTCTTTGTTTTGGAATGAGATTACTTGGTTTTGTCCTGGTCCTGGCCGAATACCCTGGCTGGGAGGGAAACAGTGAAATGGTTTAGAAGGTCCCCAAAATTTCGGTTTGAAGTAATTCTACTGTACACTAATAGTGTGCTCTTGGAATCAACATCTATTCCCTATTTGAACTAAATCCCGTTTGTCTTCATATTTCTTGGATACTTTAATTGTAATTCTAGAACTTTTAACTATCCCATTTTCTTCCTTGTGTCGCAAGCACGTAAAACCCTTTAAAACAATCATCATCATCATCATTACCTTTTTCACCCTGGGTCAGGGTATAGGCCACAGACAAACAGTTTCCATCCTTCTCTATCTTGAGCCAACTTTTTTATCTCATTCCAGGTCTTACCACTTCTCTGTATATCAGCTTCTTTAATTCTTCTCCATGTTCCTCGTGGCCTTCCCCTTGATCTTCTGCCCTGAGGGTTCCAGTCCAATACTTTCTTTGTTATAGTTGAGTCATTCTTTCTAAGCGTGTGTCCAATCCACCTCCATCGTCTTCTTCCTATATCCTCTCCCACTGGTTTCTGCTGTGTTCTTTTCCATACTTCTTCATTTTTTATTCTATCCATCCATTTTATTCTGAGTAGCTTACGCATGCACCTGTTTACGAAAATCTGTACCCTCCTTATACATGCCTGTGATGCGTTCCAAGTTTCACATCCATACAGGAGGACAGACTTCACGTTTGAGTTGAAAAGTCTTAGCTTCAGTTGAAGAGAGATATCTTTAGTTCTCCAAACTCTGTTCAAAGATGTGAATGCAGCCTGTGCCTTTCCTATTCGTGCTTTCACCTCTGCTTCCGTGCCTCCATCCTTGTCAATTATACTTCCGAGATAGCAGAAAGTGTCTATATCTTCGAGTTCCTGATCTTTTACTTTGATCTGCTCCCTTTGACGTGTACTTATCCTCAAGACCTTTGACTTTGCAGCGTGAATTCTTAGACCAATTGATTCCGAGAGGCTGTTTATAATTGTGGTTTTTGCTTGCATCTGGTCCTGGGTGTGGGACAAAAGACCAAGATCATCTGCAAAATCCAGATCATCCAACTGTGTCCAGGGGGTCCACTGTATCCCATTTCTTCTCCCTTTGGAGGTTTCCTTCATTAGCCAATCAATGGCAAGGATGAACAGGAATGGTGAGAGCAAGCATCCCTGCTTGACACCAGTCTTAATTTCAAAGCTGTCAGTAAGCTGATCTTCATGTACAACCCTGCAACTTGATCCTTCATACATTTCCTTAATGAGGTTTACTATCTTTTCAGGAGTCCATAATGTGCCAGAATTTTCCACAATGTTGCTCTGTCAATACTGTCGAAAGCCTTCTCGTAATCCAGAAAGTTGACAATAAGAGGAGAGTTCCATTCTATAGACTGTTCCACTATGACTCGCAGAGAGGCAATCTGGTCGGTGGTTGAACGGTTTTTTCCGAAAACCTGCCTGTTCGTCCCGCAGTTTAGCATCTGTTGCATTCTTAATTCTCTCTAAAATAATACGGTTGAAAACCTTTCCTGGGATAGAAAGAAGAGTGATGCCTCGATAATTATTACAATTACTGAGGTCCCCTTTCTTTGGAAGCTTGATAAGATGTCCTTCCTTCCAATCCTTTGGGAATAACCCGTCATTCCAGATTCTCTCAAATAGTGGGTGCAGGGCCTCAGCATTTCTTTCCGCATCAACTTTTAGAGCCTCCGGTGGAATCTGGTCTGGTCCAGCAGCTTTCCCCCTTTTCATCTTGTTAATGGCACCCACAATCTCTGCTATCGATGGTGGATCACAGCTAATTGGTAGCTCATTCCTTGCAGGCAAAATTTCTGGCTGGTTGTCTGGTGGTGGTCTGTTCAGAAGGCAGTTGAAATGTTCCCTCCATCGTTCAGATTGAGCCTCTTTTCCAAAAATATTTTTCCCATCTTTGTCTTTGACTGGTACCTCTGGTTTCCCATATTTTCCAGCAAGTGTCTTGGTAGTTTGATAAAGGATCCTCATGTGTCCTCCAGTCGCTGCTGCTTCTGCTTTCTCTGCAAGTCTGTTCATGAATGCTTCCTTGTCTTTCTTCACAGATCTTTTGACTTCCTTAGCTATGGCTCGATACTGCTCTTGTGCATCCAGTCTTGAAGACCTTGTTCGGCTTGCATTCACTTGTTCCTTCCTTGTTCTCCTCTTTTCAATAAGGTCCAAGGTGGTTGGACTTATCCATTCTTTATGTTCCGATTTCTTTACCCCCAATACCTCGTGGCAAGTTGTTATGTAGACTTCCTTGATCTTTGCCCAATGTGACTCTACATCTATGTCCTCCTCGAGCTCAGTAAGAGGTTGGAATCTTTGTAGTTTGACAAAATTGTAGTTTGAATTCCTCATTCTTTTCCCCATCAAGTGCATTCACCTCGAATTTTCTTCTTGTATGTGATCTGGCCCCGTGTTTTCTGAGTCGGAGCTTAAGCTTTGCCAATAGCAGGTGGTGGTCTGATCCAACATCTGCCCCTCTCCGTACTGTCACATCTTCCAATGAACGTCTGAATCTACGAGAGATACAAAAATGATCAATCTGATTCTCTGTCACACCATCTGGTGAGACCCAAGTTGCTTTGTGGATCCTCTTATGGGGGAACACTGATCCTCCAATCACCAAACTGTTGAATGCACAGAAATTTGCAAATCTCTCACCATTATCATTCATTTCTCCCATGCCATGACGTCCCATACCTTCATAGCCTACGTTATCCTGTCCCACTTTTGCATTAGCATCTCCCATCAATATGTTGATGTCTTTCCTTGGCAACTTGTCAATGACTTGTTGTAGCAGACCATAAAATGTATCTTTGTCCTCATCTGTTGCATCATTTGTTGGGGCATAGATCTGTACAATGTTCATGCTGATCTTCTTACTCCGTGTTGTAAAGGACGCCATGATGATCCTTTCTCCGCATTGTTCCCATCCTCTCAGTGACTTCTGGGCAAACTTGCTTAGAATTATTCCTACTCCCTGTGTATGAATCCCGTCCCCTCTCCCTGAATATAAAATCTTCTCCCCAGACTTGAGGTGTTTCTGTCCGGATTGTATCCAGTGGGTTTCGCTTACTCCAAGTATATGCAGCCTGTATCTTCTCATCTCAGTCACAACTTGAGAGCTTTTTCCTGCTTCATACATGGTGCGAACGTTCCACGACGCAATTCGAAGCTGCTTGTTTGGCGAAGACGTCATCGGGTCAGCAGAGTCCTTTCGGCTTTGTCTGTTGTCCTTCATAAATTCTGTAATTCCAGAAACTCTTCGGTCGCCCAAGCTAAAAAAAGGATTTAGTTTGTCTGTCTGTGTTTCTGTAACGGTTTGAGTTTAACGGAAAGGGGTGTTAACCCTTTGCCAACCCCCAACCTGGAGGACCAGGTGACTCAAAGATGGGGGAATCACACACCATTAGTCGCCTTTTACGACACGCTGGCTTGGCGTTGGGCTATTCTTGACCCTCTCAGTTGAGGGACCCCGGACACCACACGGGGACTTTAAAACAATACCAAAAAAAATAAAAAAATATTGCTAACAAAGGTTGGTTCCAGCTCAATTAGAACAGCTTTCTTTATTTTTCTGACAAAATCAGGTTTTAGCTTTCATTAGCTGACGAATGGAAATGAATATGGTCCGGGATGGTAATCGTTACACTGCTAAATGAATGAAAGAGGTCCAGTCCATTATGGTAAGAGCTAACTGTCTTACAAAGATTGTCATCATTGAGGGCTCCATAACTCACAGCACACGTGTACCATTACTCACTCCAGTTATCAAACATATTATCGTTAGTGTCACATTGTTTTGCTCAGTTACCAACAAAACTGCTAGTTTTTATTGAATTAATATAGCAAGAATTTTCAAAGTGTATAAATTAAAAATTACAAAGAACAAAAATTTTTGTTCATTGTAATTTTCAAATTAATTAAATTTCAACCAATAAAAAAAGCCCAGAGGGAAAACAATAGCACAAAGATAGTAAGAACACTCATACTCATGCGTTCTTCAATCTTGTGCATTTGCACTTACTTTTGCACTCCACAAAATTTAAAGTAAAATCCTGTCTGTCAACCCAAAAGTAACCATAAAACAAAACTGTAACCTTTAACATGGTCTATTAAGGAGAATTAAGACATTTGTGGTGGTTTTAAAATCAATAATAAAGAGCTGAGTGGTGTCAGTCAGCTATACTCACATTCTATATGAACAAGGTTAAGGGTTTATATATCTTTTGTCATTATCCTCTAGGGTAAAAAGTTCACTTCAATCGTATTTTCCAAATTGTCTTACATTGTGAAGATGGGGAGCCAACACCTCCAAAGCTTCATCACAAAGCGGGCATGGATCTTTGGTGTAAAGAGTAAGTACAGGGAGATCAGACGACTTTGTAGAGAGGCCCTTTACAAAGTTTTTAGAAAGTGGGCAGGGTAATGATATTATCCTTCTCAAGTTTGACCCAAAATAATTAAGCTGAATTCGAATCATCCCTCATCAAACACTGTCACTGTCACTGTTGCCTGAAAAGGACATTGTGGAAATAAAAAGAATTTTGTTTATATTTGAGAAATGTAGATTACAGAAAAGGCCATGCAACCTATTCATTACAATATTATGTGGATTCATTTCCCACTTACAATTTTAAAGTACACAGTAGGAGGATAAAAACATTTATTTTCACAATAAACTTAAACTTATGATAAACCAAATTCAAATTAGTCTTCTATAAGAACTATTGCTTCTACCATTCCTATGGGATAGAACCAAGGTGTGAGTCAAGTTTTCTACTTATTGATATTTACAATCTTTACTTTTCCAAAAAATGTTGTTTTATCAAAACTCCTGGTCAAGCAATGGCGAATTTGGCCAGTAATAGGATGAGTGACAAGCTTATTTGACTGAGGTGTGAATCAATAATGGTTGGAGGCAGTGATAGATGTTGTAAAAATGGTGGTACAAAAGGACAAAACTATCAAGAGACTTGTGTACTTTTACTTGTAGTTATGAAAAAGAAGATTGGTTCCAAGTTGCTTGCTGGGGAGATAAATGAGTATTGTGATGCGCACTGAGCTATATGTATCCGTGAAAATATGCTCTTTAAACGTTCATGCTTAGCAGACATAGTTTATAAATAATTAAGATAAAATATATCATTATGAATTTGACGTTGACAAACTTAGCTGAGCTATGGCACCAATAATTTACAACTCTGGCATTCTTCGAAATACAGATCACTGAACGTTGAGACTGAATTCCTTGGCTGTTTTTCCGCAAGTACCTAGCAATGATTTGCTTTGTTATTTAATTTTATCTATTATTATTTTATTTATTTATTTATTATTGGTGGCGTTTTTATGCACCTCCGTTGGAGGTGTACAAAAACACACCGTTTTTATGCACCTCCGTTGGCGGTGATGGTAAATTAATGAAAATGTTGCTGCATACGTCCATGAGGTTTAAATAGTTTTAGATTGTAGTTTAGCACGCTGCTTAGTGATTACCTATGTACGTTTTTACAATGATAATAAATTACAGAATAATAACAATAATTTAAAAAATCAAAAGTAAAAAGAGACGATGGCACACAAATACTGATCTCAAATAAATAAATAATTTTAGGAAATTAAAATCGAAGTTTTTTAAAAACATGATAAAAAGTTTTTGAAAAAAACAAAAAACAAAAAAAAAAAAACAAACAAAACAAAACAGAAAGAAAAAAACCCCAAAAAACAAAAATGATGTCTTTCTTAATAAAGTAAACTTTAACAAAAAAGTATGTCTACAATGGGAATCGAACCCAGTACTTTCGGTCTGACAGCTTGTCCACTGGGCTACAGAGCATGGGTGAAAGTTAACGGGGATCAATTTGCCTGAAAGACAGACACCGGTGAAGCTGGTTTGCCTGAAAAAGATGCTAATTTTTTTTTTTTGCGATCTATGACTTGCCGGTTGAGTGCCAACCTTCCCAGAGTGAAAAGTACATTAATTTCTATGACCCCATATGTGTTTTTTTTTAAAGCAAAAAAAAAAAGAAGAAAAAAGTATTTAGTCTACATGATTCAAAACAAAATTTATACAAAAACTAACACCAGACCCAAAGCAAAATAAATGATCTCGTCATTTAAACACTCATTCGCAGCAATCTCTAATGATTACAGTATTACCTGGTTTATGGAGACCCTAAGATATGTCATCACTTTAAATTTGTATGGTAAAAGGCTCAGAAATGCAATACCAAGGGCTATTACGATTCGAAACACCCCAAAGAAGTGATCAAGAGATCCCAACCATGATACTTGTTTTGTGATGTTAGTGTTGGTGTAGGTTGTTGTAGTGATGATGCTCTAGTGGTCGTGGTGATAATGATGATGATGTGGTGGTAGTGGTTGTGGCAGTGTCAATCCTGTGATGGTGTTTGTAGCAGTGATGACTACTATTACTACTACTACTACTACTACTACTCGTACTACAACTACTACTACATTTGGATCAAATATGGGAAATACCCACCTATGTGATATACAAGTTGAATACCCTAAAAATATTCTTAGTGCATTTTAAAAAAACCGACACTGTTCTTACAGCTCCCTATTTAATAATAATAAATTTTAAAATTAGACTCATACAAAATATTAAAGACAAAAATATTATAAATGTAAACAATCAAAATAAAGTATTTTCAGTTTTATTATAAAGGGAAATAACCCATTTATGTTTATGTTTATTGTCAATACAGTCCTTGATTGAAGGCTTCATTGTCAAAGATGTTGGTATTTTATTTTCACTTGACAAGTTCTATTTAACAAGAAGTAGAAGCTTAATTGAGATCTGAGACTATTTGAAGTATAAAATAAGCTTATATGCATAATTCAATGCAAATCTTCAAAAATGGTGTGAAAGGTTTTAGTGAAAACCAGCGTTTAATAACCAACTGAAAAGATAAATAACATAGTAGTACAAAATGCGACGCATCAGCAGATCAAATGTATGACAGAAAAGTGACATATATGTTTAATTGTCACCTTTGAAAGAAAATTAAATAGTCTATTGAAAGTTAACGTTCCGGTGGTGCAATCATGATAAAGCCGGCAGAAGAGTCAAAATGCCGGAAGGCAATTATTACATTTACTAAAAAAACGGAATTTCCGGCATATGCTGGCGAACTTTCACCCATGCTACAGAGCCACCTGACTGTTCATCAGATTTAATAAGGTCTTTCTAAAACATTATTTTTCCTTCAATGCGACTTCTATTTTCTGGTTTTATATTTCGATTTTAAAAATTATTATTATTTTGATATTAATTTATTAACAAAAACATCCTTCAGATGTCACAATATAACTTTCGCTGTCTCCAAATACAGAAACACAATATCGCTGATGAAATTGGGTGGGATGCGCAAGCGTGACGGAAGTGTATAAAAACGGTCCGTTAAGATACACCGTCAACGGAGGTGCATAAAAACACTACGTTTATTATTATACTAATCCTTTCTTTAAAAAACATAGCATTGTGGAGAACATTGTGCTTATTTGAGTCAATAAAAAAATTGATACGGCGCACAACTCTATTGAAAGAGTTGAAAATTAGAAATGTATTTTTTACAGATAGATAAACAGATAATTTGATTTCCTTTTATAATTTAAAGTCAGTTTGAAAGTTCGTTGAGTCAAACAGATATCATAAAATATGTACCGACGACACTAAGAAACTCCTCAAAATCGACTAATTTTTACACTGTAAAAAGTTGTCAGTTTGCGTCATCTATTTATGACATCAAGTATCATTATTACTTCCGTTGTGTTCTTGATTTAGCGGTGATCAGTGTTGTTATGTTCTAATTGCGAGTATGTTTGTATGTGTGCATGCGTGTGTGTGTGTGTGTTGTGTGTGGTGTATACATGTGTGTGTGTGTTGGCATTTTTCAGCAAATCGTGGCATTCATAGTGATATTATTCACTTGATCACATGAAGGTATTCGGATTTACACAAATTTTAAACAAATTTCACCGATTAACAACGTCTACTAATATTACTGCTGATATTACGGTCGTTTTTATGCCATCGATGTGATAATTATTGCCCTTGGAAATGTTTAGTTAAACGTTGTCGGCAAACTGTCAATTGTATCTGTCTAGCTTCTAGCCCGACAAATTTGATATTTTTGGCGTCTGCTTCAGATTTTCATTTGACCTCACATAAGTTAGGTAAAGGGGAGACATTCCAAAAGTTCCTACATCCCCAGTATTCTTTCAATTTTTATTTTCACCGTTGATCTTTTGTCAGGCGTTCATTTATTCAATTTGTCACCATATAGATTTGTGAGGATTTTTTTTTCTATTAGGGTTAGTCATAAGTCTTAGTAAAGGTGCTAGGGGGGAGACATTCCGAAAGTTCCTACATCCCCAGTATTCTTTCAATTTGTATTTTCACCGTAGATATTTTGTCAGGCGTTTATTTATTCAATTTGTCATCATATAGAAGCATTTCTAAAACTCGAGAACAAACCTTGATAGATTTGTGAAAGTTTAAAATCTCCTAATTTGACCATTGTTTTGATTCTCGGCCGCCATTTTAATTTGTGAAGTATTGAAAGGTAGTGCAAAGCAGTCTGAGAGTGTTTTTTTTTTTTAAATTAGGGTAAGTCATAATGCTAGAGTGTTTATTTTCCTATTAGGGTTAGTTAAAGGTACTCTAGGTTTTACTTTTTCTTGGGGTTAGTTGAGGGAATATTATTTAAGTTGTTTCCCTTTGTAGGAGCTTTCGGAAGGCTTCTCAAGTCAAGCGTGGTAAAGACTTTTGCCTTATTGATATTGATATCTACTGACTGATAAACTAAAATCATGCCGAATAAAGCATGGCAGCGACAAGCACATCGATTAAAGTGTGCATCTAATCGTAATCAAGATAATCAAGAAAATGATTCAGGCAATATCGAATGAAAATAGTTCTTTCCCCTCGAAATTGCGGGCTTTTTACTAGACTAGTATTATTTATATATCATCAATAAAGGATTGGCGGGGGGGGGGGGGGGGGGGGGGTGCCCTTCGCTGCTGGGAACTTGTGGAAAGACTCCCAATTTCTTTGATTAACAAGTCAATCCGACATAGAGGAAAAAGTCTGGAAGTTTGTATTTTAAAATTATATTGCTATCCATACATAAATAATCGGCTTTGCTAGAGAGTAGGATGGTCATCATAATAATAATAGTAAGTTCAGTTCGTCATCAGTCAGATCTGCTGACGAGTAAACATGTCGGAAGTGGCAATAAGCTGTCTATTTTCGAAGTTTTCAAAAACTTAACATTTACATTAAATTTAATGACACGCTAATACTTTGCATTGTTATATCTCACTCTTTAAGTTGGCCTCTCCTTTCAGTGTATTGCGTCAAAGTCAAAGAGCCAATTCAATATCTGTGTTTACAAATGATGTGAAAACTTGAGGAAGCCGCCCATATACAACTTCCTGTTACTTTTCGAAATACTTCGCTGATTATTAGGTTCGCATTGTAGTGAGCGAGACAGTACATTCCTACAATTAATAATAACCAAATTAATAATGGAGATAACAGAGGTATTATTTTTGGAACTTTTTGGGTGCAATCAAAATCATAGATACGTGAAAGACAGGGGATGGGGAGGGGGTTGATTATTTTTATTTTAGAATTTTTACGGCGTTTGTCGCATTTTAAAGGCATTTTTTGTTAGTAAAAATAAAGATGGTGGAAGATCAGACACTTTTTTTCCTTTGTCAATCATCATTTTTTCCCCCCTTTATTTTAGAAACGATTTTTAAAATTGCTATTTTTGGTTGTGAGTAGATAATATTGGTTGCTCTTGGACCTACATCTATGCCCATCTGTTTTGTTTGGTTGGTTTTTGTTTTGTTTTGTTTGTTTGGGGGGGGGGGGGGTCTATGTGTTGTAATGGCAGAAGAAAACGGGATAGTTAAATAAATATTCTTGATTTACAATTTAAATCACCCGGGAAAAAAGTAAGACAAAGAGGAAGGGTTGAAATAGGGAACAGATGAAGATTCCATGAGCACACTATCTGTACCTAAAGTCACCTAAAAGTCTCATCCAGACACACGCACAGGATCCCACAAAGAGGAATACACCCAAATACTTACTAAATGATTATATATTTAAAACAAAAATATAACAGTTCAGAACAAAGAGACGATTTACAAGGAAAAAATATTTCCCAAAACCTTTACTATACCTACATTTGACAGTTTCCCTCACATCCAAGGACTCCGACTGCCAGGGTCAGGACAAAACTAAGTAATCTCATTCCAAGACAAAGACAGAAAGCAAGTTGGAAAACACATGTTGATCTATACGTTTATGTAAACGTATCAACACACAAAGCTAAATGTAACCTTGGAACGTTTATAATCTGATATAATCTAGTGAAAACTAATAATCAAAATGGCTGTTTAAAAACAGTAACAATTTCTTTCTTCTGTAGGGGGATAGAAGACAAATTAAGTGACCTCCCTACCCACTATGGGTGTGTGTGTGTGTGGGGGGGGGGGGGGGGGGGGTTCAAAGAACTCCACCCAGCCGCTATGGAAGATACACTCAAACTTTCAAATGTTTATTACAATATACTCAAAACTCATAACTATAATATTACGTAACAGAGAGATGGTTTACAATTTATTTAAAAAATTGCATTCCCTTAAAAAAAGAAAAAGGCACTATGCATTTGACTGTCACAGCTCATGATCAGGATCCCCAAAAGAACGAGGAAAAAAAACCCCAGAGCAATCTAAATCTAGAACACAAGACAGTTAGCAACATCGAAAGGGTTTGTTTGTTTTTAGGGGTTTTACGGCACTTGCGACATTATTTAATGATTTCAGTACTAATAAAAAGAAAGATCACAGAGGAAAGATGTGGATGTGAAATTAAAAGCACCCAAGAAAAAGGAAGATAAGGGGGCTGAGTCAAAGAAATTTTTTTTCAACTTGAGCTTTTATATAGCACAATATCAACTAAACGTGCTTTACAAGGGGTTCCTTTGCCAACAGCAACACGTAACATGTAGGACGTGACATGGTGCCTGTTAGGCGATATTACAATTTTTCGGACAGAGAACGCTGTTAATGGCCAGGTACTCATTTTACACCTGAGTACAGTGAAAAAATGTGAGTAAAGAGCCTTTTCCAAGGACTCAACTATGCGCCGAGCGAGGCTCGAACCCAGGACCTTCCGATCCGAAAGCGGGTGTCATACCACAGGACCATATAGCACTAAAATGAGGAATAGAGGATTCCACTAGCAATCTATTATGTAAGGTTATTTCAGCGCCAGTAAAAAGGAAGAAAATTAATGGGATAGTAAAAAAAGATATAGATTTATAATTGAAAACACATGAGAAAAAGTAAGACAATGGAGAATGTTCAAATAGGAAACAGATAAAGATTCCAAGAGCACACCATCAGTGTACTTTGAGATCACCAAAAAGTCACATCCACACACAAACACAGGTCCCCACAAAGAGGAATACACTAAAATGTTTACAAACCAATATATTATAATTAAAACAAAAATAAAATGCGACAGTGCATAGCCGAGAAATGACTTATAAAAGAAAAAATCTCCCAAAACCATAAAAATACATTTGACGGTTTCCCCCCAAGTCAAGGACTCCAGCAAGGGCTAGGACAAAACAAAGTAATCCCATTCCAAGACAAAGACAGAAAGCAACTCGGAAAACTGATAAAAGGGATAGAAGACACAGCGTGACCTCTTGCCTGCCATGGGAGGTCAAAGACCCCACCCAGTAACCGGTAGCATCTGGTCACAAATATAACTTTAAATAAAAAGTAGTCAAAAAGGGTGTACAATAATCATTTTAATCATTTTTAATCTTTTTTTATGGCAAAAAAAAAAAAAATAAGAAAAAAAAATTGTTGAATTGAAAACGATTAAAGAAACACCACAGGGAACTCACAACAGGGTTTTCAACATGAACAGCGAAAAAGTTAATCATATATTATTTTATTTATCATTTTGAACGATCGTCATAACAGCTGAAGTGAAAAATTATTTCCTCATACACTTTAGAGTTTAAAACCTTATACATATATATGTATTGAAATATACAGAGAACTTCAGACTGTTGAATGTAAAATGAAGGTAATACAAAGTGTAGACGAATGAACAAATGTATGTATAATACACACGTTTTTGAAAAGAAAAAAATATATTTCCCATTCCTAACGATGACTACAAAAGCAATCATTTCCCCAATCAATATAACGGTGAGTAGAAAAAGTGCAAATTTTCGTAAATTGAATGGGAAAAAAATGTGGTACGATGCACAAATAAAAACTTGACATGCATTGGCACTTGATCACAATAATTCATGTAATGATGAAATAATGAATGAGGTGCAACTGCACGGGTGAAAACTTTTAACGTGATGAAAAAACAGAAATAGAAAAAAAGTGTATAAGAAATTGCGAATATAATTACATTCACACAGATTGATAGTTTAATGTGCTTTATATAATACAAAACAGCCATCTTAATATTTGAAATAAAACAAACCATAAAAAAAATAAAATAAATAAGTTCAGCAACACCTAAAGAAAAAGAAAAGAAACAAAAACAAAAAATAACACGAAAAAAAAAAAAACAACCCAAAATCAAACAAAGCAAAAAAGAAAAAAAAAGGGATTGAAAGGAGAAATGGGTTGTCTTGACATGTATGCCTATTCAGTTACGACAATCTTACATACAAACATATGTATACATACTTACGTAGTTGTACACAAACACGCGCATAAATACATAGATACATACGTACGTACACCTATCCATACACACATGCATACAGCAATCTATCAATGTGCCTGGTTTGAGAACAATTAAAAATCCCACTCAAGACGCAAGCACAGGATCTCGATATAGGCTAGTGGATACACTAAAAATTGTGTGTGTGTATGTGCGTGCTTAACTGAGCGGTGATTTACGTGAAAAAATATCATCTCTTCAATACCCCACCCCCACTTTCTCTCTCGGCTAAGGATCCCAGCTAGACCTAACGGAGAGTAAATGGTAAGGGAAAGACGATAGAAGACACAACGAGATTGTTCTAAAATAAAATATCTTTATCTTTTTAAAATACTTAAAAATAACTGGACCCGGTCTAAATATTTTTTTCTTTTTCTGTTTTGAAAAAAAAAAACACATCATTTAAGTAGGACGGCTCTTAAGTCAACCTAAGGAGATAACAGTCTCGGGGAAAATAAAAGACGAAAAGGACAGATTATAATTATAATAGAATTTGTCAGAGCCAGCAACATCAATGCAGCATTTCCATGCACCTAACGCATGATCCATTTAGGTCTCGCATAGTTGTGATCGTTTTGTTGTTTTTAAGGGTTTTACGGCGCTTGCAACGCATTTAGGTCATATCAGCGCCAGTAAAAAGAGAGAAAATGGGATAGTTGTTTGTTGTCTGTTAAGGGTTTTACGGCGCTTGCAACACATTTAGGTTATATCAGCGCCAATAAAAAGGAAGAAAATGGGATAGTAAAAAGTTCTAGAATTACAATTAAAAAGCACCCAAGAGAAAGTAAGACAAAGGGGAGCTGGTAACAATTAGGGATCAGATGTAGATTCCAAGAGCATACTACCAATGTACTTAGTTTGAGATAACCTATAAGTCTCATCCAGACGCGAGCACAGGTCCCTACTAAGAGGAATACACTCAAATGCTTACATTATAAATTCAAAACAACAAATATAATAATAATACATAACAAGATGATTTACAAGGAAAAAAATAGCATCTCCCAAAACAATAACTATACCTTTGACTGTTTCCCTCTCAGCCAGGGTATCCGGCCAGGTCCAGGACAAAACCAAGTAATCTCATTCCAATACAAAGACAGAAAGCAAGTTGGAAAACAGATATAGGGGGATAGAAGACACAGTAACTTACTGAGTAAGTACCTCCCTGCCCACTATGGGAGGTCAGGAACCCCACCCAGATAGTTGTGATCGGACTTTCACCAGAAGGCAGTGACCCAATTGCTTTAAACATTACAGGCATACACATGCACATGGATGTGAAGACGTATATGCGCATACACGTGCACACTCCCCCCCCCCCCCCCCCCCCCCCCCCCCCCACACACACACATCGCCCAAATATTCACATACACATTAAGTCAAAAAGAAAATCTATAATTATGAAAATTTAAATATGACAGTATCTCTCACATTGAAGTATCCCATCTAAAACTGGGCAAGAGACCAAACATGTCCTGTCACACCACTTGAGGCTTCATTCGCATTGATTTAGACAATAATTATAATAAATATAATGGAAAAGGCATCTTGTATCACAACTGACAAATGAGTATGGTACAAAATATCAACAATTCAAATTTCATTTATTTCACTTTTTAACAAGACTGTTTACTCAGAGCACCAACGATCACTAATTCTCATACAGCGTTAACTAAATACGTTTATTTTTCGAGATAATAGTCAAAAAGTCTATAATAACACCGTATGGTTTTTGCACATGAGGAAAAACGAACGAACAAACAAAATCACAGCAATGTACGCATAATGAAAAACAGCAGTCTGTGTAAAATCATAAGACAATTTTAATAATTTTATGCAATGTACAATATTGAAAATTAATAAGACGATGAAAAGACACTTAGTCTTAGTCAATATTATGATCACATGGAATTTTCACCGATTGGTTAAGTCTGGTCTTGTAAAAACTTAACAAAATCCAATCATTATTTTGACACGAGGTTTTCCTTTCAAAACTTGCATTGAAATCAATGCTCTCGAACTTTTAGCAGACTTGGCTTCAGCTTTTGAGACATTTGTAGGAAAGACAATTTTTTTTAAATCCCCAAAATTCCTCATTCAAAAATAAATCTCTTATTAAAATATACAAAGAGAATCATTTAAAGAAAAAACATTAAAAAACAATTTTTGGAAAATAATCTGTTGTTTTTATTTAACGATTACAATAAAGTCTCCTTGCAAACATTATACACAAACAAAATATGGAAACAGTCTCATCTTCCAACAAATATCCTGATGTCAATTTGAGGGTGAAAACGACAATTGGTGAATATTTTTCACTCTACAGGATAAAGAAAATGATTATCACATGTGAGTAATGGGTATTAAATAGGAGCACACTATCACAAGGGTACAAGTACTTTGCTGGGAGGAGAAAGAAAATCATTTTATGTTAATTCACATTATAACTTTTGTATGTCTCTTGCGTCAAAACAAGCAGTCTGGATTATAAGTATCTGCTAAACCCTAAAGTCAGCAGCTCATAAGTTTCCAGATTGGAAGGAAAAATAACCCAACTTAACTCTCATTTAATTGAAAGAGAGAAGGGGAGGGGGAGCGATATTTATCTGTACATGAATTCTAACAGCTACTTAGTGGTATTTATTCAACAATCAAATGGGGCTGGAAATAAAAAAGTCCAGCTGTGACTTAGACAATGACCGTAGCCATCGTTATGTTATAGCCTGATTCTGAAATCCAAAAGGACTGGCATTATTTGGTTTTTGCACTGCCTTGAGAGTTGTCGTTAGTAGAGCTCATGGAAACGAGTTATTTCATTGGTTAACTATTGAATACAACTCACGATTTGTTTTCTTTTGTCGCAAAAGACAGGCATTTTGATGTCATTTTTTGGTTAGTATCAGACGATAGCTTTACGAAGGCCACGCAATGACCGATATGGACATGTGACCACTAATCAAGAAAAGGGTCATTTTGAAATTGATCATTCACGTAAATGCAGGCGGGAAAGAGGAAGCGGTTATAATTTAGTTGGAATGTTGCTATCATTAGGATACAGGAAGGGTAAAAAGGAAAATCTATAAATACATAACTGTACAATGCTTTAAGTGTCTTTGATGTTGTTTCTTTTAAAGGGTTTTACGGCTCTTGCAACACATTTAGGTCACATCAGCGCAAGTAAAAAGGAAGAAAATGGGTAGTAAAAAGTTCTAGAATTACAATTAAAGCACCCAAGAAACCGTAAGACAAAGGGGAATCGGTTCAAATAGAGAACAGATGTAGATTTCAAGAGCATTTACCAGTGTACTTAGTTTGAGATCACCTGAATGTCTCATCCTGACACCAGCACATGTCCCCACTAAGAGGAACACACTCAAATGTTTAGAAATCATTCATATATATGTTTTTTTTTATACAATGCATAACAGAGATATGATTTACAAGACAAAAAATATCATCTCCCAAAACTCTAACTATACATTTGACTGTTTCCCTCCCAGCCAAGGTATCCGGCCAGAGCCAAGACAAAACCAAGTAATCACATTCCAAGACAGAAAGCATGTTAGAAAACAGATAAAGGAAGGCCAGGAACCCCACCCATAACACCCAGAACATGGGACAGTAAAAAGTTCTAGAATTACAATAAAAGCACCCAAGAAAAAGTAACACAAAGGGGAATTAGTTCAAATAGGGAACAGATGTAGAACAGATGTAGCCCTTTCTACATTTCAAATGTACTGTCCAGTTTAAACAACTTCATTGTTTAAGTCTTAGAGAGAAAAAATAATATCAAAACCAATTTACAAGAAAAGTAGAGAAAATGACAAAAGGTTATTGCAGACTCTTGAGTGGATTAAAAGAAAAGAAATAAGAGAAAAAGAGAGATAGAAAAACAAAATCACCAAAAATATAATCAGATCAAGTATTGAAAGCAAGCGTATGATCCGACAACTGTGCCTAAAATGTTTATAGTTCGATAACGCCATTTTATGGAATATATTTAAACGATGGATTTGAACTAACTACAATTCATCAGATATTCACTATTGTAATTCGGAATTTATTTGAGATCGGCACAAATGCTCATTTTTATTAAGGCACAGTAAGAGAAGTAAATTGTAATGTCCACATTACCACCAAGAGTGACATGACATAAAATATCCATCACAAAACCTGATAAAATATTTCAGAGCAAATTTCCTTTACAATTGAGTTTGTAAAGTCACTATAATGTACAGTGGAACCTCCCGATTACGACACCTCTGAAAAGCGACATTGACCCGTGGTCCCGATTTTTTTTCTATTTAAGATCAGTAAAAAAAAACCTCCAAATAACGACGCACTTTTTGATAAAACCTCAGAATAACGACATCATTTTGGCGATTTTCGGCAGTTTTCGTAGATATCTGATACTAAAAATACCGAGTATGAGTACTCAAAGTTTATAAAAACGATTCCTGTTTGAACCAATGAGAACGCAGCTTTTGAAACAAATGAGAACGCAGTTTTTTTTTTGACGAATCTTGGCTGATATGCATTAATAAAAACCAAGGTATAAATGTAAGTGTAAGCAAGTAAACACAAAATCTTGGAAAATGTGATATTATGTTGTGATAGTAGTAGTAGTAGTAGTAGTAGTAGTAGTAGTAGTAATAGTAGTAGTAGTAGTAGTAGTAGTAGTAGTAGTAGTAGTAGTAGTAGTAGTAGTAGTAGTAGTAGTAGTAGTAGTAGTTTTGTTTGTTTGTTTTTAAGGGTTTTGCAGCGCCTGCAACACATTTAGGTTATATCAGCGCCAGTAAAAAGGAAGAAAATGGGATAGTAAAAAGTTCTAGAATTATAATTAAAGCACCCAAGAGAAAGTAAGACAAAGGGGAACTGGGAACAAATAGGGATCAGATGTAGATTCCAAGAGCATACCACCAATGTACTTAGTTTGAGATCACCTATAAGTCTCATCCGGACACAAGCACAAAATCCAACAAGGAGGAATACACTCAAATGCTTACATTATAAATTCAAAATAACAAATATAATAGTACATAACAGAGAGATGATTTACAAGGAAAAAAATATCATCTCCCAAAACAATAACTATGCATTTGACTGTTTCCCTCCAAGCTAGGACTCCGGCCAGGGCTAGGACAAAACCAAGTAATCTCATTCCAAGACAAAGACAGAAAGCATGTTGGAAAACAGATATAAGGGGATAGAAGACATAGTATGTACCCCCCTGCCCACTATGGGAGGTCAGGAACCCCACCCAGAGTAGTAGTAGGAGTAGCAGTCGTAGTAGTAGCAGTAGTAGTAGTAGTAGTAGTAGTAGTAAATAATAATAATAGTAGTAGTAGTAGTAGTAGTGTTTTTATGGGAGGAGGAAGAGGAAGAGGATGAGGAATTTTATCTAACTCACAGCATCCGAATTACCTGTTCTTGTTTGTTTTAAAGGTTTTTACAGCGCTTGTGACACATCTATGTCATATCAGCGCCAGTAAAAAGGAAGAAAATTGGAGAATAAAAAACATTCTAGATTTACAATTGAAATGACAAAAGAAAAAGTAAGACGAAAGGGGAATGGTTTAAATAGAGAACAGATGTAGATTCTAGGAGCACACTATCAGTGTACTCAGTTCAGATCACCTAAAAGTCGCATCCAGACACACGCACAAGAACACTCTAAGAGGAATACACTACAATGTTTTGTTTGTTTTGTCAATGTTTATAAAAACTGGTCCCGCGGGCCTTACCACGCCCACTTTGTCCGCCATCTTGGAAACCTCTAAATAACGACACCTCCGGATAACGACATAAAAACTCGGTCCCTTGGCATGTCGTTATCGGGAGGTTCCACTGTATTATAGGGGAGAAAGAAGTGATGTTTTTAAATTCATAATGATACTAAAATAGCGGTAGACAAAGATTGACATTCATAAACTTGTTTTGCAAATCTCTAATTATCCTTGCATTACATTCAACCGAATTGACTCAACAGTGATGCATTAACTGCACAAAAGGAAGATGCAAGTATAAAGACTAGAAAAAAGATCTGGACTCTCTGCAAATATGGCCAAATACATGGCACTATAAATTTCATGTGTCAGAATGCTTTGTGACGATAAAAGCAAATAAGAAAACCCATTTATCATAGTAAAGAATGCGTGGTAACACATTACAACAACTATGAGTCCACATTAGTAAAATATTAAAATGAGACGCACATATCCAACATATCGCTGCAAAAGCATATAAGATGCTGAAATTTTCTGTAAAGGAATATCCATTAATGTCCTGTTAAACCAGTGTTAGAATATTCGACTGCAGCTTTGGATGTTTTAGTCAGTGCCAGCATAAAGGAAGATGGTAGAGGTAAAGTTGTAGGTCTGAAGTAAAAAGCACCAAAAAATAAGCAAGACAAAGGGGACTGGTTCATAAAGGGAACAGAAGACTGTGAACAATCCGCCAATGTGCCTATTTTGACATTAAATAAGTCTCATCCAGGAATTAGAGAAGGATCCCTTCCCCCCTCTCACCTTTGGAACTATTCTGAAATGGAACACATTATCGTCAGAAATCATTAAAAATACAGAAAAACATTAAACAGAGCACTTGACATGATTCAGTGAGCAAACACGTATGTGACCCATTGTCTCAAAACAGCATTATTTCAGGGACACTCAGTGAAAATAAAATTAATCATAAAAGTATGAAAGTTTGGGATTGGGATTTTTAAATTTTTTTTTTTTTTTTTTTGGGGGGGGGGGGGGGGGGGGGGGGTGTCGGACCATGGATATAGATACTTAAGATGACCACACAAAAAAATGTCCACATTTCTGACTTTTTACTTTTAAATCACTTTTAAGCAACTGGTTCATCCTAACATAGTACAGGGTTGGGGAGGTGGTTCTCATGTGTTTTATGGAGGATTTGTCACTTTAGCGATGGAGGGCATACAGCCTTTTGCAAAAATACAACTTGACGACTTGACTTAAAGGTGATAACAAAACCACTTACGCCATGACATTTTTAATGAAAGAAAAATTTGCTTTTTTTTTGTTTTTGTTCCAAGACAATAGTGAAGATGAAAGATTGATGATCGTTTTTAATGAGCTTGAGACAGCTCTAGGTCATTTTAGCAAGGTTAGTCCAAAATAATAATAAATATCATTTTAAATAATAAGACACAAGGGGACAGAGCAGCTACATACCTAGTATGTCCATCTGAACACCAGCTCAAGATATCACAAGGATGAATACACTCTGAGGCTAACAAAACACATCAATGACGGAAAGATGATTAATTAGGAGGGAAAAAAAATCTCTTATGATAAGATTTAACCAATCCAACAATAGACACACGGCAGGGCCTGAGCAAAACTCAATGGCCTTATTCAAGAAGGACAGAAAACTAAATTGAAACAAGACTGAAGACAGCAAGTGACCTCCCTCAACAGCAAAGGAACAAGATCTTCCATCTCATAAGTGAAAACAGGCGTCATTAGTTTAGACTTAAGTTACATTTAGATGTATGGTCAAGTTTTTCAAAATAGATTTATTATGATCAGATAATTCATTATCTTTTATATAAACGAAGGAATAATTTATTGGTAACCAAAACATTGATGATAATATTACTGTTCAAGCTTTTAAGGGTTTTACAGCGCTTGCAACACATATAGGCCATATCAGTCAGAGCCAGTAAGAAGGTAGAAAATGGGATAGTCGAAAAATTCTAGAATTAAAATAAAAATAGTTTGGTTATACGTTTTTAAGGGTTTAACGGCGCTTGCAACATATTAAGGTCATATCAGTGCCAGTGAACAGGAGGAAAATGGAATAGTAAAATAATTAGAGAATTACAATTAAAGCACCCAAGAAAAAGTAAGACAAAGGGAAATTGGTTCAAATAGGGAACAGATGTAGATTCCAAGAGTTTACAATCAATGTGCTAGAAGACGCGTTACTTCCTGCCCACCATGAAAGGTCAAAAGACCCCACCCAAGATTTTTAGTTTGAGAATAAATATCTTTTGATGCCACTGATACTTCATGTACAAAGATAAGACATTAAATAAGCTGATAACTATTTTATACACATCAGCTTGCTCATAATATATGAATTTTTCATTTGAGAACAAGGCCACATGGAAAGTACATTTACCTATTTAAAACCCTGGCAAATAAGAAGAACCTACTTAAATCCAATCGACACTGACCATTTTACTTGGGTGACAAACACAAACAAGTGAACAAAATCAGTGATAAACGACTCAATAAAGTGCACGATTTTTAAAGATCATTCTTTTTTCAGTAATAGAGGTATCTCTCCCAAGAGATTTGACACCAAAAAAAATTATCTCTTCTCAGTCTGCTTTTCTTTTCACCGGAATTTGTGGTAGAAATAAATAAGAAATCAGATGTTTTTATATTCACCATTCAACATGAAAGGACATGAGAATTGTCGACATACCATGCGAGCAATAAAAACAAAAACAAAAACAAGAACAAAATGAATAAATAAAATTTAAAAAATAAAAATATAAAGAATAAGAAATCAGACAGGAGAGGGAAAATTATTACAACAAATATTAGCAAATATAATCCAAATTAGATTGGATACCTTATAATTTCATATTTTTCAAAACCCATATGACCCGCAACACACATTCAAACTATAATCAAAATTATACACCACAATTCCGAGCTTGAGAGTCCAATAAATTGTAGTTAAAGTGATACTTTATACTTTGTTTTGTTTTTGTTTTTAAGGGTTTTACGGCGCTTGCAACACATTTAGGTTATATCAGCGCCAGTAAAAAGGAAGAAAATGGGATAGTAAAGAGTTATAGAATTACAATTAAAGCACCCAAGAAAAAGTAAGACATAGGGGAACTGGGAACAAATAGGGATCAGATGTAGATTTCAAGAGCATACCACCAATGTACTTAGTTTGAGATCACCTAAAAGTCTCATCCAGACACAAGCACAGGTCCCAACTAAGAGGAATACACTCAAATGTTTACCAATTATATAATATAATATGTAAACTAAACATAATACAATACAAGACAGAGAGATGATTTACAAGGAAAAAAATATCATCTCCCAAAACTATAACTATACATTCGACTGTTTTGTTTGTTTTTGAGGGTTTTACGGCGCTTGCAACACATTAAGGTCATATCAGCGCCAGTAAAAAGGAAGAAAATGGGATAGTAAAAAGTTCTAGAATTACAATTAAAGCACAAAAGAAAAGGTAAGACAAAGTGGAACTGAGAACAATAAATAGGGATCAGATGTAGATTCCAAGAGCAAACCACCAATGTACTTAGTTTGAGATCACCTAAAAGTCTCATCCAGACACAAGCACGGGTCCCAACTAAGAGGAATACAATCAAATGTGTAACAATCATATAACATAATATGTAAACTAAACATAAGACAATGCATAACAGAGAGATGATTTACAAGGAAAAAAATATCATCTCCCAAAACTATAACTATACATTCGACTGTTTCCCTCCCAGCCAAGGAACTCCGGCAAGGATCAGGACAAAACTAAGTAATCTCATTCCAAGACAATGACAGGAAACAATTGGAAAATGGGTATGGGGGGATATATACATTCGACTGTTTCCCTCCCAGCCAAGGAGCTCCGGCAAGGATCAGGACAAAACTAAGTAATCTCATTCCAAGACAATGACAGGGCACAATTGGGAAACGGGTATGGGGGGATAGAAGACAGAGCATGTACCTCCCACTATGGGAGGTCAGGATCCCCACCCAGACTTTATACTTTGGCACAAAATTTGAAGACACATGCTAATAAGTAACTTTGGCTTTGTCTCAATCATCTGACATTTTGACATCACAGAGACTCAAATGATAAAATTTAAAACAACTTCAAATAAAATATCAATAAATTAAGTTGTCACACATGCAACTGAGCAAGGCATTCAGGGAGCATAAAAATGAAAGAGTGTGGGGGTAGGGGGTTGAAATGGGGACAATAAGTCGTTCATGAATTGCCATTCGGACAACAAATATAAACAATACAAAAAAAAGGTTGCGAGAATAAAATACAGTATCACCAACAATTATCAACAAAAAAAAAAAATTTAGTACCATAGAATTAGCAAAAATATCTTAATTTCATAAAGCAAAGAGAACTCCTCTCTTCGTTCATACGGTGTTCAATCTTCCACAGGATTTGAATTCTCAGCTTATTTCAATCTACATCTTACACAGAAAGCAGAAACAATCTTTGCCAAAGAAAATTATTTTGAAAACTACATTAAGACAGAAGCAACATAAATTAGCATGTAAAACAAGAAATATATCTTTGTGACATATCAGCATGAATGCTATGCCAAAGGGTTAATACTATTAGCATGTCAAATGTGGAAAAGTCTAAGTGCCTTCAGAAATACTGACACAAACTAAGTGAAAATACACAACTAAGAAAGTATCAAGTATTAAGAAAGTTTTAATGCAAACCCTTTCCAATAGAAATTATTTCATTCCAAATCCTTTTGACGTATGTTCGTGATAAAGTAAATGGGACAGAGCCATCAAAATTTGACCTTTTGAACTAAAGCTTACCACTATGGCATGAGCTTGATTTCTAATTTTTAACTCTATTTTCTTGTTGTTGTTTGAGGAAGTTATCAGTGCTTGCAATATTTTTTCATCATATCAACACTAGAAAAAAGGAAATAAATTCACATGCATTACAAGCATTCAATAGAGAAGTAAGAAGAGGGAACTAGTCAAAATGGAAGAAGATCCTGCAAGCATTTCAATTCTAGTCTATGTGTCATTCTTGTCTCAAGTCAAAATGAACTCAATGTAGTCAATTGGAAATTTAAGTTTGTTGATATTTTAAAAAATCCAAACATCCCCTTTATCAAAATCATTTATTTTTATTAGAATTTATAAGTTGAACTTAAAATAATATTTTAAGCCTCGGGTTCACCCTGACCTAATATCAGGAGCAACTTAGATAAATGTTGGTTACAAAGGACAATACTCTACCTACAGCAAGAGGAACAATTTAGAACTTTAACTTTTAAAATTCCAAAGTTTATGAGTACCTTTATTAATGGCAACAAAAAAAATTTAGTTCTCTTAATACGATTAATCTTAACATTAAATGTTTGAAATTGTGTTCCCGTTTACTTGAAAAGATCTTTTGTCACAGCTTTTAATATGTGTCCATCGTTCAATGCACAGACTACCAAGCACATTTGTACCACTACATTGAAGATCACCACCACGACAATGATGTAGTGATTGATGCTTTACCAAACGTTACAGTTCCCTGTTTTAATAGGGATAATAAATCTTTATAAAATACATGACAAGAAAACAATATCGATAAAATAATGGAATATCATTCACAATGGGCAACATACAACATTTAAAATTTATCTTTAAAAATTTGAAGTTTAAAACAGATTTACAAGTACTTTAAATTTTTTTTTTCCTCATAATAATAATGATAATACAGTTTCATATCATAATGTCATAAAAATTTGAAATAAAGGCAGTGTTAAAACCCTGAACTTCTCAGCTCATAGAGCCATCATGTACATTCATTCAAATTTACTAAAAAAAAATATTTTAAAATCAATATGAAGTTGATCAACCTCTTAGATAAACTTCTTGTTATATAATGGTTTAGAAACACACAGCGTGCATTCATTTAGGAATGACTAAATTGTCATTTGTCTCTTGATATGTACACAATTGAACAATAGTTAACAAATTACCTTAGAAAAATGAACACTTATCCCGATGTTCAGTGAAAAGAACATCATTCATTGAGTTTAACCACAAGCCTCATATAATCAGGCCTGTAAATCGTCTTTTCCAAAATTGTCTGAAAATTTATTTTAACCATCAGTGACCTCAGGAGAAATTGATAATAGTATGACATGTCAAACATCCTGTTAGATGTATCATCTAATATGCTTTTAAAAGAATGTTAGTACTCACAAATCAAGTAGCCTGTCTGAACATAAAGGGAAGGGATAGTCGTCTTAATTCTGCTTTTTTAGTGATCAAAACTTACAGCTGTTTGGGTTCCGAATTAAATATTCACCTTTACATAAAAAATTTGCCAAAAAATTACAAAGGAATAGAGATGTCGAGAATTGTACGTTGAAGCTTGTTATAAATAAATATACAGACCTGCCAACCTTTTGAAAATGAAAAGAGGGACACCCGACCGAACTGAACATGCTTACGACACAAACCATTTTAACCGTAAACGATAGAACCCCATATAATTACTTGAAATCCATAGTAAATAAAGTAGAGGTTTTTTTATTATTATTATTTTCTTTTTATAGATGATTCGGATTTCTTTTTTTTTTTTGTGATTTTTTTATTTTTTTTTTAGAGATTCGATTTTCTAATAATTTTAGGCTTGTCGAAATCAATTTTGCAAAATGAGGGACGGTTGGCGCAATATAGCATGGTAGGTCGATGCAAATGACACTGTAATGGTTGGCAGGCCTGATATGCAACATTGTGTCAAATTGTGAAGAAGGAAAGACAAATCTAAATGTGGGGATAAATCCCCTTGATAAACAACAGTGAAGCAACAACGAACACAGAAAGGGAAATTGATGACAAGAGATGAATAGAGACGAGAGAGAGAGAGAGAGAGAGAGAGAGGAGGAGAGAGAGAGAGAGAGAGAGAGAGAGAGAGAGGAGAGAGAGAGAGAGAGAGAGAGAGAGAGAGAGAGAGGAGTAGAGAGGAGAGAGAGAGAGAGAGAGAGAGAGAGAGAGAGAGAGAGAGAGAGAACGACTCCTTCGGTAAACGTCGTTTGTTTTTAAGGGTTTTAAGGCGCTTGCAACACATTTAGGTTATATCAGCGCCAGTAAAAATGAAGGAGATGGTATAGTAAAATCCAACAAAGAGGAATACACTCAAATGCCTACATTATACATTGAAAATAACAAATATAATAATACATAACAGAGAGATGATTTACAAGGAAAAAAATATCATTTCCCAAAACAATAACTATGCATTTGACTGTTTCCCTCCCAGCTAGGACTCCGGCCAGGGCCAGGACAAAACCAAATAATCTCATTGCAAGAGAATGACAGAAAGCATGTTGGAAAACAGTTATAAGGGGATAGAAGACGGTATGTACCCCCCTGCCCACTATGGGAGGTCAGGAACCCCACCCAGGGTAAATGACGTAAGTATAGTACTAGCTACATGCTTCAGTATTGTCATCCATGGTTTTATGTTTCCCCGTAATTATTTATTTTAATTTAGGCTTTTTTTTTTCCATAGCGGAGCAAATGATTTCTTAAAATATTTATTTATGTCCTCTGAAGTTGAGAATAATGGATTGTCTGAATTCAGGCAATTGCCTGAGGATTTACAGGCCTATATTATGAAACAGAACACGTAACTTGTCCATATTATTTTAAAAAAAAAAAAAGAAACTGGAAGTAAGCCAAAATGAACACACGATGTGAATCATTACTTGATATTAACATTCTTTAACCATCATATAAGCATTCTTATTTATCAGACCTGCCATAACAACAACAAAAATCTATCATTTGGAGAATAAATATCCGAATTTCAAGAAGTTATTCCTGTATAAACCTAAAATGCATTATTCCTACCCCAATTTATATTTTTACAACTCCAAAATAATTCAAATTTTAGATTGGGGAGAATTAGATTTTCGGCTACAGCTGTATGAGAGGCAGGTCTGCAAATTACTTGTTAAGATTGCTTCTGTCAAAATAGTGTATCGATACTACATCCAGTAACTGTCCTAAAAACTGTTCAATCCAATACAATGCAAACCTTAGATTGCTTCTGCCAAAATAATGTATCCTACAACCCAGTGACTATCATACAAACTGTTCACTCCTAGACAATTCCGACCAAAAATAAATAAATTGTATATATATATATATATATATATATATATATATATATATATATTATATATATATATATATATATATATTATATATATATATATATATATATATATATATATATATATATATGCACAAGACATGTCTAACCATTTAGCAAATTTTGAATAATAAGAATTATAAACACTTGATAACACCTCTTACAACGATTCTGGAAACAGACAGTAAACGACTAAATTGTATTCATTCGTTAATTGTTCAAAGGAGGGGGGGGGGGGGGGGGGAGCTATATTTACATATATCAGTTTTAGTGTATGTAAAAATGAGATGACAAAATTTAAACCTATTAAAACAATCGATAATAAAGGTATCTCTTATAAACTATTTCAATCTTTGGATCAGAAATGTATCTCAATAGGTTCATGCTTGTAAGGGAAAGTAACTTGACATCATGTGCATTTAACCAGCAGTAATAGGGTACCTGGGTCTTCAAATTTGGCGACGTTCTACTGGTTATCCTGACACATGCACTAGGGTGATCGTTTTGTTTTTAAGGGTTTTACGGCGCTTGCAACACATTGAGGTCATATCAGCACCAGTAAAAAGGAAGAAAATGGGCTAGTAAAAAGTTCTAGTATTACAATTGAAGCATCCAAGAATAAGTCAGACAAAGGGGAATTGGTTCAAATAGGGAACAGATGTAGATTCCAAGAGCACACTAACAGTGTACTTAGTTTGAGATCACCTAAAAGTCTCATCCAGACACAAGCACAGGTCCCTACTAAGAGGAATACACTCAAATGTTAACAAATCATATATAATACATAAACAAAACATAATACAGTGCATAACAGAGAGATGATTTACAAGGAAAAAAATATCGTCTCCCAAAACTAACAATACATTTGACTGTTTCCCTCCCAGCCAGGGTATCCGGCCAGAGCCAGGACAAAACCAAGTAATCTCATTCCAAGACAAAGACAGAAATCAAGTTGGAAAACAAATATAGGGGGGCTAGAAGACCCAGTAAGTACCTCCCTGCCCACTATGGGAGGTCAGGAACCCCACCCAGCATGCACTAGGACATTTGACACTTTAACTTATTCTATGTTAATAAGTGTGATAGAATGGTTAAAATCCTGACAAATGGAAACCCTCCTGGGAAGACTTGATTTAACAAGGCTTGACAATAATAAAAATAGCAAAGTGATGATGATAATGATGATAAAAATAATAATAATAATAATAATAATAATAATAATAATAATAATAATAATAATAATAATAATAATAATAATAATAATAATAATAATAATAGTGAGGGGAAAGTGACTATTGAAAAGTACCAATTAAAATTACCCTTAAACAAAAGACAAAACCATGTTAGAGAAGTGGTGTGCGATGGCACATAGGTAGTAAGATGCTGTTAGAGTCTCCACTATCCTTCCTTTTTTTTTTTTTTTGAAGTGAAAAAAAATGAGAGATTTTCAGGTAACTGTAGGTTTTGTTTGTTTTTAGGCTTTACGGCGCTTGCACCACATTTAGGTTATCTCAACGTCAGTAAAACGGGAAAAAGATGGGATAGTAAAAAGTTCTAGAATTACAATTAAATGCACCCAAGAAAAAGTAAGACAAAGGGGAATTGGTTCAAATACGGAACAGATATAGATTCCGAGAGCATACTACGATCACATTACTTAGCTTTGAGATCACCTAAATGTCTTATCCTGACACAAGCACATGTCCCCACTAAGAGGAACAGTCAAATGTTTACAATGGAAAACAGATATAGGGGGATAGAAGACAGTAACAATAAGTGCCTCTCTGCCCACTATGGGAGGTCATGAACTCCACCCAGAATGGTAGGTTTGAGCTCTCTTTCAGGGTGACAATCATATATCACTAAATATGAGCATAAAATGCAGTCAAAACAATGACTTGACAAATGGATTACAAAGAGGATTACTACTGTTACATCAGAATGCAGAGGAATTATTTGTTTTAAAGAATTCTGCCATATGAGAAAAAAAAGAAGATGTTGGGATAGTTTTTAGATCAAGGGTCGAGTTGCACTTACTAGCATCAAAAAAGTTTGACAAGTAACAAGTTCTAATAGAGACGTTAAATTATTGATTAATAATAATCTAGATAATAATATTAATAATGATGATGATAATAATAATAATAATAATAATAGATGATTTACAAGGATGAAAAAGCCTCTCTCCCATCACACACACACACACACAAACTCACACAGCAAAAGGCGGAACCTCTATATTACTCCCTGTTCATAGAAGCCAATGTTACCTTGCCTAAGTCTTGCGAAACTCATTAGTTCATTTAACAGCAACAGCCCCATTTCAATTCCTATTGATGGTGAAAGGAAAGCTTGAGAAACAACAGATTAATGAAAGCTTTACAAGGATTCTGATATAATCTTTCCAATCAAAGTGATTTTTTTTAAATCATCAAAAACATGACAAATAATATTCATTGGCAATATCAAACTTCCTAAAAACAGAAAGACATATGTTAACATGAAAGCTCCATTTTTACTTCACAAAAACATTCATATCTATGTAAGCAATAAACCAAAACAATCTTTCATTGCACCTCTCATACGCCTTTTATTAGTTAGCTTTTTACTTGAAGAGAAATGCATTCAAATTTGGACTAAAAGCACCTCTAAATAATTGATAACTGGACACTTCAAAACAATAAAATGACAATATATTTAAAATGTCAACATATTTTCCCATTCCTTGCTTGTTGTGATGATTAACTGCCCCCTACCACCACCCCGTCCCCCCGAAAAAAAAGGAATAAATATAAATTAAAGAAAGAAAAAAGAAAAGAAAAGGAGAAGAAGAAGAAGAAGAAGAAGAAGAAGAAGAAGAAGAAGAAGAAGAAGAAGAAGAAGAAGAAGAAGAAGAAGAAGAAGAAGAAGAAGAAGAAGAAGAAGAAGAAGAAGAAGAAGAAGAAAAGAAAAAGAAGAAGAAAAAGAAGAAGAAGAAGAAGAAGAAGAAGAAGAAGAAGAAGAAGAAGAAGAAGAAGAAGAAGAAGAAGAAGAAGAAGAAGAAGAAGAAGAAGAAGAGAATACAATGTGAATCAAGTTGCACAGTGTCAAATGGTCAATGAAAATTGATGACAATGATAAATGTTTATGTCAGATCTAAAAATAGTATAGCGACAAAAATGAACAGAAATGACCAGTTTACTTATATCATATACAGATTCAAAACGAGAAAAATAATGTGTGAAATTTGCCCAGTAAAAACAAGGTGTGGGAGGAGAAAAGGAGGTTGAGGACACAAGATACAGTAACTGGTAGCTATCAAACTACACGAAACAATTACAGATGCATGGATTAGATTTACTCCATTTACTTCTCTGAACTCTTTATTGCAACAATCACACAAGAATCCCATTAGGTAAAAAAAAAAAAAATTATGAAAAAAAAAAAGAAGTAAAACAAAACAAAATAATAAAAAAAAAAAAAATATCACACAAGTGATTTCCAAATATAAAATATTAATAAAAAGGCATTATATTATAATCTGTCCAGCTTGAATGTATCTTCAGTCGCAGGATCAGCAACAAGACTAGCATTTGTCATCATCTGGATATCCTCAGGATCCAATGGATACAAGTCGGCTTTAAAGGCTTCTTCATTTTCCAGCAGGTCAGCATCAAAGTAATCAGCCAGCCCAGTGATAGCATTTCCGATATCTTTAGCAAAATCAAGAGGAGAACGGTATATGTCATCAACACCTAGAAATAAGGATAGAGGGGAAGAGGGAAGACGAAAGTAGACAAGATTTAGCTAAAAGCACAGCTTTCCACCATTACTCATTTTTCTTGTGTTATGAGAAAGTTACTTAAATGATACAGCTCAGATCACTTTACAATACGTAAAGGTTGCGACAGACGCAGAAAGAGAGAGATAGATACAAATATTCAACAAAGGCAACATCCAGGAAATGAGAGAAAGAGGTAATCATGGAATAAAACAGACTTAAAAGACTGCACAACAGAGAGTATCTATGCAAGTTGATCACTAAGAAAGTATTGCTAATTTGGAAAATTGTTACAGTATCATTTAGCTGTGCAACTTTAATATGAATCAAACATTTGATATAATAGATTTCTTGAAAATACACAACTTCAGAATATGCTGTTTCTTATGATTTCAAAGCTCCAGAAGACCCATTGTTTTTTTAAACGAACAATATGGTGCAGACTCGGCAACAATTTGAAAGGATGTTGCAAACTTATATGACCAAGAAAGAGAAAAAGAAAAAATATTTTTAAACTAAATACTATTTCAAAATGGCCCTAAAGGCATGCCAATATTCAAGGCAAATCCATTCCATGGGAAAAGAATAGGGAATGTAAAAAGCCTAGTCCGAGTGAAAGTAAAAACTGATATAATAGCATTTGGACAGGGCTAGCATACGAGTTCACACAGTGACAAGGAGAAGAGAGGTAAGAAGCTGTTGATGGTTAAAAGTATTTTGCAGGCAGTATATAAATTTGTACCAAGAAAAGAGACAGGACATTGATAATTCTCCTAAATGGTTTTAAAAAAATATAATAGAAATAAACGAATAATTATACAACATGAAATAAAATCTTTAAAAAAAATAAAAATGAGAAAAAAGAATAACAAAAGGAAGAAAAAAAAACTGAGGGCACAGAAAAGAAAGAAAGATTATATAAAGATTCGAGAAAAAGAAGAAGAAGAAGAAGAAGAAGAAGAAGAAGAAGAAGAAGAAGAAGAAGAAGAAGAAGAAGAAGAAGAAGAAGACATAAAAAAAGAAAAGAAAAAAAGAAAGAGAAAAATAAGGAAGAGAAAAGGAAGATGAAAGAAAGAGAGAAAGAAAGAAATTTGAAAAGAAAGAAATGAGTGTGGAGGGAAGGAAGAATTGAAAGGTTTTTATTAAAATATCATATATGTACCTGTAAGAACAATATCGGGTATCTTGCTGTTTGATGGGGATGATGAGAGAGAATTGAGAGAATTGTTAGGTTGTTGTTGCTGCTGCTGATGATGATGATGATTACCAGCATGACGACTCATTGTTGGAGAGGAGGTGGACTGAGAATAACGGTTGGAATTGCCACTGGCCATCACATCTATTGGGCCGAGAAAATGCGGCTGAAGGATGTCATCTGCTGAGGTCAAACCCAACATAGCTGCCTGGACATGGGAGCAGAAATAAAAAATGCTCAAGAAGCAGTCCGACAAATTTGTCACCCATTCAAACTTAGTTTTCTTCCTTTAAAAAAAATTTTTTTAATGAAGAAGGTAAGCAACTTTCTCAACCCTCTTTCTCTCCCTCCCTTGTCAAAGCATACATACAGATCAAATTGCTTAAAAGATTATTATATATCCAGAGTTTCTTTAGGGAATGCAATAAACGGAAAATCTGCGTTAAAATTTTTAAACATTGATTTATTAAGTACATAATGTAATGGTGATCATGACACTAATTAAGTCTTTATGCTCATAACCACTTTTGTACTATTTTGTTTTCACTCTTTGATTGAAGCTTTATATAGCTAACAAAAATAGAAAAAAAATTCAAAACTTATTTCATTCAATTGGTCCTCAACTATAGAAACAATAATAATAATAATAATAATAATAATAATAATAATAATAATAATAATAATAATAATAATAATAATAATAATAATAATAATAATAATAATAATAATAATAATATCTAAATCATAAACCTGTGAAAGTTGCAATGCTGCTTCTGGCTGCTGTTGTGAGAAGGCCAAACTATTAATGCCATTATTACTGCTGCTCACACAGAGGCCATTGGTTGTCAAGGCCATTGAGCCCATTGTTGTCAGTGGGGGTGGGTTCTGCTGCAATGATCAAGCAAAAAAAAAAAAAAATCATATTTTAAAGTTTTCTTATTGTTTTTGGGGGAGATGGTGGTAAAAATATACAATGTCCATTTCCAATAAAAAAAAAATAATAAAATAAAAATAAAGCAAGTGGCCAAGTTATAAAAGGAGATGATTAAAAAAATAAATATCATTAGATGAAAGTATTTTATCATTATTATTATAAACACATTCTACGGCTTAACTTCTCAGCTCTTATTTATGACATAGACCATAGACTGTTGGTAACATGTCGCATTCTTCCAATTAAATTACCCCCTCCCCCCTCCCTAAATAATTATATGGAAATATATTTTGTGCTGCTCAAACGTGTTTGATTCATTTTAAAACAAGGTAATCTGAGCCTCAAATAATCTTTATTATTTGTTCTTATCTATCAGCATTAAAGCAGTGTCTAGAATATGTTTCCTTTTTTTCTTAACCTTACAAACGTTAAAGGCAGTATGTTATTGTCCCCTCTAAAAAATATAGTGCTATGTTGCCATTGAACATTGCTGCTTTAGTTTTTTTCTTTGCATTTTTACATGGCAATTGTTGCGTCAAATGAGCAATGGATTTGAAAAAAATTGCAAATTACAAAATCTTAAATAATGATTTGCTTTTTACTTTTCATTTATTCATTTTCTTTTTGTTTAGTAAATAATGATAAATATACTTTGTAACTATCATCAGTTTTTAACATTGTTGATTTGAATTTTTTTTTAAATTAAAAATATGAAAATAAAAGGAATAGGCAGATCCTTGAACACTTGCAGTAAAAAGCAGATCATACCAAAGAAACATAGTTATCAGTACAAGACCAGATGCACATTTTCATTAGACTATTTCATCTCATGAAGATAAATCACAAGATCAATGAAGGCATGCCACTTTTCTGTTGGAATGAATTTAAATTATATGTTCAGTTTCTTTTATTGTTCTTCACAATTTGTCAAGTATTTATAAAAGCCATTTCAATGTCCTGAAAGATAATTTAATTATAAAATACATTGCAACATTCTTTGCTGAGTCTTGCAATTGCACTTGCAAAACTTTGAGGTCATATAAAACCCGGGGAAAAAAGGAAGACAAAATGGACTTGTTCAAACAAGAATATAGGAATACATCACAAGAGCGATCTGCAAAACACAGTAATAGGATCCCATCCAAGGACACAATCAGATATTACAATATATAACAATAACATGTAATTGGGAGATGATTTACAAGCAAATAATACCCCAAAATGAAACAGTAACTCGTTGTCCTCAACAATCAAGGCTTAATCGAAGTGTCATTATAGGACAGGGACAGAAAGCCACATAAAAGGGGTCAACAGATAAGGACAATAAAAGGGGAAGTGAGAGAATTTCCCTCAGTCCACAAGGGGAGGTCAAAATCCCCCAATCAGTTCCTCTAAGTTTTAAAATAGTTTTGATCAATGATGAAGCTACTTATTATATAACAGGTTACTGAATTCTCCCTCTCTCCCTCTTCTTCCTCAAATAATAAATGTAAGAAAAAAGATTGATCAAAAGTAATGAAATGGCAAGCAAACATTCCCAAAAGCAGATATTATCAGAATAGACAGTCCACATCAAGGCGTAAGTAACAATCAAAGGAGTAAAACAAATAACACCAAAACTTGGGACAAAAAGATGCTGCAAAACTATTCAAATCTTTAGGAGAAAAAAAATCACTGCAAACTACATACCATGTTGAACTGCTCAAACTGATGTTGGAGAGCATTCGTCTGCTGTTGCTGCTGCTGAACAAGGTATGTGTCACTGAAGGTGGAATGGACTTGAGTAGTGGGTGGGAGACTAGGGGACTGCACCGGGCTGTATGACGGAGCAGAATGGGGGGAGGTGGGTGACTGGCAGTTGTCACTCACTCCATTATTTCTGTACTGTGTCATGGATACCTGAATACAACAATTCTAGAATCAATCAACAATGGCAATGGTCATTACAAAATAAATAAATAAATAAATAAATAAAAAAAATAAAGTACATACTGACCATCACATTGACATTTCCATTTTGCAAAAGGCAATTTTTGAGTTACTAAGTAGTAGTAAAAACTGGTGATTCCCTTTATCATTCAATATGCAAAACCCTTCCATTTACCAGCACAGTGTGAGTGCCTTAATACTTATCCAAGATACCTAATATGTGGCCTTGGAGCAATTAATTCGAATGATGAGTCATATAAAGTCTCATATAATTAAGAAACATTGTAACAGAATAATACAAATCTCCACAGAGGATACATGGGAAAAAGTCACAAAGTATTTGAAGCATTGCCAAGTTTTTGATGATGGCAATGACATGCTATATATATTATTGGAATACGAAAAGTGTTTATCCTTGAGCGGAAAATATTGTGACAAGTATGTGGTACTCTACGCGGAATTTCAATTCAAATATTAATATTTAGACAATGAAAAAAAGGTTATTTACTTAGGTCAATAGAAAAGAATGAGCCCTGGGAGGGATTTTGTGGTTAATAATTATTAAAAGACCAGATGAAAAAAATAATTGCTCATATTTACCCATCTCCCAGGCATCCAAATAATAACCAAACTTCAGAATATTTTCGCAACATTTATATGAATCTTTAGATGAGCAAGGATTATGTTCTTCCCTATATTCAATTTTTTTTTTTTTAATATAGAAGATTTGATTTAACTTTCAAACAAGGCAATAATGAAATTAATCTATATATACAAATTCCTATACTGACAAAACCATAAATTTGACAAGATTTAACATTATAAAAAAAAAAAAAAGAAAAGAAAAAAAAAAAAAAAGAAAAATGGGAGGTGAGAGTTACATAAAGCCATTCATTTCATTCCACAAAACTATATCATGGCATGGCAGTTACAACAGCATGAAATTATCACATGAACACATGTACCAAAGCATTTAAAAATGAACCAAGAAATAAATCTCTACACGATCACTGAAAAAGATGCTTATAAATAAAAATAGCGGTTAATAATGTAATGTAAAACAAAATTATCCATTGAAAATCTTTAAAAAAGACTTGTTTAGTAATATGTATAAAGTTGAAATGATCGCTGTGATATACAAATGATAAAATAAAATAAAAATCAAGACCAAAACAAAAACTTTGAATTCATATTACCATTATGGATCAAAAGAACTGGTTCATGGAATTTTCTATTTATAGTTTCCTGATTAAATTTCTTTCTGCATTAAGGGATATTACAAAGGACAATGCCTGTTATAATTGTAATATATGACTATTTTTGCATTACATTTACAATTCCCTACCTCTGAACTGAAGTCATCACAGTCAGTGATTTTCACTTGAGGCACCGGGGGAGAACGAGGCGAGGGGAGTTGCTGCTGCTGTTGTTGTTGATGAACTGTTGAGTTATGATTTTGTTGCTGTTGTTGCTGCTGTTGTTGTAACGTATTTGCATATGAAGGAGGTTGGGGGAGAAGAGGGCTTTGTGAGGTGGGCGAATCTGTAGGAGACGTGGTTATATGAGGGGAATGGTGGTGATGAGGAGGACTATTGTGTAATGAGGGTTTCGTAGTTTGTCTCTGATGATGGTTGAGATGTTGAGTTTGGGTGGAATATAAAGGTGGGGGCTGACTGTAAACACCAAGTGGAGACGGAGGACCCCTTTGCCTCATCTGATTCTGTTGATGTTGGTGATGAGAGGGATGATGGTGATGATGATGATGTTGACTTTGTTGCTGCTGCTGCTGTTGTTGTTGTTGTTGCTGTAGAAGCTGCTGCTGTTGTAAACACAACATATACTGTTGACGCATGCGAGGATCCATCTCCGCCAAAGTAGCCTAAAAACCGACAAACATGTAAAAACTGACAAAGAAAGCAAATACCCTGGACTAACATCCACATGGTGACAGGAGCAAATGTCGCAAAGTCATTTTGAATTTTGGATTACTCAAACTGAATGTAATGATCATTGGTACAAGAACGAAGGGTTTAAAAAAATAATGAAATGCCTGCGACATTTACAAAACATGTCTTTGAAGAGAGGAAACAATACCCAAAGACTGTGTTTGCCTACCACATATCAAAGTGTGTTGACTCAAATCTTCACATCATTTCCCTAGCTGATCTAGAATTCTTTTGTGAAAAAAAAATAAAAAGATTCATGCATATTTTCAAACTATAAAATGCAATGCACTCCTTAGTGTATAAAAGTGATATTGTGAGAAACCAAATACTCGTTTTAGGCCCACCATTCCCACATCTAGAGGTAGCTAAACCATGAATGATCTCCATTTACATTAATGGAAGCTAATATAATTAGCAAAGTTCGGACATTCCAGACTAGTATTGGGTCTAAAAATGGTTTTATTTAATGTCAATCGTATATTCAATGTGAAATATTGGTGAGAAACAAAACCCCCCAAAAAAACCCGTTCTTGAAACTCCTACAAATGTACAAATGTTTAAGGTTGTATGGTCTAAAACCTTGTTATATGATATAAAAACTAGACCCTTTGAAGTATATAGTGGTTCCAATTAATGTGAATAAAAAGGAAAGGCCTTTATATAGCAGGGGAGTAAAATGGATCATGGGCAGTAAAGTCATCATAACTTATTGTTAAAGCCTTTTCAACCCCAAAGAGTGAGTGACCAAGGTTTATTGCATTCTTGGCGTGGAATAAGTAATAAAGTTCGTTAGGCCAGTCTGTTTCATAAAGATGTGATCCCAGGTATATACATCCACAATATGCATGATATTGCATGTCCAAATGTCATTTTCCCCCTCAATATCCTGTTATCATTTAACCCAATTGCCATGAGAACCTCACACAGCACTTTAAACATCTTTTTTTATTTTTCTTGAGGGGGGGGGGGGGGGGGGGGGGGGGGCTATAATAAACAATTTATTTTCCTGCTTTGTGTCGACTGAGCTGACAAATCTGTTAGTGGCGGATAGCAGTAAAATGTTTTAGCGCTTTTATACTTGAAAAATGTTGGCTTTGTAGCGGGGGGGGGGGGGGGGGGGGGGGGGGGGGGTAGCAAGGTTTCACTGTATTTAAAATTGATGAAAGACCAGGATTCAGGCGAAATTAATTTGAATTAAAAATAATAGGTTGAAAAAAAAAAAGAAAGAAATTTGGATATGACTTGAGATATTTCAAACAGTTTAAAAAAAAAAAGAAAGTAATAAATATTTGCAATTTAATTCCTTTGTTCTTCACTTTCATTCAGATCTGATTCCTGAAGAGACCAACATTTTCTCAGCAAACAAGTTATGTTATTTTTTGTGGACATCTTGTTTGGGCATGGTGTACATATGGTCATTTTATTTGGAAATGTTTTCTGGCACTGTCAAACAAAACACAAAAAATTGAGACTAAACAATTTTGCAACTATATATTATATGTCTCCAAATTCCAGAACACAAGGAGTTCAGTGCATCCAATAACTTTAAGAAATTACGGACTTTAAACATCTATTACCATCGAAATTCATTCAAAACATTTTACTCACGTTGAGAACCAGCTAGGGAATATATACAATCATGAGCTCTAAACACCAGGAACAAAAACAAGTAAATATTGAACAAGAAAAGAGCTGTGTTGATTTGTTGTCGTAATTGCACAAACACACTTTAAAAATTAATAAAATAATAAATAAAACCTAAGCCATGCATTAATTTGCCACACAACGTCAGACAAATATTATGGATTTGAAAGTGGTTCTTAACTTCTGTGCTCCACAACCTCCTTTGGGCAATACCTTTTACATAGCACACTTATGTGTTCTGACATATTATTTGTCTAAAATTGTTAATTAAAGACAGCTTCATGTTGAAAAGAAATAAAAGGAGGGGGAAAAAAAAACAAAAACAAAAACAAAACCAACAAAACCAAACTGACTAACTAACAGATTATAAAAAAAGAAGTCTTTAAAAAAGATTTCTTTATCTTGCAGGAGAAGAAATAAGAAAGCACATCATTTCTAAATCGTGCAGTGCTTTCAAACAATTAAAAATATTTTAATGACCAAGTTGAGGAGGAGCTGACAATAATATTATCTAGCCCCTTAATGTATTTCTTTTGGAGCAATCTCTCTCCTTTACACAGAATCCAATAAGATAATGAAAAGTGCTCTCAATAAAAATTACAATATTGTGGTAAACCATTGGTGTTCACAACAAAAGCTTTGTGCTAGTCTTAAAAGCATAGTTAACGACCTCACAAATCACAAAAAAAAAAAAAAAAATAAAAAAAAAAGTACCACAAAAATACACAATTGATATGCGAGGGGATGAGAGGAGACAAATAGACAAAATACTATCGAGAAACAACTGTTTAGTACCTGTGGCAACCAGAGTTGTTACTTTAAATATTTTAAAAAGAGATGCTATACTTCAATAAAAAAATTGAGTGCAACTTGTGAGCAACTATTAACTTTTATATTTTCCAACTAGTTGCAAGTGAAAAACATAAATTTGCTCTTCAAAGTACAAAATTGCAGCATCTTAGGTTATCTTTACTTATTTCATTTCATTTTTTTTTGTGGGGGGGGGGGGGGGGGGGGGGGGGGGCTTATTGGCATGCTGTTGAAATATTTTTCTTTCAAAGTTTGAATTCATCCTATATCACAACAAGAAAACAAAGACTCACGGGTGAAGGAGGGCCTCCCATCTGATTAATAACAAGAGGGCTAGGGATGGATACCCCACTGGGAACCTGACGTCTCCGCTGACTGGGACTCTGTGGGCTTTGGTGGGGCATCACCATGTGATGAGGACTGGTTGGGCTTAGACTTACAGGGCTTGATCCAGGATTGGCACCACTGAAACATAAAAAAAATTTCACATACAACCTTTTTATTTATCAATATATATATATATATATATATATATATATATATATATATATATATATATATATAAATATATATATATATCTTCTTCCATATCCTTAATGAGATATGTTTTGTTTTTAATGGTTTTACGGCGCTTGCAACACATTTAGGTAAAAGCGCCAGTAAAAAGGAAAAAATGGGATAGTAAAAAGTTCTAGAATTACAATTGAAGCACCCAAGAAAAGTAAGACACAGGGGAACTGAGAACAAATAGGAATCAGATATAGATTCCAAAAGCATGATACCAATGTACTTAGTTTGATATAAGTCTCATCGTGACACATTGTGTCACAAGCACAAATTCCAACAAAGAGGAATACACTCAAATGCTTACATTATACATTCAAAATAACAAATATAATAATACATAACAGAGAGATGATTTACAAGGAAAAAATATCTCCCAAAATAATAACTATGCATTTGACTGTTTCCCTCATTCCAAGACAAGACAAAGCATGTTGGAAAACAGAAATAAGGGGATAGAATATAGTATATACCCCCCTGCCCACTTTGGGAGGTCAGGAGCCCCACCCAGCTTAATGAGATACAGACTTGTCAAATGAAATTTTGAAAAATAAATTAGCTGGATTTGGCAGTAAATATGAAGATTTTGGCAAAACATGTGCAAAAAGTCCTAAAAGCAGTGCCATGTCTTATGTTCTGATTTACATCACATATTCTAACATAAAAAAGAACAACTGCAAATTAAATAAATTATGAATATATAATTCAAATTAACTTATCACATTAAAGACAGAAGTCTAATTTCTTCCTGGTTGCAAAAACATCGCAAACCCCCTTGACATGTAATGGAAACACATGCAAGAAAAATATCCATACCTGTATTGATCTTCTGAGTCCAAAGGCGTTGGTAGTGGAGGTGGGAATTGAAGCACTGAAAGGTCTGGTAAGGAGCCTGTGTTGTTGGCAGTCATGGGGATTGATTGGGACAGGGTTGCACTTTCTTGTTCTTGGCTTGGGTAAATGCTGAAATAGCAAACGGTGCAATATTCTCACACATGATCACAATTTATAAACATGCAGAAAGTTTTAAGATATTTTAGAATGGCTACAAACCAACTGACATGGGAGTCTTTGGTATCGTTGGCATTATCATGAGAAATTTAAAGACTCAAAGTGAGTCAAAGATAAAATGGCTAAATTAAAAGAATAAACCAGATCACATCCAATTAACCGAAAACTGATCTTTGGTGACAGCAATTTATTCATGTAGGTCTAAAATTTGATTCATTTTGATCTATTAAAGACTTAAAGGGATGATTTCTATCTTCGAGTAGGTGACGTTCAAAATGGACTGAGTCCCATATTCATCATTCAAATAAAAACACAATTTTTCGTCATTTTTTAAATTGACTTAAAGAGGAAAATTATAAGCCTCATAAAACAATACCCTGAATTCCATGGAGTCCAAAAGATGGCTTGAGGTTGTTAACTCATTTTCGATCAGGATACAACTTAGAACATTTTGAAAGTCAGCTACTCATTTGAGGGTATCAATGTTTCCTTCCATCATATTCAATTTTATGTACTTACAGCACATAGAAAAACCCACTCACCTACACACACACACACATGTATACATGCATATGTATACGTATATAATAAGTGCACCCCTGTGGTTGTATGTATGTGTGTCTGAATGTTGTGCGTGTATATATATGTGTGGCTGGCTGAGAAAACCCAGAAGGTTGAGCAAATTTCATAAATTGAGTTATGTATGTACTAGTGTAGACCACATCTTTCTGATCGTTTTCCATTACAAATTTTCTTTCTATGTGTATTAAAACTCAAGCTATGAATTTTTTTTCTGAATAAAATAGAATTATGGGAAACACTGAGAACAGAGAAAATCGAGTTTAAACCTTTTCCATAACTGAAATAAGATGATTGTCATCAACAGATAAGAATTTTTTACATTATCGGATAGAATAGACACTCTAGATGAATGGTAATGAAAAATAAAATATTCAGAATTTACCTCATTCTGAGCAGAAATCTGACAAAATAAGAAAAATATTTCTAATTTCTTTAGTGTTCAAGATATTGGCATGACATTTCAAACACATCATGACAATCTAATAAGTTATTACTTTTCTTTTAAACCATGTTTACCCAGATATAAATTATAAGCATTTCATTAATCTTTGGAGAAACAAATTATTCAAACTAAAATAATAAAATCCTTCAAACCAGTCATCAGTGACGTCCAAATAATCAGGGGAGACTACTGATTGCTGACGATGGTAATACTCTTATTAAGTTCATTATTTTTAGCTCAACTGACTAATTTTGTCTAATTGCCTGCTTCGCCTAAATGCCTGGTTTTCTGCTTCCCGACCCCCGGGCATTTAGTAATAGTAGCAGTATCATTATTATAAATATTTTTATTGTTATTTTTATTATTATTATCATTATTAGTTGGACAAATTGGACAAAATGTGGATATCTATAAATTTTTGGATGAAGAAAGTTTTTAAAAAAGTGGAAATGTCCTAATAAAATGACTCTTTTTTAAACGTCAAAAAATTGCCAGGGCATATATTTCAGACGAATAATCCCAGATGTTTCAAGAAATAAGCTCTGATACAAGCCCTTTATAACTGGAGATCAGAACCAACATAAAGAAAATCTTGTTATTAACCTACTTGATATTAGGAACTTCACATGATTTTGGTCTGGAGGGGCCAGCTATCTTTTTCGAGTCCCAGTAATTAAGTTGTAAATTATTCCCAGCAGTTTCTCCAACCATTTCAATAACTGAAATGAAGTAAAAAGTTACAGATTATCACATATTATGGGGGAGGAAGGAGTGGGCTGGAGAGAGTGGGAGAAGGGAGAGTATCATTATCACTAGTGAGAACAGTTTCATGTTAGGGTGAGGTGGTCCAATCCGGACAGTGTTCCAATTCGGACACCCTTCCCTATTCACCTTCTATTTAACGCTTCATTTTAAAAGAAGTATGATATAGAACTGAGTTCCGATTTAACACAGCCAGAGATAAATGCATGATATATTTAAGCCAATTTCAGAGCTTTTCCATGTTATTTAATTAAATAAATCGTCCCTTAAAATCCTGGTCTCACTCGGAAGACTGGGTACGAGCTTCTCCCTTTGCTTTTCACGAATTCGACGCATCTTACAGTCGAAATCGCAATATAAAGCAACAACATTTGCAATATAAATTCGTACTTTCACAGTTTCTTTTGAAATTTTTGTGGTCGAACATCATCTGGAATCAATAAATTAAGAATAGATGAACTTGTATAAGGTGGCCACCCATGGGACCCCACATAAGTGGCTGCCTTGTGTAAGTCAGATGTTTCTAAGAGTTACATGTTATATAATTTTTTAGTGAAACTGATCAGAGTCCCAACTGTAATAAATTGCATGCTTTTAATTCCCCAACTCTCTCTCTCTCTCAATTTTTTTTTTTTCTCTCTCTCTCTTTCTTCCTCCCTCCCTCCCTCTCACATAGCTGCCAACTTTTCAAAAATAAAATAAGGAACGCCCCTTGGCCCGGGATGAGGACAATGTATGCCCCCCCCCCCCCAGCCTTTTTAATTACTACTACTAGCACTAACAAATTTGAGATGACAGGGGCTAGTCCAAATGTTGCTCATTTATCGGGTATAGTTCCAGCACATTTGAATCGTTATGAAATGACACTTCCCACAATGAGATCAAAATTTCAGGACGGAAAGATTTCAACTGCCTCAATTTTGATAAGGACCAATACACAAGTACAATTGTAAAATAGATTAAATAACTTAGGATGTTTAGAAATACATAGCTGCCAACCTGTTACATCACTTGAGAGGGGTTTTGGGGTAAAAATAAGGGAGATTGGCTAAAAAGTAGGGGATTGCATATATATTTTCTTTCATTGTCTTTAAGCAGTACACTATAATAGTAGTTATAGTAAAATGAACCTCAAAATATTGGAGAATTCCTACCTCTTTACTTCAAATGACAATATAAACAAACCTAAAAATGGAGTATACTTATTTCTCTTGAACCTAAACCGTTATAAAAGCTTGCTTAAAAAAAAAAAAATAGAATCAGATCAAGATGTTTTTTTTTAAAAAAAAGGGATTGAATTTATATTTCATAAATTAATAAAGGGAAATAATCATTGTAATGTTTAATCTATATAAGCAATTGATTTTCTGATTGAATACCTTCCAATCAAAGATGTTGATTTACTTTTGTTTTAAATTAAAACAATATTTGTAATAAATAGTGAAAGCATCAATACTGTCTGAGAACACTAAAAGTATGTTCGAGGCTAACATGCAAATTTTATGCAAGTCTCCAATACAGTATGAAAGGTTTTAGTGAAAATCAGGCGTCATATAATCAATTGGAATTTTTTTAATTGTAGAAAATAAATTATGATTGAGAGGTTTATTTCAAATTAAAGAGCTACATAGAAATGGATATTATGCTGTGCTGAATTAAACCCTGTCCATCATCTCTCGCTGGACACCAATAATAAAAAAATAATAATTCATTAGTTTACCACAAATAAGCCAAAAATTACAAAATACGGATTTTGAACTAAAAATACGGACTTACGGACTCAGGAAGTCAAATACGGAACAAATCCGTTTTTAACGGAACGGTTGGCAGCTATGCTCTCACTTTCTCCCCTCTCTAAATCTCTTTAAAGTTTCAACTTTTTGAATCACACCTATGTAGGTAGTACAAAACCATTATGCCCATTGAGTTGGAGTTTATCCCAGTTAAAAGCAATTGGTTGCCACCCTTTGATATGACATTAGTCTGTTGCAAATGTACTTTCCTCCACATCTAAAAGATCAAGCTACCCAATCACTCCTGAGTGGACAGGGGTGTCAGAAAAACAAATCTCGGCTTTATCAATGATCAATCCGGTTTCCTTTACATGTGAAGTGAGTGCTTTACCAATGGGCTAGCAGGACTCCTAATCACACTTAAGGCATGTCTAATTCCAATTGAGTATAAAAACGATCATCTCAACGCAATTAAATGTTGTTTGACTCTAAAAAACGTCTGCATATGATCTAAAATAACCTTGGTCTTTGATTTGTGAATTGACAAGAGGATTTTGTAACCCAATAAGTATAAGTGTGTTATTTATCAACTCTTTGTATTGGCTTGCCGTTTAGCCTATGGGTATGATTGTCTTGAAAAGCATACAGTAAACTTTCAATCGGGGGATACAACACTCGTATGGATTCTCATTGTAGAAATAAGAGGACTTAAAAAAGAGGGACAATCAATTGAACTGGCCACAAAATGCTAGCTCTCTACAGGGTTCCCAGCCAAACCTGTAAAAAAAAATTCCAGACCAATTCTAGACCCAGTAAGACAAATTTCAGTCCCATAAAACTACTAAATACAACTAATTGGAGCGCTTGCCTATAAAGTATCTGGTGATTTTCTGTTCTATATTTTGTTCTGCTCTTCCATATTATCTTGTGTTTTCAACCATTAACTTACTTAATTTGGTCCTACACTGTTAATTTAAGAGTTACAACAAGCAAAATTTATATATTTAAAAAAAAAACAACAAAACAAATAACCTAATTTCCATTTACAATCTAAGGCCTCTGCAATTACAAAATTCGCCAGACAAATTTTTACCAACTCCTCCAGTTCCTCTTTCTTCTCTTTTGCAGTTTTCCTCAAAGCATTAGCCTGAGAGAACAGCATGGCTTGCTTTTTAATATTCATTTCACTTTCTGAACTATCACGTTTTTCCTCATTCTCTTTTTCCAGAGACTGCATTGCATCATTAACACAAACTTTCCTTTTCTCTTATGACAAAACATACTCTCTTCTAACATTTTTCTTTTCTCGCCCCTGCTTTCTTCTTTGTTATCTTTCTTGGAAGCTAAAGCACTGTTGTATCTATGAAAGGCTAGTGAGCATGATTTAACTAAATCAAGACTAATAGATAAATTCATGGTGCCACCTATAGACACTATGTAGTCTTTGATTTGTCTCTTTGCGACAAAGTGTTTCTTTCAATATTAGTCTGAAGGGTCTCCCTGTTTGGCGAAAATCACATTTCAACACTGACCTGTCCATGAGACAAAATAAGGATCTTTTTAAACTTTACACAAAGAAGATCAAATCCATCTAGAACATCATCAATATCAGATCATTTTAAAAGGTTCAGATCTATGAGATGCCAGGCTGCTTTATTTCATGAACTGCGGTGCCTTGGATGGGGAGATAATGATAAAGGCAGGAGAGAGACACTGATTCCGAATTTGAGGCGTGGGGATTGGCATGGGTATTAGAGTGGGTTTCCTTGCTCACTAAATGTGATGGCCCCTGATTAACTGCCTCATTTCCAATTGTTTTTGTTTTAGATTCTAATTTCCTTTTATGATATGTTCTACTGTCTTTTTTTTTTTTACATTCTCCATTTTTACCCCTCTTTTTCTCTCCCGCGGGAGAAGAAATTGGGTTTTTTGTATGAGTTAACACTCCCTCGGGAGATGCTATGGGAACTGTTTTAGTTTTCTCCCCCGCGGGGGTAGAAAGTTCCTTATTCAACTCTTCCACTTTATCTGGTTCCATTGTTTATTCGAAGCAATTTAAAACATTTTCTCAAAAGTTTAAATCATTAAGCACCACTTTCACAGTGTTAATAATATACTTTTGTATGAATTAACACTCCCTCGGGAGATGTTATGGGAACTGTTTTAGTTTTCTCCCCCGAGGGGGTAGAAAGTTCCCTATTCAAATCTTCAACTTTATCTGGTTCCATTTTTTATACGAAGTAATGAAAAAAGTTTTCCTCAAAAGTCTAAATCATTAAGTACCACTTTCACAGTGTTAATAATATACTTTTGTATGAATTAACACTCCCTCGGGAGATGTTATGGGAACTTTTTTAGTTTTCTCCCCCGTGAGGGTAGAAAGTTCCTTATTTAACTCTTCAACTTTATCTACTCAAAAGTTTAAATCATTAAGCACCACTTTCACAGTGTTAATAATATACTTTTGTATGAATTAACACTCCCTCGGGAGATGTTATGGGAACTGTTTTAGTTTTCTCCCCCGCGGGGGTAGAAAGTTCCCTATTCAAATCTTCAACTTTATCTGGCTCCATTGTTTATTAGAAGTAATTTAAACATTTTCCCTCAAATGTTTAAATCATTAAGCACCACTTTCACAGTGTTAATAATATGCTCCAATGGGAATAAATATGTCACAGGTCTAATAACAGATTAAAAATCCAATAAGGATAAGGAAAAATTAACACAATGGTTTGCATTAAATAGACAAAACAAGACGCGTCCAGCCTTCTTGACAGTCGAACGTGAACTGACAGTCACGACGTGATTCTTCATTTGAAACCCAATTCGGAATTGGGGTACGAGGTAGAGATGTAATTCAGTGGTGATTTCAGCAACAATCTCTTTACAAATTTCATGCAAGCCATTCTGAAATTCATAATTTGCTTTGAGGAACAGCTGAACTTGTCTTGGGTCTCCCTATCTTCACTTTGCTATAATTATAATGTTGTACATTGTCAGACTGTGAAAAGTCAACATCAAAACTGTCACTGAAATTCCAAATTTGAAATTTTTATTTACGCCCAAATGTCCAACAAAGCAAATTCCAGACCTTAAATTATATTTTAAAAATTTCAGACCAATTCCCAATTTCCCGATCAGCTGGGAATCCTGTTTCTGGTTTATACTGTAGATAGTCATCTTGTTCAATTGGTCTTTTGTTATTTATTATATGAAAAAATAGACAGTCCTTTTTCATTTGAAGATAGATTGATAGCGTTTGACCGCTGCAAAGACAAGCAAGTATCGTGAAGAAGAGATTTATTTGTTTTGGATAGTTTCAAAACCGAGTGGGAATAGGTTCAATTTTCTCAATTAGAGGTAATCTCTGGCCGCCTTACACAAGCCCACAGGCTTTTTTGGTTCCAGAAATAAGTGGCAGCGGCCGCGTTATGGAGTGGCCACCTTATGCAGAGGCAAAAAAAAAAAGGAAAAAAAAATTATAGTCAGCTACAAAGGCTGGCCGCCATGAACGGTGGCTGCCTTACAAAAGTGGTCAACCACAAGTTAGACTGTATAACAATGTATATTTTTAAAAAATATTTATTAAAATGGATCTTGAAAACATTTGCCACTAAATTACCAGTTGTTCCAATTCAGACACCCGGTTATTCAAATTCATATACCCAGTTGTTGCACTTCAAACATTACTTTTTCGATTTGCTCTGTTTTGCCATTGTTTATTTGTTTTCAATTTTAATTCTAAAAGATTTTACTAATTAATTTGAAGATTCATCCAAATAAAATATTGGTTTTCTGTGCAAACGATCAATTTGAATTAAGAGTGAAGTCTTCTCTCGTCATACAGCATCAGCTATTGTAGACTGTTACAACAACAAAATATTTATGATGACGTCACTGATTCTTGAGATCGTCTTATCAATATATTTGCTTAATCATGATCCTTTTCTTTTCTTTTTAATGCTTAAATTCATAAAGAAACTGACTTTGCATTTTATTTTTATCAAATCAATTCACTCTAATCGTGAAGGTAAGCTCATTTGACATCCATCTTAGTTCAAACTAAGAATAGTTGCATTTGTCTGAATTGTCAAGGGGGTGTTCGAATTGGCACAATGGGGTGTCACAATTGGAACACAGGGTGTCCGGATTCGGACAAGTGACAAGGGCCCATAAATCAAGGCCGAACACACAAATAAAATGTGATAATGGACAAGTATTTTATCTAAAACATTAGATTAATGGTGTTTGCAACATAAGCAACAGTTATTTTTTACAATTACTCTCAGTGTGTGACCAATAGAAGTCATTGAGCTGACAGCCATTTTGGGAGTCCGAATTGGAACATCCCATCCTATAAAGCATATGTTTTTCTGTGAGATGATGGATAGGAAAATAGTGTTCGTAATTATTTAAGATTTGCAAGTTATTATTAATTTTAGAAGCAATTTTACAACCATAAATTTTGTTGATCATACTATTAATATTTAATGAGAACTCATCAGTAGATTTTCCATTACAATTTTTTTTTAATGGTTTTATTAGACATTAGGTATTATTTTAGCACCAGTTAAAAGGATGATAATAGAATTGTAAAAGATATAGATCTAGCTAGGAACCATCTAAAAAAAAATTTTTTTGGCATTTAAAAAATGTACTTTTGCTTTAGAAAAAACAGCTATAACAACTTTTTAAAAAGAGAGAGTCTTACTTCTCCGATGAGATGGAGGAGTTACAGGAGGATGTGAATAATTCTTGTTGTTGTTGTCCATGGCATTCATATGTAAGGATGGATCCGAATGAACTCTGAGGATTGTCAAAAATAAAAAGGATTCTTAAAATTAAAAAGCATGGATGGTGAAAGAGTTAATGAGCATCAGCAATATGCTTGCAATATGAATAAGGGATATTAAGGGATATATTATGTATATGTATGGATAGCCAGATTGGATCGGACAGACAGCATGCAAAGCGACAAGCTGCCTTGAATGTTAATCCTTGTTAAATTCAAAACAACTAAGACAACTAAAAATTCTGATTAACAATAAAATAGGGAGATACAGATAGTAGCTTGTAGCTGAGTCTGTGTCAGGACCAGGTTGGTTGTTGTAGTTATTTTGTACATCAGATCTTGTTTGTCTTATAAATATTGCATTTGGGCAACTAAACCCCTTAACCAAGTGTATTTTACTTTTGAGAAATGACTTTTTATCTACAGTGTATTCAAAAATAAGGAATGATATCAACCATCTAAAACACTTTGAAAATCTCAATACCCTCTATCGTGGCTTTAGGCAAAACATGGCTGTGAATCACAGTTGATTACAACCATTAATTTCTTCAGCAATTGTTTTAATTAAAAAGGCCAAATTCATTCAATACTTTTAGATTTCTCTGAAGCTTTTGATAAAGTATACCATAAAAGGCTTTTAACAAAATTTAAAATGGAAGGAAATGTAGGAAAACCATTACATTGGATTGTTTTATGTTTTAAAGAGGTTTTCAGTGATTGTAATATTTTAAGGTCATTTCTATAAAGGAAGAAAATGGGAGAGTAAAAAAATTATAGATTTACAGTTAAAATCACTTGAAGAAAAGGAAGACAGTAGGGACTTGTTCAAATAGGGATCAGAAGTAGATTTCAATAGTAAACTATCGATGTGTTTGGTTTGAGCGCCTAAAAGTCCCATCCAGACACAAGCACAAGATACCCTTAAGGAGAACACATTCAAACGCTTATAAAATATATGCAAAACAATAACTAAATTTACAAGGGAAAAAATTATCATCTCCCCAAATTAATAAATTCTATTTGACTGTTTCTCCTTCAGCCAATGACTCCAGTCAGTTCCGAGACAAAACCATTCCAAGACAAGAACAGAAAGCTACCTGGAAAAAAAAAACATATAGGGGGGATAGAGGTGCCACAAGAGTGGCCTCTCTGCACACTACGGGAGGTCAAAATACCCCACCCTATAAATTGGATTAATTCATTTCTTTCAAACATTAAAAGTCAAATGTAATATCTATGAGATCAGGGATCCTTCAGGGCACAATTTTATGACCATAACTTTATCTTATAACACACGATATTGTTCCTGATGAGCGCAAAGTATATTATAAAAATAATAAATAATATTCATGTGACCACAGAAGAAAGAAAGTTTAAAGGTTATTTTACTGAACATGGAAAAATTCTAACACGTTTTGACATGATAACAGATACTTTACAAAGTGTGCGATGGCAATTTATAACAGAATACAGAAAGGGCAGATGCCATATTATGATATCGACAAAGTCAAAATTCTAATTGGGGCAAAATAAAATACATTGCAAGAGGGTGTGTATTATGACTTTGTGGTACTCAAACATTGATTACTCAACTAGTGACATCGTAACCGGGACATTGCTTGTTATATCAATAATGGTAATAATAATAACAAACCATTAGGAGATGATTAACAAGGAAACAAGCAAACTAGAACAATAATAATAATAATAATAATAATAATAATAATAATAATAATAATAATAATAATAATAATAATAATAATAATAATAATAATAATTGTTATTATTATTATTATCATTTATCATTATTTTTATTATTATTATTATTATTATTATTATTATTATTATTATTATTATTATTATTATTATTATTATCATTATTATCTTCTTACTATATTCGTCATTATCATTATTATTCAAATAATTATTATTATTATTATGAGTGGAGAGTTCAGGGAAATAAAGGGTATTACAAACAGGCACTCATCTATTTGACTTATCAAAATTAAATTACCACATTGTGGAAATTATCATAGAGTGTGACAAATCTTTTGAGCCATCAACGAGCAAAAACGGTTAGGCATTTGTTGACTACCAAATGGCGATTCGCAACTCCAAATAATGCCCAAGTGAGGGGACAGATGTCTTTTTTCTTTTTCAATTTAAACCCAAACAAGCTGTTTATTATACAGAGCATTGTACACTTTATCTTTTAAAAAAATACTTATATCTTAATAAAATAATGTATGAAGATAGGGTCAAAATTGTGAATTCCAGTAAATCATTTAAAGAATACTAATTAAATTGACAAGTAAAATATATTTTAATAAAGATTAATATTTTAAAAATAAAAATACATTTTTTAATGCTCAATCACTGTACTTTTAATAGTTCAAAACTTCCTTTTTGTCATCATCATTATCATTATGATGATGATCATACTCATCTTCATTATTATTATTATCCTCCTCCTCATCATCATCATTATTATTATTATTATTTTTATTATCATCATCATCGTCATCATAATTATTATCACCATCATTATCAATATTGTTGACAAATTTAATTGATTTTTCATTGATATTTTAATAATGATATAGAAATAATAATAACTATAATGAATTTTTTTTAAAAATAAAAATAAAAATTATCACTACAACAGCCTGAAATCAAATGTAAAGTCTTCGAATAGTTTTTGAAAGGATTTTCAATCATTTAATTTAACTTGTTAACACTAATTGTTAAAAGCAAACAGTTTAGAAATTAGCTAATGGCTTAAATCATCAAATCAACAAATTATTATATTGACCAAGATCATATGTTATATTGTTTTGCATCATTAATAGATCTATGAATGTGGCAGAAATTATGTTAACAAAGCAGTGCATGTATTTAAATCTTTCGACATATGAATGACCTATCTCAAGCAGTCAAATTCAAGCTAACTGAATCAATTATATTGGGGGAAGTGGATGTTGGTGTTCAAAGCAAAAACAAGTAAAGACAAAGCTGTATAATTTGGTTACTCTTGCAATAGAAATGTATTACAATATGTAACAGGTTAAATCTAAATATCATGAACGATGCTGGTAAAATCAATTATCTCTGAAAATATGTTATTGATACGTGATAAATATAAGCTTGTCTTATTCATTAATAACAACTGGCTGTTATAAAAAAATAAAAGAGAGAGAGAGAGAGAGAGAGAGAGAGAGAGAGAGAGAGAGAGAGAATGAGAGAGAGAGAGAGAGAGAGAGAGAGAGAGACACAGAGAGAGAGAGAGAGAGAGAGAGAGTTTCAATAATTATGAGTAGTAAAACCAAAAGCTATTGAGGATAAGTCTACTTGTAAAGAATCCATTCCAGCCGATCTCATTTTCTCCTACATACAAATGAAAAAAGATGTATTCGGCAGTGATTAAATAAATAAATAAATAAATAAATAAATAAATAAGTTAATTACATTTAAATAATGTAATTAACCTACCTCTTCCTTTAATCTTATACTGTTGCATATACACTGCTCCAGTTATTGTTAAATGAAAAAAGAAAACTTTTTTTTTTTCCATTTGCATGCTTAATAAAAATCTCAAAATTCTTATCTAAACCTCTAGTGATTGGCCATAAAAAACTGACTGTTTTCAATGAGAAGAAAATACAATAAAAAATGATGTTGAAGGTGATCCTGGGGAAATAAAATAATTCCCATATGATGATGGGAACAATTCAGTCAAATGCAAATTAAAAAAAGAAACCACACCAATAGTAACCTGTCCATCGGTAAAACTTTCTTCTGTGATATGCATTGTAGGAAAGTGGCAGGCAATGGTAGAATTATGATCACAGCTTGTTAGAGTATTTTTCTAACATTTGTTTAAACAAATTGAAAAATGTACAACCGGAATTTCAATTGTTTTCAAATCTAAATCATGATAAAAGAGCTCAGGACAAGAAATAGACTGATGATACTTTTTGACACCTATTCAATGCAAAGACCCTTTATTTTTCCTCAACTCCAGTTTTTTTCTCATTACCCTCTCTATTGAAGCTACTTTCTTTTATGAATAAATAGACATATGTATATATATATATATATATATATATATATATATATATATATATATATATATATATATATATATATATATATATATATATATATATACACACACACACACACACAAAACATTATCATTTCATCACAACTGCTGGTCACTTTAAATTCAAAAGACAGATGGATAGATCCCATGTAAATAGTTAATGCAATGATTTATGACTTGAGATGGTTAATTAACTATGATAATCTGTAAGAAACGTTTAGTGTAGTGAGTATATCATGCTGTAGTGACAATAACTAACACTCCTTTCATCAAATAAATAAGTTAAGTTGAAAAACAGATAAAACCCAAAGGGAGACCCTCCCATAAAAAATTTCACAGAAGCAATCTTTTCAAGTAAATAAGGCAAAATGAATCTTTTTAAGTAAACAATAGTCATGAAGCTTTGCAGACGTCATATTTTCCCTTAATATCAATTCTTATTCTTGAGCAATGAGAATTCTATTAATAAAAATGATAGAGTTGATTTGAAAATGTAAACCAAATGTCAAACACAAACCAGTAGCAGGAGGCAGTGATGTAGGACTAAGCCATATTTAAAACTTACAACTAAAAGAAGGCAAGAAAGAAAATTACGCCCATTAAACTATTAATTCCCCTTTTTTTTTTTTTTTTTTGGACTAAGGGTACAATGTTGAGAAAAAGAATATTTCGCAATGTAAAGAAAAAGTATGAGAAAATTGTAGCATCAACACAATTGAAGTGAACTCATTGTTTTAGGGTGGATTTATTTTCCTTTTCTTCGTTTTTATTATTTATATCTTCTGAAGCCATGATAATATAACAAGAGTTCATTTACAATGCTCCTGGATTACCTCAATTACTCTTGATAATTTCAGCTTTATCTTCATTCCAATTTTATTTATATTAGTTAATCCACTTCCTTTGAGGTTGTATGGTGGACTGTGCCCAAATAATTTGTTTGGGAGAAAAAAAAAAAAGATAGTACTTTCTTCATTTAGATGAAGATACAAATATTATAGGAAGAAATATGCCCGAGTGATGTACAAACAATAATTCGAAAAAGCTGGCGAAGTCAAACCACACTTAAAACACTCCATTAAAAAAATTAAGATCTAATATTGGGCTACAAATCAAGATACACAGGAAATGACCTTAAAAATTCATTTTTTACAATTGTATATGACCCTGAACAGTGCACTTGATATATACCATTTTGTTCATTCAATATATATCAAAAGCAAGACAAGACAGCAATGCTAAAGTAAGGGATCGGGAAAATCACCATTCAAATAACTGAAGATTGATGGAGGGGTTGAACTCACCGAGACAATGAAAGGCCATTATACAGATAGCGATGTGTCTTGGGAAGCCCACAACTGGCAAATGAAAATCAATTCAACAGCAAACTAAAGAGCAACGTTCAAATTAAAACAATGCAAGGCAAAATCAATTCAAAATTTAGGTGTGGGTGAAAGCAAAATATCAAAATCAAAACATGAAAAGCAAGTAAAAACATTTTTTAAAAACATTTTCTTTTAGTGGAATTTGTTAAAATTGTGGGGGGTTAAACAAAAAACAAACCACCATTAAAAATGAAAGTCGTCTTAAGAACAAAATGGACAACAGAAATCACACTCAAGGAAAAACAAGTATATTTTACATTATGAACATATAAAATGTATAAAGTGAAAAAAAAACCCAAAAAAAACTATCAATGGGACTTTATGGGACAAAATAAAAATCTGCTTAAACGAGATGAAAAAATACTTGCATGTTCACTAAATATTGAAGTCTTAACATTAACAAACAACGTGATCTGCATTCAAATGACAAAATTAGCAGTGACATGACGGAAGTCCACAATGACTTAATTAGAATTTAAGAAGCGGATTAATACAAGAATCATTATTCTGTGTTTGTTGAGATGATAGCCTAAATGGTTAATATAGGGTTTCTAAAAAAGGGATTGAACATGTTATTTATTATCAAAAAGACGGATTTGACAATGCCTGACCACCAGCAAGGCAATAACTACTAAATGAAAGAAAAACTTGCTTCCAAAATCAGGTTATAAAAATAACAAGACAAAAACAGGACATCTGGTAGACGCATGGAAAGAGGGATTGTGTGTGAGAGAGAGAGAGAGAGAGAGAGAGAGAGAGAGAGAGAGAGAGAGAGTGTGTGTGTGTGTTTTTTTGTGTAAATCTACTGTGAGGAAAAGAGAAATTGGACAAGTCTATTTCAAAGGGGACAAAGAATGTTAAAAAGTCTAATTATCAACTGATTATTAAAACAAAATGCGATAGAGGACAAGGTCAACACCCTATGATGTAATAATTTTTAAAATACCTAAAAAGCATGCAGCAGTTTGCGTCCTCAGACTGGCATGGCTGTCAGATGGTCACGCATATGGCCAAATATAGAATTTAGTTTCTTTTATTAGATTTTATTCATTTTTTTTTTGTCTCAGTGACATTTATCCTGTCTATTCAATTTTTTGTTTGTTATTTTCAATTAGTTTTTGAAGGGAGTCAGTTTTAGTGGTGAAAGCCATGTGAGTTTCTATTTTGCCACTTGAGAAGTCAAATTTGGTCATCGTGTTGAGCGATGGGGGAGGGTAGAAATGGCTGCCTCCTCTTCTCATTCATTGAAGTGCAAATTGGGTTGATGTTTTGTGATAATATGTGAAAAGTACTTATAGAAGAAATGTGCATATATAACCTTATTAACGGCAAAATCTCTCCTCTTGGTAGTTTTAGAAATATTTTACTCCATAGAGTATATATCTATTTTTAACGGTCTTCTAGTAATCACACAAATTTTGCCATTTGACATAACCTAAAATGACCTCTTTACTAATTGTCATTCTAATTTCATTCATAATAATGATAACAAATGAATTTTTATAAAATAGCATACATGAAATTGCCGTGTCCCATATTTTGACTTGAATTTGAGCCATTTCGGGACCCAAATCAAGGCCCAAGGATTTCCGTAAGATCGGCATTGCTATTAAAGGACATCAAAATTGATGCAAAAATGATAAGAGAAGTCCCAGTAAAGTTTTTTTTTTTAAAAAGTAAACCT
>NC_088361.1:41755001-41762501 GCF_034508935.2 Berghia stephanieae
AGTATAGAACAGAGCAAAGAGAGGAGAGAGAGAGAGAGAGAGAGAGAGAGAGAGAGGAGAGAGAGAAGAGAGAGAGAGAGAGAGAGAGAGAGAAGAGAGAGAGAGAGAGAGAGAGAGAGAGAGAGAGAGAGGATAGGAGGGGGGGGGGCCATAAATTGCCAGAATTAATCAAGATGTATAGCAAAGAATGCTGTGAATGAGGTTGCACCCAGTCGTATGTTCACCCAATTAGGTTCAGAGACAGACTCCAGCCGGCCCTACCAGGCTAACCCCAGGAAAGGAAACATTTTTAGCCTTCAATAAGACAACATAATATGGTTTTCTTGAACACACTGCCATGAAAAAAGCTGACAACGAGGTATTGGCTTATCTTGCGCCGTTAAAATAATTCAAAGAGATCAGGATAAACTAGAAAAGGCTGCTGTTGAATTCTCTCAAGCCTACCAAGAAATATGTGTTCCACAGACATTTGTCTAATAAATATGATTTTTGTTGGATCCTAATCATCATTTTCGAAATTAATAGTTACCAACATCACCATAATCACTACCACTATCACCACCACCACCTCATCATCATCGTCATCATCATCATCATCATCATCATCATCATCAACATCATCGTCATCATCACCGCTACCACGATCACCACCACCTCATCATCATCCCCACCATCATTATCAATACTACTTTCTCCATAATCACCTCATCATCATCACCATCATCATCACTACCACTACCATCATCACCACCACAACATCATCATCAACATCATCCTGATCATCATTGTCTTCGTCATCATCACCATCATCATCATCATCACTACCAAGATCACCACCACAACCACCTCATCAACATCATCACCATCATCACTACTATTATCACCACAATCACCTCATCATCATCATCATTATCACCAACATCACTTCCACCATCATCTTCATCACGATGACGACTAACACAACACAAGTAAAACTAATACCAGCACCATCTCCTCCTCTCCCCCCTCTCCCCCCCCCCCCCCCCCCCCCCCCCCCCCCCCCCCTTCCAGTCCTCATAATAAAGCTATACTACCGGCCCATACGGTCTTATATCACAAAAAGTCACATTTTTAACAATGATAATTATTTAAGCCAAAATAATCAACCGTTTACACGGGCTAAAAATAATATATTATTAAAGCGCCGAATTGTCAACAAATATTTCATGGATTACATCCCTTTGTTTTAATATAGCTCATATAGGCGGATTTTCATCTCCCTATTTTACACTGTTAGAGGAATTTCTCAATGTGGTTCTATATCAACATTGAGTAACAGTGGTCTCAAGTTACTTTGTAACAAATGTGGTGCTTTCATCACTAATTTGCACAATTTTACCCTAATTCCCCTAGCTACCAATAAAATATAGAGAAAAGAATATGAGAACCGGAGAAATGCATGTGTGTCTGTAGCAAAATAGAGAGAAACCTTCCGGTATGCTTCAACACACTTCTGTGCGTGCGTTATTTACTGAATAGGTGTGTGTGTGTGTGAAGACGACTCGTGCGAACTTCGCGACCTTCTCTTGCTGGCTGTGGCACAGTAGCCAGGCAGTGAATACATTCACGTCTAGCGGAGCGTGTAGGTGGCATGATAATATAATAGCTAACTGATAGACGGCAAAGTTTTGTTTTGTATTTGATGCGACAAATAAAGTTTTTTTTGTTTGTTTTTTTAAAAATCGGTATTTGAAACGGAATAAAATCTAATTTTTTTCGAGGAATGAAATAAAAGTCTTTTATTTTATTTTTTATTGGTTCTGTTCTTTGATGTTACGAATTTTAATTTTACTATTACTTTTATTTTTTAATATTAGCACTTATAGAGCAAAATCGTACTGTCGGAAATCCAACAATAGACGGAAGATTTACAGGCCTGATATTTATATGGGCAATATAGCTCCCAAATATAATAAAACAAGGTTTAAATAAAGTTCCATGATTTGTCAACGGCACTAAAACAGTGGGTATAGGCAATCGTGTTGTATTACGTTCCTTTGTAAGTCTGCTAATGGAATGCTGTAACCTACTGTAATAGCTCTGGTTTCTAGATTAACCATCGAAGCTGACTTAAGTTAAGCATCACACAACTTAAGTCAGCTTCGATGGTTAATCTAGAAACCAGAGCTATTAGAGTAGTGTTTCGGGATTTATGACATAAAAGAACTAACTAAAGCCTAACTTAATTGAGTAACATTTTATGAGAGGACACCCATTTTACTCTTCTTTATCGTGGCCAGCCTAGGGAGGATATATGCAACTAAGTGGCATTGGTTGGTAGAAGGTTCACTCCATACCGACTTGTTCCGAAATGTGTACCAGAATTTTACCACTGAGACCTTTCCCCCCTCCCTGTGTCCTTGATGAATAAAATGAAATATAGATTGAATGTAGTATAATATATTACCCTTTTATCCGGAGGAAAATTTCTACGATGAGGTCCAACTGTTTGCCTGTGCCTGTCTTGTCTTGGATGAGGTCGGTCAATGCTTGTACGACCTTGTTTCATGTCATCTAGGTGTTGTAGTGTTGCCTTTCAATGGATGAAAAATATTTTAAAACTTTTCAATAAAGTGCCCCAAGAGCATACTAAACAATATAAAAATCATCAGACATTTCCAACCACCAACTTGTTTTTAGACAAAGGTTACATTACATACAAATTAAATAATCGACATTTAATTCTTTTTTTTTAAAGGCTTTTAAAATCAAATTCAGCAGTCATTTGGCCCACAAATTCCAGGTGTTAAAAGCATACTAAACAATATAAAAATCATCAGACATTTCCAACCACCAACTTGTTTTTAGACAAAGGTTACATACAAATTAAATAATCAACATTTAACTCTTTTTTTTTTAAAGGCTTTTAAAATCAAATTCAGCAGTCATTTGGCCCACAAATTCCAGGTGTTAAAAAAGTCGGGAGAAAATGGTGTAGTTTCAGAAATCTTTCATGCCAATATGTCTCCATGGAATTTTACTATCCAGCATTAATAATCACAAGGGTGAATGAAAAAAGAGACTGTGGTTGTGAAGTGATAGTTATGATGATTGTGATGACGATGTAGTTGTGGCTGCAGTGATAGGAACGATTTTTATGTGGTGATTGCTGTAGTAGTTGAGGTTATGATGGTGATGATGATGTGGTAATGGTGACAGGTTGTGATGGTAATGTATGTAGCAGTTGTGGTTGTAGTAGTGATGATGTTGTGATGGTTTTTGCAGTGGTGTGGTAATGATGAAGATTTGATGGTAGTTTTAGTTAAAGCTAAGGTAATAGTGACAATAGTGCGGTTATGTGGTCTAATGGGATGACACTCGCCTCTGGGTAGTTGAGTCCTTTAAAAAGGCTCTTTACTCATTCTCTCACTGTACTCAGGTGTAAAATGAGTACCTGGCCATTAACAGCATTGTCTCTGTCGGAAAAAAAATTGTATTATCGCCTAACACTAACAGGCGTCATGTCTATTATACATGTCACTACGGTTGTAGTAGTATGAGTCGTGGTGGTTATAGAGGCAGCTACGATGATGATGATGATGATGATGATGATGACAAAGAAGAAGATGGAGGTGGGATTGATGGTAGTAGTGAAGATGTTGCAATGGTGCTCGTGATGATGCCATCAAAGAGGTAGATGGGAGGCTTTCCTTGAAGTCATTTGACTTCACTATAGAATTTGATGGAAGTTGCCCATAACTCAGAATCTTTAGCTCCAGACAGGAAATTTTCAATGAAACTAGTGTTTTGCATCTTCATTTCAGTGTGCAGTTTTTAAATCATTTACCTGTAGGTCAATACTCTGATTAGTAGCCATCTGATTGACATTGGGAAGAGATCCTCCTCGATATGTGCCAAGATTTGGTGTTATCTGTTGTTTCTGAGTACATGCTGTTGGTTGTGCTGGAGGGACTTCCTAAAAAAACAAAAAAAAAACACAAACAATAAAAATTTTATGTAATTTAATTCAAAAGTCAACAATTAAAATTTGACAAATTTATCAAACATCAATTTAAAAAAAAAACCCAAAAGGAACAACAATACCAACCCCTTGTCCCACCATATTGGAACCCTTTGCTGAATTGAGACCAGATGAATAGTCATGAACATTACTTAGTGGATTTCCAAAGGATCTACCATGCTCAATGCGCTTCACAATGTTTCATCCCCGTCCTCCCCAAGTAGGTCATATGGAGCCTTATTTCCTTGTCATACAGTATCAGTTGCTTGTAAGTCATCCTTTATGAACTTACACTATTACTATATCCGTCATTACTTTTAGACAGGTACTCATTCTCACCTGGGTTGAGTAGGTAATATGTGTAAATTGCCTCATCCAAGTACACAACAACTGGCCCAGAATTTTCCATGATCACTGTCACCCATGTAGTGACTGGTCACACTTGACATTGCTTGACTTTTGTGACAAGATGAGACACGGTACCACTGAGTCATTCCAAGATTAGCCAACATTATGATCAATTCTTCATTGCTTGTAATTGAAATTGAAGACCAGAATATACAACGTAACAATGAAATTAAAACTATAACAGTCCTAAACTTTGAAGATAGTAAAAATTATGTTGTCAACAACCTTCTGTCAGCAAAATAAGCAAATAGTATCAATATGATTATCAACATCTTTCCAGTTTTCTCGGCCTTGGTAGATGTTACATCCACATGGGGCAGTCATTCATTAATCCAAATTCATGACAGCTCGGAACTATCTGATGATCTGATGTCACTTGTACCTTACACATCCAAATTATACAGCACAAGGGAAGTAGCCTCTTATGATGTCCGGCATAGAAAAACTTGCAGAGATTTTTTTTTTAAAAATCCAACTCCCACAGAAAAAAATACCCCCCCCCCCCCTACCCACATACACATATATTTGACCAAAAGTCGTTTGTCTAATTTCACCAGATTACAGGCCCATATCTGCCAAGGCAAAATGCCTACACATTTTCACACTAATGTAAGCAACAAAATATCTGATATCCAAAAAGAGCTTGACAATTTAAATCAACCAATTACAGTTATCATCCATGCCCCACTAATGTTGATTCACCACCCCATTTATACTATCTCCCTTGTACAACTATGGATTCAGTCAGGCAAGCCACTGAGACGGAGGTTTTATCAATTCTAAAGAAATGTTCTTGAAAAAGCTGTACAGTTGACCCCATTCCATTGTGGCTTGTTTCTGCATGTGCTTCTGAATGTGTACCCGCCATAACTATATTTGCAAACACAAGTCTTCTGTTTTCCGAGAGGTATCTATTATTAACTGAAATCGTGCTTCCACTACTAAAAAAAGTGAGCCTTGAGAAAGATTAACGAAAAAGAGACCGGTGTCAAATTTTACTTTACTGGCTAATCATGAACACCTGCATAATAAACAATTGTATTCAAATTTCCAATCTGCCTGCAGGCCAGGTAATAGCATTGACAGTTCACTTGTTCGCATACATAATGACGTTGTTATCACTAGCCCAAAAAAAAAAAAAAAAAAGTTATTCTTGTACTTCCTGACATAGGTGCTGTTTTCAATACCCATTGATCAACATATTCCTCTCACAAAGTAAAAAAAAGAGTATATATGGCATCGATGGAGCAGTTTTAAATTTATTTCATTCTTATTTGAGTGGTGGCGGGCAATGTGTTGCATATCACAAACATGTCTCTGACACTGAACCTGTGATGTTTGGTTTCAACAAGGATCGGCTTAAGCCCTCAATTATTCACAACGTACACAGTACCTGAATGATGTTATTATTATTAGCGCTTTGCTGGGGTTTTTTTTTTGCTGATGATATGCAACTTAACGTTCCATAAATGTAATATCATCTACCCAATTGCAGATTGTGAAATAGGTACATCTTGAGACAGTGTTCAAAATCTTAGTTTATTTTGATACTAACTTATAACTCAAAACTCTATATTTCAAACAATATCAAAACGTAATTTTTATTTAAATAGATGCAAGGTGAAACAATGCTGCGTTTACACTGACAATTTTGGGACCTAAAGAAATTGATTTCAAGTTATCAACAAGCAGCAACTTAACCATTAACCTAGCCTGACAAACAAATAATCATATACAAAGTGAGGAAAATACTATTAGTTTCTCTAGAATTCATAAATATCATTAGCCTTGACTTGATCCATAATTAGAGGTAGAGAATAAATATATCTATAACTATAATTAATATTACGTAGTGTTTTTATGCACCTCCGTTGACGGTGTATCTTAACGGATCGTTTTTATACACCTCCGTCACGCATGCGCATCCCACCCAATTTCATCAGCGATATTGTGTTTCTGTATTTGGACATGGCGAAAGCTATATTGTGACATCTATAGGATGTTTTTGTTAATAAATTTATATAAAAATAATAATAATTTAAAGAATCAAAATATAAAACCAGAAAATAGAAGTTGCATTGAAGGTAAAATGTTTTAGAAAAACATTACATGTGATGAACAGTCAGGTGGCTCTGTAGCGCAGTGGACAAGCTGTCAGACTCTAACCTTGAAAGTACCGGGTTCGAATCCCATTGTAGACATTTTCTTTATTTTTAAAAATTTACTTTGTTTTTGTTTTTTCTTTATTTTTAAAAAATCTTTTCAAAGACTTTTTATCATGTTTTAAAAAAAAAACTTCGATTTTAATTTTCTAAAATTATTTATTTATTTGAGATCAGTATTTGTGTGCCCTTTTTCTTTTAACTTTAGATTTTTAAAATTATTGTTATTATTCTTTCATTTATTATCATTGTATAAGCGTACATCGGTAATCACTAAGCGTGCTAAACTACAATCTAAAACTATTTAAACCTCATGGACGTTTGCAGCAACATTTTCATTAATTTACCATTACCGCCAACAGAGGTGCATAAAAATGGTGCGTTTTTGTACACCTCCAACGGAGATGCATAAAAACGCCACCATTAATATAAAACAGAAACTTGGAAGTTGGAACGTAATTATCTATTATATAACAGCATCAAAATTCTCTCAGGATAATCACTTTTTTACCAACTTCAAACTGGTTCAGATAGCAGTTAAACATTTAGTTATAATAGTAAAATTGGGTGTATAAGTATAATCATTATCGTGAATATGTTTTCTTTTTCTTTGTAAAGTCCTTTGGCATCCTTGTTGTCTCTGAATTATTTCTTTTTAATATCTATCTTCTTCTTCTAGGTTCCATGCCTGGTCCAGGCTTCGGATACTGCATGAATTATCTCTCTCCATTCCTCCCTGTCTCTTGCTTTTTCAAACAGCTCTTGGATTGTTAGGTTGGTGAAGCCCTTCAGTTGGTCTATGAGTGTTTTTCTTTGTCTCCCCCGGGCGCGTTTACCAGGTATTTTCCCACAACTTGCCAGGTATTCATTCTTATCTTTCCTTACTATGTGTCCGAAAAAGGATAGTTGTCGATCCGCTATTAAGGACAT
>NC_088361.1:41771095-41803595 GCF_034508935.2 Berghia stephanieae
TAAATTAATGTTTTAAAATATATAATAATTAAAAAACACTAAACAAACTATATTATTCTAAAATAAAGGAAGAAAGAAAACTTAGCTTAAACTTCCTCTTAGAATCACTTTGTCGAAATTCGTGTAAATAATCTTGTCGTCAAGATATATAATATAAGAATATAATATAAGTATTTAGTAACTGTACAATTTTGTGTTGATCAAAATTAAATATAGAAGCAGAGATGCTGTCTAGTATTCTTCAATAACCCCCCTCCCCCCATCCCCCTCCCTTATTCTTGAGATATAAATATATAGTTTTGATATCATTACGTCATCTCAGTGTCGCTCTCTCTCTCTCTCTTTCTCTCTCTCTCTCTCTCTCTCTCTCTCTCTCTCTCTTCCATTGCACACACACACACAAACACACACACACACACATAATATTTACAAATTTTAACCTATATTATTATGGCAATCTAATATAAATAATATATGTATTTTGTGTTTACTTGAAAAAGGGCAAAGGCCGAAACGTCGTTGTTTGTTTATTAATGAGTCAGATTTACTCCCTTTATCTTTATCTCCATTTTCTAAACATATATTTGTCAGTATCAATACAAGAACCAAATGAACAAATGAAAAGAAACGATTAAGTATTGAGTAAAAACGAAATAATTTAAAATAGAGTCAAAACTTTTTGAGAAATAAAGTATCGACTTGGCAGCCAAAATAGAGCAGTATAATTAGGTGCCCCTAACGTAAACAACAAGAAGTTGCTAGTGATTTTCGTTAGGGACCGGAAAAATTTACGCACAATATAGGTCTCCCAATTTTGTAGTTTGAGTTGTAGGCAACACTTTCAGTATTGAAAATATGTTTACATAAAATCTAACAGTTGCAGAAATAATGATATAAGACTAAATTATTCTGAAAATCAGGCTCCGAATAATTCTCGTTTTGTTCACACCAGCGCAATAATTTGCTCTGGTCTAAAAATAGATAGACTGTAACTTTTGATAAATTTTACCTTTTGTTCCATAAATTATCCATATCTAGACATTATTTGCTGCATGATCGAGTATTTATGAATATGTGTTTCTTTTGCCACCTAACAGCCAAATTTTAAAGGTTATTTTTTTTCTATAATTTACATTGGAACTTGAGCTGTCAAGACAGGAACATGTGGTTTGCCATGTGCTTCTCGACCTTTGTTTACGTTTGGGGCACCTAATTTTACTGCTCTATATTCAAGTACTTATTAAGAATGGCTATCTTAGTAAGTACTAAGTAATGATATCGACCAACGCCCAACATGGTGCAAACTTCGAACAATTTTAGGCTGCAAAATTTCTTCAGAAGAAACAAAAACAAACAGAACCATGACGTCTATAAGCAGTTCTGGATGTAGTGGGGATAATGAAGTGCATGATAATTCTATTGCCTCCGATGTTTTAACAAATGTCATAATTGTCCTGAGGAAGATATTGAAGTTCTTGAATGCACGACAGCTGAATGCCTGCGCGAGGTATGATTATGAATGACATGATGATGACGATGATGATAATGATAATGATAATGATAATCAACAACAATATGAGTACCAATGTGAAATTGAATGTAAGCTTCAATTTTAATAAACGAAAACATAATGTGGGCTTTTCGGGTTTCCCCTTATCAACACAGTAGGAGGAGTGAAACACTAGAGACGAATGAGTATGAGTATAAACTCGCCCCCCCCCCCCCCCCTCCCACACACACACCCACTGTCCAGACATGAGACCGAGACATGAGCTTACTAGGCTATTTTCACCGTATGGTCTCCCTCGTGGATCTCCTACCTTGTCCTTGGTGGGCCCCACACTACTACTACTACTAGGCAGTTTAGTGAGCAGCAGCAGTGGCAGTCAAATTTTGACCCAACTCGCCCATAGGAAAGTTGTGACTGGAAATTGCCGTTCGCGTTTTGGGGGGTTCAATTAAAGATGCATAACTTCGTTATAAAGAGGAATATCGCAGATATTTTGGTATCATTATTTTCGTCTTTCAATTTCCTTTTAAATGGTGCCAATTAAGGAAAAATCCATTAATAATTCCAGAAGTTATATGAAGTTAAAATTTGGCAATTTTCAAATGCATTTATTTTTTTATTTACCGCGTGTGTTTTTAAAATTTAAACGCTTGTTTTTAGAATAACATCTAAACTTTATTCATGCCTAATTTCAGGGCTCTATATCGATGCGCAGACACCTTTTAACTCTGCGCCGAAATGCCTTGTTTAAATTATCTTCCCATCATGGCTGCCGGGCGATATCGATATTCATATCGATATTTTAAATTTAGTTATGTATTATGTTAAATTTAGTCCATAATATTTTCAGTACTATTATTTACTATGTTTTTATTTTGAATACATACTTTCCAACTTTATTTATAGGCATTTTATAGTTTTTGTTTTAAAAGTTTGTATAGAACAGTAAAGTTGCTGCCCCAAACGTAAACAATAACAAGTTGCTAGTGATTTCCGTTAGGGGCCGGAATAATTTACGCACAATATAGGTCTCCCAATTTTGTAGTTTGAGTTGTAGGCAATACATTTTCAGTATTGAAAATATGTTTACATAAAATCTAACAGTTGCGGAAATGATGATATAAGACTAAATTATTCTGAAAATCAGGCTCCGAATAATTCTCGTTTTGTTCACACCAGCGCAATAATTTGCTCTGGTCTAAAAATAGATAGACTGTAAATTTTGATAAATTATACCTTTTGTTCCATAAAATCTCCATATCTAGACATTATTTGATGCATGATCGAGTATTTATGAATATGTGTTTCTTTTGCCACCTAACAGCCAAATTTTAAAGGTTATTTTTTTCTATAATTTACATTGGAACGTGAGCTGTCAAGACAGGAACATGTGGTTTGCCATGTGCTTCTAGACCTTTGTTTACGTTTGGGGCACCTTACTTTACTGCTCTATATATCTTCTCTTTGTGAAATCCGATATTAATAATATCGATATTTTAAAAATACCAATTGCTTTAATTTAATTTAATTTTACTTTGCCATCAAGTCATCAAGTTTCTTTCCCATATGTTTAGATATGTTTATCATTTGTATCCATATTCTAAAGGCCTTAGCCTTAATAATTATCATGGTAAGAAGTTATATTAGTTTTGACACCCCCATACATTGAGAGAGAAGGGGGGGGGGATAAAATTATATTAATTGTCAGTTCAAATCATGTAATAGCAATAAACCCAAAGTGTTTAGCAGAATTTTTTAAAGTATTAAAAGCCAGAACTTCCCTTCTAATTATAATAGGGAATCTGTTTCAATTTATTTGAACTTTTTCAATCTACCATTTTATTTATATGCAATTAAATTGCCATAGGTAAAACTAAACTCATTATGTCATTACACAACATGTTTATATCTTTTCATTTAAATAGTCTCAAACCCTTTTTTATTCTCTCTATGTATTAATTAAAAGAGGGTAATTATTTGCAATTGTTTCAGTGAGATATTGGGGATAAATCCAAAAGTGATAGAGCAAATTGTTTCTTACATGTAGCCGAGTTTTTGATTATGTAACATTTGCGACATATTATGTAATAATGTGTTAATTTGAAATGTTTATCTTCCTCTTTATTAATGTAAATGCATTGTCCTCGATAAGACAAACATTTTGGTATACAATATATGATAAGAACTCCATATTGACTGTTTTAACCATTTTTTATTAACATCACGCGATTTCGGTCACAACTTTGCAATGGTAATTTTGGGGTAAAAATCGGTCTGAAATTTCAGACTTTGAACTGCCTTAACTACATTTCTAATCAAGATAGAAACAAAATTCAAACTGTTTTGTAATCTGTGTTGCCAGCTCTTTCATATGACATTTGTTTCAAGTGTGTGAGGTGCATTTAGAATTTCTATTAAACTCCCTACTACTACTACTACTACTACTACTACTACTACTACTATTGCTACTACTACTATGTTCTTATGATTTCATGCCCAATATTCAGATTCATCAATGGCGAAACCTAGCCAAATACTACTGACGAGGACATTCAGTTTGCGGGTGTGCCATACACTGCATAGGTAGAATGCAGTGGCCACGGTTTTTGAAGTGTTCATCTTCAGGTACCACTTGTCGAAGTAGGATTTGAGTCTGGTGACGTGCCCTGGGGCCCAGATGCATGACCATATATCGGGATATACGCCATCTATCCCTGTTGCTTTGCCGTTTTTATCATCACTAATAGCTGCACCCACTTCTCGGGGACTGAACGGGGATGTCCAGTCCGACTCCTCCGCAGTCAGCGAGTCCAAAATCGTATGGTACGCCTTGTGGACACCACGCTCAAAAGCGAGATTAGGGACCCATTTGCTACGGTTCTTTATATTCTTGGCAATTGTGTCTGCCTCACATTCCGGTGCAGCCTTCGTGTAGTTCCAGTCCGGATCCAATTTCTTTATCAGACGCCAAGCGTGGAGGCTAGAGTGTGTAAAGTCGAGACTTTCCACGGTCTCCTGTCACCGTTGCTTCCTTCCTTCTGCCAGAGACTGAAGTAGTCTATCGGCTACATCCTTGGACTGGGTCTGCTGGTAGTCCTTGTACAGCTTTTCCGACTCTTCTGTCCAGCAAGGGGCGTAGAATTTCCATTTGTCCCGTGGAATAGAGCGTTGAGTGCTTTTAACCTGTTAAATCTGGTTATATTCTCGGACTTGGGATGAATGGCAGGGCAAACCTGCTCGATATAGGAACTGAATTCCTCCCAGTTAGCCTTCCTGAAGTTCCATTTGCAAAGTGGGAGAGACTGTACCCTCTATTGTCACCCCTGCTGTGACAAGAACTGGCCTATGCTGGCTATGCGGAAAGTCCCAGAGGACTGTTCGCTTCACCTGCAGCGGTTCGCCGTTCGCGCCCTTCGTGACGAGGGTGAGGTCAGGAGTGTACTCCTTATGGTGGTTACCGGTTACCCCTGAAGGTACCCTTGGCTGTAGGATCGTACACTAGGTGTAGATCGTTATAGTCCATCCATGAGTGGAGTTGCCTTCCTGCCTTGTTGCAGTCTTGGTAGCCCCATTCGTGATGGTGGCTATTGAAGTCTCCCAGACAGATGGAAGGATGTCTAACCACCTGTACTGGTGGTGTAGTCCAAGTCGCTCTAGGTGGTTTGTAGATATTATGCAAACACAGTCCACTTACTTCCAATGACTCTTTGAGCCTCGAAGTGTCCTCTCGTTGGACCACCGTATAGCCTGAGATCTGGAATCGAGAAGATTGCGCGCCTGAGTAAAGGTGGGTCTCCTGTAATAGGAGAATATCAACGCTATGGGCGGCCAGTAGCTTTGACAAAAGCTAATTTTTTACCATACTCTGGCTCTCGATATTGAGGGATAGTATATGCGCCAGGTCGCTATTCCCGATATCGCATTTTCCAGTTGAAGGTGTGTTGGGACGTTTGCTTATTTCTCGACCGTGCCGACGACCAATTGTAGTTCGCAGAGAGCCCACCAAGAACCAAGGAGGTGTATACCTTTGTCTACCTTGGAAGTGTGGTGAACAAGCTTGATGGTACAGACAGAGACATCACAGCAAAGATAGGAAAAGCAAGAACTGTCTTTGTTATGCTGAGATATATCTGGGCATCCAAGAGTAGCATGAAAACCAAGCTTCGCATCTTTAATTGATTGATTGAAATAACGGAATTGTCTTTGTCATCTTGTTTTTGTTTAGTACTTGATTGCTACCATTAAATCTTTTTTTTACTTTACTTTCATCTTCCTTTTTACTGTCACTGAACTGACTTACATGTAAATTATCGTAAAAGAGATAAAAACCCTGAAAACAAAATTTGATGCGGAACACCATTTGATGGTATATGAATTAATATTTTTCTTTTAATATCAATACCTTTCTACTCGTGTAACACACACAATATTTTAAATAATTATTTTCATGTCCATTGTAGTTTTTTTTTGTTTTTGTTTAAACCAAATAATATTTACATTTTACCAGAGTCTGTCGTGCATGGAGGGATCAAGTGAAATGGGAGAAAAGCAGTAGAAAACAACTAAGATGGAATTATTTCACATTTGAAGACACTTGTGACAGCAACATGTGGAAGAACACAGTTCAGTCATTTATAGAGGTAACTGCTCTGGTCAATAATTTTCTTTTGATTTAAACTGTTGGAGAAACTTTTTATCTATTAAGATCATTCCTAATATACTTGGGGGGGGGGGGGGGGGGGGGTCCCAATAGCTCAGTTAGTAGAGCACTTGCTTCACTGCAAAGGGACTGAGATCGATCCCGGGTACAGACGAGATTTTTTTCTGACCCCCTGTCTACCCAGCAGTGATTGGGTTGCTGGGTCTGTTAGATATCTGGTGAAAAGTTCGTGCGATTGACTAGCATCCTATCAAAAGGATAGCAAGCAATTGCTATTTTCCATTTCACAGTAAAGAAACCGAAAAAACTCCAGTTCCATGGGCCTTAAGGCTCTGAAGTCTACCACTGATATAATTGTAAACTTTAGGCAATGGCCTCTGGACAGATCGTTTCTAATCTCCATCTAATTTCTTTGTTCTGAATTTATTTACTATATTTTTATTGAATCAATTAATAATTTAGTTAATAAATTTATTTTGTACTCCAACTGATGTGAGATTTTATTATTATGCAATTTTTAATAAACTGTCAGCATTTCACAACAAAATTGTTTGTTTTCTGGTTTTGATCAAAATATTTGTTATAGGAAAAAAAAAGCCAAATGTTGAGCATATTTTTTATGGTAAATATGAAAAAATAAATCTTTATCCATTACTGAAGGACATTTTTCCTTTAGGGTCTATGCCAAGGGGAGAACGGAATAATCCAGGTGTTAGCATCAGTGCAGTTTTGCAAAATGAGCTAGAGTGAGGTGACTTGTTCAAGGTCACACAGTGTGGTGTGAAGGAATCAAACTTGGTACCCTATGGGTATGAAGCAAAGATCATATATATTTGCTTCGTTGTTCCCAATGGATATCTTTTCAAAGCTTTGATTTTATTCATGACGCCAAGTCATTCACCAAAAGACTTAAATTACATATTTATACTGATAGCAGCATTTCCCCGCTCCTGGTTGTAGTTATATAAAAACACATATTTGACGCGAAAACTATGATCTTAATTTTTTTTATATCCCTCTTAATAAACAGGATTCACCATTTGATCCAACATGCATTCTGATATTCTGCTCAGCCACCCTGTGGGGTCAGGTTGTGGAACAAAGGCGAGGGAAAAAGAGAAAGAAACAGAACGCAGCATTTCCTAAAGATCTTATCCTTCCGTCTATTCCATCCAAATGTGTCTTTCAGCTCATAGTCACAGATGGTATAATTGGTAAGGTTCTTTCTCAAAATTCAGGGTTTTCACAATATGAGGCTGTGCCAAAAGGTCAGTATCGCAACATTCCGGACCAAAAAACAACAATACTAATTTATGTTGAAACATTGGGATCCTGATAACTCAGGTGGCAGAGCCTTCGTTTCACATGCAAAGGGACTGAAGTCGAGATTTTTTCTGATCCTTCTGTCCCCTTATCAGTGACTGGATAGCTGGGTCTGTTAGATCTGGTGGGAAATGCCTTGCAAAGGACTAGCATCCTATAGAAACTGGGATAAACTCCGGCTCCATGGGCCGACTTTTTTGAAAAGTGGAAAGACTTAGTCTTCATCAGTTTCTCCACCAAAAAAAATAAAATATTGATTCATCAACTGACTGGTAGTAGCTCTTACACATTCATGCTTCAATTGATAAAAGACTGTTATAATAGGAGTATAAATCTTATAAATCGGATGGAGTTACAGTCAAGGATCCAGTACATCAAAAGAGGATTGAATTGCAAAGATGACCATCTGCCTAAGTTTATTGGTTGACCACATGTGAGGAGTGATTGGATTTTGAAATTGTGCCATAAAGATTGTTATGTAAAATATTTGTTTTAATTCCTTTTCCCTCTTCATATTTGATAAGCTTATTTTGCCAGCAACCAAAACAATAGACAGATGGTTGTTCTGAGAATAATTAAAGGGAATCAACCGCTTATTGTCATTATGTCAGGTGGTCACTGTTAGCAGGTTTTTGCTTAGTCAGTCTTGACTGTATAGTATATCATCGGTTATATTTTTTGTTTATAATTCATAGTCCTAAAGCCTGCACAGGCAGGCTGTGAATGATGGCATATGTGAACATCACATGATTGTTAAGATATCATTTTTACACAAAAGGAAAAAGTGATGGCATATATTTGACCCCTTGACCTGAAGTGGTTTTATGTCCCAATTTAGAGACATCTCTAGAAGGATCTCACTGATAACTGGTATTAGGGGGGAACCTTCCCCCTTGAGAACCAGCATAAGTACTGAGACAAGTGCCAGCGGGGCGGTGGGGAGGGGGGGGGGGGAGAGAGAGAGAGAGAGAGAGAGAGAGAGAGAGAGAGAGAGAGAGAGAGAGAGAGAGAGACTATTATTAAAAATTGACGATCATCAATTAGTTACTCTTTTGTATATCCTTCCTTGTCAGGTACAGACTGTGTAGAAAACAAAACAAAAGAGCTGGAAGATTTCTCTTGTGCTGTTTCCCTTCTCATTTTGGGCCATTTTCCCGGAGTTGAATTTTCTTCATTTTCTCTATCACATGTGGATTGGGCTGACTTGGCCCAATTCTGGAGCAGTGCCTCTACTAAGAAACCAGCATGTATGAAACGTCTGATGAATAAAGATGTAATCAAATTATTTTTTCATTTACTTACATTATTAAAAGTTTTATATCAGTCATATTTTTTAACAAAATGAAGAGGTGTCTATGAGAGCCAATAATATAAGATAGAAGTGATGAAAATAATTTTTACTACTTAAAAAAACAAAGCAGAACAAATGATGTTTTTACCTTTACCTTCAATTACCAAAATAACTTTATATACACCAGTTCAGTGATGACAATCTTTGGTCAATCTATGGAATTCTGGGATTCTGAGATTTTCTCAGAAATTTTCAGCTGATTTTGCTGTAAATATTTTCCTCTGATAAAAGCTCAGTTCGTTAAGTAGTGGAACAGCCACCATAATGTCTTGTGTCATATTTTGACATATGTCCTCATTCACATGAGGGAGGGGAGGGGAGGGGGTGGGAATTGGGTATAGATAAAAAAAAATGTATCTGTAGCATGATAGTAAAGCTGGTGAGCTTATAAGTTTTATGCACGGTTTAAAAAATTCAATACACCTTCTTATTAAAAAAGGTCAATTCATAAACTACTCTGACAGAGTTCTCTCTCTCTCTCTCTCTCTCTCTCTCTCTCTCTCTCTGTCTCTCTCTCTCTCTTTCTCTCTCTCTCTCTCTCTCTCTCTCTCTCTCTCTCTCTCTCTCTCTCTCTCTCTCTCTCTCTCTCTGTGTGTGTGTGATACAACAACCAATATAGTTGAAATTTGGCATCGAGATTTTCTTAGATATGACGTCATAGCATCTCAAATTTTTATTTCTAGGTTGCTTATTAATGAAAAGGAGAGGGAGACTTAATTCTGAAACACACCCCGTACTTTACTCTTTTCCCCTTTTTAGATAGACTATGTTTACCAGTTTATTATAGTCTAATGAGTCTAATTTTAAACTGCATAACCACCAGGTTGCAGTAAGAAAGATATTGCAGCCTGTTTTGTAAAGTAAAAAGAAGTACATTCTGCCTTTTTGACCAAATGTTAATCATAACCACTGATGTAGGTGGTATAGGTAATTTTGTAGGCCTTTAGGTTTAAGGGAAGGGCAGGGCAATTCATTAAAAAAATTTACAAAAAGTAAGTTTTATCTCTAATGTTAAGTATAAATGTACATTACTAGTAGTAGCAATGACTATGAAAAATGTTTTTTTCTCTTTTTGAGGAAAATTTTTGTCTAAAATCAAAGCCACTGAGTAAAAATGTTTTTGAATTTTGAAAATCCATTCATAAATAAACAAGTTATGCAGTTTCAAAGGTGTCATTTATTTGGATGACCCGCAAAGAGGAAAAAAACGCGAAAATATGGGACGCTTTTTCGGCATTTTTTTTTTACTTTTGGTTGTATCTTGCGTAATAAGTGTGAAACTTGAAGAGCAAATTAGGATGGTGTTTTGTAAAATACGGGAAAAGTACTCGTCATATTCATATGAAATTTTACAACCAAAAAGAAGAAATGTTCATGTATTACCTTGTCAGCGACAAAACCTCCACGCCCGGTAGTTTTAGAAATATTTTACTCCAAAGAGTAAAAATCTATTTTTAACGGTCTTCTGGTAATCGCACGAGTTTTGTCGCTTGACATATTCTAAAATGACCTTTTTTCTAACTGTGTGCCAACTTTCAGTCATATTCATCAATAAACAGCGTCGTAATTAATTTTTTAAAATAGCATATACGAAACGGCTTCGTCCCATATTTTGACGCGAATTCTGGCACTCCGTAAGCGAAAAAGAGGCCCAAAGATTTGTGCGGGATAGTCATTGCTACTAGTAGTAATATGTTACTAATATCAAGTAAAAATGTTATTTTTGATTTAATTTGATTTAAATTCATGGACTGATACATTTTCCTCCATTTTGTCTCATTGCCATTATCATCACTGACAGTTCCGAACTGAAATCTGTATGCCTGTAGACCATAGCCTATGAATAAACTATGGCATTTTTCAGTTAAATCGCGGAAAGTTATTTTTTTTTCTAATTATCAATTTGAACAGGTTAAAATGTTTAATTTGTTCTGCCCCATGGGTGGAATAGACCAGGAGGTGTGCTATGCTCTCTTCAAATTGTTTGGATGGCCTTTAGTTTCTGGTGGCTTGGTTAATGAAAGATCTCTTCGTGATTCCAAAGGTGAATTTCACAGGTAAGATATCTTATGTTTCAATTGTTTATAGCAATTTCCTCAATAGTTTTATTCAAAATAAGACTCTCAGTTTCTATTATATGTCAAGAGCAATGAAATGAGCCTGAAAAGATTATTGCAGGTTTTATCAAAACGAAATAGTTTCATTCAAAGTAAAATGCACAGCATATCTCTGTCACGAGAAATGAGTCTACAAGTTTATTGCAGATTTTACTAAGAACAAAATGTATAAATTCTTGGGATTAAAATTTCATCAAGTCAATAATAAAATGATAATAATGATGATGATGATGATGATAATAAAATTGACAATTTGCACGTTACCACACTGATAATATCAATATCAAAAGTGAAAAAAATAAATCTATCAAATTATGCAATTTAATGAGATCAATTAAAAAAAAATAGGTTCTTTTTAATCCTCAGTACTCATCACTCCTGCATAATATCTGCACTGGCATTGTGCGGTGACGTTCAAGTGGCTTCCATATTACTCAGAAGCCACATTCAATTGGAGGATGAAGTGAAGCGCGTCATCAGAGGATTGATAGATTACAATTTTCCATATGAAAATAGTTTTGCCCTCATGTATGCTTGTGTAGGCAGGGGACAGCATTTATACAACAAAGAAAATGTTGAAGCAGATATTTTCAGAAAGTATTTCCCCAAAACACCTTTACTAGGCTTTTTCGGTAATGGGGAGATAGGTTGCACATTTCCTCAACCGGGTCTGATGCCTGCGACTAAATCACCTAAACCAGACCCAAAGGTTGTCAGAGGAGCGGAGGAACTTACACCAGTGCAATTAAAAAGACATATAGCTGACATGAGAGTCAAGTTGGATGAATACAGGAATACACATGTACCAAAAATTATTCACTCATACACAACTTGTATTTGCCTTATTTCCTTGCCATAAAATAATTTATGTTATGTGTCATAAAATCCTTTTTCATACGTGGAGACTGAAATAAAAAAAAAGTTGAATTGAAATAAGGTTAGACAAAGGCTTAGATTTTTAATAAAAAAATAATTTTTAAACCTATTTATTTATTTATGTTTTGAATTTCAGAATATTATCAAAGTTTTATTCATATTATGATATTCATAAAATCCTTTTTCATACGTGGAGACTGAAATAAAAAAAAAGTTGAATTGAAATAGGGTTAGACAAAGGCTTAGATTTAAAAAAAAAAAAAAAATTTTTAAACCTATTTATTTATTTATGTTTTGAATTTCAGAATATTATCAATGTTTTATTCATATTATGATATTCATAAAATCCTTTTTCATACGTGGAGACTGAAATAAAAAAAAAAAAAAGTTGAATTGAAATAAAGTTAGACAAGGACTTAGATTTTTAAAAAAATTATATATTTTAAAAATCTATTTATCTATTTATGTTTTTAATTTCAGAATTTTATCAAAGTTTTGTTCATATTATGATATTTATGTGTTTATTGCCTGTGACAAGAACTACATTTCATACCCGGGTCTCTCTCTAAAATAATGTTGAGGAGGATTAGGGGAATGGATATACAATATAGTTCACTTAAAATCATCACCTCGAGACTCTACAAAATTTGTTGATTTTACTAAAATATCAGGGAAACAATGTTTGGGGCACAAAATTGTGTTTGTGCATTCAGTAGATTTTATCTCCTATTGATAAAGACAATTTGTATGACTGTCTTTGCCTGTTTGTGCATTCAGTAGATTTTATCCCCTATTGATATAGACAATTTGTACTGTCTTTGCCTGTTTGAGCTACAGTAGATTTTATCTCCTATTGATAAAGATAATTTTTATGACTGTCTTTGCCTGTTTGTGCTACAGTAGATTTTATCTCCTATTGATAAAGACAATTTGTACTGTCTTTGCCTCGTCTGTTTTGTAGATTGCATTTGTTATTACTCATTTTCATATTTAGATATGATTATGTATAATAACATTTCATATATAACTATTTTGTATCAACTTTCCTTGTTCAGTATTTTTTGGGGGTTGGGACCGTACTGAAATAAAAAAAAAAAAGTTGAATTGAAATAAGGTTAGACAAAGGCTTAGATTAAAAAAAAAAATTATATATTTTTAAAACCTATTTATTTATTTATATTTTGAATTTCAGAATATTATCAAAGTTTTGTTCATGTTATGATATTCATAAAATCCTTTTTCATACATGATGGAGACTGAAATAGAAAAAAAAATAGTTGAAATGACATCAGGTTCGACAAAGACTTAGAATTTTTGAACAAAATTATATAGTTTTAAAACCTATTTATTTATTTATGTTTTGAATTTCAGAATTTTATCAAAGTTTTGTTCATATTATTATCTTTATGTGTTTATTGCCTGTGACAAGAACTACATTTCATACCCGGGTCTCTCTCTAAAATAATGTTGAGGAGGATTAGGGGAATGGATATACAATATAGTTCACTTAAAATCATCACCTTGAGACTCTACAAAATTTGTTGATTTTACTAAAATATCAGGGAAACAATGTTTGGGGCACAAAATTGTGTTTGTGCATTCAGTAGATTTTATCTCCTATTGATAAAGACAATTTGTATGACTGTCTTTGCCTGTTTGTGCATTCAGTAGATTTTATCTCCTATTGATAAAGACAATTTGTATGACTGTCTTTGCCTGTTTGTGCATTCAGTAGATTTTATCTCCTATTGATAAATCACACTTGTAGACGTCTTGCCTATGTGCATTGTAGATTTTATCTCCTAATATAAAGGACAATTGTTTGGCAGCCTGTTTTGTGCATTCAGTAGATTTTATCTCCTATTGATTAAGACAATTTGTATGACTGTCTCTGCCTGTTTGTGCTACAGTAGATTTTATCTCCTATTGATAAAGATAATTTTTATGACTGTCTTTGCCTGTTTGTGCTACAGTAGATTTTATCTCCTATTGATAAAGACAATTTGTACTGTCTTTGCCGCTGTTTTGCATTCATTTGTTTTATCTCCTATTATATAGAATATTTGTTAATACATTCTTTGCCCTTTTTATCTGTATATCAAGACCTTTCCTTGTTCAGTAATTTTTTTTGGTGTTTGACGGCCGTCATCGTATTATTATGATGATTACATAATGTGATTAAGTATTCCACATTAATACTTGTTTTTTAAAAAGAAATGTTCTATCATATTTTTATTTTAATAAATTTTAATAATTGTTTGCATGCATTAGTGTGTTGCACACAGCTGTGGTTCTCTCCCGGCTTGTGGCAGGTCAACTTAATTTAAAGAAATTGAGCATGATTATGAATCTAGTGACAGCAGTTGTTGAACTTACTGCTGTTCACTAGGACAGGCCATGTGAAACATATCACCTTGCCTGTTTTGTACTGTTTTAACAGTCCAAGTGCAGATCAAGCTTACCTAAATGTGACTATTAGATTTTGGTTACCATCATCTGAGAGTTCCTCCTCCTCTTCCTTCTCTTTTGTTGAATTTCTTCTATAAATGTGGTTTAGTGGTATGACACTCGCTTTCTGATCGGAAGGTCCTGGGTTCGAGCCTCGCTCGGCGCATAGTTGAGTCCTTGGAGAAGGCTGTTTACTCACATTCTCTCACCATACTCAGGTGTAAAATAGAACCTGGCCGTTAACAGCATTGTCTTTGTCCGAAAAAATTGTAACTGCCTAACAACGTCATGTTCCATCCGAAATGTTATTTGTTGCTGTTGGCCAGGGACTCCTTGTAAAGCGCTTTGAGCACATTTAGTGGATATTGCGCTATATGAAAGCTCATTTATAAAAAAAAAAAATTAAACAGAGGCCTCCTGCTGTTTGGAACTCATTGTCAAGGTCACAGAATGCTTCCGCAGACATGTCAATATTGATGATAGGTTCGCTGTGTCACTGTAGCCTAGGTCACCTTCAGTATATACATTGCATCCTAAAGCTTTATTCTTAAGAAAGCAAAACCCTGAAGGCTGTGCTATTTCATTTGCATTTTCTTCATGATATTTGTATTTTTTAAAGCTCTTGTGCCCTGAAATGGCATTTGAAATATTTTAGAATGGCTGGAGTTTGCTTGTTGTGTTTGGAAGCAAGATAAATAGACAAATAGCTCAAAGTCTGTCTAGTGAATGGTTTGCTGGGCAGTTGTCAATAATGTGTCTTTTTTTTTTTGAAGAGCAATGCATATATCCCTTATTCTTATCCACTTTTTGTTTGCTTCATAATCTAATTCTTTTGCAGTTTTTTAAAACAGGCTTGAAGCATATTTGCTGTCCTTAGTACTAAGTATATTGATGGTATGCTCTTGGATTCTACATCTGATCTCTATTTGTTCCCAGTTCCCCTTTGTCTTACTTTCTCTAGGGTACTTAAATTGTAATTCTAGAACTTTTTACTCTCCCTTTTTCTTCCTTTTTACTGGCGCTGATATGACCTTAATGTGTTGCAAGCGCCGTAAAAACCCTAAAAAAACAAAAACAAACATCACCTACCTCCCATAGTGGTAGTGAGGCACTTACTCTGTCTTCCATCCCCCTATATCTGTTTTCCAACACGCTTTCTGTCTTTGTCTTGGAATGGGATTACTTGGTTTTGTCCTGGCCCTGGCCGGAACCTGACTGGGAGGGAGACAGTCAAATGTATAGTAGCATTTTGGGAGATGATTTTTTTTGTCTTGTACTTCATCTCTCTGTTATGCACTGTCGTTTTTTTTTTGTTTTACAGATATTATGATTTGTAAACATTTGAGTGTGTTCCTCTTAGTGTGGACAGTCATAAAGTTAGCGTTTTAAGAGATGATATTTTTTGTCTTATATATCATCTCTCTGTTATGCACTGTAATTTTTTTTTGTTTTACATATGTTATGATTTTTAAACATTTGAGTGTGTTCCTCTTAGTGGGGACCTGTGCTTTTGTCAGAATGAGACGTTTAGGTTATCTCAAACTAAGAACACTGATATGTAGTATGCTCTTAGAATCTACACCTGTTCTCTATTTGAACCAGTTCCCCTTTGTCTTTCTTTTTCTTTGGTGCTTTATTTGTATTTCTATAACTTCTTTACTATCCCATTTTTCCCCTTTTTACTGGCGCTGATATGACCTAAATGTGTTGCAAGCGGTGTAAATAGAAAAAAAAACAATCTTTGACCTGTTGATTATCCTATCATCTTCCTTTTCCAACATTGATATGTCATCATTTAAGTGTTTTGAGGACTGATCTGTAAGCTGCCCATTCACTGCTTGGTGGATGCCTGAACGCATACCATCAAGTTGTCTGATTGTGATTACAACACTGTGCTGTTTGACCACATCGATACAAAGTTCTAAAAATAGAATTCCTTTAAGTTTATTTCAGTTTAGCATTTTTTGTGGTTCCCAGGGACCAGGTTTAGAATGTATAACTTGTTGATCACACGAAGGACTGTTAAAACAAATGTTCAAATTGTTATTTTACCATATGAACCCTTTCACTCCATTTCATTGTAATTACTATTATTGTAAATGAGTGAAATTACACTTTTCTGCTTTTTGGAGAAAATATTAACTGTTTTAAAGTGTCTGCTGTACATTTTGTTTTAGCTTCTCATTGATGCATTTTTTGCTCCGTGTCCATTTTATATGTCTCCCTTCTGTAGAGAAAACTGCCACTGGGGCTTGACTAATGCCATATTATTGTCTTTTTAGATGTAGATGCAGGGTGGGGTTCCTAACCTCCCATAGTGGGCAGGGAGGTACATACTGTGTCTTCTATCCCCCCATGTCTGTTTTCCAACATGCTTTCTGTCTTTGTCTTTGAATGAGATTACTTGGTTTTGTCCTGGCCCTGGCCAGATAGCCTGGCTGGGAGGGAAACAGTCAAATGTATATTTAGTTTTGGGAGATGATATTTTTTTCCTTGTAAATCATCTCTCTGTTATGCACTCTATTATGTTTTGTTTATGTATTATATATGATTTGTAAACATTTGATTGTATTCCTCTACTCTTAGTGGGAACCTGTGATTATGTCTGGATGAGACTTTTAGGTGATCTCAAACTTAAGTACACTGATAGTGTGCTCTTGGAATCTACATCTGTTCCCTATTTGAACCAATTCCCCTTTCTCTGCCGTATTCTTGGATGCTTTAATTGTAATTCTAGAACTTGATTTATTTTTTTGATTTAAAGGGATTGAAAAATGGATTAAAACTATATTTGAACAAAAATGAAAATGTACATTAAAATTTTATAAGAATGTTTGGTATCCTGGTTAATATTGTGTGAAGATAAGGACATCCCCTCTCACTAGATTCAAGTGCTCCAAATTCCAGCACACTCTATAATACGGCGCGTTAGTTGGAGTTTGGTGACCAAATTTTTTTCAATGAGTCTCTAATACACACTCTCATATAATGGGCAGGGAGGTACCAACTGTCTTCTAGTCTATTCCCCTATACTTATTTTCCAACTTGTTTTCTGGCTTTGTCTGGGAATGAGATTACTTGGTTTTTTCCTGGCCCTGGCCGGATATCCTGGCTGAGAGGGAAACAGTCAAATGTATAGTTAGTTTTGGGAGATGATATTTTTTTCTTTGTAAATTATCTCTCTGTTATACACTGTATTATGATTTGTTTACATGTTGTATATAATTTGTAAACATTTGAGTGTGTTCCTCTTAGTGGGGACCTGTGCTTAACGCCAGGATGAGACATTTAGGTGATCTCAAATTAAGTACTTTGATAGTGTGCTCTTGGAATCTACATCTGTTTCCTATTTGAACCAATTCCCCTTTGTCTTACCTTTTCTTGGGTGTACTTTAATTGTAATTCTAGAACTTTTTACTATCCCATATTCTTCCTGTTTACTGGCGCTGATATAACCTAAATGTGTTGAAAGCGCCATAAAACCCTTAAAAACAAAACAAACTATTACAGACTAGGGGTGTATTACAGCACACTTTATCAGCGTGTAGTGTCAGAAAAACCCCTATAGGTTCTATTTGATACAGGATAATAATTTTCGTTTTAAAGCCAAACAACTCAGTCACAAGACGTCGAGACATTGTTAATGTATTAATATGAGTGAGTTTGGTTGGAAATGGTTGGATTGGAGATATGCTTTGATGAAGTCAGAGAAGAGAGAGAAGAACTGCAACAGCCTATACCTTCAATTAAAGAGCAGTTTGATGTAGTCAGAGAACTGCAACAGCCTATATATACCACCTTCAATTAAAGAGCAGTTTGATGTAGTCAGAGAACTGCAACAGCCTATATATACCTTCAATTAAAGAGCAGTTGATGTAGTCAGAGAACTGCAACAGCCTATACGTTCAAACAAAAAGCAGTTTGATTTGGTCCGAGAAGAGAAAGAACCTCAATAGTCTATACCTTCAAAAAGGACTTGTTGAAAAGTGCTGACATCATTTGTCTGTTCATGGATTACAACTGCATGACATCAGAAACAGCATTCAGTATAGTTTTCAAGACAATTCAACGATGCTTCACGGCCTCACACTCACAGAATCCATCCTCGATCTTCGTCAAAAATAAATTAAGAACAATTTCAAACTGGCTTCAAGTTACTCTTTTATTTGACTTATTGTATTTTTCTTCCTTGTATAAAACAAAAAAAAACTTCTCCCCCTCCCCGCCTCAAATAGTATTTATATATTAAAAAATAAAGATATATAAAAACAAATAAAGAAAAAATAAAAATAAAATAAATCTGAGCCCATATTCTATCCTTCTAGGAAAATGCCACCCCATCCGCATTTCCATTTATGCGGCCGCATAACTAGCCGTACTCATGTCTTTGCCGCATATTTCGTCATTTTAGTGTAGAAAAGAATAAAATGAAAAAAAAAAAAAAAACCCAACAAAGAAAGAAAGAAACACGTGGCATGCGATCAGTGGCTGATCGTAATAATAATAATAATAATAATAATAATAATAATAATAATAATAATAATAATAATAATAATAATAATAATAATAATAATAATGATAATAATAATAAAGTATATCTCACACACACACACACACACTACTACTACTACTACTACTACTACTACTACTACTACTACTACTACTACTACTACTACTACTACTCTTACTACTACTACTACTTCTAATATTACTACCACGACTACTACAACCACCATCACATCATCATTGCTACCACAATTACTACAACCACCACCAACACATCATCACTACCGCTACTACTACTACAACAACCGCCACCACCACATCATTACCACTACAACAGCAACCAACACACCACCACCACTATCACAACCATGATCATCACTACCACTGTTACAACCACCACCATCACATCGCTACTACTACTACTACTACTACTACTACTACTACTACTACTACTACTACTACTACTACTACTACTACTACTACTACTACTACAACCACAACATCAACGTCATTACCATTACTAATGGAAGCGTGCAGAAAAAATGTTCTTTTTATTTTTGATTCTTTTTTTTATTTTTTTTTTTTTAGAAAATAAAAGACTTTTTTTTTTACAAAGGTAGGCCTGATAACTGTGAGGTTAAGAGAAATGGGTTAATTAAAAAAATATATAATAGTTTTTAGTTTATTATCATATGTTAGTTTCATTAATTATCTGTTAGTTTTATATTATCCGATTTTGTTTAGTCTTTTATCTTTTTTCTTCTTCTTCTTCTTCTTCTTCTTCTTCTTCTTCTTCTTCTTCTTCTTCTTCTTCTTCTTCTTCTTCTTCTTCTTCTTCTTCTTCTTCTTCTTCTCTTCTTCTTCTGGGTGGGGTTCCAGACCTCTCATACTGGGTGGGGTTCCTGACCTCCAATAGTGGGCAGGGAGGTACATACTGTGTCTTCTATCCTCCTATATCTGTTTTCCAACTTGCTTTCTGTCTTTGTCTTGGAATGAGATTACTTGGTTTTGTCTTGGCCCTGGCTGGGAGGGAAACAGTCAAATGCATAGTTATTGTTTTGGGAGATATTATTTTCCTTGTAAATCATCTCTCTGTTATATATTATTATATTTGATACTTTGAATGTTAATTTATGCATTTGGGTGTATCTCTCTTTGTTGGATCCTGTGCTTGTGTCTGGATGAGACTTTTAGGTGATCTCAAACTAACTACATTAGTCGTATGCTCTTGGAATCTACATCTGCTCCCTATTTGAACTAATTCCCCTTTGTCTTGCTCAGTCTTGGGGCTTTCTTTAATTGTAATTCTAGAGCTTAACTATCACATTTTCTTCCTTTTTACTGGCGCTAATATGACCTAAATGTGTTGCAAGTGCCGTAACACCCTTAAAAACAAACAAAAAACAAGACCTCTAATAGTGGGCAGGGAGGTACTGTATCTGTTTTCTAATTGATTTTTTTCTTTGTCTTGGAATGAGATTACTCAGTTTTGTCCTGAACCTGGCCGGAGTCCTTGGCTGGGAGGGAAACAGTCGAATGTATAGTTATAGTTTTGGGAGATGATATTTTTTTCCCTGTAAATTATCTATCTGTTATGTAGTTATTTTTATTTTAACATAAGATTTGTAAACAGTTGAGTGTATTCCTCTTAACTCTTAGTGGGATCTTGTGCTGGTGTCTGGGTGAGACTTTTAGGTAGGTAATCTCAAACTAAATACACTGATTGTGTGCTCTTGGAATCTACATCTGTTCCCTTTTTTCCCTTACGTCATGCTTTTTGCTCAAGTCCATTTAACTGCACATCTAGAATGTTTTTACTATCCAATTTTTTTCCTTTTTACCCACGCTGATATGATCTAAATGTGTTGCAAGCGCGTTAAACCCTTAAAAACAAAACTTCTTCTTCTTGCTTTTAAATTTGTATATTGTTTGCTTGTTTACTGTAATAATTTATTATTGCTCTTTCATACAAGACATATGAATAAATAGGTACAAATTGTATCATAATTTTGACGTTTCTGGCATACCTTGTGGCGTAATATCACTTTTTTGATGAATTTTTGTGGCATAATTTGGGAGGGGGGAGGGGGGGGGGGAAGGGGGGTTGGTGGTATTTCCTGGAGGGACAGATCATAATGCAAGGAAAGAAAACCAACATATTCTCCCCCAAAAGTGGTATCGCTGATTAAGGAAGTCGTCTCATCATCGTGGCCTATCCCTTCTGGACGTATCTCCTTAACTGCCAAACGAAACAATCTTCTGTCCTGCTCCATCATTGTTCCACATTCAGTCACTGTCTTATTCATCCATTCGCTGATGTCTTGTGACCATCTTCATCCTCTTGGTCTCCATCTCTCTCTGTTACCCTCCACAATACCCTCTAGACATTTTTTTCCAGTGTCATGTCTCTTGATATATCCAAAAGAAGCGAGTTCTAATTTCTGTATCATCTTGATGAGATGTGGCTCTCTAATACCCTGGGACTCTTTCACATTTTGGTTAGTTTCCTTTACTGCCCAGGGAATACGGATAATTTTCTGTTAGCATTTTATTTCAAATGCATTTATTTTATTCTCATCGTTCTTTTTTTATTGTTCATGATTCAAATCCATATAATGCTGTTGGAAGTATGTATGTTCTTAATATTTTCATTTTCAATTGGATGATTTCACTTTTCAATAATGTCATCATTTTTGTCAATTTTGTTTGGACAAGTGCTAGCCCCGTTGGATAAGGGAAGTAAGGCAGGAAATAATACTTGATAAACAGAGTATGTATTGGCTACCTCCCATTTCAGCTTGCTCTGATTCTCGCCCGCTTTTTGACTTCTCTCGAGAGCATGGCAGAATTAAGATAGTAGCCTACTGTGTCTACCTACTACTGAATCCATATTGAAATAACTAAATGTATTTTAATGTTCTAAAGAAGTTGCAAAACTGCTGAGGTCGTTGTTTTGCACAATAGAAATAGAGGTATAGAAAAAGAAAGGTCTGAAGATGAAAAGGAAAAAAAAATGACCGATTAAAGTATTTTATAACAGTTCCATAAAACATAAAAACTTCAAAAATTCCCCCTGCATACTTAATGTTCTGAATGGTGTGGATGGCACTCTTTGTTACGGTATACATGACATTTATACATGACATTTATACCGGTAGGTCTGTAGCGGGCAAAAGAAACGTGAATATTACTCAACTCTGCAAATGAATTTTACGTATGAAGCTGATCATCATCATCGTCATCGTCTAGGCTGATGTTATTGGCGTAGTTGTCAGCATCATCATTATCATCATTATCGCTAACACGACTTTCATCACCACATATTAATTCCAGAGAGAGAGAGAGAGAGAGAGAGAGAGAGAGAGAGAGAGAGAGAGAGAGAGAGAGAGAGAGAGAGAGAGAGAGAGAGAGAGAGAGAGATGATCATGTTCTTACAAATCAAGATCAACTGTTTTTAAAACGAACGAAACAAAACAACCCCTCACCACAAAAAAACAAAAACAAAAAGCAACAACAACAAATAAACACAACAAAAACAAAACAAAAAAAACAAAACAAAACAAAGCAAAATGCAAACACCTACCCACATATAATCTATGTGATCCAAGTTAGGACTTGTCTAGCCTATTGGCAGATATACGTGTAGATATGTATATCCGTATCAATTGATCAGCTGTCCTCCGAAAACCACAGAGGCATTGCAATGACAGTGTTGGCAGGAGCCGGTGTTACCTACATAAAAACAAGAACTCTACTATGCGCCGAGTGAGGCTCGAACCCAGAACCTTCCGATTCGAAAGTGAATGTCATACCACGAGACCACACAGCGCACAATTTTGAGGTTACTCAAGATTGGCTCAACTATTTTGTGCTGTTTGGGCGTTTACTAAGATATCAAACTGGGTGGGGTTACTGACCTCCCATAGTGGGCAGGGAGGTACTTACTGCGTCTTCTATCACCCTATATCTGTTTTCCAACATGCTGTCTGTCTTTGTCTTGGAATGAGATTACTTGGGTTTTGTCATGGTCCTGGCCAGATGTTGAGAGGGAAACAGTCAAATGTATAGTTAGTTTTGGGAGATGATATTTTTTTCCTTGTAAATCATCTGTTATGTATTGTTATTTTTTATTTTTAACATTTGATTTGTAACCATTTGAGTGTATTCCTCTTAGTGGGATCTTGTGCTGGTGCCTGGGTGAAACTTTTAGGTGATCTCAAGCTAAGTACTTCGATAGTGTGCTCTTGGAACCTACATCTGTTTCCTATTTGAACCAATTCCCCTTTGTCTTACCTTTTCTTGTGTGTTTTAATTTTAATTCTAGAACTTTTTACTATCCCATTTTCTTCCTTTTTACTGGCGCTGATATGACCTTAATTCGTTGCAAACGCCGTAAAACTCTTTAAAAAAAAAACAAAAAAAAAACAAGAAATCAAACCCTATCCCTTTCTTTTGGGGGGCATTTATCACCTATGCTTAACTTACTTGCTGTGTCTTCTATGCCCCTTTATATGTTTCTGAATGCTTTCTGTCTTTGTCTGGGAATGGGATTGTTTGGTATTGTCCTGGCCCTTGCCCGAGTCATTGGCTGAGAGGGAAAAAGTCAAACGTATAGTATTAGTTTTTGGAGGTGTTATTTTCCTTGTAAATCATCTCTCCATATTGTACTGATAGCTTGGTTTTTTTGTCGCAAACATGTGGGTGTTTCTCTTATTGGAATCCTGTTCTGGTGTCTGGGTGAGACTTTGGTGATCTCAAACTAGGTACACTGAAGGTGTGCTCTTGGAATCTGCATCTGTTCCCTATTTGAACCAATTCTCCGTTGACTTACTTTACTTGTAATTCTAGAATTCTTTGACCATCCCATTTTCTTCCTTTTTACTGGCGCTGATATGACCTAAATACGTTGTAAGTGTCGTAAACCTTTTAAAAACAAAACAAACAAAACAGAAAGTGAAATGTTGTGCTATTTGAACGTAGACAAAGCAATGAAACTCTACCCTCTTCTTTTTGGGGACATTCCTCACTATGTTTGATTGAACTGAAGTATTTCTGAAAAGAAAAACAAAAACAAAAAAAAATAATAAAATCAAAACCGAACAAAAATACTACTTGGTGTAAAGCACCTACGGACAATGTTTAGAGTTATGGCCCTTGAATGATTACTCATAGTGTAACTGATAATAATGATGACTACAAGGGTAGAATTCTTTATGTTTTTAATTTCAATTTTGAAAAGTGCATCGGTACTGCCTTTTTCGCTGTTCTCGTTACTGCAATATAACATCGTTTTCTTTCATGCAATTTTTATGCTACGACCAAACCTATTTCAGTCATTGTTCTCAAGTTCATGAATATTTATATTCATCTGCTTCTATCTATCACGCCATCTTTATTTTATTCATCAAAACAAGTACCGTGCGGCACAAACAATCACATTTTACCCACTCAAACAAATGACACAACATTACACACCCATGTCGTTCTTTTCAAATATCTTTTTGTAAAGAACGTGACAGTTGGCCTTTGAAGCGTAGCCATTGTAAACTAAAAAGCCTGGCACCGACCAAAAAATTATGTCAAAAGATTAATCTTTAGTCACAAAAGAATACACAAATCGTGAGTTGTATCGTAGCCATCTTTAACTTATAGATAGAATGCGCTTGGCCAAGGAGTTCACAACATTGCCATCCGGAAGTATAACGGACCAACACACACACTCTGTGTAACCATGAACTTTTATAGTCTGGTTAATACAGTTTAGTGAGAACAACTCACAAACACGGATGGCAAAAACAATAACAAAGGCCTGAGTGACGTCATCTGCATACTATCTATAGCCTGACACTGACTAAAAAATGACGTCAAAATGCCAGTCTTTGGCCGCAAAAGAAAACAAATCGTGAGTTGTATTCAATAGTTCAACCAATGGGATCACTTGTTTCAATGAGCACTACTAACAACAACTCACTAGGCGGTGCAAAAACCAAATAATGATGTCAAAATGCCAGTATTTTAGGGTATCAGTGCGTAGCCATCGTTAAGTATTAACCTGACACTGAAACCCAAAAAAGACTGGCATTTTGACGTCATTATTTGGTTTTTGACACCGCCCAGTGAGTTGTCGTTAGTAGAGCTCATGGAAATAAGTTATTTAATTGGTTGAACTATTGAATACAACTCACGATTTGTTTTCTTTTGTGGTAAAAGACTGGCATTTTGACGTCATTTTTTGGTCAGTGTCAGGCCATAACTTTACGAAGGCCACGATCAGTGTCAGGCCCGTTTCCTTGAGTTCTACTAACGACAACTCACTGGCCGCTGCACAACCCTAAAAAATGACGTCAAAATAAAAGTCCTAGTGGATCTCAGTGTCCGGCTATAAGTTAAAGATGGCGACGGTTAAAGCGTAGCCATCGTTATGTTATAGCTTGATACTGAAATCCAAAAGGACTGGCAGTTTGACGTCATTATTTGGTTTTTGCACCGCCTAGTGAGTTGTCGTTAGTAGAGCTCATGGAAACAAGTTATTTCATTGGTTGAACTATTGAATACAACTCACGATTTGTTTTCTTTTGTGGCAAAAGACTGGCATTTTGACGTCATTTTTTGGTCAATATCAGGCCATAACTTTACGAAGGCCACGGTTGAAGCCGTCTCGGTTGATTTTAGCACCGTTTGAGGGTTCTCTTTTGTGACCCGTTGTCTCAAAATTGGTATTGGCTGGGATCTTCTGACCTCCTATAGTGGGCAAGAGGTCACTTGCTCTGTCATCTATCCCCCATATCTGTGTTCCCTTTCCACGTTGCTTTCTCCCTTTTTCTGGATTGAGGTTGTTGTTGCTGTTGTTGTTGTTGTTGTTCTTTTTATTTTTTTTAAAAACCTGTTGTAGCAGTCATGTCACGGCTTTGATGATCAATACTGCGAATTGTATCCGTCACTTCTAAATAATTATATTCCTTTTAATTCTTGTTATCATCAACATAACTAACTCACTTCTCTGAATTATATCATAACGATGCTTTAATGATAAACTGATCGGAGTCAGTCACAAGGAGTGCCGTGCAGCTGAAACATTCAGCTAATCATTATAAAACAACCCCAACTATATTAAGACATACCCCAGGGGTCCCGATAGATCAGTTGGTAGAACACTCATTTCACTTGAAAAGGACCGAGATCGATTCTGGGTGAAGTCGAGTTTTTTTTTTACCGACCCCCTATCCACCCAGCAGTGATTGGGTAGATGGGTCTGTTAGATCTGGTTGAAAGAATGTTGCGCTATTCTAGCGTCATATCCGAAGGGTAGCAAGCAATTGCTATAATACATATCACGCTATAGATACCGGGATACAATTCGGCTCCATGGGCCCAATGGCTTTAAAGGTTTCTACAAAGACATAACCCATCGATACATTTCATAGACTGTGTTATCATTTGAACACATGATAAAGGGAGTGGTTTTTTTGTGTTCTGAAAACAGTTCTAAACAACAGTTCTGCAACTGGAGCTCAGCTCGCTCGAAAATTATATTATTTCAACAAATTATATAAATGTGACAACAATCATATCGATTTGTAACATTTTTATTTCAACATTGCAGTAAAAACATAAGTACAAACAATTATCAATTATAATTCTCACCATCAAAGTGAGATTAACACATCACATTCATGAGATTTTATTTATTTTTTATTAAAACAAAGTCACGCCAACCATAGATACATTTCATGCAAGCATTGTCATGCGAGTATATCGACATGTTAATGAATGATGTACAGAGACATTTTGTTAAAATAAAATGATGTTCTCCATACAATAGGATACGTTCATTTTTTGTTGTTGATGGCTGAGGAAGGTATCAAAACCAACAAGTTCAGTGTCACTTATTATGTTGTTGTTTTTGAAGATGTTCAACTAAATTTTGTACAATACTCTTAAAGTTTCATATTACGATGACTCTGATGCGATGAGAGATGAGGGGAAATAAAAGAATATTCAAAAGAACATTATGATTTACGAACCAGAAGCATTGCAGTTTTTATGATCCCATCGGTGTCTTCAGCTATAAAAATTGAATGTAAATATTTACGTAAATGAGAGCCGACTAACTGAGATATAATTATCAGGCTATTTCTATCTTTAGCACTAAATTTATCAACGGAGTACGAGCCAATCGTGTGATGGTAGGACCTTTGGATCTGAAAGGTATTGGGTTCGATCCTGATGGAGACATTGCTTTTTTGTTCTGTTCCGTATTATATGTCCTCACACATGCGGAGAGGTGTCGCCTTTTAAATAGCATTTTCCGAAAAGGACTTGAGATTGAAATTTTGTGAGTAAAAAGTAATGATGAGGTAAGAAAATGGAATATGAGAGAAAATTATGGAAAGCAAAAATATTGCTAAGATGAGAGAATATGGAGAATCGGAGATTAGAGAAGTAATGTAATAAGGAAATGAATAATGTCGTTGGTATCAACATCACATTAGTTCAACAATATCGTCATTACAAAATTACATCTTGACAAGCCAAACTTCATTGTGTCTATCCTTGAATGTGTAAGGGCCGTCATAACCAGCTGTATAGAAATATTTGTCCTCGACCTTTGACACAGAAGCCACGTCTTGGGTTAGGATCATTACGTTATCAATGTAGTCTTGCTCAGAGGCGTATCCGCCGAAAGATCTGGAATGAAGAATATTTTTATAGATATACGCGTAATTGGATTTTAAACATACGAGTAGATCGCCAAACACACACACACACACACACACACACACACACACACACACATATATATATATAAACCTTCAATTTGATATGATAGATTTCGATTATTTGATTTCAGGCAGATAGTCACAACGATTTTAGTTAAATAATGAAAAAAAAAACCCCAAAAAAACAAACACACACACACTACATTATTGAGATATAAGTGAGTGTCTTTGAGGATTTACCTGACAAAAACGTCAACAGATGGGATACTGGAGATGTAGACTCTGGGATCCTTTGGTGCGATGGGATCAGCTTGCTGGTCGTTGGGAATCATAAAATGCATCGTGAATTCGCTTTCACAGGTGGGACCTGGGCCATGGGCGATTTTGGTGACAACAGGGGCGGTCATGGGAATCTTTACACCTGATGGAAATTTATGATAATAATAGTAATAATGAGGATGATGATGATGATGCTGATGACAATAATAGTAATAATAATGATGACAACGATGATGATGATGATGATGATAATAATAATAATAATAATAATAACTTTTATTCTTATCATTATTGTTATTATTATTATTATTATTATTATATTATTATTATTATTATTATTATTATTATTATTATTATTATCATTATTATTATTATTATTATTATTATATAATAATACATAATAGAATTATCATTATGATGATGATAATGATATTAATAATGACGATAATAATAATACATCTGACGCACATTGTCATAAAATCGAGCAATATTGAACATGGCGAGGGACAGAATTGTTGCAATAATGGCAAAAGTGTTACCCATCTGTTTTGTTCTTGGATAAGACAGTTCTCATATCTCATCTACCCACTCAAGTGTGAATTTGGAATTTCAGTAATGGATATTGCAACAGCGCTAGTGCAACACAGAACAAGTATAAGTAAGCATAAAATGAAAAATTGTTCCACGTGTCCTGCTTTGGGGGGGGGGGGGGGCACGAAGAATCGTTTAGCGCGTTGAATAAATGGTGAAACCGTAGAAATGCATTAAATGAAAGGGTACATAGCATATTTAATTACGTCGGCGGCTTTGATGACGGTGATGGCGATTGCTGTGGAGTTAATTGTACTTGATGTGACTTTGATAATATTGTTAATGATGATGATGTGGGTGGTGGTGGTGGTGGTGACGATGATGATGATGATGATGATGATGATGATGATGATGATGATGATGATGATGTAGATAATGCTGATGATGCTAATGGTGATGATGAAGAAGATGCCTAACAGACTTCATGTCTCGTTCTACGTGATACGTGTTGCTGTTGGTCAGGGAGCCGTTGTAAAACGATTTGAGCACGTTTAGTGGATATTGCGCTATATAAAAGCTCTAGTTTGTTTGTTTTGTTTAAGATGATCATCGTTCTGACCTTATCAATCAGGAAAAATGAATGTGATAATGACATTGCCGATAATGATGTTTGGTTTTGATGAAGTTGTTGTTACTCCTAATAATGACAAAATCACAAAAGATAATTGTTTCAATGGCGTCAAAACAGGTCTTTTTTGTTCATGTTGCTATTGTTATTTCAATATCTTTTTTATTCTCGCTTCTTTCATTTTCATATCATCACCACTCTATACTAATTCCGCTGACTTCTCTCCCTCGAAATTCATAAATAATTCACAAGACATTTTATTTGACGAATAAGGAGTTTCAGATCACACAGGGAAATACACAAATCTCGCACAAACATGCTCACAGTAATTTGTTATTTTCTAAAACAAACCTTTTGCGTTTTGTCCAGAGATGTAGTCAAACAGAAGGTGAAACATTTGGGAGTTGTTATCATCTCGGCTCATTGCTGTACTGTTTGTTGTTGCCCATTTTGTCTCTCCGTAGCGGCGAAGTTCATAATTCTGAAAAAAATAAGAACGTTTGAATAAGGTCATCCATTTTTTACGAGGCGCATTTTTGCCATTTTAACTATCTATGAATCATAATAGAAAATGTTCAAAATCACAGCGGGTTCCGTAATCTATAGTTAAAGAATTCCGAAATAAAAGAAGAATAAGGCCTTTAGGTATGCTTCGTTTCATATGGCGGAACAAGACTAAGCGCGCAGGTTCGAAGCTCTTTAAGTTCTTAAGTTCCAACACCTCGACGTGTTTTTAAAGATTCTGTCATGTTGCGCCAGCCTAAACCAAGAACAATGTAGTAAATGAAATATCCATTTTATTTTGTCATGTTAAATAATACATGTAATCGTTTCATTTCATAACTAACATTATTTGAAATAGATCTATTGTTAAACGTACCAGTCTCTCATTATCACTTTAAACGAGTGAAACGTATTTCTCGGGAAAGGAACTCCTTCACATGTTGGTAATCCGTTTTACAAAACCGTCGCTAAAATCATTCTAACAATGACTAAAACTAATAATTCAGCTATTAGCGCCCTTATTTGAGAAGACCCACCCATCATATTTCACAGGTACAAATCTTGAAATGTATATCAAATCAAAACATTTCTGATTACATTTAATAAAAACTCCACATTTTCCCTTTATTTGTCAATCTTTGCCACAACCAAAACAAAAAGTTTTACTATTAGTATTATGTCTTCTGTTCTAGAAGGCGGACATAACCAAAGCACAATAGTTACTCAAATAATATCTGAAACAGCCAACCACACTTTCCTGAACTACGAGCAAGACAAGATAATATAATACTTCGTCAGGAGCAGTTCAGATCAGCGAGAAACCCTTTACATCTCAATGAAGAAATAAAAAAAACAACAACAACAAATTAAAAAAAAAAAACAGAAAAAAAAACCCCAACAAAACAAAACAAAAACAAACAAAGATCCCAAACAATTGAGGTTTAAAAAAACCAAGAAAAAACCCCCCAAAAACAATTTTGTTTTATAAAAGCCACGAAAAAGAAAGAAGAAACAGATAAACTAAACACTGATATTATGCCCCCCCCCCCCCCCCCCCCCCCCCCCCCCCCCCGCCCCTGACAAACAAACAAACGAACATGTAAAACCAACCCAAACAAAGAACAAATATAAAAACCAAACAAATAAAAGACAAACAGATAAATTTAAAAAATGACATCAAAGTCAAAACAAAGCAAAACAAACAACTTACGTTTGTTTTGTTGAGGACAGAGTAAGTTGGACAATCCAGTCCGTGGCATTTTGGATCACTTCCAGTACCGGGAACGGCAGCCGCCATGATCGAGGTCAAGGCTATGGACAGGATTGCGACAGGGTTGTCAGATTATTTTTCAACAAAATGCCAGGGGAAGACTCAAAAAATGCCAAAACACTCAAAAAAATGCCAAAGTCTGTTGACTCCCACCCCCACTAAGAAAACTACTCACTTTTGATAGACAATTTACTATCATATCCTGGTGGCTTGCGTGTTTTCTTTTCTTTTTTTTTCTTTTTTTTTTGAATTATACTAAATTTCCTGTTGGGGTAATTTTTTTATTAAGAAAAGGTGTCATTTGAAGTATAATATACAAGAAAAGAAAATGCCAAATGAAAATGCCAAATGCCAAATGATTTTTCTAATGCCAAACGGTTTTCAAAAATGCCAGATTTTTGGAATCTGGCATTTAAAATGCCAAACTGGCAACCCTGGATTGCGACGAGAAGGATGGAGCGATTCATCTTGACTTTTGATCTTGTGTGACTGGAGGTAGGAAAGAAAGCCCACAAAGAAAATATAGAAAAGGAGTAAAGTAAAAAAAAACAAAAAAAAAAAAAAACAAAAACAAAAAAAAACAAACAAACTTAAGTGGGCTTGGGATAGGGAAGGTGGGTGTGACGACAGATAATATATCATGTGACCCATTGCCTCAATTCGGTAATAAGAGTGAACAAGATTTCGAAAAAAAAATAATTAAAGAATTTAATTTGAAATCGGTCAGAATGATGACATTTGAGAATTAAGCAGATTGGAAATCAACATTTATTTTTCTCAAATGGACATGATATAGAATCAAAGTGAATTTCATCATTTGGCCCTCAAACTCAGTTTTCAAATTTGGTTATTACCGACAATAAATATAAAATACAAGATGGACGTTGAGTACTATTTTCTCTTCTGAAAGCTGCCTTAATTCACTATATTATTATAATGTGTACGTAGTAGAAGCGCGGCCATTTTAAGAAAGGAAGGAAGAAATTTATCGTACTAACACAACTAAAGCCCAGCAACTATCTTGACTTAAAGAAGTTTATGATCTTCAGTTTTGCACGAAAATCTCCTGTGCCTCTATGCGGTCTTGTGGTATGATATTGGCTTGGGTTCGAGCCTCACTCGGCGCATAGTTGCGTCCTTGGAAAAGGCTCTTTACTAACACTTCTCACCGTACTCAGGTGTAAAATGAGTACATGACCGTTAACAGCATTGTCTCTGTCGAAAAAAATGTATTATCGCCTTACATGCGTCATGTCTCGTTCTACATGTCACTTGTTGCTGTTGTAAAGCGCTTTGAGCACGTTTAGTTGATATTAAGCTATATAAAAGCTCAAGTTTTATCTCCTTGTATATAAACCTATTATCTCGACATGATACTGGTTTTTGACAGTGGGCCACATATGCCTGAAATATGGACAAAATGAGTAAGCGTGTCCTCTTTGTCTTTAACTCACACAATTGGAAGAAATGTATTAAAATTGAGCATGTAGGATAGATAATTTTATTCAACTATCATTAACATGCAATCAGATAAAAACATTAGCTTTGATACTACGCCTATAATTTGTCTCAGAAAAAATGAAATAAATAGTCATGGGGTAGAAATAAACCAGGTAAACAACGGATATAGTCGTTGTTAGGGTTGAGTGAGTTAATCCCCTCGTATTTCTTCTTGTATCCCATCCGTGTAATGTAGTAAAAAAGAGCTTTTATATAGCGCAATATCTACTAAACGTGCTCAAAGCGCTTTACAAGGGGTCCCTGGGTCAACAGCAAC
>NC_088361.1:41811095-41821095 GCF_034508935.2 Berghia stephanieae
ATATATATATATATATATATATATATATATATAGATCTAGATAGATAGAGAAATAAATAGATAGATAGATGGATAGATAGATAGATAGATAGATAGATAGAGAGAGAGAGAGAGAGAGAGAGAGAGAGAGAGAGAGAGAGAGAGAGAGGGAGGGAGGGAGGAGAAACGAATGTATAGACTATAAGAAAAATTCGAGAACGAGCATAATAGTGCACATCTGACAAGTTAAGATGCTGCAATAGTAATGAACGCTAAATAATTCTCATTACCCGTTAAGGTATTTAAAAGCATAAACAAAACCTCAACAACACAACCCTGCTAATCTTACCTTCTTTGTCTCTGGTTTATTCATAGATAAATTATTGTGTAATCAAATCACTAAAATATGATTTCTATGCTTCACTTCACTTTAAAGAAATTAAAAACTTAAAAATACCATAAAAATGAAATTTAAAAAAATCATAAATGAATTGAGATGGCCAATATTCCCCCGAATTGAAATACAAAAATCCAATCAGTAGGACACTGGAAATTAACGGTATTATAAATAATCACCCATCTGGTAAAATATCATCATAAAAATAAAACAAATAAATATAATGCCTTTTGACTTTCCAATAAATCAAAATATAAAACATTTGACTAAATGAGATCGTGTCTGAAAAAAAAAATCCCCCAAAAATCCTCTTAAAACCTGAAGAAAAAAAACCCAAATAAAAAGACACACAAAAAAAGGAAAGAAAAGAAAATTTTATGACAACACACACACACCCCAAAAAAACCCTAAACAAAAACAAATCAAACTGTTGACAACGTGAATAGATAATTCCACTATTACGAATTGTTATTTAGACTGCTTAAACTACAACCCAAGTTTTCGGTTGTCTTTTATCTGTTCTGACCGTTATGGCACGAGATGTCTAGAAATAAAACACTTCATTTGTTAATCAACTGTCTTCAATCTCAATGATTTATTAACGAAGTTAACATGGTGGCAGCGGAAAACATTATCTAAATCCAAGTAGGTACATGATAATTGCTATCTAGTCGGATTGTGGCACGATTTGTCACGATCCCGCGTTCGACGCAGACGGCTGGTAGAGCAAGGGAGATATCGTGGAAGTTATACTCGATTGCATCCCTTAGACCTGAACTACTATGGCAGAAGCTAATTTCAGACTACCGAATATACTCAGATTGAATGACGGTAACATAGCCGAACAATTCAAAAAATGGAGAAGGCAGATGGAGATCTACCTCGAAGCATCAGGTGCATCGACAAAGTCAACAAAGGCACAAGCTGCTATAATACTCCATTGCGCAGGTTCGGATGCGATCGAAGTATTTGATCAAATGGACTTCCTAGAAGGAGAAGATAGGGATAGTCCAGATACTGTACTGAATAAACTAGAGAAGTACTGTCTACCGAGAAACAATGAAGTACTCCAAAGATATAGATTTTGGAATATTCCATACGATCACCCTTTCGATAAATTCGTCACGGAATTAAAGGCTCAGGCTGAGCAATGCAATTTCGAGGAGAAGGACAAGATGATCCGAGATAAGATTGTATTTTGTGCACCGAAACACCTTAAAGAAAAGCTGCTCAAAGATACAGAATTGTCTCTGAAAAAGACCATTGAAACCTGCCAGGCCCATGAGCAAACAGCTTCCCAGATAGAGGAAATGCAACCGACAAAGGCAAGATCCTCCCAACAGAGAATAGATAGAATAGGGGCCGCCCAAGGAACAGGGAATTTTAAGAACAAAAGAACAACAAATGAGTGCAGATACTGCGGACTCAAACATGACTTTGATGACAAAAAGAAATGTCCAGCTTGGGGAAAATCTTGTTCCAGGTGCAAGTTAAAGAACCATTTTAAAGCAAAATGTAGGTCTAAAATCAATGCAGTACAAGTAGATGACGACTCTGATGAACAGTATGACGACAAATGGCTGTTGGCAATGGGAAATTCAGGCAACACCAAACAGTCGACATGCGTGTTGAATATCAATGACAACAAAGTTCGTTTCAAAATTGATACCGCCGCAGATGTGAACACTATCTGTCAACAACACGTCAGACGTGACCAAGTGGTTCCAACGAAAACGAGACTAGTGATGTGGAACAAAAGCAAAATGGTGCCTAAAGGAGAAACAACACTTGATGTCATCAACCCTAAGACAAAATCACACCACAAGGTTAAATTCATGGTGGTAAAGAATGAATTCAGTTGCCTATTAGGATTGAAAACACTACAAGACCTGAATTTCATAACTTTCAATGATGACAAATATGTTGCCAATGTAACTGCGAATGACAATTTAGGTGATTTAGGTGAAGCCCGACTTAAGGTAGACACCACCAAACAACCAAGAAGATTGCCGTGCAGAAAAGTGCCATTTGCACTACAAGACAAAGTAAAATCCGAGCTCAACAGGCTTATTGAAAGGGGTATTCTTTGTCCAGTTGACGAGCCGACAGAGTGGGTAAACCAAATGGCAGTGGTTGAGAAAGCCAATGGAGATTTGAGAATATGTATTGATCCCAGACCACTAAATGACGCCCTCATGCGAGAACACCACAAGCTACTGACGCTTGATGACGTGTTACCTAAATTTCAGAATGCAAAAGTATTCACAAAACTCGATGTCAAGGAAGCGTTCTGGCATATAAAACTAGATAGAAAATCCAGTTTCCTCACGACTATGATAACACCAATGGGTAGATTAAGATGGACCAGACTACCTTTCGGTTTGAATGTTTCAAGCGAAATCTTCTCAAAGCACCTGTCTAGCGCACTTGAAGGTCTTGATGGAACCATAAATGTAGCAGATGATATCATAGTAGTCGGTTGTGGAGAAACCAAAGAAGATGCGATGAGGAACCATGATCACAACTATGGAAAGTTGAAAGAGAGATGTCAACAAAAGAACATACGCTTGAATGACCAGAAGGCAAGAGAACGACAAGATGAAGTCACATTCATGGGCCATAGAATTAGTGACAAAGGAATAGAGCCCGACCAAAAGAAAGTTGAAGCGATCGTTAACATGCCTACACCAAGAGACGTGCATGATGTCAAACGATTTTGTGGAATGGTACAGTACCTAGCCCGATTTCTCACAAAATTATCAGACATGTTAAGGCCATTAAGAGAACTGACAAAGAAAGATCAGAACTTTTCATGGACTGAAGAATGTAACAGATCATTTAAGAAAGTAAAGGAAGCAATAAGCAAAACTCCTGTCCTGAAATATTATGATGAGAACAAGGGATTAGAACTGCAGGTAGATAGCAGCAAGGACGGACTTGGGGCTGTTTTGATGCAAGAAGGTCAACCCATTGAGTTTGCTTCCAGAACATTGACAGAAACAGAACAGCGATGGGCACAGATAGAAAAAGAGATGCTTGCAATCGTTTTCGGTTTAGAAAGATTTGACCAATATACCTATGGTAGGAAGATATTCGTCATTACTGATCATAAACCTCTAGAGACAATAATCAGAAAACCTTTGAGCGAGGCGCCACGGAGATTACAAAGACTCCTAATGAGAAGCAATCGGTACGATATCGAGTTGAAATGGGCTAAAGGTTCATCACTGCTCATAGCCGACACACTGTCAAGAGCAACAATAAGTTGCACGTCAACAGAGAACGGCGAAGAACCAAAGGAAAAAGCATATCTGCCTGATGAGATACTGAAAAAAATTAAAATAGCAACACAGGAAGACACGTCTCTACAAGCCCTCAAACATGTCATTGTGAATGGATGGTCAATACACAAGGACAGCATGCCAACTGAGATATGGCCGTATTTTGATTTTAGAGACACCATCAGCATTGAGGATGGCGTAATTGTTAAAGGAGAGAGAGTTCTTATACCAAGAAGTCTCAGAAATGAAATAAAAGAGAAACTGCATTCAGCACACATGGCTACTGAGAGTATGCTAAGAAGAGCCAGAAGAACAGTATTTTGGCCAGGGATGACTGCAGAAATAAAGCAAATGGCAGATGCATGTGAAGCATGTCAAGAATCGAAGAGAAGCAACCAAAAAGAATCCTTACAACAACATTAAAGAGGAAATCATTGCTGGGAGAAAGTAGGAACAGATCTTTTTCACATTCAAGGACGTGACTACGTAGTTCTGGTCGACTACTATTCAAACTTCATAGAAGTAGATTATTTGCCAACACTAACTGCAAAGACTGTGATTGCAAAACTAAAAGCAAATTTCTGCAGATATGGATCACCAAAAGTACTAATATCAGATTGTGGTGCTCAATACACGTCAAGAGAATTTAAAGAGTTCACAAAGAGATGGGCATAAACCATGCGACATCATCTCCAGGACACCAGCAGGCAAATGGGAAAGCAGAGTCCGCAGTGAAAATTGTGAAACAAATGATGGAGCGCTGTACCCGAGAAGGAGGAGATCAATATGAAGCACTTCTTGAGCTCAGAAATACGCCAAGACAAAATGGTCTTAGTCCTGCAGAAATGCTGTTTCAAACAGAACCACGAACGCTCATACCAAAATTCTCCAAACCTCAACAACGATATGACACACCGCACAAACGAGATAGAATCGTGAAGAACAATTACGACAGACATACACGAGACATGACCCAACTCGACACTGACCAACCAGTATGGTATCAAAACCCAGAGAGTACCAAATGGCATCCCGGTATCGTCAGAGACCAATTAAAACAACGATCGTACTCCGTCGAAGGAGAAAATGGAGGTACATACCGACGTAATAGGGTACACTTACGACCAAAGACAACACCTTTCGAACAACGTAACGTCAACAACGACGAATGTTGCGACGACGCTGAGACTCCTGCAACTCCGGTTTCGACGTCAACGCCAGTTTCGACATCAGCGCAAACCTCAGACCATGCACAATCTGAGAATACTCGTATTAGCACAGACACCTCGCAGACAAACAGTTACGTTACTAGATATGGCCGCAAAATAAAGCCAAATCCAAAATACACATAAGTACGCAATCTTCGATATACACAGATCATGCATCACTGATCTGAAATCATGGCCTTTGTTAGGAATGTGTAGCACTAGGCTAACTTTGTTTTAGCGGCTGAACAGACAAACATTGCAGACATGCCTATACTAACACTAGTCACAAATCGCAGACTCACTAGAAGAATCATGACCTGTGTTTAGATGCACAGTAGAAACACTTACACTCCAGGGTCTATTTCGAACGGATTACCAGGCCCAGGTCAAGAGAAGACCAAGACAGTTTATTTGAATAACTAAGAGTGATTGTTATTTTAATTTGTCAACAGATTATAATTAATCATGTGTCATGCACACCAAAAAGACTCATGGTTGTAAATAATTTTGTTGTTGTTGTTTAGTTGAAAGATTAGAAACGTTTTCTAAAATTTGAATGTAATGGTAATGGAAGAAAGCAATTCTAGAAATTTTAACATGTTTGATTATTATAATTTTGTATTCTCACCATGACGCAGAATATTGGGAAATGTTATCACATGAATAAAGGTTTTGTTAATAATTACCATTTTATCTAAACAAAAGGGGATGTTGACAATGTGAATAGATAATTCCACTATTACGAATTGTTATTTAGACTGCTTAAACTACAACCCAAGTTTTCGGTTGTCTTTTATCTGTTCTGACCGTTATGGCACGAGATGTCTAGAAATAAAACACTTCATTTGTTAATCAACTGTCTTCAATCTCAATGATTTATTAACGAAGTTAACACAAACAATGCATTTTTTTTCTAAAAGTATGATTGTAAACAATTATTTTTAACATATTATTTCATAACTTAATTATATCATTTATATTTTTCATATTTTAATCCATTTACCTCCCTCTATCAATTTTGAAATTTAAAAGAGTTCTATGAATCTAAAACAAAAAGAAAGAAGATAAATTTGCAATGAAAAAAAATTAGATTGCTTGATAAAGAAATAATCAATTACCGGTTTCTTTATGATTAAATTTAAATACACAGGGTATTAAAAGGTCAGTTGACCTAAATCACCCTTTACTTGATAAAATATGATATGCTATGAATCACAAGAAAACTAAATAATTTAATTTACCTTCATTATAAGAACATGTAAAAGTATAAAGTCTCGTCTGGTAACTTTATTTTTATCCAAAAATAAGAGAAAAAACATATAATTTACTTTTATGGTAAGCAAACGTAACAGTATAATTTCTCATTTTGTAACTTTAATTTTACAAATTAAAATTCATACCGAGAAAATGCAAAAAAAATAATCTGATCATTGCAGAAGGCCAAATGGAATTTACATATTATATATCTTTCCGTAGAACTCTTCCACTGTGTTATGTTTGCAATCACAGAAATGCCTAATTCAACATTTTAATATATGTTCATCCATATGTATAACAATTAAATTATTATGGATTAGGGGAAAATCAACGATTGAAACAATGCTAATCAATTTGTATGAAATATGTGGGGAATATCATGGGAAAATATTTTTCAAAACAATCATTTCCACAATCTATTTAAGTGTATAGAATTCAATCCCGTGACTCCAATTTCTTTTCAGTTAAAGTAAGAGATTCAGATAATATTCTGCCGAAATCTGGAGAGAAAAAAACACGTATTTAAATTATTTTGGCCAGAAAACTCTTTTTCAAATATCGATTGATTAAAATGACTCTCATCTTGGCAAATCTTCTCAAAACCAGGACTTCGCGAAAACCCAAGTTTGAGAGTTTTTGCCGAGATGTGAGTTATTTTAATCAATCGATGTTTGAAGGACTCGTTTTCTGGCCAAAATTTGAAATACGTAATTTTTCAGAGTACGGCGGTTCCAAAATATAATTACATCTAGGTTTCCTTTTGTAAATGGATTCTTAAAGATCCAGATTTTTAAAAAAAATCCTTAATAGTTTTGACTTTGAAAATATTTCTTAAGTTGTAAGAAAAAAGAAGGAAACAAATTAATGTACGCTATCATACTGCCTTTCACTTTGACAAAAAATTATTTTTATAAACGATTTTTATTATCCTCTCTCTCTCTCTCTCTGTCTCTCTCTCTCTCTGTCTCTCTCTCTCTCTCTCTCACTCTCTCTCTCTCACACACACACACACACGCACACACACACGCGCACACTAATGTTTGATATTCGTAGTTCATACAGTCTGTATAAAAATATCCATGATAACACGTCAACAATCTACGGAACATTGGACTAATTAAAATATCGGTTCGAACCGTTTGACCCGAAATGCAAACAACTGCTTTAAATGTCAGATTAATAATAATAATCAATTATCGACGTGGCAAAGTTCTGAAAAATTATGAAATTCTGCTCTGGATATCAAAATTGGCTCAAGCTACAAATAATATTGTTTTTGTCATCAACTCGCTCGTTGAATCGGGATCGTATCCGCTCGATTTTCTCTGTCAACTAAGTAATCGAAATCCCCAGTGAGTATTTTGTTCAGCACTGATGGTCTAGTGGATAAGGACACAATAAAAAAAAGTCATAAAAAGATCCGGATTCGAGAGAGTAGGTTAAATCCATGACCTAGGTGTCTGTGTTATACTGTGTAAGAAGTTAAGGACTGAAACACCCACTAAAGGATTTTGCTTTTCAGAAGACTTTTTTGCTTTAGCTTTACTTGGGTTTCTTGTTACTGTTTTTTAAACCTCAAATTTTAACAGATTTACTGATGTCGGTTTATAGAAATGTATCATATGTGCATTTAGTTTCGCAAAAAATATAAACCAATCTATGGCAAGATATCACATTTCGTAATTTGACTTAGTCCAACGTTCCTTTGAAGAAAAACGATAGGCAAAATATGAGAGGCCATAACGGCATGCATAAAAGAATCTTAGGAAAATTCTATTGGTATTTACAAAGAAAAGCCGTCTTCATAAACAACACAGAATCAGCCGTCCATTGTGTTATCGGTTCGCTGTGTTCTTAACCGACAAGTGTAAAATAGCAGGTGCCCCGGATAATATTAAAGCTTTTCTATATTATATATATATATATATATATATATATATATATATATATATATATATATATATATATATATTCATAAAACTTTCACTTCACTTCATGAAGAGAGCGAATGCTCGAAACAACATTGTAGAATTTTAACAAAATTATATTTGAAATATGTTATAAATAGCTCCTTTTATCAAAAAGTTGAGCCCTATTATATCATGATTTTTGTATATATATATATATATATATATATATATATATATATATATATATATATATATATATATATATATATATATACAGGTTATTAAAAAATCCGATTTTAGAATGTGAGTTTCTCTATTAATAGTATATTATTATGCTCTAATCAAAACATTATCGAGCACTCTTAAACATTGCAAGACTAGGCATCTACCAACTCTTATATATATATATATATATATATATATATATATATATATATATATATATATATATATATGTGTGTGTGTGTGTGTGTTTGTGTGTGTGTCTGTGTGTTTAACTGTTTTTTTATGAAGAGACGCTGGAAAAAGTCTCTCAGGAACACAGGCTTTTCCTCTTTACATTTACACTATTTTCCCTTCACGGCTATAAAAGGTGACCCGGAAAAAAAATAGATTCTTAATTCTGTCTGTCTAAAGACGGCGTTTGAATGTAATTACTGTATGAAAACTTTGGTACATGACTACAAGGGTTATAATACATCATATCAGTTTTATAAATCAAGAAAAATTCAAATTATACATCTTATGACTTTTTGTAGTTTTATACATACTCATTGGTGTACAATAAACGTGTTTAATATGCCCAAGGCATAACAATAGAAGGAAAATAATCATTTTTTAAAATCGAATGGTAGTATTCAATGATAAAAAAATAATATTTAAAAGATTGCCATATACATATTATGATTTAAAAGGACATTTTCTTTGCATATAAATAAATACGAAATTATCAGGTATTATATACAATGCTGTCTACAATTTATGATATCAAATAAATCAAACATGATAACAGTCTTAGGTATTTATTATATACAGAGGGGAAAAACCACACAAATAATTATAATATGTTTATTTGTCTTTGTGTATCATTTCAACGACGCAACTAAGTTGAATAAATATGTCACTATTTTTAAAAAATGGGGTCTTCTAAAATATCACTTTACGACAGCGAGTCTGTCTTCTTGATAAACCAGATCAGCACTTGGTTTTAATATGCAAGAACAGTGGTGGTGTTTAATTGATAAATAGTCCTTCAGAGTCATTAGGCCCATGGAGTCGAAGTTATTCCCGGTTTCTAAAGTGTTTATCGAAAAGTGCTTTCCGCCAGATTTGACAGACCCAGCTACCTAATAAGTGCTGGCTGGATCAGAAAAAATTTCGACTGCATCCGAGGTCGATTTCGGTCCCTTTGGTTGTGAAGGGAGTGCTTTACCAATTTGGCTTTTGGAACCCCTATTAAATTGAAAAGCAATATATGTCATGTTTTTAAGGTCAAGGGAGATGAAACGCATTCAATTCAAACGATTCACAACCTTCAAGTTTCTCGATTTATTTTAAAGTTTAAGGAAGCTGCAAAATCTTGATATGATAATTGCACATTTTCAAGGAAAAGAAAAAATAATTTCAAACCACAAGAAAGTTGTGGTACCAATGTACAGTTAATCCATGTTAATTCTTTAGGCTTAGAAACAAACAGGCGTTGTTGACATTGATAGCCCATTGAGCAATACGTCATAATCTTAAAACTAGTCGGTTAAAATCTATTTATATACAACAAGAGACAAGAAGATTATGAATGAGTTAAGTTGATGTAAAAAAAAAAGCACAGAGAGAAAGATCGAGATCATCGCGAATTTCTGAGTGCATTATGTGGAAATTAAAAAAGAGGGCTTTTATATATAAATTCTCTTTACTAATTATCAGTGAGTGTCTATTTTATCATAATGTTAATGAATGAATCGCAAATAG
>NC_088361.1:41823595-41826095 GCF_034508935.2 Berghia stephanieae
GAACGTTTATAACAACAATGATTTATCACATTCTTTTATTGAAAGATCCATCTACTTGAAAACAAATTTGACATTTTCTTTCTTGATAAACATTTAGATAAATAGGTAAATGAATAAATTAATCAATAAAAGATTTATTGATAATTGATGATACACTAAATTAATAATAACAGTAACAATATCAATGATAATAATAATAACAATAATAAAAATAATAATAATGATAATAATAATAATAATAATAATAATAATAATAATAATAATAATAATAATAATAATAATAATAATAATGAAGAAGATGATGATCACAACAACCCATTTTTCAAAACTTAAAATATAAAATCGATACATTGTATATGTTGACGTCAAGATATTCTGTGCGTTGTATAAAAAGGGTCCAATCCGGTTGTCCCTCTTGGTGGATGCTACACGAGTCATATATCGTATATTTTATGATGATTTGTCACTTGCTCGTAAAATGATCGGATTCGAATTACCATCGTCACAACGATACCTCATCTTGTACTTTTTAGCAGTAAGCACAGATTTGTTTACTCTATTTTGATATTCATTATCAAAAGTCAAGCTGTTTGTTATGGAATGTTTATATATCTACACTTTTTATTTCAAGAAATGAAAGCACTTATCAAGACATGTTATAAAAATATTACTTTTCCAATATCGCTTTGAGATTTCAATTTTATTGACTAAGAAACCTGAGGTTTTTGAAACAGTTTTATATGAAATCATTTCAGTTTGGATTCCATCTTTAAATTTTATAATCTTAAAAGCTTATGTTTTCTCATGATTTATTTTTGCATAAATATTTGTTCGATTGTTTAATGTTTTCATGATATTGAAATCTTAGTCATGTCAAAATAGAGGAAGCATTATGCTTACACAGTTGACCCATCAAGATAAACAATAACCAAACCATCTTTCCGGAAATCTGACAATATTCAAATGGAATGTAGCTACTGCACTGATATGGTTTATATATATATATATTATGAAAATATTCAGTAAACTAATCTGACAAGGAAGAAGATCTATACATAAAAAGACACCCGATCTGATTATAAAAAACAAGAGCATCACATTGTAAACGATCTTACTCCAACATGGTGTTTAACACTCCAAGTACATCATCGAAGTATATCCAAGCTTTTGATGTTATCATAGACCAGCGATGACACATTTCAATAAGATGACAGATAAATTTTATAAGTTCAATATCGTTCCGGAAGAGTTTACATCAGGTAATAAGTTGTTCTCTGTTGAGTTGTACCGCCAAATAAAAACCGCAGTAGTGTATTTGTTTCATTAAATGAAAGTGACAAACGTTTCAACAAGTGAAAGAAAGTTGATGTTTACTGTGATTTTCTTCTTCTCTTCTTGTATTTCTGCTCTTTCTGGCATTGTATCGTACTCATAGTTTCAGACTTTTAACTTGCACAAGTGCTTCTACCCAGTTTTTCAACTGTAAGAAAATTGAACGTCATCGATCAGATAATCTGACACATCTAGTAACCGGTCGATTGTTCTTGTATGAATTACTTATTGCTCACTGTAACATACACAACTCTTCCGTATTTTGAAAATAACACATTATTTTTCCTATTGGTCAGAAAACTTTCACATCAAAAATCGATCGATTAAAATGACCTCGAATTTTTTTTCAAACCTGATACTTCAAAGATCGACACCTGAAGCAAAAGTTTTCCAGCCTAAATGGATGGTGTGTCTTACGTGAATAATGCAGAATTACAATCGTCAAAATCGGGTTTCTTTCACCATAATACTTAAAACAACAGTGTCGATATCTGAGATCTACTGGACGTTTTATGGATGTTTTTTTGTCACGGATCACACGATGTTATGAAGTGCTTGTTGTTATGGCTGCATTCTGTAATGGTTGGGACAATAATAAACATTCCAGTCTTTTGATAAATCACTGTATCGGAATTCCAGCATTTAATGGAGTCAAATGATGGCGAGTGGTATGTTAGGTGTAAAAAGAAACAAGATCAGTCACGTCACTGGTTTGAAAAATTGAAAACGAGCAGCTACGTAACTGGACATTTTATCTTCTCATATTCAAGCAAGACGGATAAGGTCACGAAGATAAGGTAGAGAACCATCATGGCGACTCCAAGAATTTTGCTCATCTTCCAGCCAGACACAGCAATACACACGATGACAGCGATGAGCATGACGAAGAGGAGAAAGATAGAGCACAGCAAACCCTTGCTGCTTACTTGATAACCGTCTCCCCCATTCACTGCACAGTATAATAGCCAGGGTATGGGCAGCCTGAAATAAAAAACAAATATTATGTTGCTTTATCGTAAATAAAGATATATAAGTGATTATGTATACACATACACACACGCACACACACACACACAAACATACACACACACGTATATATATATGTATATATATATATATATATATATATATATATATATAACTAATTACTACTACTACTACTACTACT
>NC_088361.1:41831095-41858595 GCF_034508935.2 Berghia stephanieae
TTCATTTCCGGTCACATGTACGGGGAAATAAATGAATCGACAAATGGTAAAACAAGAGAACATAAATCCATCAACCACTGCCGTTGCCAGGCAACCAGAGAAAAGAAAACAAGTCGGCAACGATTGTGTGATTGGGATGTATGCTGAATAAAACATAACAAAACAAAACGTCATAAATTAATGGCAAATCAATTAAATAAACAAATGAGTGAATTCATAATTTAAAAAAACAAAACGAACCAACAAAACAAAACAAAAAGAAGACAACAAAAAATGCAGACAGAAAACAAAAACCAAAAGATCAAAAAAAAAAAAAAAAAAAAAGAAAAAAAACATTGAAAAGAAAAACAAACAATTCTTACTTCGTCCGGAATTCCAATCGTCTCTCCTGTCTGGTTGGCCCACCACACCATAAGGTAAGAGAATCCAGCAATCCATAGAATACTCCCTAAAAACGTAACGGGGAAATACTTGCGTCGACCCTGAAAACATATGGAAATAAGAAAGACAATTAATTAAGTTTTAATGAAAAAAAGATCATTGGGACACACTGTGGTGTCCATAGCTGAGTCAAAAGCAAATTCAAGCATCATTGGGAACTGTTAGTGACAGAAAATTCTTGTACCGCCGTTATATCTACAAGTATGGTACTTATAATCCATCATCCCATATCGGCAAATGCAAACGAATACTTGGCTGCACCAGCGATGCAAAGTGTAATGACTGACAGGTTGCATGTGGTTAAATGCACGTTGACGATTTATCAGAAATTGTTAAAAGACCACAAACGAAATTATCATTAAATAGCCCCTCCCCCACTTTACGATAGACTAACGTCTTATCCAAAGGATAGCAGACAATTACTTTTATCTGTTTTGCGCCATAGAAACTGGGATAAACTCCGGCTCCATGGGCCTTACGACTCTAAAGGACTGAAGGACTTACCCCAACAAAGAATAAAAAAAAAGAAAAAAACAACAACAAAACAAAACAAAACACATTAAAAAAACAACAAAACAAAAACAAAAAAAACAAACACAAAAAACACACAACAACTGATAATGTAGAAATATTGTTTTAAAAACCTCAAAAAAATCTAAAAAACCAATATACAAATAAAAATAAAATAATTAAAATAAAATACACAACACAGTGCAATGCCTGAACCTTTCGGCCACTTTGCTCCCAACGAACAGAACCCATTTGAAAGACAATGACCACCTCGGTGAGAAGTATTTGACAAGAAACAGCCTACTATTGAATACATCACATTAAAAATTGAACTATTTCCTGACTTCTATATAAAGTTATAGCCTTCACTATTCATTTCATGAAGGTCTATTCGAATCACATGTAAAGCCGAGCCACCTCATATCATAGTATATTCTTTTATCAGAGCCTCCTGCTCATTTGTTGTTAGCATTAATTATTCATTATGTATTTTCTAAATCTCATGGATTGGTCAGCATTTATATTCCTATAGATCTTCATATTTTAAGTTTTCTTTCTGGATAGGTGGATGGATGGATGGGTGGTGGGTTGATAGATAAATAGATAGATAGATAGATAGATAGATAGATAGATAGATTGATAAATAGACAGATAGATAGATAGAAATATAGATCGACAGAGAGATGAATGGATGGGTGGTTTGATATATATATATATATATATATATATATATATATATATATATATATATATATATATATATATATATATATTATTTCACCTTTTAAAAATATTTATTGCCTACAAATTTGTTTTAGCCGATGCAATGGCTACTTTGGGGCAACACATTATGATCCATGTATATCAATGTATATATATATATATATATATATATATATATATATATATATATATAGAGAGAGAGAGAGAGAGAGAGATAGATAGAGAGAGAGAGAGAGACAGAGAGAGACAGAGACAGAGAGAGACAGAGAGAGAGAGAGAGAGAGAGAGAGAGAGAGAGAGATGGACGGATAAATATATAGATAAATATATTGATAGATAGATAGATAGACACATAGAGAGATAGGGAGTTGCTTTTCGTAGTCAAAATAATGAAGAGCATGAAATCCACTAGGTTAGTAAATGAGTTTGTTGAGGTGTTAATATGATCAGCAACAAAGGAAGATCACAGTGGTTCTCAATGTTGCCGGGGGATATTGTGAAATTATTAGAGATTTATACTGCTATTATCTGTTTGCCCTCTTCAGCACGAATGAACAGATAGCTACAGTCAGATTGGTAAGCCAGGCATGCGTTGGTTGCTATGATAAATAGACAACTGCCTCATTGCACTGGAACCTTATACATGACAATTTTATGTGGTCATGAGTGTTATTGTTGATATTGTAGATCAATGGAAGCGATATATATTCCGGTTTTCGTCCAAGTCATCAGTCACGCGATTTTTTGGTGTCCAACTATTGGATATTTCTTAACAAATGTAAATAGGCTGATTTGTTTATGAGAGTTGCAAACATACCCATGTGTCAAGTTGAACAAAATGACCAATCTTGATGTTAGATATTTCAAAAGCTGTGAACACTTTTCACTATGTGGGTCACTTTGAACACATATTCCAATGTGACCAATGACCTCGAGCACATCTTCTTCATCCATGATACAATCCAAATCTCTCATCGTGTGACTTTTTTCTGTTTGGGCGGCTATAATATGGTCTTGTGGTATGACACTCGCTTTCAGATCGGAAGGTCCTGGTTTCGAGCCTCGCTTGGCGCATAGTTGAGTCCTTGGAAAAAGCTCTTTACTCACATTCACTCACCGTACTCAGGTGTAAAGTGAATACCTGGCCGTTACAGTGTGTCTCTCTCGGAAAAAATGAAATATCGCCTAGCAGGCCTCATATCTCGTTCTACATATTACCTGTTGCTGTTGGTCATGGACCATGTATTGTAAAGCGCTTTGAGCATGTTTTGTGGATATTGCGGTATATTGAGGAAGCTAATCTTTTTTTAATTTTATTTTATTTTATTCATTTATTTTTTTTATTATTTTTTTTTTGGGGGGGGGGGGGGGGGGTCATTGCAGCGACATTTAGGGGACAAAGGCTTGAAACTGAAGTTGATCTTGTAGGAGAAGTTCAGGATTGATTTCCAAAATTTTACGTATGAACACATTTGATAAAGTTAGACAGACATTATTAAAAAGTAACAAAAGATTAACATTTTATCATGTTTGAGTTTCAAGTCAATCGGATTATTACTTATGTTACTTTCTGGCGTCCATCGCATGTGGTTCATGTAGGTCAAATTGAACACACTTTCCCATTTCCCGGCCTTTCCATTTACGGGAACTTCCGTTGCGTTCATGGGGGCCCCCTGAGTTATCTCTCTCTCCATGCCAATCATGAAATCTGCCAGTCGCTTGGAGATTACAATAGTCATTGATTTCATATTTATTGCGATACCATTGTTGTTATCTTCGCGTTTTCCAGATTTTATAGAATTTAATTTGAATATATTTTATACACAGTTATGCAAAATATGGGAAATCAATTGCGTGTTGTTTGTTTTAAAATGCAACCACCTATGCTACGGATATTACACACGTACCCGCTCACACACACAAACACACACACACACACACACACACTCAAATATATATTTTGAAAGAAATCGAGAAGAAGAAGAAGGAGAAGAAGAAAAAGAAGAAGAAGAAGAAGAAGAAGAAGAAGAAGAAGAAGAAGAAGAAGAAGAAGAAGAAGAAGAAGAAGAAGATAGGGCGAGAGATAGAGAGAGAACGAGAGAAAGAAAGAAAGAAAGAAAGAGAGAGAGAGTGAGAGGGAGAGAGAGGGAGAGAGAGAGAGAGGGAGAGAGAGAGAGAGAGAGAGAGAGAGAGAGAGAGAGAGAGAGAGAGAAATAGATAATATATATATATAATTATTACACAGCTTAAGCATTTATTATTTAAGTTTTAATGATGTTTCATCACATTCAAACCAATAGACTTTGACTACAGACATACTTATCATTTGACTATATCAATTAGTTATCATTTAACCATTTACTATTTTCTGAATTTATAAATGTAAGCCTTCTCAAACTATTTACTTAGATATAATTTTTGGAAATTTTGAATTATTTCAAAGATTTCGATTTCCTTTAAAACGTTGTCTTCAATAGATTACATGAAACACATTTAAAAATGATATATTTGACATCATGGACCAATGTTAAACCTAGTTAATAAATAAAATGGAAAACCCCATCGCCCGTCTTGGAGGCTGTCGCTTTAGCAGGTAGTCGAAACATCCGGGAGATCATTTTGATGTTTCACCGGGTAATAAAATCGAAATGAACTATGAATCAATGTTTGCAACAAGATGGTGGAATGTTAACATTTTTAAAAATTGATACTAATAAAATTTCATATATCGTATTAAACAAAGATCGAATAGGACCCCGTAGGGTGAGATGAAATGTCAATTGCCCTCTTACATCGGCCTCGGAATATCACAATCTTTTGGATGTTTTACTGAGGCCGATGTAAGAGGTCAATTGACATTTCATCTCACCCTACGGGGTCCTATTCGATCTTTGTTTAATACGATATATGAAATTTTATTAGTATCAATTTGTTTGTTTATTTTTCAGAGCACGGCAATATGGTGGTTTTTAAGATCAAATAAGGTTCCTTATTCGGGTTCGTTTGTTTGTTTTTAGGTGTTTAACGGTGCTTTCAACACTGTTTAGGTCATTTAAGCGCCCTCTATTCGGGTTCAATAACCTCTTCATCAACTCGACAAGATAATTGGCATTTACGATAAATGTAATAATGATTAGGCCATACATCAATCTCCCATTACTTTATCTAAAAATAAAATCTAATTATTAAGCTATTCCAGCAAGAATTGATTTTTTATTATTTAGTATGTCACTATTTATCATTGATACATTCGATAAAACCACCAATAAATAGTTTTGGAGTGGTGGATATATAGCGCGTACGGTAGATTCACGCTCTTCCCGGCCAGGCGGAGTTGTCGTACCAGCAAGGTCACAGGTTCGAGCCCCCATCGCCGCCGCGAAATTTTTATTCTTTATTGTCTTCTGGTACTTTCCTACTACTCACTTCATTCCTTGTTATTAACAAATAGTTACTGCTGTAACATGTCAACGTATAGGCACCAGTGAGTACAGTACGGCCATGAAGTCATAATGGTGGACAAACATGGCACAAGACATTTTTAATTATTATAATATTTATATTCAAACATGGAACTCACCGACGTACGATATGGATTATAAACCGGTTAACCTACTTTGCAACTTACACACAGCTGCTTGTTGCAACTGCCTATACTAGGGGGCCATGCGACAACAGACCTCCGCGCCCTTCATTGACAAGTGTCAAACCTTGCTGCTGGTTATAAAACGATCTTGAAAGCAGGGGATGAGCTCAAGGAATGGGTCGACAGATCCAAGTTGGAGGTTTGCAATTCTACTACGACAACAGAAAGGAGGTTGAGTTGGAGGAAGGGGAGGTGAGTGGGTTGGTATGCTAATTCTTAAAAGCTCATAATGCTCAAATAATATTTAATCTTGGAAACCTATTTCCTTTTTGACTGGCTTCAATTACTTCATAGGGTATATTTTTTTCTTCTCCGGAGAAGCACTTCCGCTGACCCAATAAATACAACGAGCGTTAAAGAATCACATGCCCGCACTCCCATACCTAACCATAAATTCTATTCAAGCACCCATCCCCTACACACAAACACACACACAGACACACACACACACAAACACACACACAAACACACAAACACACACACACACACGCACACACATACGTCAATTAACGCCAACCAACAATCGATTTATATTAATATAAAAGCGATAAGCAAAGAAAATCATTACCAGAGTGACACATTGACTCCGCATCATCGGATTCTAATCGGAAACAGTTCAGTGCGTAAAAATATTACAAAAACAAAACGGAAAATCGAAATACAAAATAGATAAGAAAGTAAGAAATGAATAACATTTATTATTTAGTGGGCATTTCCAAAAAGACAAGGTTATCTATTAAGCGTATCTTATCCGTTACTAAGGGTAATAAACAATGAACTCAATAACAGTATTTTGCAGTCGTAACAAGCGGTTTGTTGGTTGAAAAACGGTCGCAGTTCTATCTAATTATTTACAATTAAAAAACAAAAAACAAAAACAAAATAACATAAAATATTTTGTTGTTGTTGAATATAGATAGTATGCGTTTGGCTAAGAAGCTCAAAACATTGCCATCCGGAAAGATAACAGACCAACACACAAAACTATGTGTAACCTTGAACGCCTATAGTCTGGTTAATACAGTTTAGTGATAATTACTCATAAACGCGGATGGCAGAAAACAATTACAAAGACCCGAGTGATGTCATCTTCGTTCTATATATAGATATCTATAATAGAATGAAAGTTAGGCACAACAACACAGCATGACGTGACCAAATCTAGTCAAAGTTGGATCAAAGATGTCACACACGATACGTTGGAAGAAAACCATCCTGTCTACAGATTAAGCTGCAACTTGTCATTATCTATTCGCTTGTAAAACACATTGAGTAATGAATTTTTGATTAGCAATAAGCTATTTGTAGTTGGAATCAATAGAGTGATTGAATGGGTGATAATGTTGACAAACCCTTGCTTCAGAGATGTGCCCAGGGGAAATACCCAACTCGTCAACCCCAAGGTAAATTAGTACGTCGTAATAAACTGGTCAAAGATTCTGTGAGAAAACTAACATACACACACACACACACATACACACACACACACATTATATATATATATATATATATATATATATATATATATATATATATATATATATAAACACACACACACACACATATCTATATGTACAATGGGCGACTTAACCGTATGAAATAAGTTTCTTATGCATTGCTGGGGGAAATTAAACAATAAAATAAATAAAACATAAAATAAATAAAATTCTCCTTATTTGTCTCTAGGGTCTATTCCAAGGGAAGACGGGAATAACCCAGGCGTCAGTCACAATGCAGCGCCTCAAATTGAGCTAGGGTGAGATGACTTGCTCAAGGCCACATAACGCAGCGATACCTTTCTGGGTACGAAGCAAAGACCGTACCGCTGAGCCATGCTACCCCATGCGATAACAATGAATTTCGAACAAGTGTCCAATACCGCTACGCTACCTTGGGAGTATCAAATTAAGAAATTAAGAAATTTCTTAATTTGATATTTTCAAAAAATAAAATGGAGCAATTCAATTGTCTTCGTCCTCGTCCTCTCGTGTTCAATGTATGTGTTGTTTGGTGCAGGCGAGGGTTCACAACATAAAACGCATACCCTTGTGAAGAATATAGATGAGTATTAGAATTGTCGCAACTATCGGGATCTCTGTGGTGTATTGGTAGCACGTCTGACAGGTAATAAGAAGGTCTGAGGTTCGTTCCCCAGTCCAGGTATACTGATTTTTGGGATGGCTTTTTTCTTGTATTTTTATTTCTTGCTTTGCCTGGCACATTTCATACACACTTGTTCAGATCTTTATCTTATGCATTTGTGAACGAGTTTAAAATTTCAAATTGCATTATTTTCCTCCACATTTTATGGTGGGAACGAAACTGATGTCTCTCAGGTCTCTTATCCTGTTTTAGGCAGCCATTGAGGTGACAAGTTCTCACTAAATTATATCGAGAATTATTCTAAACAAATGCTATTATTGATTCAAAACACCGCTCTAAGCAATTGAAACAAGAAACTTAGCCCCTGTTGCTGAATTTGCAGTAATGGAATTCGCGAAAGGGTTACTTTAGTCTGTTTTCCAGACATAACCAAAGACAAAGGTTTGATGGTTAACAAAGTGAATAGGATTCAATAGTCTGATGTCCCTAAACAAAGAAAATCGGTACTTTTTATTCTTCATGTTGGCTAGAACTTTTTTACATGTCATGTTTTTTCCTCTGGATACACTTTTATGCTTGTCGGAGAAGTATTTCATAAGGGCAGTGATGGAGAGATAATGGCGTCCGCCATTGTTCCGATAGTTTAGAACCAGTTACTATGCGTCATTGTGATGGAAGTGACGTCACGACTGTTGAACCCTATTCCATTTACTTTTACAACATTTTATCATTTATTGTTGGGTCTCCTCATCCACAAGACTCTTTCTTTGCCATCTATTTATTCCAGAGAAGTCGTGCACATCTATAACAATAAATAGATTGTTTTGCTGTCTCTAGAGCAAAGGAAACACCGTGTATTGATGCTATGCGCTTAGTTAAATTAATCACAACATCCGCAAGCAGGATTTAACATTCCTACACACAAAACTGTGTGTGACCTTAAACGTTATAGTGTGATTGATACAATTTAGTGAGATCTACTCATGAAAAACAATAACAAAGAGCTGAGTGACGGCAGTTTCGTTCCTTCTAAAATTTTATTTAGAAAAAACATATTTACAACAGAGTGAGTAGTTCTGAGAGTTATAACAAAGATTCATCTTCAAATAATTTGATGAGTAACAAAGATCTCAATAAAACAAAATGCTGCTTGTAACGTAATGAGTGGGACGAATTTCCTGTTCTTGGTAGACAGAGGATTGATGATATACTACTGATTAACGAAATTTTATGCTAAACATTGAGCTTTTATCTAACGCAATATCCACTAAAAGTGCTCAAAGCATTCATTATACAAGGCGTCCCCAGCCTACATCAACACTTCACACGTAGGACGAGACATGACGACTGTTAGGCGATATTCCAATTTTTCCCAATAAGGACAACGCTGATAAAGGTCAGGTACTCATGTTACACCTTCCGATCCGAAGGTGAGTGTCATACCACAAGACAACATTATCGATCTTTGTCTCAAATTGAAATTTTTACCTTCGACACATGACAGTAAATTAGCATGGCAAGCCCCAGCAAATTTTGGAGTTATGTTTCCATTTTACTCTACTTTTTATAAACGGAGGGTTGGACCTCGATTCTCTGAACATTTATATCAGATTTTTAAATTTTGATTTTAGAAAACTTTCCAATTATCTCAGCTTGTTTTAACCCTTTTCCATTCCCCTCAGACACCTCCATATAGATATTGAATGCGGGTGGTTGGATGGGAGCATCACCCTTGAATCATATACCTATGATGTTCGCATGGGTGTACGATCCGATAGTGATGTCGTTTCTTCTTCTCTTTACTAGCCTATCCTGCTTCTTTGGTTTGTGATTGTATTTTTGACAGGGGATATTTTTTTTCTGTAAATCTTCTGCCTGTTTGTTCTTGGTTATTTATAATTTAGCTTATGATATCTTTAGGTTATGATTTTGATTTACATTTGTACTATTTTTGTTAGATTGCTTGTTTTTTTGTTTCAGCAGTCTCTCATATAACCTCAATTGTGTTGGAAGAGACCTAAAGCAACAAACAAACAAACAAAAAATAGATATTGAAACGTTATCGTTAAGCCTTTTTGCATTTATATATGTGTCATTAGAATTTCTGTAATTCCTGCAAACTGTATATAAAAGAAACAATTGAAAAATAGCGGAAATAATATTTTAACATGCAATCATGCTTTCATCCTTTAACTTTAACATGAAAGAGTAACAATTTCCGTTAATCTAAGTTTCCATGATCCGGTAATTTTTCATTAATTGCAACAAATATCCTTAAAGCTTTCGATTAAGCCATCACACTAAAGAAACTGCTTTCACCGGTGAATCACGAGTTAACAAGTTCCGCTCACTCTAACCAGAATGTCAACCAGAAAAGGAAACAAACTTCCCCGATTGAGTCTTTACTGTATTTCAAGAGGAATTGGAGAGGTGATTGTCTGGGAAAGTTTGAAATTCCAGATAATCTCCTTTCATCTGTGACACGAGAAAATCGATTTGTATTTCATTGAAAATTGGAAAGTATTGGATTTTAAAAACAAAACAAAACAGAACAAAAAAAAAAAAAGAAAAAAGAAAAACGAAACAAAATAAAGCAAAGTAAACCACAGCTTTAGGATATTTTATGACCAAAAAAAAACAACAAAACAAACCAAAACCGCGGGATTGAATCAGGTCCGTTTGCTGGTGTTATCTAGTCGGTCATTAACATATTTGAGAAAATGGGATAGTCTATTACATAGCACGACTTTAATATTAACTCGGAACCAGTTTTTGTTAACTATATCTTAGTATGGAAAGCCACGGTATTAAAAAATAAAGGGCCAGAAAATGACCCTCATCTTGGCAAAAACTCTCAAACCTGGGACCATGTGTAAAGATGTTATTAAACATGGAAATACTTTATGGGCAGCCTTTATTTCTACCCAGAAAAGAGAAGGGCCATTCGTGAATAATATTATTTGTAAATCTACAGATCAAAGGTGATTAAAAAAAAAACCACACCAAAACTCACGCTCTATTCCCCGTTGTTTTTTCAGCGCTGAAAATTGATCACTATAATGCATGTCGGGAGAAACGAACGAAGAAAATCAAATAATATTATGGTCTATGTCTGGTACACGAGTATCTACAGTTTTTTAATTTAAATTTTAAAAATACTGGTTACTCAACAGTTTTAGAAACAACGGCTTGTCATACCTTGGTATCCCAATCTCATCTCAGTGCAACCTCGATCGACTGATCACTAAAAGATATATTAGGGACCATGAAGTTTTTTATGTCGACTCAGAGCGTTTCTATGAATTCACTTTCAAGATCAACAAATTAACGGGAGCGTTCTATATTCATGTTTTCGTCCAACCAGGTCATCAGTCACATGATTTGTTGCTGTCCAACGATTGGATATTCCTTAAAAATGTAAACACGCTGCTTTGTTTACAAATGTTATAAACATGTGTCAAGCTGATCCAAATGACCAATCGTGATGTTGGATATTTATAAAGCTGTGAACACTTTTCGCAAAGTGGATCACTTTGAGCACATTTTGCAATGTGACCAATGACCAAGAGCACATGGAAAGTTAATATAGATCATGCCCATTAAGCATCTGATGACGGTCGAACTAATATAAAGACCGATAAATTAGCTGGAAGGCGTAAGTTACTGTGTCATTACATATTATATTGAAAGCGAATCTAATGAATTAAATGTTAAAATACCAACTCATCGGGCAATGAACCCAACGAACTGAGTTTATTTTCATTGTTGTCCACAAAAAGAGTATGTTTTTCACGGTCTTGGATTAAACTGTAAACACACACACACACATATAATAATAATAATAATAATAATAATAATAATAATAATAATAATAATAATAATAATAATAATAATAATAATAATAATAATAATAATATTAATAATAATAATAATAACAACAACAACAACAACAACAACTCCTTGAATAAGTAATAATAATAATAATAATAATAATAATAATAATAACAACAACAACAACAACAACAATAATAATAATAATAATAATAATAATAATAATAATAATAATAATAGTAATAATAATAATAATAATAATAATAATAATAATAATAATAATAATAATAATAATAATAATAATAATAATAATAATAATAATAATAATAATAATAATAATAATAATAGCTACATAACAATGTGAAACATTTACACTAAAGCCTCTCAGATTTTGACTAGAAAACTTTTCCTTCGTTATATAGACCAGTCGATCGATAAAAATATGTCGTACTCTAAAACTTTTAAAAACATTTTTTTCGACCAGAAAACTTGTCCTACAAATCTGGAAGTCCCAGGTTTGAGAGTTTTTAATACACGAGACAGCTGAAGCCAACGACGTCGATAAATCAATGACATTTTGATGCACTTGTTTTACAAAAGATTGGGAGATCATCGTCCAGAGTTGACCGACCAAAAATGGAACTGCCCTTACTAAAAAAACAAGGAGACCACATCGAATGGAAGGAAATAGTTACCAAAGTCACCTCGACAATAGGGTTCAACATTTGTGATGTCACTTCCCTCGTAAGGACGCACAGTAACTTAGTTACTGGTTCTAAACTATCGGAACAATGGCGGACACCCTAAAGAAATACTTCTCCGACGAGGAGAGAAACATTATAAATCTGATCATGTTTTGACTTATATGATCACATGACATGTGAAAAAGTTCTAGCCAGTATGAAGAATAAAATGTACCACTTTTCTTTGTTTAGAACCAAGTTGCTGGATGCTGCGCGGACGTGACGTCAGACTGTTGTATCCTATTAACCAGACAAAATGAACAGACACAAATAACTGGAAGTGAGAATCATAGGTCTACTTAAATGAGGGCACTGTTGACAGCCGTTTTTGTTGAATGGAAAACAATCATCTTAGGCAATTTTAATTGCATGTCTTTCTGCAGGAAATTTAGACTTACTTTTGAGGTTTTGATCCCGGGTGAAGTCGAATTTTTTTCCTTTCTGCCCATCTGGTTTTGTTAATTCTGGCGGAAATTACTTTGCGATAGAGTATCGTCCTATACAAATAGTTAGCAAGCAATTATTGTTATTGTCCGTTATTGTCCGATGGCTAAACACAATGGCAAAGAGCTAAATGAATTTGTTCACTCCTATAATTTGTTATCTGAGGACATTCGCGGTCAACAACCTTTGGAATCAGCGTCTGGTCAAACCTTTTATTAAAATGATAATATTAAATCTGCTGCCATATTAAAATTGTTGTTTCATAAACATAATAAAATTATTCAAAGTATTCTCATGAGTGTCGCGAATAAATGGGCGTCATGTATCAAAAATAGGTTTCCATGACAGCGGAGTGTTTTTGGAATCCGATGACAATGGCTTTATCATCAACCACTTAATGATAGTCATTCATTATTCTAAAGGCCTTGAATTCGATATTAAACCGGTTTAATTAACTACACTATATAATCGATAACATCTTATGGCAAATGATAGCTTCGTTATGGATTCAGCAAAGTTTTCTTTTAATATCAGATAGAATACATTACAACAAAGGGGAGTGATAAGTACAATAGGAGAAGTAGGTACCATGTGTCTGATTATACAAGCTGTCCATAAAGTCTTTCCCTGTTTAATAGTGTCTTTAACAGGAAAACGTCACAGAATTTAAATATGGACTTATATTTTAATAGATAAATGCTTTACATTTTGTTCACCATTTATCCTTTACTCAATGAGCCTCAGTATGGTTGCAATGGCTACCTAAAAACACATTTAACCTATTTTCGAATTCTTACCGTGTGTTTGTGTAGCTTTTATGGCGTGATCGATTCAAAATCAGCTCTTTTTTTTCACGGTTCTAACACCTGATATGGGAGCTGAATAAACAATGTCTCTGATGTAGCCCAATAGGAAAAACTCATAAGAGAATTTGTCCGGTAACCCAGAGGACCAGCAATCGAGTTCATCTATCCCAATCCATCTGTCTGGAAACGTGTCCCTTAGAAATTCATGAACGGCCTGTCTCCAAAGTGGAGGAGCACCGCCTTACTGGAAAAATTATATAATCCATGGCTGATGTTCACGATGTTGGGATGCAGCATAGAATTCTATCATATATGAATAGACATTTACAGTAATGGTTTTCTTGGTAAGGAAAGATGGGCCTATAACTGTTGTGCATCTGCCCACGCCATACATTCACTTTTGAACTGTTTCTTTCTCTTTCAATCACTCAAGGCAGTGGTTCTAATCCCAAATTTCCCACAAGATGTCCATTGATTTACCAGGTAATTGATCGATTAATAGAAGGAAAGATAAATAACTGGACAGAGAAATTAATAGATAAATAGACAGTTGGGCAGATATATAGATAGATATAGATGGATAGTTAGATAGATATTATAGATAGATAGATGGATAGATAATGGCTAGATGGATCAAACCGTTATAGAGATAGATGGATTGATTGCCAGATAGAAGAAGATTGTGTGTGTGTGAGTGAGAGCGAGAGAAAGATCGAAAGAGGGAGAGAGAGAGAGAGAGAGAGAGAGAGAGAGAGAGAGAGAGAGAGAGAGAGAGAGAGAGAGAGAGAGAGAGAGAGAGAGAGAGAGAGAGAGAGAGAGAAGAGGGTAGGGGGGGTGGTCAAAAAGAGATATAAATAAATAAAATACGACTAGATAGATAAAGGCATAATCAGACCAATATTTAAACAGGATACAGAATTCCAAGACAAAGTTCTCTGTGAGATACAAGAAGGACAACTTGTGTTTGACGAACAGGTGAGACCAGGATATGTTCCATACAGAATGCAAAAAGGTATTTAACCAGTTAACTGTTGTACTCTGGAAAAAGTCGTATCCAAAACTTTGGGCAGAAAACTCGTCCTTCAAATGCCGATCAATTCAAATTACACTTATCTTGGCAAAGACTGCCAAACCAGGGACTTTACAAAGCCCTAGGTTTGAGAGTTTTTGCCAAGACGAGGGCCATGTCCCAAGTTTGAAATTTTTGCCAAGATGAGGGTCATTTAAATCGATCGATATCTGACGAACGAATTTTCTGGCCAAATTTTTAAATACAAGTTTTTTTTTCAGAGTGCATCTGTGACACCAGGAAGAGAGAGGCGAGATTTTTCAATCGTAAACCTTTTGACAGATTGTCCCCTTCCACCATCCGACTTTAGAAGTCCCTACCAACCACTTGTTAACAAGCCCTTTCGACTGATGACTTAGAAAAATCGCACGCTGCTTCCCTCTAAAACCCCTGTTACTGAAAAGACGGCCATACAATCTTCAGCCTGAAGCTTTGGCCTGAATAGAAGAAGAAGAAGAAGAAGAAGAAGAAGAAGAAGAAGAAGAAGAAGAAGAAGGCGAATGGGCTTATTATGACCTTTTCAGGTTTTGGAGGATTTCAACTCTCGTCCTGACACGATCATTTCTCAGCGAGATGGGAAGATAATGGGAAACCTACTGCCAAACTCTTCCGTTAAGCACCGGCAGTAGCAAGATGGGTGACAATGATTGCACAAGTTCTGGTAATGCCCCTTTCGACTCACCCAAGTGTGAATAAGTACCTGGCTATACGCAGTGACTGATATTATTATACGAGGGCTCATAGAAAAAAAGCCTAAAAGGCAAAGTGACCTATAGATAGTTCGAAGATGACGTCACTCAGGTCTTTGTCATTGTTTTTTGCCATCCGCGTTTATGAGTAATGCTCACTGAACTGTATTAACCCGACTATAAACGTTCATGGAACACACCGTTTTGTGTGTTGGTCCGTTATACTTCCGGATGGCAATGTTATGAGATTCTTAGCCAAGCGCATACTATCTATATGAAATGAGAATGCGGGGGTAATGGATAAAGCATTGTGAAGAGCACTGAGCATGGCAAACGCGTGAAAATGCTCTTTATAAATGTTAATATTTTTTAATGTTTTACTAAGCACTTTATTGGATGCTGGGTCTCTGGAGAGAATACCGGAAGCGTTGAAATGACATATTGTCATGCCAATTATGTCGTTATCGAATCTACGCTTTGCCCAGCTAATAAGGCAATGCCAGTCGTCTCTTTTAACCACTTAACTGCCGTACCCTGAAAAACAACGTATTTAAAATTTGGTCAGAAATCTCATCCTTCAAATATCAATCGATTCAAATGACCTCATCTTGGCAAAAACTCTTAAACCTGGGACCTTTCAGGTCCCAGGTTTGAGAGTGTTTACCAAGATGAGGGTCATTTAAATCGATCAATATTTTGAGGACGAGTTTTCTGGCCCAAATTTTTAATTCGTGTCTTTCCAGAGTACGGCAGTTAACTGGTTAAAACATTAAAAAGAAGAAATACATTTATAAAACTCAGGATGTTTTACTAACACTGTAAATAATCAATTTGACACATTCGAACGGAGCCAAACAATCTATTAAAATATTCAGTCTTTCGTCCATAATACATTGTGGTCAAAGAGGTATCAAGGAATCCGAGTTTTTCTATGCTTATTGGTATCTCTAAGAGTCGTAGACACGTAACTCATTAAATCCGGTAATGATCTGGCTCGTTGCCTTGGCGACTCCTAACATATAAAGCGTTCCTACATAATATGGCGGAAGGAACCAACTTACCTATTGATCGTATAATACCTATGTATTCCTGCTATTTATACCTATCATCATTAATGCTTTCAACATCATCATCATCATCATCATCATCATCATCATCATCATCATCATCATCATCATCATCATCATCATCATCATAACATCATCATCATCATCATCATCATCATCATCATCATCATCATAACATCATCATCATCATCATCATCATCATCATCATCATCATCTTCTTCTTCTTCTTCTTCTTCTATTTCTTCGTCTTCGTCGTCGTATTCGTCATCATCATCATCGGTATCATAATAATAATAATAATAATAATAATAATAATAATAATAATAATAATAATAATAATAATAATAATAATAATAATAATAATCATCGTCATCATTATCACCATCATCATCATCATCATCATCATCATCATCATCATCATCATCATCATCATCATAATTGTTTTGGATACTATCATTTTCGATTATCATCTATTATCTTTATCAATCTTATCACAACTAAAACACCACAACCTCATTCCCCTACTTCCTCTCCTTCTCAATCACTTCTTTTTCCTGCTCCTGCTCCTCCTCCTCATCGCCATCATGATCATCATGAAAAAGATCCGAAGACCAACAACAGTAATATTAACAACAAAATCACACACAGTGTCTACGTGATCTAATGGACGTTGACACATTGCTTTGTGTAACTCTCCATGAGGTCCTTTTAAGAATGAGTTGTGTTTCCGTTTCACATCTGGTGAGCAGGTCACCAAGTACTCCAACTATCGCAGGTCACCAGACAGTTCCACCCAAATAAAACAGCTAAATTATTTATTTTCAATGGCATTACAATCGATTATCTTGATCTTTAATTCATCTGGTCGATTAGCGGCAAAGACCGTGATAATTATAATTGAGGAGGTAACCATCAAGATGATTCAAAATACAAACAAATTACAGATCTCTTTTTTCTTCTCCTATTATTTAACTTCTTGTTGCCATGGAAACAAATTACATTTCGTCCATTAAATAATTTAAGTGTGTGTAAATACGTTTGCGGCATATCGAGATGAAAGAAAAGACAGATGAAAAGTTTATAATTTGTTGGGAACTTGAAAGAGGAGTCCCTCATATGTTATTAAAACAGAAAGAATCGCTTCAGACTTTTTTCTTTAAAATCAAAGAAAAGATGAGAATCGCCATTTCTGTTTGACAATGTGACACATTAGGTAAGGCCCCAGGGTAAGATAAATATCTGAAATAGAGGCAGGCTGATTTTATGGGATGTTTTGTTTTTTTCTTGTATTTTTCTCTCTGCTTTGTCCGGCACTGCTTCATACACACGTTTTACGATTTCCGCCTGACAACAACAATTGGACATACAAGAAACAAAAGGAGACAACATGCATCGTCTAGCAACCTAAATTGGATTCAATAGTCTGATGTCACGTCGCCCAGCAACGGCGGCCATCGTGGTTCTAAACAAAGAAAATCGGTACTTTTTATATAGAACTGTGTAAAAATCAAAACATGATCAGATTTATAATGTTTTTTTTTCCCTCTGGATACGCTTTTATGCTTGTCGGTGAAATATTTCATAAGGGCGTCAGCCATTGTTCCGATAGTTTAGAGCCAGTTACTAAGTTACCATGCGTCATTACGAGGGAAGTGACGTTACGACTGTTGAAGCGTATTAAACAAGGTTCAAGTGACACCGTACGTGGCCTTCGTAAAGTTATGGCCTGATACTGATCAAAAAATGAAGTCAAAATGCCAGTCTTTTTCCACAAAAGAAAACAAATCGTGAGTTGTATTCAATAGTTCAACCAATAAAATAACTTGTTTCCATGAGCTCTACAAACAACTCACTAGGCAGGGCAAAAACCAAATAATGACGTCAAACTGCCAGTCCCTTTAGATTTCAGTATCAGGCTATAACATAACGATGGCGACGTACCGTAGCCATTGTTAACTTATAGCCTGACACTAACCAAAAAAATGACAAAAGACAAGTCTTTGGCCACAAAAGAAAACAAATCGTGAGTTGTATTCAACAGTTCAACCAATGAAATAACTTGTTTCCTTGAGCTCTACTAACGACAACTCAATGGAAGCTACACAAACCTAAAAAATGACGTCAAACTATAAGTCTTAGAGGGTTCTCGTGTTAGGCTAGAAGTTAACGATGACTACGGTCACACACTGAACAATTTTTGACTTGTACACTGTCCAGTTGAGCAGGGAATTCAATCCATGACCTCTCTCTCTCTCTCTCTCTCTCTCTCTCTCTCTCTCTCTCTCTCTCTCTCTCTCTCTATCTATCTATCTATCTCTCTCTCTCTCTCTCTATCTATCTCTCTCTCTCTCTCTCTCTCTCTCTCTCTCTCTCTCTCTCTCTCTCTCTCTCTCTTTACCAGCTGCTCCAACAAAGAAACAAGATAAAGAAGTTGAGGTGGCAGAAATTAGGATGTTGAGATGGTCACTTGGCTGGACAAGAAAAGATAAAGTGAGAAATGAACGAATTCGAAGGTTGACTGAAGTGAAGAATGTATCAATAAAGATGAGAGAAGATAGATTGAAATGGTTCGGACATGTAAAGAGATCAGAGAGGAGTACGTGGGGAGGAAAGTATTGGACTTACAAATAGCGGGAAAGAGGAAAAAGAGACGCCCAAATACTAGATGGGATAAGGTAAAGGATGATATGAAAGAACGGCCTGGCGGAAGACGATACGCTGAACCGAGATGCATGGAGATGTGGCATTCATTATGGCAACCCTGCAAAATGCGGGATAAGCTGAAAGAAGAAGAAGAAGAAGAAGAAGAAGAAGAAGAAGAAGAAGAAGAAGAAGAAGAAGAAGAAGAAGAAGAAGCCGGCCATTATCATGATTAGCTGTTACTAAATTATCTCAATCAGACTATAACGTTCAGGGTTGTGTCGTTGTGAGTTATATCCGGCTGGTGGATGTTATGAGTATTTTGAATAAACGAATAGCATCAATACCAGCCCCTTTGCTTGTTGAGTGGAGCTGTATCAACCATTTGAATAATTTGAAGCCCTTCCCTCCCCTCCACTCCTAAAACAAACAAGACAAAACAACACAAATAACAACTACAAAAACAAACAAACAAAGAAACAAAACAGAAAAAAAAAATAATACCAAAACAAGAAAACGCGATTATCTGATAGAATTATCGAAGACTTACCGGTTTTCTGACGTCGGGCAATGTAAACCACAGAGGAACGAGAATGGGCGCTACGACGATGTAGGTTATTCGTTTCCTTGTTGTGTCCGGCCAGCTCATATCCAATGGCTCTTCTTCTTCTTCTAGTCTCACCTGTGATACATAAATCATAGGGCTTTCGTAAATACAGCGGAGTAGGTGATAATGATACCGATGATGACGATAATATATATATTAGTGATGATGATGATATGATGATGATGATGATGATGATGATGATGATGATGATGATGATGATGATGGTGGTGGTGGTGGTGGTGGTAGTGGTGATGATGGTGATGATCGTGTTGTGATAATGATGATGATGATGATGATGATGATGATGATGATGATGATGATGATGATGATGATGATGGTGTTGATGATTATGAAGATGATGTCATTATAATCTTTTCTAAGTCAATTTAAATGTAATAAGGTATTGATTGATACTATTGTACTCATACAAAACTCATATGGAATCTTCATTTTGGCTTCTACTTCAAAGATCGATCGATTAAAATGACTCTAAGTAAGTAAAAAAGTCCCAAACCAGAATTAACACTTTTGACAAGTCGATGAGGGTCATATCAATCGATCAATATTTGAAGGGCTCGTATTCTGGCCTTAATGAAACGATGTGTTTTGTGAGAAAAACTACGGTACTGTTGTACTCTGAAAGATCACGTTAAAAAAAATTTGGCCAGGAAATCCGCCCTTCAAATATCAATCAATTACTATGACCATCATCTTGGTTAAAACTCTCAAAAATCGTTTGAGAGTTTTTACCAAGATGAGGGTAATTTTAATCGACCGATATTGAAGGACGAGTTTTCTGGCTAAAATTTTAAATACGTGTTTTTTTTTTTTGTTTTTTTTAGAATACGCTAGTTTAGTGTACCATGATCATTTTTGAAAACTTAATGATTTTCTCGGGTTTGTTTTCCCGCTGTTTGATGTAGAGATAACTGACATAAAATGAATTGTAAAAATGTGTCTTAGATGTAATGGAACTAGAACCAAAGAAAACATTTAATAAAAGTGTTATTTCGTGTTGTTTGATACTGATTTCTAGATTTTTATTTATTATGTATTAATCACAAATGTATTGTCTTTGAGTATGCTTTGTCATTCCACAGCAAACTTAGTAGTAGTAGTACTAGTAGTACTAGTAGTAGTAGTAGTAGTAGTAGTAGTAGAGTAGTAGTAGTAGTGGTGGTGGTCATAGTAGTAGTAGTAGTAGTAGTAGTAGTAGTAGTAGTAGTGGTAGTAGTAGTAGTAGTAGTAGTAGTAGTAGTAGTAGTAGTAGTAGTAGTAGTAGTAGTAGTAGTAGTAGTAGTGGTGGTCGTAGTAGTAGTAGTAGTAGTAATAGTAGTAGTAGTATTAGTAGTAGTAGTAGTAGTAGTAGTAGTAGTAGTAGTAGTAGTAGTAGTAGTAGTAGTAGTAGTAGTAGTAGTAATAGTAGTAGTAGTAGTAGTTGTAGTAGTAGTAATAGTAGTAGTAGTTGTAGTAACAGTAGTAGTAGTAGTAGTAGTAGTAGTAGTAGTAGTAGTAGTAGTAGTAGTAGTAGTAGTTGTAGCAGTAGTAGATTAGTTAAAATTTAACAGGTTCTCTTTCTTTCTTTCCACACTTCTTTTTTGTTGTTGTTGAAAACCTTTGACTTTCACCATTTAACAAAACGATTCGAGAGAATCTCGGTCATTCTCCAACCATTATCGATACTGAAATTGTATCATCAACGTAAACATTGACATCACAAGACAGATTAGAATGTAGTCAGTATTAATGAAATCAGATCAATCCAATTATGTGATTAGTAACAGATCATATCGGTTAGCATCCATAACAGTAGACAAATGTCAAGATATTTCAGTGTTCATTATTATTGTATTATGTATTAAGGAAATGTCTTTGATAATTAACTCAGTTCTTGGTATTAAAATGAATTATAAATAAACTGATTTATGCGGATTTTATTGACTGCTTAAGAAACGCCAAGAAAAGATCCTCAGATTCATCAAGCTCAAGGAGACGGAAGTTGTCACGTGTTCTTTTCGTGAAATGGACAGCAGGTCACAATATTGTCTTCTGCCCGTTGCCCCTTAATGAGACACAATCCTGCAGATTACTTCTCACGCTTTCACGATCGTTTCTGGCAGACAAAGAAGCAAGTGTAATATGATGTCGAACCAAAGAAGTTTATGTGGGAATTGTGTGCTCTACTCACTGAGAGCATCATGCCTGCCATGATAGAAACTGATAAATGGTGTTTATTAAAAAGTTTTTTTTTAATTTTCCACGTCATGTTTTCAATGCTCATTGTCAATGGCATCAAACCTAAGTATTACACAACAAATCTGACAACCACTCGGCAAAGGCGGTTCCCCCATGACTGGTGTAGCATTTTACGTCTCACCCCCCCCCCCCCCCCCACCCCACCCCACCCCATTTCAAACGGATCACTGTGCAGTGTATCACCAGAATATGAATGATTTACGCTCTTCAGTTTTTCTTTGCACTGAGCACAGGTTGACATTAGTCAATGGCAAAACCAAGATAGAAAATCGTTTGTCAAAGGCATTTCCTCTATATTATTGTTAAACGTGACAGAGATTGATTGGTTTTCACCATTGCTCAGGGTTAAAGAAAATGGATCGTAACTGTTTGTTATTTCTTTCAAACTTTTCAAACTTACCTTTTCCTTTTTCTGTGACAAATTTAAATAGAAAATGAAATTAGAGTACTTTCAACTTATTAAAATTCAATACTGATCTAACAAAAAGGTGAAAATGGAAAGGCTTCGGATAGAAACAAGTACAAACGATGGACCTCTTGGGTACACACCCTCCGTCAGTAAAACAATAAACAAAGGAGCGTTGAAAACAAATAAAACAAAATGTAGTGAAAATTGTACAACTTTCACGATCCCAGGCTTCAAGTACCCCCCCCCCCCCCCCTCCTTCCCCATTCAATACTGACACACTCTGAGAGATGGATTTGAATGCTAACACTCTGCCCTTTCCATTAAAAAAGTAATACCAAAAATGAATATAACAGCTTAACAAACAGCAAAATACCAAACACGGAACGTTTCGGGCTCAAAACCCTTCTTCAGCCAATACTAAAAATCAATTAAGACATTACTTAAATTTTTAAAAAAATTAGATAGACGGTCGTCTATCTGGGTTTTAAGTAATTTATTTGTTTTCATTTTTTTAAAACATTCCACAGCTTTTAGCAGCTTAGTTTTACTTTGTCCTTTCCTATTATAATACTATGAGTCTGTTTTTTTAATGTGAAAAAAATACATTCCAAATTTGAATCCTGTCAATTTTATTGGCATTTTCCCTTTTTATTCCAGAAACTCAGAGAAAACAACGATGATGGCAATAGAAGGTCAATTGCTGTACGACAATTTAGTCACGTGGTATCATGACTCATTTACTGGTAATTAGACGATCTCTTGATTTCACTTTCGTCTGAAGGATTATCTGTGGACTTATTTGTCTAAAGGTCAAACGTTTAAGCTTCCCTTAATCCTCGTTTTAAACCAGTTAACTGCCGTACTCTGGGAAAAAAAGATTTGACCAGAAAATTCGTCCTTCAAATATCGATCGAGTTAAATGACCTTCAGCTTGGCAAAAACTCTCAAACCCGGGATTCACGGAGTCCCAGGTTTGAGAGTTTTTTTCTTGCCAAGATAGGGGAATTTCACTCGATCGGCACTTGAAGGATGAGTTTTCTGGCCAAATGTTTAAATACATGTTTTTCTAGAGAACGGCAGTTAACTGGTTAAACAAATTCTAAATAAGAAGGTTGTATACATCTGAGTTTTAATTAAGTAAGTAAATTCCCTAATATCTAGTCTTGTATAACTGCATTACGTAACCTTCAAATCGGCGGTTTAAAATGTCCTCAAATCACAATTCTCCCACAATGTATCTGGCTATAGGATAAAAGACCTAACCGTTTTCATCAATAGAGCAGTAACAGATGTGATTTAGGCTTCCATGATGCCCGATTCTCTATTTATTCATGTATGGTAGGACTACAATAGAAGTCCGCCCGTAAGGATTAATCGGGCTATTTTCAGATGATCAAAATTAAATAAATCAGTTTTGTTGTACTTTACATACTTTGAGAACACAAGTCCTGTTTCATTTTTTAATAAAAAATTCCTCATAATTCAAAATCAAGCTATACAAAAAAATAAGAAATAAAAAATAGAAAGAAAGAATGACAACATGAAACTGAATGACTTCATCGCGCTGATCAAACAATATTAGGGTAATAGTCAGCAATAGAAACGAAAATATTACCTCAAACACCTTGATAACAATGTGGTATAAGCCAATTTAGATATTTTATGACATAAAGCTTATCATCTTAGAACACTTTAAAAGTTCGAAACGGAAAACATCATAGAACAAGGCAAATCTACAGGATCACCTCCAATGCTGGACCCTAACGTTACGCTGGGGCTCACACAGTTAGCTTTTCGCAACGCGCTAAACATCTCAGCCTGTTGTCTATATGAAGCTTAGAAGCTTGTTTGTTCAAAATTTTAATGACTTTCACTAAAATTGCGTCGTATTCGCAAACGAATCTTTGACTCAATTTTATAGGATTGCTTATGCCATAATATAGCGAGATAAAGAAATCACACAAGAAACCTTTAATAAGTAAGTCGTTCATTCATTATCCAACAAACGCATACCCCAAGCCATGAGATTGTCTAGACTAACAACGCAATAAATTAATCTGTTAAGTTGACAGGTGACAACCAATAACGACACGTCATGACTATAATCATTAACATATGATGTTTATTATGTAAAAAGCCTCACATTTGCGGAGTTTGAGTTTATCATTCTTCAGAATAAATTCTAATGTAAAGAGCGGTATTTCCACTTTACAATTTGCGATGGCGAACTATTTACGCTCATTCATTTACAAATCTGATAACCCGAGTTGTTATTGTTTCGTTATAGTGGAAGGACTCCCAACCCAAACAGAAACTTCCATTACTTTACATCAATGATAAATATACGTATTAATTTGCGTCAAGTTTCAGACTTGTAAATATATAGGTAAATCCCCTAAGGAACAAAGCTATCAAAACTCAGAAGTAACAAAGTAATAAAAATCCCAGGTCTCCTTCCAATCAAAGACAAGTGACTTGCGCCACCTACAGACCAAATCAATAAATTATAATATGGTTATGCACCCAAATCAACCGGGCAATATACTGTTTTACGAAGGTTTGTCACAAATAAGTTGCTTTGTTTTTATTTTGTTCGATGTGGATTAACTTGAACTGTTCTTAGCAATAAAAAAAAAAACTCATGTTCAATGTGGATTAACTGGAACCGTTCTTAGTAACCAAAAAAATAATATTAAAAGCAGAGAGTATTCAGAGAAGATACCTCACTCGAACAAATGTTTCAGTCCTTAACTTCTTACACTGCAAAGGGGCTTGACCCCACAAAGGTAATGACTCCTTGGTACCTTTTTTCGTTTTTTCAAAAGTATAGAGCCGCGCGGGGACTTGAACCATACCTTTCGGAGGGATCAGGTTTTATTCTAGTACTTAGTTCTTACCTCATCAGAACTTTGACTATCCGCTGTCTTCTCTGGGGATTGTCCCACCGACATGTCTACGTCTCTGCTTGTGACCTTTGAACCCGTGTCAGAGTCCCGGTTGTAAAAGTCGGGATTTGTGGAGTGGTTAGAAGATCCGTTGGTCTCAACACCATTTTGGGCTATTTTCCCATTGGAGATCACCTGTTATGACAAAGTATAAACAATGGAATTCAGAAAAGTGAGTGGAGAAGACATTTATGACGTTATTATTATTATTATTATTATTATTATTATTATTATTATTATTATTATTATTATTATTATTATTATCATTATTATTATTATTATTCTTATTCTTATTATTATTATTATTATTATTATTATTATTATTATTATTATTATTATTATTATTATTATTATTATTATTATTATTATTATTATTATTATTATTATTATTATTATTATTATTATTATTATCATTATTATTATCATTATTATCATCATCACCATTATTATTATAATTATTATTTGATATAGCGCCAGTATCCACAATCCGGTGCTCAGAGGTGCTTTACAATATATTTTTTTTTGGTATCACACGCGTTCATTCATTCACCACAAGTCACGCAGATCTTGTTCGAAGGCACATAGAATCACGATAATGCAGGATGAAAAAGGTTGGTTTTTAAATGCAGTTTGAAGACTGGTAGACTTTCACATTGTCAGGTTTTAGGTGGTCAAGAATTCCATACGATTGGAGCCGAAAATGCAACAAGAAATCAAGTGAGTAGAGAAGTGCCAGAGACAATAGAGAGTAACAACTTTTCCAGCAATGAGTAGTCGAACCCACGACCCGACTGTTAAGGCACCTCCACCTAGCCACGAGAGGGACGCTCTTCAATCGAGTGAGCCTTAAACTGGTAAATGAAAAAAACCCCGTTGAAATCTGTTTGACAAACCGTGGTCTGCTATATAAATACCGCAATATCTAATCAAAGCGTTTTACAAGCAAAGAATTAAAAAGTAGTCCTTCAGAGCCATAAGGCCCATGGAGCCGGAGTTTATCCCGGTTACTACAGCTAGAAATGGACAATAGCAATTAAATACCATCCTTTGGATAGGACGCTAGTCTATCGCAAAGTACTTCCCGCCAGACCCGGCTACGCATTAACGGCCTGGTGGACAGAGGGGTCGGAAAAAATCTCGACTGGACCCGGGATCGATCTTGGTCCTTTTGCCTGTGAATCGAGTGCTTTACCAACTGATATATCGAGACCCCCCTCCCCCCAAAGCAAAGAGCCATACTTAAGATGTAAGACCAGATACGACTTCTGTAAAAGCATTACATTTATTTTTCATTGAGATCTCCGCAGTCAAGTAGATACTTGAATTTGGACTCACTTTGATTTGCATGTTGTTGTCATTGTCTACTTGTGAGGCAAGGTTGTTGTTGGCACCCCGCTCGTCGTCATTGTTGACAATCACCTGAAGAGTAGCTTGGAGCTGCATCGCTTTGTCGTGGACCTTGGCTGTGGAGTAATAAATAAATGTTGTAAAAAAGATGCACAGTAAGGAATGTAGCATTGTTTACAATCAATTTTGTACCAATTTCCATAAATAGTAATGATGTCAACTTTACACAAATGTTATTTGATTTGAAAATGTCAAACCTCTAAATTTACTATAGTAGGACGACATATGAGGCTATTATATCTTCTAAAATAGTTGTTTTTTTATAATGAAAAATGAAATCAACTTCATTTATGCGGGTTGGAATCATCGGAAATCAAACTTGTTTTATTGCGCTCTAACAAGCTCGCTGAACAATTTGGATCAAACCAGGAATTCAAAAATGGAGAGAAAAATAAATTGAATAAATGTGGCTCAAATAAAGTATGAAATGGTCGGTATGGAAAAGTGCAGGACAAAGCAGAAATAAAGATACAAGAAAAAAGCCTGTCTCGACTAATTTTTTGGGATGATTTTTTTTGTTGCACTTCTCTTTCTACCTGTCTGGCATACACACATTTTCAGATATTTATCGTACACCAGTGCCTGCTCCCTAATGTGTTATTCATATAATAGGTACGGAGAAGTGCCGGAAGAAAACAGAGAATAAAAAGTCACGGGACCAGTGCCAAACTCAGGATCCAATTGACACGACACTTTCCGCCTGGCTGAAAGAGAGAGAGAGAGAGAGAGAGAGAGAGAGAGAGAGAGAGAGAGAGAGAGAGAGAGAGAGAGAGAGAAAGAGAGAGAGAGAGAGAGAGAGAGAGAGAGAGAGAGAGAGAGAAAGAAAGAGAGAGAGAGAGAGAGAGAGTGAGAGGAGGGGGGGGGGGGAATCGCACTATCAACTGAGCCATCCAGCCAGACTATCCTGAGTTTGGCACTGACGCCGTTACTTTTTATTCCCCTTTTTTTCATCTGGCACTTCTCCATACCGAATTTTTCTCAGCAATATCTACTAAACGTGGCCATGACGCTTTACAATGGGGTCCCAAGTCAACATCAACACCTTACAAGTAGGTCAAGACATGGCGCCTGTTAACCTATATTAAAAGTTGTAATTTTCGAATGAGACAACGCTGTTAACGGCCAAGTACTCATTTTACAACTGAGTGCGGTGAGAGAGCCTTT
>NC_088361.1:41863595-41868595 GCF_034508935.2 Berghia stephanieae
AATAATAATAATATTTTCATGATGATGATGATGATGATGATGATGATGATGATGATGATTATCATTATTATTATTATTATTATTATCATTATTATTATTATTATTATTATTAATATTTTTATTATTAATTATTATTATATTTGCTGTTTGGTTTTACAGACGGTCGTGTGTGTGTGTGTGTGTGTGTGTGTGTGTGTGTGTGTGTGTGCGAATCTGTGTCATTGCGTGTGAGGAGGAAGAGGCAAGGGGATTGCATTTTCATTATCTTATGGTATAGCTACAATGTAAAATGGAGCCAGGGATGATGTTGTGATTGGTGATAATTGCACTAATGATCTCATGATATGTCAGGAATCGAATAAATAGATGAATAAACAGAAGGACATATTTAATGAATTGATGGATGGATGGATGGTGAATGGATTGATGGGTAAATGGGTGGATGGATGGATATGTGGATAGATGGGTGAATTGGTGGATGGTGGATGGGTGGATGGATGGATAAAATGTGGATGGATTGATTGATGGATGGATCTAAGGAAAGATGGATAATGAGTAAATGAATAGCCCAATACATCAATATCTTTAGATGGATTGGTGGGTCGATGCGTGGATGGATAGACGGTGGATGGATTGATGGACGGATGGGTGGATAGATGGATGCATGGTGGATGCATTGATGGGTGGATGGTGGACGGATTGAAGCGTCTTTGCGTGAATGGATGGATAGCAGATGGACTGATGGGTAGATGGATGGGTGGATGGGTGGTGGATGGATTGATAGGTGGATGGTTCTATGGGTGGATGGCGGATATATTGATGGGTCGATGTGGGGATGGATGGATGTATGATGGATATAGGTGGACGGATGGATGGTGAATGGATGAACGGGTAAATGGGTGGAAGGATGGATATGTGGATGGACGGGTGAATTGGTGGATGGTGAATGAATTGATGGGTGAATGGATCTATGGAAGGATGGATAATGAATTAATGATTGGCCCAATGCATCAATGTCTTTAGTACTGATGAATGAAAAAATGAGTTACTGACGGAATAGGTCCTAGAATTAATAAAAATTTATCAATGAACAATGGAGAGAATTAATATTAGAATATATTAATTAATCAATGCAAACAAACGTGAAACAAGAAATGCAAAGTACATCAACTACAGGAACTTAATGAATGAAATAACATTATAACTGAAAAACAGTATTGGTTTTACAGAATCAGGAAGTATCATTGGTTACCAATTCATCCATTCACCCATCAATCCATCCACCATCCATTGACCCATCTATTAATTCACCCACCCATCCATCCATCCACCCATCCATCCATTCATCTATCCATCAATCCCTCGACCCATCAATCTTAAGCTCTAAAACAGTAAAAAGGAGCGATTCATTTTTGTTATTACATCACATAAGACTTTAACAAGTTAATATTCACTCCAGAAGTATAGGGCAGAGAAGTCGTGACGTCACACCTACTCTTCAGGTTCCAAATTCATTGGAAATGTGTATGTACCCAGTCGTCCGGAGGACTAATAATGAATAGGTAACATATTGAATCATAAAGGGGCATAAATATTTTAGTAGCAGGATGTATAGGCAGATTCTTAAGATTACGGGGCTCAAAAGGGCGAGGGTGGGTGATTTTTACTGACGACCAGCATACGTTTAGACTAGAAAATAAGATGTCCTCACACATAAACCATAAAGTCAATTAAACAAGGTATGCATGCAGACCTCCGCAAGAATGGTTTTACACTTCCAAGGAGATTGGAACCAATCTTTTTGGACATCGCATTTTTATTCCCAATTAGTCGTGGAAAAGAGTTGCAAACATATAAAAACTACGTGCTGAATAATGTACGTTTATGATAGATATTTATTCACGTCAATCTTTGCTTTATAACCTGGATATTGGTTTAAGGAAGACACTATAAATTGGAGGTGTCCATTATTTTGCATAAGTTAGTTTGGTCTGGTGTTAGGTTTTTCCAAATTGATAATTATAATGGGGATTAGACGGTAATTTGTGTTAATGGATCTGGCGATGGGGGTAGGTATTAAATGCTGATGGTCCTTGTTTTATGTCTTTAATCAGGTTAATGGCAGTGGTGATGTAGTTTTTGGTAATGGTGGTGGTGGTGGTGATGATGATGATGATGATGATGATGATGATGATGATGATGATGATGATGATGATGATGATGATGATGATGGTTATGAAAGAGGTGCAGTCATTGTGGTACATTCTCCTTTTGTGAATTATTTATCCAGTGCTTATATCGTACTGTAAAAATATTCCTTATGAACACCGCGGTAATATATTATAATGTATCGTGGATTTATCATATACACGATTATGTATACACATCCATCCATCTATCCATCCATCCATCCATGCATTCATCCATCCATCCATCCACCCATACATACATAAATACATACATACATACATACATACATACATACATACATACATACATACATACATACATACATACATACATAAATACATACATACATACATAAATACATACCTATTACTTACGCACATGGATACAGACATACATACATACATACATACATACATACATACATACATACATACATACATACATACACACATACATAAATAAATACATACATACATACATACACACACATACATACATTCATACATACATACATACATACATACATACATAAATACATACATACATACATACATACATACATACATACATACATACATACATACATACATACATACATACATACATACATACATACATACATACATACATACATACATACATACATATATACATACATAAATACATACATACATACATTCATCCTTCCATCCATGCATTCATCCATCCATCCATCCATCCACCCATCCATCTAGCCATCCATCCATCCATCCATACGTAATACATACATTCATAAGTACATACATACATATGTGTTTGTGTGTGTGAGTGTATGTACTTGTTTGTTCCTGCGTATGAGTTATGTGCTGGAAATATTCTTTTGCTTTCAGTTGTCGGTCCTCTCCCCGCCACCTATCTTTAATTCACATGTATTAAAACTGAAAATTCTTCGCAAATTGATTTATAATAAGATTTTCGTGATCCCATAATTTCACACTACGCCGACATATGTAATTATTGACATGTGAATTTCTGTTTTCCGAACAAATCGTTTTTCCGAGGTGCGCTCGGTGCTATTAAACCCTCTAAATATTTTTGTGTTAATAATACAGAAATGTATAAAAATAGTTTATCACATGAATAAGGTAAAGTGTCAATTCGAGGAGTTGTTTTATCATAAATATTGATTGATCTGTTTGACTGTTATCATTTCTATTGATTTTTCACAGATAATGTGGGACAAACTGGTTTATTTCATGATTTAAATCGGCGCATCACGATCAGATAATTAGTTTCACTCACACGAGATATAAAATCACTATGTCGTGCATTGTCGACTTACTAATAGTTAAGACGCTACCAGCGTGAGTACGTATTAGTGTCTTATATTAAGTATAGCTTTTAATTAACAATTATATTACGGACGACCGTATTTCGATAAGGAAATAAAAGAGGCGAAAGGTCGGGCGCACGAGGGACGCACGGAATAAACATGAAGAAATACATAATTTGCTTCTGCATTCTGGAAAAAAACACGTAGACCTATTTAAAATTTTGGCCAGAAAACTCGTTCTTCAATTATCTATCATTACAATGACACTCACCATGCTAAAAACTCTCAAACATGGAATTCCATCATTATCTATAGTTAAACGAACAATAGAATTGCTTTCTACCCTTTGGATAGGACGCTAGTCTCTGCAAAGTGCTTTCAGACAGATCTAAAAATAACTGCTCAGTGGACAGGGGGATAGAAAAAAAGTCGACTGCACCCGAGATCAATTCCTTCCGTTTGCGAATGAAGCGAGCCCTCTACCAATTGAACTATCGGGATCCCCAGTTAAAACGTAGATCCAGATATACAATACTGCCTTACTCTGGAAAAGCATATTTTTAAGATTTTGGCCAGAAAACTCGTCCTTCAAATTTTGGTAAATTAAAATGATCCTCATCTTGTTAAAATGATCAAACCTGGGACTTAAGGAAGTCTAGCGTTTGAGAGTATTTGACAAGGTGAGAGTTATTTTAATCGATCGATATTTGAAGGACGAGTTTTCTGGCCAGAATTTTAAAATGTGTATTTTCGGAGTAGGTACGGCAGAATAGATGAAATTGTGATTCGACAGAAGTTTAGTTTTGTCTTTAACTCACTCCTTATCAGCCATTTTTAGAATTTCCCCCCAAAATTCACACCCATATAACACAAAAACAGTCTTTTCATACTCAAACAAAAAAAAATAATATGTGCAGTCTATACAGAGTGTTGTTCAGCAAAAAGAGCTCCACAACACAGTGTTTAGTATTTATAGCTGTGATCAAAGCATTTCTTGTGATGTACAAAAGAAATCAGAATGAGACAATTGTCGGTTGCATCGTAACGAATGTGACGATTTTCCTATGGTTTGGTAAGGAGATGGTTAAGTGGAAAAAATACCTACCTTCAGCCAAAGGGTCGATGGTGTGAATCAACAACTGGACCATCCCATGACGGTAGTGACCGCTGGCCGAGTGTAGAAACGGAAGACTCGCTGACCGCTCTGTTCGTCCCTGGAAAACACAATTCAATAAAGTGAGTGATTGATTTAAATATTATGTATTGTAAATGTTGCTGCTCAAAGCTCGAAAAAATAAATAGTAATGTGAAATTGAATATAAGCTTCAATTTAATTACAAAAAACAGATCAAATGAACGTTTAGGGTTTCCCCTTTATAAACAAGACAGGATGAATGAAACACTACAGATGAGTGAGATAATGTGGTAGTGGCGTTGTTAAGATGAATAAACAAAACATTGAATTCAGCGTCGTCTCTGTCAGAAATAAATTGTAATA
>NC_088361.1:41873595-41886095 GCF_034508935.2 Berghia stephanieae
TAGTACTTCCCTTTTTAAATTAAACACGGTTTAATTTTTTCTTTTATAGGCTAAGTTATTGTGTCGTGAAGAACATTTTGAATTGGATTGAGAGTATTTCCAATACAATGAACAGTCCATAACAATTCAGGTTATCAGACTTGTAAATAAGTACCGATGCATAATCTTCGCCTTTCTTTCCCCTCATAGTGATAACCGGTTGTGTTTCCTGCTTTGTTATTTGCTATTAATATAACATATACCGGTTTTTAATTCATTTTAATGGCGCTTGCGATACTTTAAGCAGAGCTGCCAACTCGAACAAAAAAAATTACTTAGTTTTAGAAGATAACAATAGAAGTTGCTATAATTAACTTTATAGATCAACAATTTTATCCTTAAAATGATGATTTAACACTTCAAAACCCTTAAACTTATGAACTCTTGCATCAACCTTTGTTTTATATAAGATTTAATGACTTTAAAATGCTCATGAAGTTCTAAACTGGAGACAAAATTTCGTAATTCTACGAATTTTTCGTAATAGTTGGCAGATCGGCGTTTAGGTTATTTCCGCGCAGAGAGCTATAGATACCGATAACCTAATGTGATTAGCTTTGCTGTCGTACATTGAAAAAGTAAAATTCATTTTAATAACGTTGGGCAGACAATTCGTCTTTCAAATCTCGATGGAGTAAAATGACCCTAATCATGTCAAACACTCTCAAACCTGAGGCTTTAATTTAGCCGGCAGCATGTATAAGTGAACCGGCGCCAAGCATCATCCTACAGTAGAAAAGTGCAATTTGTACAGAAAAAAAAGTTATCGTATCCATAAGGAATTATCCTTGTTTCTTTAAAATCAAAGTAACAATTTTATTTTTGTAAATTTAGATATGACACTGCTCTATTGGATTTTGTTGAAAACTTTCTTAGTATTAACCAGTTAACTTACGTACTCTGGAACAACACGTACACACACACACACACACACACACATATATATATATATATATATATATATATATATATATATATATATATATATATAATTTGAACCAGAAAACTTGTCCTTCAAATATCATCTGGGCAAAACCACTCAAACCTGGGACCTCGCGAGAGTACAACAGTTAAATGGTTATTTGATCACGTTCCATACAGCCCAATAATATTGTTTAGCCATCCTAATGGCAGGAGAATAGAAAATGCATTTATTCAATTGATCTTTTGTGGGGATTTTTTTTCATTACAACAATGGGTTTACCATTCCAATATTAAAACGGAATCATCACAGATAACTGAAGGTCATTGGCATTGTTTACGATCTGGGCGGGCTTCGGATTAGAAAACATCTCGTATCTATAGAAATTGTCACATTCATTTTTTGTTACAAAAAGAAAACCCAAAATGTAATCTTAGTGTAATATACTATGCTGTTTACATGGTTTAAAACGTTTAAAAAAAAAAAGTAGTCCTTAAGAGCCATTGGGCCAATGGAGACGGAGTTTTTTCCGGTTTCTCTAGCGTGAAACGGACAGTGGCTAATGCTTGTTACCCTTTAAATAGGATGCTAATCTATCGCAAAGTATTTTCCGCCAGATCTAACAGACCCAGCTACCCAATAGCTGCTGGGTTAACAGGGGGTCCGAATAAAATCTCGACTGCATCTGGGATCGATCATGGCCTCTATGCGTGTGAAGCTAATGCTCTACCAACAGGGCCATAGGGGCCCCCGTTTTAATGGTTTGCTCCTTTATGATTTTTCCCTCACTCCTAGTCTAAAAGCATATTTCTGAAAAGTGAGTGGAGCAGGCACTTGTGTTGGTGGATAGCTCAGACAGTAGAGCCGCGCTCTCCCCGGCCAGGCGGAGTTGTCGTACCAGTACCATTTCGATCATTTTAATTAAACAAGCCATGATTTGACTTTTGCTGTGAAATCTCTATGTTAAGTATCATTGAGATTAAAAGCAAAAATGAGAGGGGGTTTCAAGCAGATTCTCTCAATCTGTAATATGCAACTCATATTTTGTGTTAAGTGTTGCTATTGGCTGGGGAGATCCTTGTAAAGCGCTTTGCGCACGTATAGTGGATATTGCCCTGTATAAATGCCCAAGTTTTAAAAAAAAAATCATTGAGGAGAATCTGCGTGGAGAATGAATTTCAATCCAACCCAATCCAATCAAAACGATATAAGCCTCAATACTGAAGACAGACTTAACACTTATATGGTGTAGGATGATGTTAGATTATTGCTCTGTATCACAATAAGTAGGTATATCCTCTAGTGACAGACGTATTTTCTAATTGACAATTTGTCTCGGAGGAAATTCAATACCCTTATTGTACTTTTAAAAACATGACGTTCTTTACCTTAGAAAAATGCAGAAACAAAAACAAACTCATTCGTCATCGTATGGAAATAGCCTTACTCAATGTGAACCGTTTACAATTTGGCTATATAAAAAAAAAACACAAAAAAAACAAAACAAAACAAAACAACCAAAAAAAAACAAAACAAACTCGCCCCTCAAATAACAATCGGTTAAAATGTACATCGATCGTTATTTATTGAGGGACGAGTTTTTTGGCCAAATTTCTAAATACGTGTCTTTCCAGAGTCGTACGGCAGTTGGCTGGTTAAAAGGTACTGACCAACGATTTGATTAGATTGATAAGCCGTACGTGACCAGGAGTGCAGTACGTTGACACAACGCAATTTTGTTACATTTTGGCCAGAAATCTTTAAAGTTCTCCAGATCCATCATTTAAAATTGTGGCTATGTGGTCTTGTGGTATGGCACTCGTTTTCAGATTGGAAGGTCCTGGGTTCGAGCCTCGCTCGACGCATAGTTGAGTCCTTGGAAAAGGCTCTTTACTCACATTCTCTCACCGTACTCATGTGTAAAATGAGTACCTGGCCGTCAACAGTCTTGTCTCTGTCGTAAAAAAAATTGTAATACCGCCTAAAAGCATCATGTCTTGTTCTACATGTTACGTGTTGCTGTTGGTCGATTTGAGCACATTTAGTGTCATTTGCCCTATATAAAAGCTCAAGTTTATTTTTTAAATGTTCCTCAATCCGTGAAAAGTAAATAAACCCCAGAATCTAAAGTCCCGGGTTTAATCGTTTTGTGATAAGTCGGGGAACTTATTATCCAATCGATCGGGGGGGGGGGGGGGGGGGGCTGAAGTTTTCTGGCTAAAATGTGAAAAGACGAATTGTCAGCGTATGGCATAGAGTAAACGGGTAAGAAACAATGCAAGAATATCACATGAGATGGTGACTGTTTATTATGCTTTGTCTACTGACAGTGATATACTATTTCTATTTTGATTTATACTAACACCTAATTTCATCATGTTTCTATATCGATCTGTGGTGACAGACCTGTACGTATTACAAGGGATAACAACCCAAATTGAATTCAATAGTCTGATGTTACATCCGCCCAGCAACGAGAAACTTGGTTCTAAACAAAGAAAATCGGTACTTTTTATTATTCATACTGGCTAGAAATTTTTTACATGTCATGTGATCAGAATGTATAAAAGTCAAAACATGATCAGATTTATAATGTTTTTTTCTCCTCTGGATACACCTTTATGCTCGTCGGAGAAGTATTTCATAAAGGCGTCCGCCATTGTTCCGATAGCTTAGAAGTTACTATGTGTAATTACGAGGGAAGTGACGTCACACCTGTTGAAGCCCATTGTTATGGGGATCATCATATCGTTTCACAACAGTGCTGAATCCATTTCATAGCCCTTGGGCTCTGGGCTACAGGTTCTTAACCCTCTCCTCAACAACTACAGGAAAATCGTCACATTCGTGACGATACAACCAACATTTTTCTTTTTTTAAAATCACAATATTTAAAAAAAAGGTGTTGTTACATTTACAAGAACTTAATACTGTTTTGAAAAGTTTGTTTTGATCTACAAAACTATGCATATCATGCACTTTTTTGCCCTTAAATTTGAGTTAAAATATTAAATTTATGTGTTGGATAAGTATGAGATTTTAGTAAAGGTTTTGAGGAATGTCGGTAAAGAGAGAGAGTTACGTTAGTGTCAGTGGACGTCGGTCCCAAGTTACACTCCAAGAGAATGTGTTTCATGGACTGCATTCGGTGTCCGTTATGGAATAATTGTTGTTATGGAAATAATCTCAAACAAACGGAAATATTGCCCATTACAATAGTGTTTTAACGTTTTACATTGATTTATCAAGCCCACAACTGTCTTGGATGATCAGACTTGCAAATATTTGCACGTTGGTGATGACGTATAATTTAAGGTTTGACTTTCTTTGTTTTTAATGAAAATGATTGAATCTGAGATCGCGAAAGTTAAATGAATAAACCATAAAGCCAACTTAGTCACCGATTCACTCAACAAACCGTCGGTTTCTTTATATCTGAAGCACGCGAAAATTCGAATTCCTAATAATAAGTCCAGCTGTGTTACACTCTGATTAAGTTTTTTAAAATGTATTCCTTCAGAGCCATTGGACCAAATGAGTTGGAGTTCATCCCGGTATCTATAGCGTGAAACGGACAATAGCAATTGCTTGTAATCCTTTGGATAGGACTCTAGTCTATCGCAAAGGACTTTTCGCAAAATCTAATAGACTCAGCTACCCATTAACTGCTAGGCGGACAAGGGGTCATAAAAATATCTAGATTGCACTCGGTATCGATCTTGGTCTCTTTGCGTGTGAAGCGAGTGCCCTAACAACTGAGCTATCGGGACCCCACTCTGATTAAATACATTAAAATTTATTTTTAAATTTGTGCCAAAAATTTCAGTCCATTTATCGAACAATTAAAATGACCATTAACGTATGAAAAAGAGTCAAATGCGAGATAACTTTAAGACTCTGGGGTTGGAGCCGCAGTTTATCCCGGTTGCTATAGCGTGAAACGGGCAATATCAATTGCTTGCTGCCCTTTGGGAAGGACGATGGCCTATCGCATCTATCATTTTAAAAAAGGAGGAGTAAATTGTATACACATATATTGCAGTGCAGTTCTCCAGTTAGAAATAAGTTTACTGGTTAAGTTTCGGCTATGTGGTTTAGTTGTATGACCGGAAGGTCCAGTGTTCGAATCTCGCTCTGGGCCGCGCAGAGTTCAAGTCTTTGTAAAAGGCTCTTTACTCACATTATCTCACCGTACTCTGGTGTAAATGAGTACCTGGCCGTGAACAGTGAAATCTTCACGGAAAAACAAAATGTAATATCGCATGAGAGGTGCCATGTCTCGTCCTACATATTTAGTGTTTTTGTTGGTTTGTGAATCATTGTAAAGCGCTTTGAGCACGTTTAGCATATATTGCCCTATTTAAATGCTCGACTTATTAAAGATAGTAAAAAGGATGTCGAAATTTTCCTTATAATAATATTATGTTCAATAATATATATATATATATATATATATATATATATATATATATATATATATATATATATATATATATATATATATATATATATATATGTATATATATTGCATGGTTTATATATAGTCTGCTTATGATATTCAACATCACAATTAATGGAATTGCTTTCTTGTGTGTGTTGTATGGTATTTGTAATTATTCTTGCACTGTAAACATAATTAAACCATAGGATTATAGTAAAGGGTTGAAGTGTTAAAACGTGATATTCATTCATTTTTCACTTTGTAAGGCGACAGGAATGTTATCGCAATCAATTTACGTCACAATGCTTGAAACCATTACGAAATCCCTAGTGAAACAAATTAAAAATTACTATAAATCTGATTGGATTTGACAAAGTAATTATATTAAGGTTAGGGATGTTATTTCTGTATTAAAGTTATTGCGTTTTACACACTCACACTCACACACATACACACACACACACGCACGCACACATAAACAACACACACACAAATTGTTGATGAATATTTGTAAATGGTGAATAATTGATCCATGACTGGCGGTAATAAGTTAATAAATGATGATTCTTAATGAATGGCTAATGAATTATTAATATTCGAATAATGAATGGTTAACAAATAAAACATATCATAGATAGCCCCAGTCAAGATCTGTAGAGTCATAAGACATTGTCAAGACCCCAAGAAGGAAACAAAAAAAAGTAAGAAACACTAATTAAATTTAGAATAGGACGACTTGCCGGATATTTCGACTTGATTTATTGTAGACATTTAAAACTTACAAGACATTGGTTTATTTGAATTACCAGCTAATATATCATACTATTTGCTTCGTTTTTATACACCAATTTTTGGTTTTGATAAAAGGTAAAATTGGTTTTGCTTGTTAATCGGATAATAGTATGAGTTAGAAAACCTAAAGGTTACTTCCAAATATTCCACTCATTGCACGTTATGTCTATGATTTACACAGACAAATAAAAGCGTTTAGGAGTCGATAAAGAATAGTAATTCAGTTTTCAATTTTGAAACAAAAATAACCCCAGAGATTAAATCACAAACTTAAACATATTTCCGGTTAAAAGGCATCTGAAAAATGCTACAAATCTGTTCCAAATTATAGCTTACCCGTTCATTCAAGAGTTGATCGCTGCTGTTGACTTTATTGCCAGTGCATCTGCATTTCCTCAGCAAAGTTTTGAATTTCACTTCCAAAGTTTGGTTGAACTTCATAAATAACACATAAGATATATAACACACAAAGAGAATCAACGCCTCCCACCATTCAATGAGGTCATCGGAAAAGAACCCGATCAAAATCAGCAGCGATACACTGTAGAAGGATACATCCCTAAATAACGGCCACCAAGTCAAACTTAACACTTCTTTACTAAACATAGCACACATGCCAATAACAAATAAAATATTAAACACAGCCGAACCGACGATTGTACCTATGCCGACATCGGTTTTGGCAATAAAAGCTCCCATGAGACTGGTAAAAAGTTCTGGTGCAGAGCCTCCGGCTGCCATAAATGTTGCTCCAGATACATCTTCAGATATTTCTAATTTTTCAGTAATAACACCTAAAGCCGGAACGAAAAATTCATCGCAGACGATAGCCAAAGCAATGAACATGTAGATCATTCCTAGGATGTGAAGAGCTACAGCCCCCCTTCTTCTGTACTTGAGCGGGATGAGGTCTCTGGGATATGTCGCGTCATCAGAGTCATTTGCAAGAAGTCTTCTTCCGGTGTATGTGTTTGGTATAGCCCAATCGTACGGATGATCAGGTCCATTTTTGACTTTGGATATATCTACATTTTCTATAATCATTTCAACAATATCATTCGTCTTACGATATACATGTTCTCTTGTTATATCGTGATTTTCTTCTTTTACTCCTCCAACACCACCACCACAACCACCACCGCCAATGACATCACCTCCTCCTCGATCAGCAATGTCTTCATTCCATGACGAGGGTATGAAAGTGAAATAATGTGAGGCGGTGGCTAATGAACATATATATCCTACAATAAATACGCCAGTTATCATCATCAGGCGTAAACTTCTTGTCCTCCTGGACATATACTTTCGTAGATGAACGTGCGTCATGGCTGGTTGTGTTATACGTTAAAAATGTGCAGAAAAATTCAAGTTCTTTCAATAAATTCACTCTTGTGGTTATATCATACAAAATTAGGATTTATGGACCGTGAATAGGGATGTCCAAAAAGACAGTGTCCTCGGCATTCCCCATTTTTATTATTTTTTCAATATCACAACACATCATTTAAAAAGGGCCCTAGTGTTTGAATTATATAACCGCCGGTCTCTGCAAAGGCACTTTAACCTTATAAGCTCTTCCAAACCGGCAAGGGAGGATTAACTTTGGGCCAGAGCTCATTCCTTATCCGTACTCATGACGTAAAGAGTTAATTCCTGGCTCAGCCATTCGATTTTCACATTGTGCACCCCGCGATTGCTGGTATTCCTACTGTGGCCATGGGCAGGTAAGAAATGATTCCGTAACGATTCGTTCACACAGAAGCCTGTAGGGATTAACCTGTTCAAAATCACTGCGACTCCAAACGGTTCAAAGGCACCATTCTTTTGTCAAGAGTTCTCCATAAAGAAAAACTCCAATCATGAATAAATCACTCAGGGATATCAACACACTTGTTTATTTAGACGCTTGAGTAGATTTCCTGAATGTCGTTCTTTTCTTTTACTTTCCCATCCAGATAAAAACAGTTTTGTTGTATCACTGCCTGTGAATAGAAGAAAAAGTAAGATTTTTGTCAATGGCATAGTTTTCAAACGGTTACACTAAATTATGCTGGAACATTGAACACATTAAGAATAATAATATAATGAACTTATATAGCGCCTAGTTCCAATTTGGAATTGCTCACTGGCGCTTTACATCAACACATCATGTATGATATACAAATATAGAACTGGCATGTTAAAACCACACAAATTCAATGATAACATAATATATTATAATAAAATACATACTAAGAGTCCAAATTATATGCCTACAGAAAAGCTCAGTTTTTTAACCGTTTTCTAAAGATAAGTGGATTTTCACTATTTTTAGTTTCAATATTGATGGAGTTCCACAGTCGGGGGGCATGGTGGTCAAAGGATTTCTCATGAAAAACTAACGATTTTGGGGGTTCCCTTAGGATATTTAAATTAGCAGATCTTAAATTTCGACTGGGTTCATAAAGGTGGATAAGTTCCTGAAGGTAAACAGGAGCGGAATTGTTTAAGCAATTGAAAACATGGGTGAGTATTTTAAATTCAATCCTAAACTTTACAGGTAGCCAGTGTAGGTCCTCCAAAATCGGTGTTATATGCTCGCGCTTTTTAAATAACGTTACCAATCGAGCTGCTTTGTTCTGTATCTTTTGGAGTCGATTAATGACATTATTATCACAACCATAGAGCAAGCTATTGCAATAATCAAGGCGGGTAAGAATCGAAGAGACCACAAGAAGTTTAGTAGTATCAATATCAAGAAGCCTTCTAATAGCACCAATAGATCTAAGGTAAAGATTGCAGGATCTAGTTACATTAGTGACATGGGCAGACATGTTTAATTTGGTATCGAATAAAACTCCTAAGTTTCTCACAGGTTCTTTAGTGATGGGAATTACACAATCAGAAAGATTCAGGTTAAGCGTGGAAAGGTCCACGAGGCCCCGTCTTGTAATTTGCAACACCTCTGTTTTATTTTCATTTAACCTGAGTTTGTTGCAACACATCCAGTCACTAATCTCAGAGATACAATTTTCTATATCCGTTATAACATTGAGATGATTGTCGATATTAATGGGAAACAGTAATTGGGTGTCGTCTGCGTAAAAATGGTACTTAATAAAATATTTTGATACATATCCTTTAAATGCACGAATTGAATGACACACCGTTTTAACCATTTAACTGCCGTACTCTGAGAAAACACATGTTTTATAATGTGGCTCAAAAACTCGTTCTTCAAATATCTTAGCAAAATACTCAAACATGGGATCCCACGAGGTTTGAGAGTTTTAGCCAAGATGAGGGTCATTTATATTGATCGATATTTGAATCACGAGTTTTCTGACTAAATTTCTAAATACGTGTCTTCCAGAGTACGGGAGTTAACAGGTAAAAAACACGTTTCCAAGGTACAAAACAAAAAAAATTCAAAATGAAACGACACTACTGGGAGTTCATAGTGTCGGGTTGACATCATCATTGTATCGTTTATGTCCTATTTTAAACAGCAAACACTACAAGAATAACTGCGTCAATATAACTAATAAATTATAATGTTTCTATTGTTTTTTAGGTTATTCAGGAGAGGAAAAAAAGCAAATTTTTCAAAAATGAAAAAAAGAAAGAAAACAAAACAAAACAAATAAACTTTCCAACTTTATCTACACTCTTCTTGTCCAAGAAAGTATTTAAATAGTCAGTCATGACGGTTTTAAAACCACAATGTCGATATTGGGTATCGACTGTTACATGTCCCTAGTCGTAAGTAAAGTAAAACACAATTAATGACGCCAAATAAATGACTATAATATATCGTGTTATAAAATTAAACTTTTAAAAAGATTTGAGCTTTTATACAGATCAATATCATATCCACTAAACGCGCTCAAAGCGCTTTACAAGAGGTCCCCGGCCAACAGCAACACTAAACATGTAGGATGGGACGTCGCGAGAGTGTTAGGTGATATTACACTTTTTTCGGACAGAAACGACATTGTACGCCTGAGTAAGGTGAGAGATTGTTAGTAAAGAGCTTTTTCCAAGGACTCAACTATGCGCCGAGCGAGGCTCGAACCCAGGACCTTCCGATCCGAAAGCGAGTGTCATTACCCCTAGACCACATGGCCGCACATTTAATCGCAATTTATCAACTAACGTTAACCAGCCACAAATTATTATCGACTCGTTGCTGTGTCAAAATGCTCTCAAACCAAGACAAGATATTGTACACTACAATTGTTCGGCTTTGTGGTCTTGTGGTATGACACTCGCTTTCGGAGGTCCTTGGTTCGAGCCTCGCCCGGCGCATAGTTGAGTCCTTGGAAAAGATTCTTTACTCACATTCTCTCACCGTACTCAGGTGTAAAATGAGTACCCGGCCGTTAACAGCGTTGTCTATGTCGGAAACAAATTGTATTATCGCCGAACAGGCGTCATGCCTCGTTCTTTATGTTACGAGTTGCTGTTGGACAGGGACCCTTTATATAGCGCTTTGAGCACGTTTAGTGAATATTGCGCTATATAAAAGCTAAAAAAATAAGCTCAATAATATTAAAACAAGCCCATTTTTTGTTTAGTTATCAGACCTGCTAATATATTATGTTAGCATCGATTTACATCAATTGATCTGCATAGTTTTATTGAATAATGCCAGTGCTAAGACATACATTGTCTCAATCTATTATCAATTATGAAAATGTTGGCGTTAAAAACAATCAAAATCAATGAACGTTATTTATTGGATTTTCAACAAACGACTTATGTGTTTGGAAGTGTAGCAGTACGGGACTAAGAAGTATGTTCACTGCTGTCCTCTGGAAAAAACTCGTATTTTAAAAAATTGGCCAGAAAACTCGTCCTGCAAATATCGATCGATTTATATGACTCTCGTCTTGGTAAAAATCTCTCAAACCTTGGACCTCGGGAATTCCCATTTTGAGAGTTTTTGCCAAGACTAGGGGTCATTTAAATCGATCGATATTTGAAGAAAGAGTTTTCGGGCCAAATTTTTAAACTCGTGTTTTTCCAAAGTTAACTGGTCAATGGCAACGGCAAACATGAGCAATTCTTTACCAAGTCTTAGTCGCTGCCAATTAATGTGATTGGCACAACGAATAAATTATTCGCATTACTCGTATAGTTAGAGAAATATTGTACATTGCTATATTAAATGTGACTGTATGCATAATTTCTTTATTATTATAAATTAAAAGTATACCAGAGGTAAATGAGGAGGGAGGAAGAGAGAGAGAGAGAGAGAGAGAGAGAGAGAGAGAGAGAGAGAGAGAGAGAGAGAGAGAGTGCATGGGAGAAAGAGAGAGAAAAAGAAAAAGAGAGGGAAAGATAGAGTTGGATAGTACGTTTGAAAGAGAGAGAGAGAGAGAGAGAGAGAGAGAGAGAGAGAGAGAGAGAGAGAGAGAGAGAGAGAGAATTATAGAAACAGTTGGGAATAAAGTTTCAACAAAATGACCAAAAATGACCAAAAAGATAAAGATAAAGAATATCTTCGGTCTATCCCATCCTTCAGATAACAGGAAGAGTGAAATGATACAAAACATAATTACTAGTTTCAAAAGAAAGTGGAAAGTGATTTAACTTTAGTAGTGCTCAATAGTGCGGCTATATAGTCTAATGGTAAGACAACCGCCTTCGGATCGGAAGGTCCTGGGTTCGAGTCCTGCCTTGAGCGGCGCACAATTGAGTCCTTGGAAAGTACTCTTTACTCACAATTTCTCATCGTACTCAGATGTAAAATGAGTACCTGGCCGTTAACAGCGTTGTCTCTGTCAGAAAAAAGATTATAATATCCCAAATAAACTTCATGTCTCGTCCTACATGTTAAATGTTGCTGTTGGTCAGGGACCTCTTGTAAAGTGTTTTGAGCACGTTTAGTGGATACTGCTCTATATAAAAGCTCAATTTTCTATTTAGTTTTATTGATCCTGTTGAATGTTATACCTCTACAACTTTACAAGCTTTTATGCTCCTGCCTACAAAATTTGGCAAGCATCAGGCTATGAGCTAACGAAGGCTACATACACTCACACTCACTGGTCTCTCTCTGGCAATCTATACTGAACAGACTTATTATTAATTTTAATATTAATATTGTTGCATTCATTGTCCTTCAATGCAAGAGGGATTCAGTAAGTTGTCGGCATCGACTTCAAAGCTTCCTTACCGGCCAACGTTAATTAATTAATCTCCAAGGATCAAGTGGCCAATTAGTGACCAGCCGGGCTATCTACGATATCTAGACTGATCACTGGTTAACAAACCAACCATACTATGGATTATTGGAACTCGGACAAGATTTTCCATTTCAAA
>NC_088361.1:41891095-41898595 GCF_034508935.2 Berghia stephanieae
TAACTGGTTACGCGGTTCATTCCTGTTTTGCAAGCCTCTATGTTCCATTGTTCAACGCATTAAAAAAAAAAGACCAGGGGAAGAAAAATGTCATTCAATTTCCGCCAACACATCATGCTTTAACAGTGTGTCATTGTTTGAATTCTGTCATGTTTAACAAAACAAATGTTACTGTTTCCGAGTTGTTGTTTTAAAAAAACCCACCTTGATCGATTTTCCATCACACCAAAGACACGAACATCATAGACTTCGATTATCATGTCATCGTTAGACCCAAGGCAGTAGTTATTGTCAACAGCATTCATCGTTTTGCTTACAGTATATTATATATTATAGATACAATGATACACTGTTCTTAATGGAAAAGTATGAATACAATTATTGACCAGTTAACTGCCGCACTATGAAAAACATATTTTTCAACATTTGGCCACAATGCTCGTTTTTCAAATATCGATCGATTTAAATGACCCTCATCTTGGCAAAAAACTCTCAAACATGAGACCTCGCGAGGTCTCAGGTTTGCGAGTTTTTGCCAAGATGAGGGTAATTCAAATATATAGGCATTTGAAGCACGAATGTTCTGTCCACATTTTTAATAAGTCTTTTTCCAAAGTACGACATTTAACTGGTTATATAGAACATCCAGGGACGGCTGGTAATATTGGGCAGGGTGGGCAAATACCAGCCTGTTTTCTTCAAGTTATAAGCTGTATTACCAGGTCCGAAATAATCTAATTTAAATTAGATAATTTTAAAAGTTAGTACTTAAACTTGATACTTCGTACTGAAATCAATTTGTATGTATTTTTGATAGATTGCGAATCACCATGCACCCCGTAATGCATAAACCAGGATACGCTCCTGTTCTTTTTTATCACCCCCCCCCCCTTTCCCAACCACTCCACTCCGCCCACATCGTCATCTCATCGTCACGTCGCCTGACGGTGATTTTGCTGTCTGGCCTCTCTAGTTCTAGGTCGGGCTAATTCAAATGAGCCCACCTTATAAACCAGTGAGCACTAAATAGAGATTTTGGCAAACGAACTTTTTTTTATTTATTGCCTTACTTGTGCTGGTACCATTGATGTAATAACATTGGGAAGGTTCCAGTATTGAATTAAATGTATCAATTTACTAATATTATATCAAGTTAGTATTAACTTGTGTTGTTTTAATATATTTGTTTATCCATTTAAATTATCTCTTTTTTTCTCGTTTTCTTTAGTGCTTCTCAAAATTCATTTATTTAAATTGTTGTCTTATTTGTTTGTTTGTTTTGTTTTTTTGTTTTGTTTTTTTTTTTTAAACAAATTAATTTGTTCCTTTTTTAAAAAAAATTCTTAAAGTAATTACCGCTGTATTTTTATTGCCAGACTAAATATTTTTGCAAAACAATGTATTTTCTATTGCATTCCCTCTAATAAAACACTTTTATTCAGAAGTCACGACTAAATAAATATATAAAATACAACCCCCACCATTTTGGTTTACTCAACAATTGAATTAGTATACGAGAAATACTCTTCTGAGAAAGGAGAGAGTTGAATTCTAAGTTATAAAGACGTTTAAAGGAAGGGTGGGCAGATTCCGTACTTGCCCGTCCTGAAGCTAATACATACATAATAGTTCGCGATGAAGAATCGGGAAGCTAGGGGTTGGTTGGGTAAGGAGTAAAGATAACACGGTCGTTATTGTTATAGTCTAACGAATGCATGAGGAGAGATTGATAGCATTATTTAATTTGTCTTAATTGTATTGTATGAATTATTGGCGAAAGCCTAAGATTAAGTAAACTTTGTTTTTAATTTGTCTTTTTTTGACTATGGAACTGATACTTGTCATAGCAGACCTGCCTACTTGAAATAGGAAAATAAAAATCGTAGTTTTCAGGGTTAATAAAATGGTAGATATTTTAACTATCCTTTAAAAAAATCACCGGAATTTTCGTCTATTAAGGTATCAAATTTTTAAAAAACGAGAAAAACGGATTGGAAACGTAATAATGATGGTGATGGTGGTGGTGGTAATAGTGATGGTGGTGGTAGTAATGATGATGGTAATATTATTATTATTATTATTATTATTATTATTATTATTATTATTATTATTATTATTATTATTATTATTATTATTATTATTATTACTATTATTATTTTTATTATTATTATTATTATTATTATTATTATTATTATTATTATTATTATTATTATTATTATTATTATTATTATTATTATTATTATTATTATTATTATTATTGTACGTATTGGTGGTATTACGATTGTTGTATTTTTTGTGGTTATTAATGGTAACAATTTATTGTTTGGTTCCATTTACCATTTTTTTCCACTTTCATGTATGTTGTCATCAAAGTGTATGATTTAATGGCGAAAGCCTAAGATTGAATAAACTTTGTAATATCGTACGGTAATCATCATTGTCGACGACATCGTCGTTGCCATCATTATCATCATCATTAACAACAACAACAACATTAACAACAAATACTACAATAGCAATAAAAACAATATCAACATCATCATATAATTTTCGTCATCGTCTCCACAACTATCATTCTAACCAACAGCACCACCAAAACCACTACCATAATTACATCCTCCCTCACCGTCTCCTCTTCCTCCTCCTCCTCCTCCACCACCACCACCATCGCTACCATTATTCCAACTGCTACCACCACCGGCACAATCATTCTAACCACCAAGAGAGCAGTAAAAATGATGCAATTTGAGCTCTGAATGAAACTCGAGTCATATCGCGGTTGTTGCTTCTCGATGAAAAATTTAAAGTTACTACGTACTTCTGAAAATGTAACAGAAATATCAATCTCGCCGTTGAGGGATTAAAGCATCTCTTTAATTTTTCGAGTGAACGAAATGGACTTGTATTGTCAAGGTGTTGTCGCATTTTGTCTCGTCGCTTTATTTTTTTGTTGTATTCTCTTTCGTGATTCCTTTTTGATTACGTTTGGAATAATTAAAATCTACTGGTATTGTCCTTTCATTGTGAATGTGATTATTTGTGGTTGAAATATTTTATTTTTTTAAAGTTGAAATATATAATATATATATATATATATATATATATATATATATATATATATATATATAATATATATATATATATATATATATATATATATATATATATATGTATATATATATATATATATATATATATATATATATATATATATATATATGACCGAATCATCTTTGCCCCACCACTATAAATAGGCTAGAACCGCCACTGAGAACATCTTTTGTCAGCCCCATACATTCAGGAAAAAATTCTCATAAATTCTCATAACATGTAAACATGATGAATAATTCCATTGTCATCGGCTATGTCATAACAATTATTTGTATAGCAATGATTTATGAGCGATATTGGGGACAAGCGTTGCATCGAACGAAAATTGTGCTTACAAGATCGAAACTTATTCATAAGAGGAAAGTGGAAAGTCGGAGTATAAAACGATAAAATATAGTATAGATCACAGGTTAAAATGTGATTGAATGGTTTAACGGTTGTTGTGTCACATGTGGGTTGTTTATAAAAGGTGATTGATTGCTTGGGAGCAAATGCATCATGATCAATAGATTTGGTAATAAACAAAATGAATATAACAGCTTTAAAAAAGAACAAAAATACCAAATACGGAACGTTTCGGGCTCTAAACTCTTCCTTAAAGACATAAATATATTACTGAATTCCAGATAGACGACAGAGATAATTGGCTGGTCTTCTCTTGTAGAAAAATCTTGGAAAGTTAACCAAACAAAGCGTTCGATATGTATCTAAAGAGTTCCAAATTTTCTTTCCAATCCAAGATTTTTCTACAAGGGAAAACCTACCTATTATCTCTGTCGTCTATCTGGAATTTAGTTATGTATTTATGTCTTTACTGGGTTTTTTGTTGTTGTTGGGTAAAGAAGGGTTTTGAGCCCGAAACGTTCCATGTTTAGTATTTTGTGATTTTTTTAAACTGTTACATTCAATTTTGTTTATTACTTTTTCCAGTCCACAGCTTCTAGCAGGCTAGCATCACAGTGAGATTTTGGTGCACATTATCATTAATAAATGTATGATCAATGAGATAAAGTTTAGGGAACGTTTTTATGAGACAAGACTCGAGTCACAATGGACTGGAATTTAGCATTGATGAAATGTTTTCTTAACACCTATCTAGACCTATGTAATATCTAAAAAGCGTAATATGTTATTTGACATTGAAATTGATTAGTAAGAATGAACATTTATATAATTTATTTCAATAGACTAACCATACTAATTGAGCTTTATGATTTTTTTTTCATTTATTCACCAAGCATGCTTCATTATGTAACTCTAATTCTATTTCATGAAGTACAAGTTGTCTGATTGGAGTCCAGTTTAAACTGCTACTTTTACCGTATACGTAGGCCCCCACGGCCGGGTACTAATTGATACCTGGAATTCAACGGGTAATGTGTGTAAAGAGCCTCCTTACCCGGGGACATGATGATGGGGTCAGAGTATGTATGCAACAAGAGTTTCAATATTTTAAATTGGAGTTTTGAAACTTGAACATACGCCAGACCCAAATTCTCCAATTTCATTTTCAGGGGCGGCGTCCAAATGATTATAACATGTAATATTCCGTCCTTCCAATTTGGTTTGACTATTTCTAGCTAGCAAAAACATTCAATCTCGTTGTTCACATGAGCCTAATTACTTGTTTTCTTTGTAAAACAACTTTGCTCTAGTCGGAGTGACTTTAACGTTTTTGTGTGATAAAAAAATAAACAACTGTATCTTCTTTTTTATATAAAATATAATAACATAATGATATTCTGTTTTTAAAATCTCAAGGATTTTTTCCTTTTACAAAAGAAAACTTTAGAAAATGATTATTCAATAACTTATTATACATAATTAATAACTTTGTCCAATTTGTTTGACACCACTTTATTGTGTAGCTTAAGTTATCAAAGTATAACGTATTTTTCAATTCTTATATGTCTGTTCTTTTCTTCTATCGCGCTGATATGAGAATGTTAGAAGGGGTGGACAGAGGTAAGAAAATAATATGTGAAAAACAATAAGATGAAGGAAGAGATGGTGGTGGTGGTGGTGGTGATGGTGGTAGAGGAGGAGGAGGAAAGAGAAGAAGAGTAGGAAAAGAAACTGAGAATAAATTAGCAAGTAGTAGTAGTAGTAGTAGTAGTAGTAGTAGTAGTAGTAGTAGTAGTAGTAGTAGTAGTAGTAGTAGTAGTAGTAGTACTAGTGTAGTAGTAGTAGTAGTAGTAGTAGTAGTAGTAGTAGTAGTTGTTGTTGTTGTAGTAGTAGTAGTAGTAGTAGTAGTAGTAGTAGTAGTAGTAGTAGCAGCAGCAACAGCAGCAGTAGTAGTAGTAGTAGTAGTAGTAGTAGTAGTAGTAGTAGTAGTAGTAGTAGTAGTAGTAGTAGTAGTAGTAGTAGTAGTAGTAGTAGAAGAGTTAGTAGTGGACATGACGCCTATTATGCCTTATTACAATTCTTTTCTATAGAGACAACGCTGTCAACGGCCAGTTACCTATCTTACACATGATTACGGTGAGATAATGTTGGTTAAGAGCCTTTTTCAAAGACTCAACTATGTGCCGGTCAAAGCGGGACTCGAACACATCCGAAGGCGAGTGTCAAACCACTATGTCACATGGCGCACAAAATAGTAGTAGTAGTAGTAGTAGTAGTAGTAGTAGTAGTAGTAGTAGTAGTAGTAGTAGTAGTAGTAGTAGTAGTAGTAGTAGTAGTAGAAGAAGAAGAAGAAGAAGAAGAAGAAGAAGAAGAAGAAGAAGAAGATGAAGAAGAAGAAGAAGAAGAAGATGATGATGATGATGATGATGATGATGATGATGATGATGATGATGATGATGATGAAAAAAAGAAGAGGAAGAGAGGGAAAAGGAAGATCATTTTGGTAATTAGAAAAACCCGAAGAGAATGCTAATATGATTGATAGGGTCCAGATTGGAATAAAATATGAAAAGGACTAAGAATGCGAGAAGAAAAAGCTATGTCCATCATATAATACCTGCACATAAAGGGAAATCTATAAATTGGTACTAGATTAATCAGAGTGGAAAATATACCGATTCCTTAATGAATTCGGGTAGGGAATGGCTGGGAATAAATGACTAGATGTTCTAGCCAGCAATCAATACGACCTCTCGTATTTCAAAGACATCCAACCAAAATCATGGCTGGAATTTATCGCATGGTCCAATAACTTTCAGGACCAATGCACAACGCGGATTCGATCAAAAAATAATAATAATGATAAAGAAATGTATTTCTTGTGTTAATGACTTTGTGATTTGGTTACGGTTTCCAGGCCATATTATATGGATGATATTATTTCTTCGTGAGGTGGGCACGGCATGGCCGCACAATAATATTATGTCGCTGGATTGTTCTGTTTATAACTTCCTGTTGTCTCGCGACTAAGCGGTAACCATGACGACAGAGATTTGTGCAAATGTTGATAGACAATAAAACATCGTATATTTATAAAGCGGTAGTAAAACAAAAAAAAAAGAATGAAAATTAACTTTTCGTTTTCACTTTGATAAAAATGTGATATGAAAATGTGTAAGGAATCAAGGAATCTATGCCACTCAAAGCGGAAATGAAAACACGAAGAAAATATACCCAAAAACCCCTGATGTAGATTAGGAATAATTACAATAAACTCGATGTTTGAACAATAACAATAAAGTACAACTTTACTTCAAATAAAACATTTTGCTTCCTCAAGCCTTTATATTACATAAAATATTCCATTATCTTCATTCTCTCTTACTAACCGTTCTAACTCTCTCTCAACAACTACACACTCTATTCACGTACCGAAAAGTTTTCACAACCCCCTTCCTTGACCAGAGAACCAACTATTTCAAGAGGAGACTGGAACAACCCAGGCTTCAGCCGCAGCGCAGTGCCCAAAGTGAGCTAGGTCGAGGTGACTTGCTTCAGGCCACACACGGCAAGACAGGTAGCCCAACTCTTTTCCTTAAAGGTAGGGTAAAAAGACCATGCTCCCGTAATCTGGAAAAACACAAGTCCCGGGTTTGAGATTTTTTGCCAAGATGAGAGTCATTTTAATCGATCGATATTTAAAGGATGAGTTTTCTGGCCAAATTTTTAACTATATGTGTTTTTCCAAAGTACTGTAGCATACCGTTGAGTCACACTGCCCCCCCCCCCCCCAACCCCCAATAAAAAAATAAGACCACTCCAATCATCAAAGCTTGTATAAAGTACATTTAAATTGCTCAAGGTGTATATTTTTATCGACGTCATGATAATTGCTCATTAGAATTGAAAATGAGAGAACTCATCAAATCTTGTAAAGTACACGAAAGTCTTTGTCATTCATTTAAAATGTCAACCGCTTCAAAGGAAATATTAGAGATGACTATAAATACCCACTATAGTGAATGAATGTATCAAGTCTACCAG
>NC_088361.1:41908595-41938595 GCF_034508935.2 Berghia stephanieae
TACGAAAACTCACGTCATCACACTTCGTAACGTTGGATGAATTTGCGATATTCCGTGCGCACGGGATGGACTATACCTAGAAAACCTTTAGTCATATACTGATGGATAAAGTTCACCCCCTATTGTTAAAAAAATGTCTTGTAAAGATCTCAAACTTAACTACACAAATCAAGAAATACAAGAAAAAAAACCCCCAAACATTTCCAAAAAAATAAATCTCCGTCGACTGGAGATTGAACGTCTGCCATCCTGATTGCCGGTCAGATGTGTTACCATTACGGAAAGAGTAATCCTTAATCCCAGAAAGCTTTTATGTCAATGCCTGACTACCCTCCATAGACATCATGTCCATTACTTACAACTAGTCCCTTCGGCTTGATGTTATTCCTGTTTGTTATAAAACAGGATTTCTAACTCATCCTCTAAAGAACTGCTGCAATTTAAACCCCGACATGAATCAAACGCTGTCTACACTCTCTAACGTATAGTGAATAAAGCTGATTGTTCTTAACCGTTTATTTTTACCAGCCTTTTTCTAATCATCCATTGTATCAAATGTAGAGATTGTGTATAACTTATTATTTCTATTATTGTAACCATGGTTCTTCGGGGTCAAGAGTTCACGCTATACACAAATCCACTGTTAAAACAGTTGCTTTCTGAAAATAAAAATAGCCATTTAAAGTATTCAGCACAGTGGAACCGAAATATATCGTTTCAGTTTTTTGCGGCATCAACTAGTTAACTGCCGTACTCTGAGAAGACACGCATTTAAACATTTGGCCAGAAAACTCTTCCTTCAAATATCGATCGATTTACATGACCCTCATCTTGGCAACAACTTTCAAACCTAGGACCTTACGAGGTCCTGCTGGCAGAAAACAAACTCTGAAGAATGGCTGACAGAGCGATGAAGGCCTTACTGTCTGTCAGGAATTTACGCTGTACCCTCTGTTTAGGATAGGTATGTTACAGACGATGGTCAAGAGAAGAGTCTTCTACAATGCAGTAGGGGGTTGGGTATATTGATCTTCAACATATATCACCATTCACGGCCTTCGATACCACTGTATGTGCGGCTATGTGGTCTAATGGTATGACACTAGCTTTCGCATCGGAAGGTTCTGAGTTCAAGCCTCGCTCGGCGCATAGTTGAGTCCTTGGAAAAGGCTCTTTACTCACAACCTCTCACCGTACTCAGGTGTAAAATGAGTACCTGGTCGTAAACAGCGTTGTCTCTGTCGAAAATATTGTAATGTCGCCTAACAGGTGTCTTGTCATGTCTCGTTCTACATGTTCCCTGTTGCTGTTGATCAGGGACCCTTTGTAAAGCGCGTTGAGGACGTGTAGTGGATATTGCGCTATATAAAAGCTCAAGCTCAAGTATGTCAAATGACAGCAACAAATAGATAAAATAAAAAAATTCCCTTTATTCATCCCCTAGGGGAAATTGTTCTTTAGGGTCTATTCCAAGGGAAGAATGGAATAACCCAGGCGTCAGCCGAAGTGCAGTGCCGCAAAGTGGGCTAGGGCGAGGTGACTTGCTCAAGGCCACAAAGCGCAGCGGATGATCGAACTCGGTACCTTTCAGATACGAAGCAAAGACCGTACCACTGAGCCAAGCTTTCCCATATATAGCTTACTATTGGATAACAATGACAAGTCTAGATTCTCTGTTCATGACCAAAAAAAAGGCTATGAGATAGATCTAGTTAATCTCCAATTTGTTTTTAAAATAAATGAATAGCTACGATATGATTTCCCCCTTCCATTTCCATTAAAGAAATTAAACTTCCCAGACACTCGCCATGTCAGTTGACGGTGAGCAATTCATGCTTTTCGAACCAGCCAATAATTGGCATTGAAAAATAAGGACCGGTATTCTCCTCGCATTAATTTAAAAAGCAACACTCTATAACGAAGTATCTATATAAATCTTATAAAATGCTTGCTGACGAATTTAATTTATTTACTTTAGAGTTTGTAATTAAATTCTGTTAATGAATTTTATTTACATAATAAGCTAAGGCCATAATGAAAAAGCTACAATACAACTACAGGCCAGGAAGAACTGATTGACAAATAGGCTTAATAGGTCTATGACAAAACCCTTTTCTACCACCGACCATGCAATATGACTCTTAGAGGATTGATACAGATCAATCACAAATTATTAAAAATTAAAAATCAAACTGGAAATATAATTTGGGGTCTAATGTGGCATGATTACTGTGAAGGAAAAAAAAAAGAAATAAAAAAATGAATACAGTCGCGAACCTGGCCAAACAAGTGCAAAACATAATGGATGACGTGTGCTAAAAATAGGAACATTTATTATCATTTTTATAACTCTCTCTCTCTCTCTCTCTCTCTCTCTCTCTCTCTCTCTCTCTCTCTCTCTCTCTCTCTCTCTCTCTCTCTCTCTCTCTCTCTCATATAAATAAATACTAAAACTAACATAAGCCATGGTCTCACGGGACTGATTGATAATAAATAATTCAGCAGGCATTTTTCGTGTCATTTGTATGGGTTGTAGACACAGGATTACACTTCGGAAAAGTTCCAAATGATCAATATTATGTATATTTTAAAATAAATTTATAGTTGACCCTAGCCATACAGCTCTAAAACTATACAAGTTAGAACTCTTCTGATTTCTTCATCATATTTTCTGATAATTTTGCCATACAATTGCCAAGTTTTAATATCTAATTCCACGTATTAAGCGAGATACAGCCACAAACCAGAATAAAACACAGAAAAAGCGTCCCATATTTTCCGTATTTTTTTTCTCTTTGTGAGTCATCCAAATAAATGACATCTTTGAAACTGCATAACTTTGTTATATATTAATGGATTTTCAAAATTCAAAAAGATTTTTACTCAGTGGAGATAGGGCTTTGATTTAAGAGTAGTATTTCCTAGAAAAATAGAAAACAAAAATTTTCATAGTCATTGCTACAATAATGCGTATAAAATGTCAACGTGCAATTGTTAGAAAAAAAAAAAAAACAACTATTCGGGATAACACGACAAACAGCTTCATAATTCAGCCAACCAGTTCATGTGAAGAGCCTATGTGGTCTTGTGGTATGACCCTCGCTTTCGGATCGGAAGGTCCAGGGTTCGAGCCTCGCACTCGGCGCATAGTTGAGTCCTTGGAGAAGGCTCTTTGCTCACATTCTCTCACCGTACTCAGGTGTAAAATGAGTACCTTGCCGTTAACAGCGTTGTCTGTGTCCGAAAAATTGGAATATCGCCTAACAGGCGTCATGTCCTGTCCTACACGTTAAATGTTTCTGTTGACCAGGGACCCCTTGTAAAGCGTTTTGAGCACATTTAGTGGATATTGCGTTATATAAATCTCTTTAATTTTAAGAGGCCGTGATCACCAGGACGAGTATCAGGCTGGCCTTGCAGACTCGAGATAAACAGATTTGAAGCAAATTCCCACGGCAAGATCTACACAGCGTTCATCAAAGCGGCATCCCGGATCTCCTGTCGGTAAAGGACGAAACTATCGCGAAGGAAGTTCATAGCTCCGAAATCATTTCTACAAATAATAGGCTTCAACAGTCGTGGCGTCACTTCCCTCGTAATGACGCATAGTAACTTAGAAACTGGTTCTAAACTATAGGAACAACGGCGGATGCCCTTATGTGATAATTCTCAGGCGAGCATAAAAGTGTATCCAGAGGAGAAAAACATTATAAATCCGATCATGTTTTGACTTTTATATAACGAATAGTATAGAGTTTAATCAATCGATACAAATGCCACTATTTATTCAACAACTGTTTGTTCTAAAACCCATTAAAAAAAAGTAAACTTTGTTGTACTTTATACTAACATTGACAGTCTTATGAATAAACGTAGTTCATTCGAACTATTGACTAAGAGAGACAAACCCAAAATAATCTGCCTTACCGAAATAGGATATTTTACTCATATTGATATCAAACTTGAATTTTCCAATTCTAGGTATGTTTTATTTACCACCAACAACATATTTAGGGGCGTAGCAATCTTTGTTTTGAATAAACGAAACCCTCAATTATTTACATTTAATAACTTTCTAGTAAATGAAATGGTTTAGTGTTCTCAAACTGATGACAATCGCAACATTCTAATAGGTAATGTTAATCGTAGCGTAATACTAATTTCGACAAGGTAAACTTTGTTCATAATAATATCACGAATGTATTCATGTCAATTCTTTCTACTAATTTTGATATAGTATTGATTACTGAGAATTTCAATTTTCATGTTATTGATTGGACTAAGGTATGTACCAAATTCCCATGAGTCTCATTTTCAGGAGGCTGTTGGTGATGCTTTACTCACTCAAATATTTGATAAGCCAACACGAGATAGAGCAAATCAGACGAGTAATCTTCTCAATATGGTATTATGTAATGATGATGATTTTGTAAGTCAAATTGAACATCAAGCATCCGTGGTTAAAAATGACCATAATCTCCTACGCATTTCCTTAGACATTTCAGGCAGACATCCCTTGATGATGGTAATGTTGTCGTTGAGCAGTATAATTACAATAAAGGAAATTATGACTTTTGTCGAAATAAATTTCTAAGCATTGATTGGAATATTTTATATGAAATGACTGTCTGTGATGCCTGGTTATTTTTAAAATTTTAAATTTAAAACATTGGAAACAACTTCCTTCAGAGCCGTAAGACCCATGGAGCCGAAGTTTATCCCGGTTTATATAGCGTGAAACGGACAGTAGTATTGCTTGTTACCCTTTGGATAGGACGTCAATCGCAACGTGATTTCCGCCAGATCTAACAGAACCGGCAACCCATTTACTGCTGGGTGGACAGGGGGGGGGATCTCGACTGCACCCGGGTTCGATCTGGGTCGCTTTGCGCGTGAAGCGAGTGCTCTACCAACTGAGCTACCGGAACCCCCTGGAAGTAGCATTATACCGCTAACTAGTCATTACTAAGGATAAGCCTATATTGATGAATAGAATGGTTAAAAACTGTACTTATATAGAAAATGTAACTGTTTTCTAAAATATGTGAAAGACAGGCCTCTTAGAAATTATAATAAGTTCGTATTAACGAGAAACGAAACTAAAACGTGTATCAAAAATTTGAAAGGCCTATAATAAACAATACAAAAGTTAGGAATTTGAAACCGTTTTGGACATATGTAAATACAAAACTTAAGAGAAAATCAGGCATAGTTTTTTTCTGATAAAACCAAAGGAGGTGTGACAAAAAAAGGACAATGAAACTTCTGAACAATTACATGACTTTTTTTCAGTGTTTTTATCAATAACGATAATTTAAACCTTCCAACCATTATTTTTACAAATAACTATACATTTCTTGGAAATATTGATATCACAGTTGAAATGATTTTACAAAATCTTTTAAAGTTAGATCCTTCTAAAAAGTATAGGCCCCGACGGTCTTCGTCCCTATTTTCTCAAATGCGTAGCTTATGAAATATCCTTTTCTCTTTCAATAATCTATAACAAAACTTGATGATGGAAGAAATTCCCTAATAATGGAAACGTGCTAACGTTACCGCTATATATAAAAGGGAGATGGTACATAAGTTGAAAAATACCGCTCGATTAATCTTTCGTGTGTATTGTGCAAAGTATTAGAATTAATCATAAAAGATAATACTATGGAATATCTTGAGAGTAATAACATGTTCAGTGTTTCTCAACACGGTTTCAGGAACAGAAGTTCATGTGTTACCCAATTATTTGAAGCTATGGAGGTTTTCTCTAAACTCATTGATAAAAAAATGATATGCATGTTGTATATCTCGACTTTCAAAAAGCGTTTGCCTCTGCCCCAAATGAGCGTCTATGGCGATTGAATGAATTGAAAGTAAACTTAGTGTGAGTTTTAAATGCTTCCCTCCTGTATTGACAATATATATATATATATATATATATATATATATATATATATATATATATATATATATATATATATATATATATATATATATATATATAAATTAGTGGTATGGTTTTTTAAATTCCGCTAGCTTTTACTATATTTTTTTCTCTTGTGAAATTATATTTTATATTATGTTAACAATATGCAATACAATATGCGTGATAATGATAATAAATTATAAGACATATAGGATATATAAAGGTCATATGACCTAATAAACCTTTAAACATTCATATCCTATCATATAAATGTTGCATTTTACCTCTGATCAGTATCAACATAATTATGGAACAACATAGGCCTACAAATTTGTCAATACTTTTTTTTTTACATTCTTCTCTTTTTGCGTTTGGGAGTATTTATGTTTCATCCAAATGACGGTTTACGGTACATGATATATACAAGTATTAATCAAGGTGATTATATTTGAGACGACGTGCACATATTTGCAGGTCTGATAATCCAATTCATTATGGACCCATTGTTATAATGGAAATCTCAAAATATTGTCCATAATTGCGTTCGGATGACAGACTTGTGTAAACGTCGATTTGAAACAATGGCTAGGAAGATTAATTAATCTTACTGAGTAGATTGCATTTAATCTTTCTAATGTAACAAATCATGAAGAGTTTAATACTAAAGTATTAAAAATGAATCTAACTTGATAACATTTGACACATCATAATATTTATCCAAACGCTCTTGACGACGGCTATAATTAAATAGATTTGCGTCATCATCGAACCACTCATACATTAATTAAATGGCTACTAATACTATTCTATAAATAGAAATTGATTTCTTCCGGGGTTAAAGCATTCCCTGCGTCAGTTTCCGGTAGTCATGACATATCGTGAGGCCTAATTATACATTCTTTACGCAAGCTAATCGTTCAGCAAATCGTTTTAGGTGTTAGCGCTTGGAAATTGACCCTCCGTGTCATAGGAAATTGTATTGAGAAAACCATATCAGAGCTATATTCTGTGACATTGATACTGAAAATGAGTCGACAATTGGGTGCTGATTTAGATTGTTTTTGTTTTTTGGATTTTTTTTTTAACAAATAGCTTTTATTTTTCGCTGGGCTGTACTGGGTTATTGATTTATTTTGAGCCAAGAAAAATACCTATAAGTTTTTGTCCAACTCAAACAAAATATTTTACTTCGCGAAGTCCCAAGTTTGAGAGTTTTTGCGAAGATGAAACTCATTCAAATGGATCGATATTTTAAGGACCGGTTTTCTGGCCATGTTTTTAAATACGTGTTTTTGTAGAATACGGCATTTGAGTGGCTAAAGTAGCACTTCACTGACTTGCACATAAATGCATGTCTGTAACTGAATTTTGTGTTTGATTTAACATTGTATAAAATAATTTTGTGCGTTGGCTTGAGGTTAAATTGTTTTCTTATGTGGCCAAAGACTTGTCTTTCGACGTCATTTTTGGTCAGTGTCCGGCTATAAGTTGACGAAGGCGACGTTCCAAGTGACCATACAGTGTGTTACTAATGCTTGGATTTAGTGGGAGGAATGCGCATCTGAGGTCTTCAAGAGGTTGACTATTGTTCATCGTGCTCAATGCGTAGAGATACACAATGGTCTATTACTGATGAAGGCCAATGGTTTAAAGGAAGAAATGAAAGGAGCAGAAGGAAAAGAAGAAGAAGAGAAGAAGAAGAAGACGAAGAAGAAGAAGAAGAAGAAGAAGAAGAAGAAGATGATGATGATGATGATGATGATGATGATGATGATGATGATGATGATGATGATGATGATGATGATGATGATGTTGATGAAGAAGACGAAGCTGGAGGACAAGCTTTAATATAATTCGAAAAACAAGGTGAAGAAGAGGGAAAATTTTATGGATAATGAAGTAGAGGAAAGGAAGGGGGTTGGGGGGGGGGGGGGGGTGGAGGGATTCAAACGCCATAAAAATGAGAAATTAGAAGGGTGAGAAAAAAATCAAAGTTGAAGGTGAACTTACTTATTTACTTATCCGCCTTCGATCTAGTGCCGTGAAAGTAGAAGTTAAACGTCTTTTGTAGTTGTTCCATCTGATACAGCGTGTTACTGATGCTTGGATTTCCTGGAATGAATGTGCACCTGAGGTCCTCAAGAGGTTGACACTCAAGCAAGTGGTGTGTTGCTATTTCATTGAGGTGTGGATGTAAGGCACAGGAAGGGGCGTGTCTATTGTAATTTTACTTAGCGGTATGTGTCGTGTTCTTAGTTGAAAGATTATGTTTTGCTGGTGTCTTCTGAGAACATTTAGGCTATCAGTCTTTACAGTAGTGGTCACATGGGTAAATATACATCTACTCGTTATGCTCATTGCCCAACTGTCCATCCGTTTACCGCTCTCTTATTTGTTTTGATAATTTGTTTCGCTATGTCTAAGGATACTGGAGTTGATGGTAGGAAAAGTGTTGATCCGAGTCTGGTTAGTCTGTCTGCATTTTCATTTCCTGGTATATTTGAATATCCTGCTGTCCATTGCAGTAATAAGTCTACTCTGTGTATTGTGAGGATTTAATCTGGATGAGATCTTAAGCTAATGAAAGTTGAGAAGGATTTATTTGAATCCAGAGCTTGGAGAACTGATTTGGAACCTGTGAAGATGACAATATGGGACAGTTTTGGAGGTTTTAGCTGGAAAACAGAGGAGAGGTGTCGCAGTGAGGCCTTTGTTGCAACTGCCTCTGCTTGAATGTGAAATGAGAGGAGTGGGAGGAGATTGTGAGAAGGATGTGTAGTTAAGTTGGTAGAGAGAGAGAGAGAGAGAGAGAGAGAGAGAGAGAGAGAGAGAGAGAGAGAGAGAGAGAGAGAGTGTGTGTATGTGTGTGTGTGTGAGAGAGAGAGAGAGAGAGAGAGAGAGAGAGAGAGAGAGAGAGAGAGAGAGAGAGAGAGAGAGAGAGAGAGAGAGAGAGAGAGAGAGGAATGTAGAAAATGTAATAGGGGAACGTGGATGATGATGGTGGTGATGATCGAGGAAGAAGCGGACGAAATGGAGAAGGTTAGAAAGAGTAAAAGATTGTATGAGATTTCCTTCGTTAACCAAGTAGCTGGCGTACTCTGGAAGAACCCGTATTTATACATTTGGCTAGAAAACTCGTCCTTCAAAAATCGATCGATTTAAATGATGACCCTCATTTTGGCAAAGACTCTCAAACCTGGGACTTCACAGAAGACGGCAGAGAAATTTTGGCACGGATCCTTTTACTTGCAGACAAGACAAACCCTGCCAAATATTTCTATGCCGTCTGTCTAGATTATATGTGTTGTATTAGATGGTTTTTAAAAATTGTTTTTGATATTGGCTGAAGAATGGTTTCAAACCCAAAACGCTCCGTGTTGGTATTCTGCTCCTATTCAATGCTGTTATATTCATTTTTGTTCATTTTTACTAGTATAGTGTATATAGACTTCTTGTGTGGCTATGACAGCTAATAGAAAAACATCATTCGTTATTGATTAACAAAAGAATCATTGGAATGAACGTGGGTAGACTATAGCTGCTATAAATACGATTTGGTGCTTATTTATTATTGCTTTGTGGTTTCCACCAGCATCAATATCGGTGGGTGTACATGACCCTTGTTAGTACTACCGCTACCAAACACCCGAAATCACAGACTGGTCAACGTGCCTTGACAAATCATATTATTTCCATTTTGACCAGAAAATTTTACTCCATAGACATATCCAAACCTGCCCACTATTACGAAGATTCCGTAGTACTACGAATTTTGGACTCCAATCAGAGAATAATACTATAGTGATCTTTAATTGAATAAAATTTCGTGAAAACGAAGTTTTTATGCAGAGCTAGTATATAAAGGGATTTGAATCATTATTTTAATGTATTAAAGACAAATGGTAATGTTTAAAGGTAGTAATGAAATATACTATTTTTATCATCCCTGAAAACTACGAATTCTTCAAGTTTCAAGAAGACAGGTCTGCACATAAGTTGATTAAGATTATTTACAATTTGTTCAAATTTTAAAAGTGGAGACTTGTAATTTTGAGATTTCCTATAGGTATCAGGTTTAAGAAATAACCGATTGGTCAAAAAGTGCACAAGGAATACTTCTAAAATTTGAGTTTTCTTAAAAGTATCAGGTTTAAGAAATCTATCTGATTTGAGATTTTTTTTGTTTTTGCTCAATTTGGGGGTCATCTTATTTGATCAATGTTTAGAGGACATTAATGTGCATTTTTGCCCTTGTGAATAAATATGTGTTTTGTAGTGCAATTTTTTCTGTTATTTCTGTTATTATGACTATTATGTACACCTCTGGATGCGGTCGGAATGGGGTTTGGCCTGCATCGATTCCATTTCAGATCCCATTAGTTGAGTTCCAACACGGAGTCACGACCCTTTGTCCCAGGTCAACAAACCTTTTCTCTTGCCAAATATTAGAGCGACTGGATGCGAAAGAATATGTTGGTTGACGGACTATTCCATGGTGACTAGTCTGTTTAACCAGTAAACTGATGTACTCTGGAAAGGTACGTATTTCAAAATTTGACCAGAAAACTCGTACTTCAAATATCTATCGATTAAAATTACCCTCATACTGGCATAAACTATCATACCTGGGAATTTTATCAAGACCTTTATGCCCCAGATTTGGGAGTTTTGACCCTATGAGGGTCATTCATATCGATCGATGTTTGCAAGACGAGTTTTCTGGCCAAATTTTTAAACACGGTTCTTGCCAGAGTACGGCAGTTAACTGGTTAACCAATGTATTTACACAAGAATGAGATTATCAACGAATCTTTTTGAGTTCAAAACTGAAGGTCATAAATTCTACTTTAAGTCATGATGGTATTCGATTCTTACACTCTCTCGACGTGTTCCCCTGCTGCACGAGCTTGCGTGTTGGGAACAAAGTTCAAATTCCAAAATACAAGAGTGTAAAAAATATTTTATTCCCCCCTCCCATGGGAAAACCTATCATTTCTTGGTAAAAATGTAATCGTTGAGTAATGCTTCGAACCCGTTGAATAAAATCCAACAATTGCAGAATATTTTCACTCATTTATTGGCTTAAATGATTGGAAAATTACTTTGAGGGGTCGAATAAAGGTGTTCTATTACGGGTTTGTTACGGATTTATTAAATGCGTCATATTTTGTATTGTGAAATAACCCACTTTAGTTATCTTTGCGCAATAAAAATACACAAAAGTCATTTAATCAATTCCAACCGGTGAGAGAATCATATATTATCCTATCTACCCTTTAATTGAATCTGATTTTGTTGTCTCTGAATAAAAGAAAAAAAATGATTAAATGATATTTCCTATTTTAAAATCTAATTTTAGTGAAATTTAACGCTTGCTTGTCTGAAGTCGCAAATTATTGTTGTAACTTGATATCATTACGTGTCACTATTGTGACTATTTTAGGGTGAGAGTTAGAATAATTCTGCCGTACTCTGGAAAAACTCATTTTTTAAAATTTGGGTAGAAAACTCTTCCTTCAAATATCGATCGATTTAAATGACCCTCATCTTGGTAAAAACTTTCAAACCTGGGGCTTACCACGATATCTTATTGCACCAGATGGCAATGTTTAATAGATAAACCGAATAAAATGAATGTTCAATTTGTATCTTGTATTTTATATCTATAACTTCGTGGAAGTCCCAGGTTTGAGAGTTTTTGCCAAGACGAGGGTCATTTAGATAGATTGATATTTGAAGGACTATTCTTCTGTTCAAAAAACATTAATACGTGTTTTTCTAGAGTGCGATTATTGAATGGTTATGTAGACCACATCTTATGCCAGCCTCATACATTCTGCTTAGATTTGTACTTTTACGAGGAAGAAATCTTCATAACATGTAAACAAAAGAAAAACATGTCTCCTTCCATTGTTATCGGTTATGTTATAATTATTGTATTGTATCGCTTTATGAGCGACATTGAGGACAAGAGTTGCGCTGAATGAAGATTAAATTACAAAATAGAAACGTATTAATAACAGGAAAGTGGAAAGTTAGACTATAAAACTATAACACAAATGATAGCTCAATTTTGCCGAATATCGACAAAACGCCTTTATTCATAGTTTATTTTACTGCAATCCAGATAAATTATGATGGCCCTCGACTAAAAAATCTGGTTTAAAGAATTTTGAAACGTTGATAGTCATCTTTATTGACCCAGTTTTAAAATTAAAACTTTTCTTTCAAAATGGAAAAAGATGTTTTCTCAGTTTCTCGTCGAGCTGTCCTCAAAATCTGTGCAAATTAATCAATAGTGAAATGGTTACAATTTCTTTCATACTACAGGATAAGGATGGGAACTGACAGCGAATTATTATAGCATATCTTGAGCTTTTATATAACCCAATACCAATTGCTTTACATGCATAGTGTCATACCATAAGGCCATAAGCAATGGGATTGGTTTCAACCCTGCTTTGAGCCAGATTTTCGTTTTTTTTCTCTGACCTCTCAGTCCACTGTTAGTAACTGCGTAATTTGACGTATTACACTAACCAAAAAGATATGAAGTATATTACACACAGCTTAGAACAAAGAAAGCCAGGATGATCTTTGGCCCATTTGCTGCATTGCTCTCTACAACAACTGTTAAAGTGTAAATGGACGTGGATAGCCTAGATTTTATCATAATACGACACAGACAAAAGGGAATTTAATGGCATAAATTTTACGTTTTCCCGGTCAATAGATTCTGATTACTGCTATAAAATGATATAGTTCAAATTCAATATTTATATAATCTGGTTTGACAAATAAAGCTTAAATGCCACAGCATTGAATGTGTATGTTCACTCGGTAACATTCTTTGAAATTCCTCAATTCAAAATCTATAACCAGGGAACAAGAGAAGTATATATTGGTTCCGTCAGCACACAACCTATCATAGAATATTTAACCCAGTATTAAAATCCGATTTTTAAACCGATGATACACCAACCTGTAAAACCTCTCATTTAATAGGTTCAAATGGTCAAATCGTCACCAATTCTGACAATTTATAGAAATAGTAAAGCTAATTTATATCCCCACTTTGGCAAATTTGGCGGTAGATATATCGAGTTGGCATTATATAAAACGCAAATATTGAGCTTTATATATTGAGCTTTATATAGCGCAATATCCACTAACTGTGCTCAAAGCGCTTTACAAGGGGTCCCTGGTCAACAGCAACATTTAATATGTAGGACAGGACTGACGCCTGTTAGGCGAATTACAATTTTTCGGACAAAGACAAGGCTGTTAACGGCTAGGTACTCATTTTACACCTGAGTATGGTGAGAGATTGTGAGTAAAGAGCCTTTTCCAAGGACTCAACTATGCGCCGAGCGCGAGGCTCGAACCCAGGACCTTCCGATCCGAAAGCGAGTGTCATACCACTAGACCACATAGCCGCAAATAGTGGGAACAGAAAAAAACCTACTTAACACGGAATATTTTGAGTAAAAACTATTCTTCATCGAATGGGTGTACAGAAAGCACCATTACTATTACGATATTCTTTTTCATCTTTTCAACCTCTCTAATTCATCTTCCACTCCACCTCCTCCACCACTTTTTTATTTATTTTCCTCCCCCTCTTCTTCCTCCTCCTCCTCCTCCGCCCCTTCTCTTCTTCCTCCTCCTTCCCTTCTCTTCTTCTTCTTCTTCCTCCTCCTCCTCCTCCTCCTCCTCATCCTCCTCCTCCTTCTTCTTCTTCTTCTTCTTCTTCTTCTTCTTCTTCTTCTTCTTCTTCTTCTTCTTCTTCTTCTTCTTCTTCTTTTCTTCTTCTTTTCTTCTTCTTCTTCTTCTTCTTCTTCTTCTTCTTCTTCTTCTTCTTCTTCTTCTTCTTCTTCTTCTTCTTCTTCTTCTTCTTCTTCTTCTTCTTCTTTTTTTTTTTTCTCCTCCTCCTCCTCCTCCTCCTCCTCCTCCTCCTCCTCCTCCTCCTCCTCCTCCTTCCACTCGTTTGCCTCTGATGTTTTGTGCCATATGTTCACAAAAGTGCTTGTTGTGAGGGGCTTTTTGGCTATGCATCGGAAAAGGGTGCCTGCTTATTTCAAAACGTTGGAAATGCGAGCATTTCTGGCATTTTATAGCGAGTGGTATTTTCCTATTTTTCTGTTAACGTAAATATAGCTGGTATCGTCCATATATCCAATACCAAATACTCGTGAGCAATCTCACAGTGATCGGTGTTTTAACCAGTCAACTGCAGGTACTCTGGAAAGACACGTATTTTACAATTTTGCCAGAAAACTCGTCCTTCAAATATCGATCGATTTAAATGACACTCACCTTTTTAAAAACTCTCAAATCTTGGACCTCACGAAACCCATGTTTGAGAGGTTTTGGTAAAATAAGGGTCATGATTGACGAGATGTCTACCCAATTTTTTAAATATTTATATTTCCAGAATACGGATTTAACTGGTTCAACCAAGCTAACTGGTTTTATCTGAAGCGGTCATTTCATTTTATAATGAAGATCCTGTGTATATTGGAAACTCTCTTTGATACACTGCTAAATAAGTGTTTGATTTTACGTAAATAGTCTCAAATTAGATGTGACAAATTAAATCAGGGTATGTAGGCCTATAAATGTTTGGCCGATCACAGCTGTCACAAACGGATTTTCGAAATGTGATGCGGCTGTCTACCGTACTTCGACAATCCGCCTTTATATATATTATTATTGAAAACTGTTACTTTGTAATATTATGTAGTCTATATCCATAGATGTAAATGAAACCGCCCAATCTGTAAAAAAAATTTTAACTTGAATCGAATTCAAGAATTTCTGACAAGTCGGGAGTTATTTACATAGTCGATATATTATGAAGTAAAAGTTTGTTATAGCCAAAATATAAAACGGCCATTCATTATTAAATGACAGAACTGTCTCAACTAGAAATATAATAATATGTAATCAGTATGATTACTTTCCGACCATAACATATCCTGTAAAATATTATAATATCAGGGATGTTCCATGACTATTATGAGCACGAAAGCTTGAATTAGATTACATTACTTATACTACGTTATATCCAAGGACTTGGTTATATCATATTATGTTCGCGATTCGCCATTACATATCAAGTAATTAATCAGTGGTTGGTAATGTAACCAGAACAAACTCCAACGATCCCATATTATGATCTAGATTCACAAAATTGTGATCCTATGATTTGAATTAACAAAACGCTATATAAAAATACTGACAATAATTAACAATGTGGCCACTGTGCCAATTGGATACGATGTCGGGATGAACAAGACGAGAAAGACTGAGTTGAAATGACCCATAACTAGAGTACAAAAATTGAGTCTTTTGGGTGTGACAAAAGCATTTTAATCTTATGATTTTGTCCTTAAATTTTTGTGCAACGATTCAATCTCTTTGCTTACAAAGTGATGAAAATCATTGCTTCTTCTTCTTCTTCTTCTTCTTCTTCTTCTTCTTCTTCTTCTTCTTCTTCTTCTTCTTCTTCTTCTTCTTCTTCTTCTTCTTCTATTTCTTAGTTGTGTGAAAACGTCAGTTTCGAGGACTTAACTTCGTTCGATTTGAAAAGAAATTAAAGATGAATAAGAAAGTGATGAAGGAATTTTGAACGTAGGTGCTTGAGAATGTTATTAAGTAAACTTATATTAATTGATGAAGATAATCATTACTGTCAGTTTCCGCTGCCCCGGATCTAATAAAGCATGGCGTGGGAATTGAAGTTGGTGTTTGATAGATCTCATGTGGGAATAATCCTTCGATGCTCATGTCTTCTCGTCGTCTTGGATATGTTTCTTGATTTCTGGAAAGTCGAGTGCAATTCGTTTGGGCGTTTGGGAATCCCAAAAGTGAGCTGAATATAATTAATTATCGTGCGAGGAAGAAAATATATGCTATAATATCTAAAACAAGGATGGAAGTAGGTTAGGTTACAATGCCCTAACAATGCACCGATCTAACCGACTTCTCCATAGGGAAAAAGGTTAAATGATGATGATTAATTACCTAGTTTCATGTGTGACAGTGACAGACGACGCTAATTAGGGTTAGGACCTTCCATTATACAATCGTTGTTATTCTGAGATGTGTGAAGATGGCCTTGCATCTATAAAAATGGATTGTTTATTGGATAAGGCTCCCATCCCATCATTGATGCCAGCGCTTAGCTTAAAACCTCAGAACATTGGTCAGCGGGCTAAAAAAAAACAATGTGTAACCTTAAACTTTATAGTTTGATTAATACAGTTTAGTGAGAACTGTACATACGAATGGCTGGCTAAAAACAATAGTAAATGAGTGACGTCAATTTTGTTCTATCTATGGAAGTTAATTAGTTAAATTAGGAAGTCTTTATTAGTTTGTATCATTCTTTTCAAAGCATTTTGTGGCCATAGTCTTTATTTGTTATATAAAAAGTAAGTCAGATGAACTGATAAAATGTTGTGGAGCACGATTTGAAATCACCATTATCGTGTCATTACAACTGCACGAAGTTCGTTTAAATATGGCTCGGCAAGTCTAGTGTTGTTGCAGAATAGATAGAACGAAGTTGACGTCACTCAGGTCTTTGTTATTGTTTTTTTTTTTTACTATTCATGTTTATGGGTAATTCTCACAAAATTGTACTAACCAGGCTATAAACGTTCAAGATTACACATAGTTTTGTGTGTTAGTCCGTTATACCTCGGATGGCAATGTAGCCAAGCGCACATTATCTTTTGAATCAGGCCTTCGTAATATTTCAAATTAAGAAATTAAGAAATTAAGGAGCAGGCACTGATGTAAGATAAAGATCTGAACAAGAGTGTATGAAAGGTGCCAGACAAAGCAAGAAAGAAAAATACCTGAAAAAACCATCCCAAAAAATCTGTCGACCTCGGCTGGGGATCGAACCTTCGGTTTCTTTACCTTCGGAATATAGATACGAGGAAAAATAGAATCTATACCTAGCCCCTAATAATGTTGTCTGTGGGAAATATTGTAATATCGCCTAACAGGCGTCATGTCGCGTCCACATGTTAAGGCGTGGGGGCCCTCGTAAAGCGCTTTGAGCATGTAGAGTAGATATGTATATATATATATATATATATATATATATATATATATATATATATATAATATATATATATATATATATATATATATATATATATATATATATATATATATATATATATATATATATAACTTCTCATTTTACGATGATGACAGGAACTTTGTGCCGCTGTGTTATGATGAAGTCAGGAACCAGAACAATCGAGCGATCGACCTCACCATTGTTTATATTGCAAAATCAATTCCTACCAATTATTGATGAAAAACACTAGTTTACCATACAGTTGTTATATCGCACATATTAAATGTTTAAAATGAACACGGCAATGTTTTTAAAGATTATAATGGGTTGTTGTTGACATTAATTATTCCAAGTTTATTCATCATGATTTGGTTGTTGTTGTTGTTGTTGTTGTTGTTGTTGTTGTTGTTCATAATGTTAAGGATGTTGTTGTTGTTGTTGATGATGATGATGATGATGAAGATGATGATGATGATGATGATTATGATGTTGGTAAATCTCTTACATTTTAAACTTTGCCTGTTTTCACTATACATGTTAAAGATCACAATTGAATTATTTTGATGGATAAATAAAACTTGATGACGGTGACGATGACTACAATGTTAATAGTGTGCATATGTGTGAGTGTGTCTATGTCAATATATTGTATTGTGATAAATGTGGAACCAAATGACAAATTGCCACTTTTTGTTTAGGACAATAAAGATGTATTATTATTATTATTATTATTATTATTATTATTATTATTATTATTATTATTATTATTATTATTATTATTATTATTATTATTATTATTATTATTATTATTATTATTATTATTATTATTATTATTATTATACACACCATGTAAGCTACCATTAGTCATAAAAATGGTTTGCAACTCTTTATTATTTGCAGCTGAGAGTTTAGAATTAAAAAAATTGTAAATTAAAATGACATCACAACTATGACTACCTTTTTCTATAAAATTTGGAGGAATATAGTAATAAAGTTCTGAAAAAATGTAATAAATCACATCGATTACATGAATTCAGGAGGTTCGATCCACTGTCAAGGCAGGCTGATTTTAGGGTGTATTTTTTCTTGAATTGTTCTCTCAGCTTTGTCTGGCACTGTTGCACAAACATTTTTTCAGATCTTTATCTTACACTCGTGGCTGGTCCCTATTTTGTCACTTTTGATATTTTCAGAATACAGTAATTATGTCATATAATAAATCACAATGCATATCATGAAATGAAGAGAGATCGGCTTGAGTGTATTTGGTGTCAAGGAAATTGATGCTCCATGGATGACTCAGACGCACAGTGCGTCTAATCTTGTGACAATGTCAAGCGGTGTGGAGACTGGACACTGACCGGGTTGGTGACAATAATGTTAAAAATGTTAATGTTTTTCCTTCCGCACAATATTTTGCTCGACACATGGATATAAAGACAATACCAATAGTAAGAAAATTTTAAGCTAGGTATTTCTGATACGTTCTAGTTAACAATAATACAGGGATTTTAGTAGTAGTAGTAGTAGTAGTAGTAGTAGTAGTTATAGTAGTAGTAGTAGTAGTAGTAGTAGTAGTAGTAGTAGTAGTAGTAGTAGTAGTAGTAGTAGTAGTAGTAGTAGTAATAGTAGTAGTAGTAGTAGTAGTAGTAGTAGTAGTAGTTGTTGTTGTGGTGGTGGTGGTGGTGGTTGTTGTAGTAGTAGTAGTAGTAGTAGTAGTAGTAGTAGTAGTAATAGTAGTAGTAGTAGTGGTAGTGGTAGTAGTGGTAGTGGTAGTAGTAGTAGTAGTAGTAGTAGTAGTAGTAGTAGTAGTAGTAGTAGTAGTAGTAGTAGTAGTAGTAGTAGTAGTAGTAGTAGTAGTAGTAGTAGTGGTAAGAGTAGAACTATCAGTAGTGCTAGTACTTTAATTCAACTAAGTCGACTGTTAGTACCACTGCTACTACTAAGTATTTAAATAAGGGCGTCCACACCTCATATTATTATTATTATTATTATTATTATTATTATTATTATTATTATTATTATCATCATCATCATTATTATATATTACACCTACCCCTTAACAGTAATTCTAATATCACGCCTTTGGTTCGTTTAATTTATTTATTACGTAAACAGAAATTGATAAATATAAGATATCCATTCCCGACTCCACTCCATCCTCACCTACAGCAGCCAGCACCCATGATGAGATTCGTTGTAATTATACATTGAGTCACGCGAATTCCAGCCAAATGCCTAGAGGAAGATTAGAAGGCACAGCCACGGCACGTGATGTAATCGGCTTGTTGGTGAGTACATTCTATCTATGTAGAAACAAAGGGTATGTTCTTGCTATCGTATTGTGACTAAACGCCTTATTGAGTTTGGTCTGAATTTTTAACTAGAAATGTCTAAAACACCTAAACCCATAAGCTCGTTCAGGTGTCAAATTTAAGAATCCATGAAAACTTGAGGATCATTTTAATCTGTGGATATGTTTATACAATTTTTTTTCGCCAAAATGAAAGTAAGCGTTTTGTTATTTTACGATATTATATATATTGTTTTAGTGTGAGTTGATTTTTCGTGATTTTCCATCGATGATAGTCCGTGCTGATGAGAGATGAAAGACTAAAGAGGCAGATAAGCTGTTGTTTTTGTTGACATAATCATTGAAAGATGAAATGGTTACTCTTATATATAGTCATAACGAACTATTTATAGGCACATATCTGTAACTAATATTAAATGGTTACATTGTGAATGCGATTCACACTGATATTGGCGCTGGCCTCCGGCGACTGCAGACGTGTTTTAGCTATGCTATGTGTTTTCTCAAAAAATTTCCTTTTTGGATGAATAAAGTATATTATTATTATTATTATTATTATTATTATTATTATTATTATTATTATTATTATTATTATTATTATTATTATTATTATTATTATTATTATTATTATTATAAATATTTGATAGTTATTTTATATCAACTTCTCAGATTTTGCATGCAATACTTTTAATAAGCCAAGAAAAACAATACTAGTTAACGATTGCCGAGTCGGTGCTCTATGTTGGCCTGTTACAAAGCTTGTGTCCTTCAAAAAGCAGGAAGCGATAGATTGTCACTCTAAATAGCAAAGGACAACAATAACTAAAACGAAATAAACCGGGGCTCTATGAGTCTTCTAGACTCCGGCTGAGGTTTAAAACTCCTGGATATGACACATTGTTATAGGGTATTGAACAAAAGGCATGTAAATCTAATAAATCAGAGGGATACATAGAGCCCCGGTTTATTTCGGTTAAATTATTGTTTCCCTTTGATATATAGAATGATAATATGTCGCAACTTGATTTCCGCCAGATCTAACTGACCCATCCACCCAAATCAGTTCTAGATTGGCATAGGAGGGGCCAAAAGATACCCGACTCAACTTAGAATCGAAATCAGTACCTTGATCTTGAGTTAAGTGCTATACAATTGCTCTAAACAGATCACCTAAACTGAATATGCGGCTATGTGTTCTTGTGGTATGACCCTCGCTTTCGGATCGGAAGGTCCTGTTCGAGTCTCGCTCGGCGCATAGTTGACCCCTTGGAAAATTCTCTTTACACACATTCTCTCACCGTACTCAGGTGTGAAATGAGTACCTGTCCATTAACAGCGTTGTCTCTGTCGGAAAAAATTGTAATATCGCCTAACAGCCGTCACGTCTCGTTCTACATGTTAATATATGCTGTTGGTTAGGGACCCCCTGTAAAGCGCTTTGAGCACATTAAATGGATATTGCACTGTATAAAAGCTCAAGTAAAGTAAAGAATATAACAGTGACAAATAAAAGAATAAAACTTGAGGATGACAGTTTCGGACTCAGACTTTCAAACTCAGTCAGCAATAAAAACAGTATTTGACGGTTAACGACAATATCTGAAAACAGGAGCGAAGAATTTTGGAAAGGATATCAGCTAAATAGAGAAAGAAAATGGATAGCAAAAACAATATAAGGCGCCAACAAAGTTCCTACAGGCATCTCTACCTGGCCCAGCCAGATCAGTTCATTCCATGTCTTTCCAGCCTCTGTCCTGGCCCACCGCACAACCTCCCCAATTTCTCATCCTGGACTTGGGAATGGCGGGTAAAAGACGATCGTCGTCATACAATGCTTCCGGGTCTGAAAAATAAAAGTATTTTAAATTAGGACCAGAAAAAAAATAAACTTGTCCTATAAATATCAATCGATAAAAATGACTCTCATCTTGCCAGACATTGTCAATCCCGGGACTTCCGTGAAGTTCCAGGTTTGAGAGTTTTTAACAAGAAGATGGTCATTTATATCGATCGATATCTTAGGGTCGAGTTTTTTTGGCCATAATTTTCAATACGTGTTTTTTCACAGTATGGCAAAATACCGGACCTGCAATAATGAATCTGATCCTGAATTCGACAGCATCTGAATATCACGTGAAATGACCCTATTAAGAAAATGTAATTCACCCTATGACCTAATCTTATTTTCTTTTGGGACGTGCCTTAAGTCACCCGCCTCTACATTTGTTGCTGTTAATTTTGTTGTTGATGCTACTGTTGTTGCTTCGTTCACACTCTACTGCTCCGCTGTTGTCTCTGATGGTTATTTTTTAAATATGTAATCATTATTACTGTTGCTGCCGCTGCCTTCTCTTGTCTTTGTTTTGGTAGTGCCGGTGGTCATGGAGGTGGTGATGGTGGTATTGTTAATGTTGTTTTCTTGATACTTGCTTCCTCGGTAGTTATTGCTGTTGTTGTTGTTGTTGTTGTTGTTGATGATGATGATGATGATGATGATGATGATGATGATGATGATGATGATATTGTCGTCGTCGTGGTTGGTCTTCAATGATTGTCGTTGATGCTGCTGCAGCTGGCATTGTTATTGTAGTTGATCTTCTTCCGTTTCTTGTTGTTGTTGACACTTTTACTGCTTTTGATTTTGCTTCTGCTACTGTTGTTGTTGTTGTTGTTGTTGTTGTTGTCGTTGTATTGATGTGTTTGTTGCTGTTGTTATTGTTGTCTGCTTCTCAAGACTGGTGTGCTTGTTTTGTTGACGCTGTTACTACCTCTGCTGTTATTGTTGTTGTTTTAGTTTTGTTTTGGTGCTGTTGTTGCATCGTCTATTGTTGCTGTTATTATAATATTATAGTTCATTTTGTTGTCAGCTGCTGAATTTGATTTGGTTTTAGGATATAGGAACACGGTTAGAAACAATCAAAAGGGCTCGTTAAACTTTGCACTATCTATGAATAAGAAATGAATCAGCGCATTTACCCATTGCACTCCATTATTTAATCACCCTCAAATCGTCAACTGTCGTACTCTGGAAAACACGCATTTAAAATAATTATGGCCAGAAAACTAGTTCAAATATCGATCTATTTAAATGACTCTCACTTTGGCAAAAACGATCAAACTTGGGGAAAAGTTTGCATTCAATCTTAATTTGTGCATTTACATAGGGTAAGACAGATCCACATTGAGTTAATTTTTGGGCAAGCGGATCAGTTGCTTCACAAAGTTGCCTTGCAAAAGGACCATTACAGTTTCCTGCTTTGGTTAAAAAATGGAGGCATCGAAAGCGTGCCTTAAGGCTGAGTCCTCTAGTTGATGATGGTCAAATGTCTCATTTATTGTGCTCGCAGTTAATTTCAGAATATTTCATTTTCAAATCAAACATTACTAGCCCTTATTTAAGTTTGATGAAAGAATTTGCGTTGATTACTACTAGAACCAAAGGAACTATAAAGAAAAATTCATTAAAAAAAACAACAAAAACTAAAAAAGATAAAGAATTAAAAACCAAGTTAAAAATAAATGAAAATCTAAATCAAAGTGTTATAAAGTGTTATTATTTTAAAAGATGTAATAAAATTTGTTTAAAAAGAATTGAATGAAACAAACTCAGATGGTCACAACTATGAGTAGAAAAACAATAGAATTTGTTTCGTTTTAATGTTTGTTTAAAGCTAGTATCAATCGCCATGTTCTTATTTTCCCTCAGAGCTCAGATTGTATTCGAATCAATGCATGTGACGTTGATCTTAGGAGAGGCTATAATAGCGATGGCCGGATTGAATGGTATTAATGGAAACCTTTGGACAGGCCCTGACCACCGATCGATGTTGGCATTACGCTTTAACCCTTTCGCGGCGTGCTCGATTTATTTTCAATATCACAAACTCTTACCCTGTTTATCTCTTTTTTAACTGCAGAGTTGACCGTTTTCACTAAGACAGCAGCAATCATGGTGCGACATGGTGCGACAAAGGCTTCAATATTGCTGTTACTGCTTGTTTTGTTACAACGGTATGGTTTGATGTTAGGTGAGGGTAAAACCGAATCCTGAGTGTTACAGGTTAATGTACAATGCGTGTGTTTGCTGATTTTTCTCACGTAAATAGCTGGTCGACCTCCCATTATTGACAAACACTTTTCATCACTGTATCACTTACATACAGGTGACTGACCTTACCATGAAAAGTAGATAAAGAGTGATTTTTCTCCTAAGTAGAGAATGACTACAGATTTTAGGAAAAAAAGTGCAACTAACAAATTCATGAAGAAAATAAACCCGTGGAAAACTGATGTATCTTGATGCGTATCGAGCAGGGTAAGATCGGTTTACAAAGTGGCATAAACTTTCACACACATTTACATAGTTACATATTATCATTTCTATAGAGCTTTATGCCAGGGCCTCTAAGGGCTCCTCATCAATTGCATAAAGCTTATACAGTGCAGGTAAACTTCCTCACACATTTACACACATCTCCGTGCGTTAATTACACACAAACACACCCACACACTCTCTCTCTCTCTCACGCACACACACACACACGCACACACACACAAATGCACAAACAAATGGCAGTTTAAGAATAACAAAAGATAAATTACATTAACTGTTAGTTTTTCACAAAAATAATATTATATCATCATCATCATCATCATTATTATTATTATTATTATTATTATTATTATTATTATTATTATTATTATTATTATTATTATTATTATTATTATTATTATTATTATTATTATTATTATTATTATTATTATCATTATCATTATCATCATCATCATCATCATTATTGTTATCATCATTGTTTTTATTTTTAAAAACAAACAATTGCCCTGATGTTATACCAGCATAAAAGTCTCTGTTGACAGAGCTATAGAGTTATTGGCCAGGATATAATTTGGCCCGTTTCTACCCATTCATAGAAGAGCATTGGCCATTCTAACTCTTCATTATATTTGTCGCCGAACCTCTAATAAAGGTGTCGGTGCCTTATCAGTACCGCGTCTGGTCCTGTAACAACGGTTAAGCGATGGTGAGGGTTATAATTATTATTCAGTTAAGAATAATGTATGCATGTAAAAAATTGCACATCACCATTCAACAAGAGGAAGACTCCATCGCAGAGCATCTCTGCCCCCTATGATTGTATAATTGAAGCTCCGTCGTTTTTGTCCTTGGGTGGAGTGCTTCGCAAAAATGATCCCACACGACTCAGGTGTGAATAAGTACCTGACTGTAGACAAAGTGCTTACACAGGTATCATTTACTGAATGAAAAGAAAATTTCATTGACGCGATGGAGGAGTAAATAAATCAATGGAGAGTGTATTGATTGCTCAGAATCTGTGTAAATGCGACTATATATAAATGTTTATATATATATATATATATATATATATATATATATATATATATATATATATATAATATATATATTATATATATATATTATATATATATTTATATATATATATATATATATATATATTATATATATATATAGAAGAGAGAGAGAGAGAGAGAGAGAGAGAGAGAGAGAGAGAGGGAGAGAGAGAGAGAGAGAGAGAGAGAGAGAGAGAGAGAGAGAGAGAGATTAGATATGCATTTTTATCTTTTTAAAAACAATCAAAATCGTGAGTTTTTATATAACACGGTGTAAGAAGCCAAAGTCTATGGATTCAACTTTGCACCACCATCAGTGGAACTTTAGTTTATCATTTGTGTTACAATATTATACTGTGTCTGCGAATAATCCTGAGACGTGTCCCAGTCAATGAAAATGAGAACCTCCTGCAGAAAAGTGGAATGGGTACTGTTTCGGACACCATCAGAGCTAAACATTGGAAATAGCTTTGTCTTTTCTTCAGGACACCATAAATAAGTAAATAAATAAAAAATAAAATTCCCTTTATTCATCTCCATGGGGAAATATGTCTTTAGAGTCTATTAGGGTCTATTCCAAGGGAAGACTGGAATAACCCAGGCGTCAGCCGCAGAGCAGCGCCGCCAAGTGAGCTAGGGCGAGATGACTTGCTCAAGGCCACACAGCGCGGTGGGTGATCGAACTCGATATCTTTTGGGTAAGAAGCAAAGACCGTACTGCTGAGCCACGCGGTCCCATCATATGACTATGCCGAGAACAACATTATGCTGGACTCAACAAGGGCAAAGGGACATAGACAGACTAACGGAAACCTTGAGAGGATATAAAATTATATGTACAAAGAGAATCGAAGACCGGGGGCCTCAGCCTTGCAGACCTCAACCACTGCAGCGAAAGACTGACAAGTACGATTCTATTGATGTTGCCTCAAACACCCGACGGCGCAGAAAGGATAAAAAGTAAATAGTTAGAACAAAACTTAATCGGCTTTTATAGTGTTTGACAAGTTCAAGGCCAGAAAATATTTACTCAAACTCGATAGTCAATACATTTATTATGGATAATTTGCAATTGGTCGATAATCTTTGCTTGCATTATACGTCATTTATCGGTCAGCAATCGCTTTTTATTGGACCCGTAATTCAATACAAACCAAAACAAACAAAAAACAAAACACAACAACAACAACAACAACAACAACAAAAACAAAAAACAACAAAAACAGAAAGGAGTATTTAGGGGAGAGGAATTTATGACAAAAGGTAGAATTGAAATTAAATCTTTGTGTAAACTGTTATCCCAAGATATTTTTGCACATGTCCTTTTTGTACTCCATCAACTATCATTAAAGGACAATAACTGAAATCCATTTAGAATTTCGTAAAGGTTTGCCTAAGACTCACATCAAAATTCCCCAACACAAATCGATTAATTCTATCAAGAAGGCATCATTTTACGTAACAATATTAATTATCTTCATTAAGATAATGAAAAGAGAGTGATTAAAAGTCAACTGGCGTAGTTTTCCTTGACGTGTTACGTAACGTTGACATACAGATATCAACTTCCTAAATTGATTGAATCAACCATTATCGATAAAAAGTTTCACTTTATCCATTTTAATGCAAAAAATTCATAAAGGTTAAACCCGAATAGAAAAAGTGATAACCCAGACTCCAGCGCCTCAAATTGAGCGCTATGGACAAGGTTTCTTGCCCCAAAAAAATGAAAATCGAAATATTAAAAGCAGGCTCGAATCCAGGTTCCCCTGGTGTTTGTGCGATGCCTAATCCACTCGGCAATCTCGTCCCTTCCAAGGATCATGACATCCTATATTTATAAATTGTAAGTCTTCACGGACACGATTTGGACATGATAACATCAATGTTTTAATGGGATGGGAAGCAGGTCGTGGCGTCACACCTTCCTCCCTAAACTCATTGGAAGTGTGTAACCAGGCCCCCAGACAAAGAATAAACAATGAATAGGTTACATATTGATCATAAGGTGGCATAATTATCTTAGTAGCCGGGCGTATAGGAAGATTCGTATGATTACGATGCGTAAATGAGCGAGGATGGATGATCTTTATTATTGACGACCAGTATCTATTTAAGCTTGAAAATAAGATGCAATACTTTGAAACTAGACGATCAGTTACACAATGAATGGATCCAGTCCTCTAGAGGACTGGTTTCACACTTCCAAGGAAATCGGAAACAGCATTTTGACATCACACTATTCATCCCTTTTGGGAGAGCACTGAGTCACAGGTCTCGTTTTGAATTCGGATCAGCACAGATGGAAAGAACGTGTCATTCATAATAACTAATAATAATAAATTCCCTTTATTCATCCCTAAAGGGAAATTTTTCTTTAGGGTCTATTCCAAGGGAAGACTGGAATAACCCAAGCGTTAGCCACAGTGCAGCGCTGCAAAGTTAGCTAAGGCTATGTGACTTGCTCAAGGCCACACAGCGCGACGGGTAGTCGAACTCGGTACCTTTCGGGACGAAGCAAAGACCATACCACTGAGCCATGCTGTCCCATTACACAACTGATCTATCCAAAGATCATCAAGCAATTGGTGTCATCCGAATATCGCTACAGAAATAAGGATAAACTAAGAGTGAAATATATGTGATGACAATCAAAGCGCTCAAAGTAATGATTAAAAAAACAACAAACAAACATACAACTAGCAACTTGAAGCAAATCGTCTGAGTCAAGAGTCGTTGCCTATTGTCCCTACCTTCTCTATTCATTTTCTCTTTAACCAGTTAAGTTAACTGCCGTTCTGTTACTGGAAAAGCACGTATTGAAAATTATTAATCAGAAAACTTGTCCTTCAAAAATCGATCGATTTAAATGACCGTCATCTTGGCAAATGCTCTCAAACCTGGGACTTCTTGTGAGAGATTTTGCTAAGATGAGGATCATTTAAATCGATCGATATTTGAAGGACGAATTTTCTCACCAAATATTTTCATACGGGTTTTTCTAGAGTACGGCAGTTGACTGGTTGATTACATCTTCCTATTTTTTTATTTTTATTTTTCACAACCTAATTCTCTTTCACAATACAGTTCTAGCTCTTTATGGCGCCCATCAAGCCGAACACCTCAACGGGAAAAGCCATTTATTTAATCTTTAGCTTTTACCCGGACCAAATGTATGACCATGATTAATCTAATTTGGCTATTACGTTTGGCACCAAGTGCCCATGTACCAATAGAGGACCTATTCAATAATATTATAATGTGCATTGATGCGCATGAATGGCACGGTAACTGACGTCAGTAGATTGAAATATATTTGTGTTGTATGCACTGGAGATTAATAAAGGCATGCAATAAGTAGGACTTGAAGACTGTTTATTTTTTTTTTTGGCAAGGAGAAGGGGGGGGGGGGGGGGGGGGGGGAGGGGTAGGAGTTGGTGGAAGGGTGGGAATGGGGAAGGGCTTAGCCTGGGGCAATGACCAGATTATAAACAAATAATTTTCTTGATATGAAACCATATTAATAATAATGTACTATTACCGAATTCGGGACAGCCTGCGCATGGAAATGATAGCACAATGTGTGTGGTGTTTCCGTTTTATTGGACGTTAGAACATCGGGCTGTATGTATGTGACCCGCCGTCTCAAAAAGGATATTATGTCGGGGCGACAAGAAATACGAACTTTGACCTTTTGGCAATGCAAGAAATTGTATTCATTCTGTGTGGCTATGTGGTCTTGTGGTATGACACTCGCTTTCGGATCGGAGTGTCCTGGGTTCGAGCCTCCTCGGCGCATAGTTGAGTCCTTGGAAAAGGCTCTTTACTCACATTCTCTCACTGTAGTAAAATATAAAATGTGTACCTGGCCATTAACAGGTTTACAGCGTTGTCTCTGTCCCGATAAAAACGTAATATCGCCAAACAGGCAAACAGCCAAACAGTCCTACGTGTCAAGTGTTGCTGTTGGCCAGGGGCCCCTTGTAAAGCGATTTGAGCACGTTTAGTAGATATTACGATATATAAAAGCTCAAGTTATTGTGTGTGTGTGTTGTGTTTTTGTTTTTTGTTTTTTTTGTTTTGTTTTTTCGGGGGGGGGGGGGGGGTTAAAAATATTCTCGACCATGACGAAGAGATGTCAACCCAATTTCATATTTGTGGCTATCCATTAAAATGTATGTACTTTGTTCATCCCAGAAAAATACCGATACGAGACAGCGGATCACAAATTAATGACTTACGATTGAAATAATGAGACCGTTTATTTTTACCTTCACAATGCCGAAGCCATTGTTAGGAAAATAGTGAACAAAAGTGATTAAAACACGAACAAAATACGAAAACAATGAAAGGCTCATTGCAGTCTTGGTAGCCCCACTCGTGGTAGTGGCAATTAAAGTCTCCCAGACAGATGGAAGGATGTCACCCAAGTCGCTCTAGATGGTTTTTAGATGTTGTGCAAATACAGCCCACCCACCTTCAGGGATATTCTATTCACCCCCTTGCGGATCGTAACGCTCTTTATGACCCTTACCTTCGAAAGCTCTTTGGAGTAGACGCTAACATCTCCTTTGAGCCTCGACTCGACCATCCCGGGCTACACATTACTATAAGGTGGCATACTTATTTTAGGAGCAGGAGGTATAGGCAGATTCTTAATATTATGGGACGTAAAAGAGCGAGGACAGATGATCTTTATTTACGACCAGCATAATATATTGAGACGAAAAAGTAATATGCAATCACTCTGAAACCAGAAGATCAATTAAACAAGGTTTGTATCCAGTCCTCCGGAAGACTGGTTTTACACTTCCAATGAGATCGGAACCTGTTTTTTCGTCACATAGATCTAAATATTATGAAGGAATACGCAGATAAACAAAAAATCATTTGTCTTAACCCCCTTCTTACCACCCATCGAAAAATCGTCACATTCGTTACGATGCAGCCAACATTTTACTTATTCTGATTTCTTTTGTACATCATAATATTTTAACAAAAATGTTTGCTATAGTTGAAGTATATTAACACTCTGTTGAAGAACTCGATTAGCAGAAAAAAATCTGTAGGTATAGCAAGAACTAACAGCTTTTGTGTTTGAGTGAAATAAATCTATTATTGTACAGGTTGGGTGTGAAGTTTTGGGGATAATACGGAAAATGGCCGGTAAGGAGAGAATTAAAGAGTTTAATTTTAAATAAACTATTTTAGACAAATGATTTTGAAATCCTCTGAGTTTCACAACTTTGACAAAATCATGTACAATGCTTTTAC
>NC_088361.1:41941095-41943595 GCF_034508935.2 Berghia stephanieae
ATACATACACACACATGTATATATATATTCGTCATGTCCACCCAGCAGTGATTTGGTAGCTAGGTCTGCTGGATCTGGATATCAAACAATTGCTATTATTGCCCGTTTCACGCTATAGAACCCGGGATAAACCGGCTACATAGACCAAATGGCTCCAGAGGACTACTTTTTAGTTTTTACTAATTGCAATAACAATAACAAATGATAGTCATGAACGTATACCGTCATGACAATTAGTGAATATTTGCTCATCAGATTAACTGACGAGATTAATACATAAGGGGGCAGCGTGGCTCAGTGGTACGGTCTTTGCTTCGTACCCTCAAAGTACTGAGTTTCGATCTCCATCGCTGCGCTGTGTGGCCTTGAGCAAGTCACCTTTCTCTAGCTCAATTTCCGGCGCTGCACTTCGGCTAACGCCTGGGTTATTCCAGTCGTCCCTTGGAATAAACCCTAGAGACAAATTTCCCCTATGGGATGAATAAAGGGAATCTTTTAGAATATTTTTTCTTTCAATACGCCATTAGGCGTGTGGGAACTTTCCGGTTCATCAAATTAATTGATTAATATTTAAATAGGACAATTTTGCTTTGACCTGCCAAGATCATTGTCAATCTTTGTGAGGAATTTTTAAATGTGTCATAAAGATCCTGGTTCTCAAGTTGACAAATTCAAGACGATAGAATCCCAAATCGTTAATAGGTAAAAGCCTTTTTGGTCTCATAGGCTATTTGTAAATTGACTTCTCTTGCATGATATATTTTGGAAATATGATTTAATTAGATAACTATCAACATTAATGAAGAATCAAGCTTGTTCATTATGAGTGAAGATCAGTTTAATTGAATATTTCTTACAGAGACAACAACTGTTACTGGAACTGGCCGGGTCCAAGGACTCAACTTCCACCATTCTGATAATTTTGCCTGAAAACCAGTATATTATTATTATTACCATCATCATTATTATTGTTATTATTATTATCATCATCATCATCATCATCATCATCATCATCATCATCATCATCATCATCATCATCATTATTATTATTATTATTATTATTATTATTATTATTATTATTATTATTATTATTATTATCATCATTATTATTATTATTATTATTATTATTATTATTATTATTATTATTATTATTATTATTATTATTATTATTATTATTATTATTATTATTATTATTATTATTATTTATCATTATCATTATTATTATTATTATTATTATTATTATTATTATTATTATTATTATTATTATTATTATTATTCATGTTGTTATTTAAGAAAATATCCTTATTTATGAATCATCACCCTGGGTGCGCTAATAATATAAATGAAAACACACCAGGTAAAATGTGTTTGTTGCATACACTAAAGACAATAGAGTCGTAATCGATATTTTCTTCCAGTGCAAGATTGAATTTAATTCAACATCATTTTGTAGAGCTACGTGTATGGAGGCGGCCAGGTTTTAATCAAGATCAAGCACATGTTGAAAGGCAAGAACAGTTGTCCTCGCCTCTAGGCAGGATATTGAAATGCTACGGACAGATGCCTCTTCAATGAATGTGTTGTCAAGATTATAATTTATTATTTATTGGACTTGAATTGCGTTGGAAAATTCAGATCGAAACCCCGATTGCTTTTGCTAGAGTGAGGTAATTTCTCTCGTTGAATTTAAATCTCGCAATTTTACTCGCCTCACTGACTTTGCGATGCTTTTAATTATGACGAGGCCAAGTGCTTGGCAACGAGACGCATTATCTGATTATTATTTTATTTTTTTTGAAATGGTGGTATGAAGCGAGGAATAATATTTATTGAGAGATGTTCTATCGATTGAGTGTGGGAATTAGATGCCATTTACGTCAAGCGGGCTTTGAATGGAACTAATTTTCTGGAGGAGCAAATCGCAATGCTTTGACGGTGTCATTTTTAGCTTACACTTCCTTCTCAAAAGCTTCTCATGAAATCATTGAATTTATTATCAGTTTTTCCAAGAAAATAAAATGGGGTGTTATTGATTTTACATTTTCATTCCTTGATATTAATGCTCAACTCTCTTTGGGAAAGGTATGAGTTTGTGACCTACCATCGAAAAACAGTATTATGTCGAGATGAATCGGATCTCTAAATCTAAATTTAACTTAATTTGAGCTTTTATATAGAGCAAAATCCACTATACGTGCTCAAAGCGCTTTACAAAGGGTCATGAGAAACAACAACAGGTAACATGTAGGACGAGACATGACGCCTGTTAGGTGATATTACATTTTTTTTCGACAGAGACAACGCTGTTGGGAGATCAGGTACTCATTTCACACCTGAGTACGGTGAGAGAATGTGAGTAAAGAGCCTTTTCCGAGGACTCAACTATGCGCCGAGCGATGCTCGAACTCAGGACATTTCGATTTGAAAGCGACTGCCATAGCACTAGACCACATAGCCGCAATTTAGAATTGAAATGGCAAAAAATACGAACTTTGACCTT
>NC_088361.1:41953595-41958595 GCF_034508935.2 Berghia stephanieae
CTCTTACGGATACTGGGTCTAAGTAGCTGGTGTTTAACTTAGTTATCTCTTTGTTCTCTATTAAAATAAAGAGTCGGAAGACTTTGCAATATTTTAAAAAGTATTGTACAGGTTGCTATGATTTAAGTAGTCCAGTCACCTCAGTGATTACCATTAATTTCTCTTAAACGTTGAATTAGTTTAAAACAGACTTATTTAAGAGTGGACTAGACCATTTCCCGCCATTACATGTACAAAACAAGTGTTGCTATACGAAATTGCAATAATGGCTTATACATAAGAACAAATCATGGTAGATTATCACAAAAAATAGCTATGCCTACACTTACATTTTGAATGAATCTCATCACTAACTGACGGTAAAATGCCGCATGTGCTTATAACTTTTATAAGCATTTGCGACGTTTTACCGTCAGAGGGCAACTGTGGTGCGGTTTTTGTAACAAATTGTAAAAGGCCTCAATTAAACATTCTGACAACTCTTGCTCGAAAACCTACAGTAATAAAAAAGCAAATAAACCGATAACTACCCTTTATCCATATCGCATGATTAACCTCATACTTTGATGGAAACAAAGACCGCTGCAATTCGTTGGTCGATCATTGAATTTTAAAGAGCAACTTCGATGTTGGTTGGAAAATGTCTTGACAATTCTTCACAATATATTTGCTAAAAATAGATATTAATCTTGAATAAAACGAGGGAAAATATATCTGACAAGAGCCTCGTTTATTCGTTCTTCAAACAAAAAGAGTTACTTCCCGTAGACACTGTATTGTCAGCTGATTCGCCCACAAAATTCGGGCTTCGTTCGCTACCTGGTGATAATATTATCTGTTTTGTTTACGGGGAATTTGGGGGTATATCCTTTGCATATTGAAAAGAAAATGACAGTTATTAAGTATCGGTTGAAGCTTATTCATCCAGGAAATAAGTATTGTTCATTTACTCGTGCAGTATACAAAGATCAAACTAATGCACTTGAATATTAATGAATCAAATACAACTTGGGTAAGCCTGGTGAAGCAGTTGCTGGATAAGAGTGGAATGGGCCATTATTGAGTTAAGCAAAATGTAAAAATTGAAAATTTATTCCAGGTGATTTTAAAACAACGCTTGAATATGTTTTTACATGGGTGGCACGCTGAGATGTCGATGACGATGTCTGGATGCTGTATAAACACACGAGAGACACCTTTGAGTTAGAACTATGTCTGAAATTATATAAGTTATCTTACAGTTGCCATTTCAAAAATCAGATTGAGTTCTCATTTTTTTGGTATAGAAAGTAGATGGTGTACAAGAAAAGTAGAGAGAAATAATCGGAAATGCACTGCGTGCGAGGTGATAAAAGACGAATATAATTGTCTAGTCGAAAGTTCGAGAGAAAAAATTGTCTGCCTCAAAAACTAAAAATACCCAGTATGTTTGAATTTATCAACTTTTTAAAAAATGTAGAGATAGTAGACAGCAAGATTTAGGTAAACGTTGATTTAAGATAGAGCACAAGAAAGATTTACAATTATAAGTGTGGTTTCCACCTCAAGGAAACCTTATTAAAATGGATGATAGAGGGAGTTGAACTATTAATATGCACATCGATATCCAAACACGAATTTCAATTTGTAAGAAGCCTCTCATGAAGTGAGTCAAAATATAATGTCAATACAGGGGCCTTCACCAATCATGCTGTAAGAATGGTGGACAGGAGGTTATTTGCTGTGTTTTTCTTGGTCCCCTTATATGTTGTCCGAATGGCTTTCTATCTCTGTCTTGGAATGAGATTAATTGGTTGTCCTGGCCCTGGTCGGAGTCCTTGGCTACGGGGGAAACATTCAGATGGATAGTATTTGTTTTATGAGTATACTTCTTATTTTATTTTTCTTCCCTTGTAAAATTATCTCTCTGTAATGAACTGTAATACTATTCATTTGGTTGTTGTTGTGGTTTTGAACATGATGGTTTTTAAACATTGGATTGTATTCCACTTGTTAGGACCCTGTGATTGTGTCTAAATGAGACTTTTAAGCGATCTCAAACTAAGTACACTGCGGTTGTGATATTGAAATATACATCCTATCTGAACTATTCGTTCCCTATTTGAACCATTTGCCTTTGTTTTATTTATTTGAATGTGCCTTAGATAAAAGTATACTTTTTTACTACCTATCAAATTCTCTGTCTTTCCATTGGCGCTGAAATGACCTTAATGTGTCAGCACACACGCCGTAAAATTCTTAAAGACAAGAGAAAACAATCTTTCTTGACATGTAATAATTGAAGTACACAATGGCGTTTCGCTCTGTGTAAGTGCTGAAAAAATCTTAAAGGTTTGTGATATTCTAAAAGATTCACGAATTTGTCTTTGAAAATTGATTCTGTAATTCTACATAACATTTCATTAAACTAATATGTCTGTAATATTAGATTCGTTTCTATAGCCCTTGAAAGACGACGGCTACGTTGGCAAAATTCCAGTCTTTTAGAATTGTTTAGAAATGTTTTAATTTGACTTATTGTAATAAAAGAAATACAAGAACTAACGTAATTTTCAATGGTAAAATGCATGTATGTTGATTGAATAACCCGGGAGTCATACTATAAGATAATAGTAAAATGCATCCATGCCAATAGCTTGCAAGGCGTAGCAATAGAAGGTCACGGTGGTAGCATTAATTTAATACAGCTGAGAAAAATGACTGACAAAATCTGACGTTGTACCTTCTCCACATCACATTCCCCCTTCCCACCCAAGCAAATCCAGAATAACGAAAAGAAAAGAAAATTTATGCAGTATCTATTCCTTTTTTTTAAAAAAATAGGGTTGGGGGTCAAAATAGTTCCGTACCACCCATTTATTTCCAATGGGCACAGAATTACTAGCAAATCTAAAAATTATAAAACTATTTATTTTTACAGATTGACATAAGAGAAGCTAGCAAACCTTTATTTGATTAAGGGTAATTCCATCATCTGTTGACTCAAATGATTATTCATAGATTCTCCTAGGGCATAATGATCGGTCCTTTGGTGTGGGGAATCGCCATTTTGGCTACCCTGTTGCCATATTCATTTGCGCGCATCTACAGACTTCATTACCGGATCGATTTTGATTGTCGATGGCTCATAAAATTCGTCTCGGGTTCTCCACTTACTAGTCTTTTAAGAATAAAATAAACGTTGACTGCCAGCTTATTTTGGTGAATGGATAATCATTATCAACTTGCTTTGTTCTAAAACAAATCAATGCTCGACGTTGAATATTCTATTTATTTCATCGTTTTCATTTCCGAACATAGAGATGCAAACGCAGACGATTATCCGAACGCCATCCAGCGCTAAAAGATCAGATGCCATTGATGATTGGTTACAGACAATATGATACCGGTAAAGAAGGGCTTTGGATTGGGGGGGGGGGGGGGGGAACCCCCGCAATGTTAAGCTATCTATATTCAAAAGAAATAACGATTTTCCATTTGCGATCCTTTGCTTAATCTTCACAAAGCTTCAAAGATTCAAATTACGTGTTGAAATTGAAAATTGATTAGAAATTGGTTGGTTGCGAATATTTTTTAGATATCTAGGTCTAGATGTTTTAGTGTAGATAGTTTTTGTCTATTTTATTTAACATTCGAGCGTGTAATTCTCCAAGGAAAACAGTCACCATTTTTAGCTCATTGACTTGTTCTGCCAAACACCTTATAGGCAAAAATTCTAGCACGTGTACATTTTTTCCACAGTAAACTGTGAAACATTTGATCTGCGAGTTTCACAGTTAGGTTGAATTTAAAAAGAAAATAGATAAAAATGTTTTTCCTATTCACTGCACTGTCATGGGTTTACTTGAAGCATGCTTCATCACTAACGTCTCTTGGACTCGTGAAATGGAATGAACAGATATGAACAATTAATTCTAAAGCCACTTAAAGGATTCTCCATGCTCCATGTTGATAATAATAATAATAATAATAATAATAATAATAATAATAATAATAATAATAATAATAATAGTAATAATAATAATAATAATAATAATAATAATAATAATAATAATAATAATAATAATAATAATAATAATAATAATAATAATAATAATAATAATAATAATAATATCATTATCATGATTACTATTATTGTTATAATTACTGCTATTATTACCATTATTACGATCATCTTTATTTTATCAAAAATTGCCATCGTTATTGTTCATGTTATGTTTCTACGTTACGCGAACATATTTGCAGGTCTAATCACCATATTTGAATATGGGCTTGATTTAGCATTGTCATATATTTTGAGAATATTTTCTTTTGGTTTGAGATGTATTTCCATTACAACAACAAGCCCATAATGATTTGGGCCATCACACTACCTGTAATTACGTCCACGTTGGTTCTACCTAATGTTGCAATCCTTTTCATTGTAAGGAAATATATGACTGGGAAGGGGCTTCTGACCTGCCATAGTGAGCAAGAGGTTACTTGCTGTATCTTCTATCCCCCTATATCTGTTCTCCGAGTTCCTGTATGTCATTGTCTTGTCCTTACCCTGACCGGGGTCTTTGGCTTAGAGGGAAACATGTATAGTATTAATTTTGGGAGATGATACTTTTTCATTGTAAATCATCTCTGTATTACGTTCTGTAATACTTTGTTTTATTTTGAATACAGTGTTTTAAGCATTTCAGCGTATGTCTCTTAGTGGGACCCTATGGTTGTGTCTGGATGAGACTTTTAAGTGATCTCAAACAAACACTGATAATGTTCTCTTGGAATCTACATCTGTTCCATAATATTTGATGCATTCCTCTTTGCCTTACCTATTATTCTCGTGTGTTTTTATAAGTCTAAACTTTTTTTTTTATTATCCTATTTTCTGTCTTTTTACTCGCGCTTAAATGACGCTGTACAAACCCTTCAAATCAACAAAGAGGAGAAAAAAAAAAGAAATAAACAAAAAATGAATAAATAAATGAACAACTTAAGATTTTTCCAGCCAT
>NC_088361.1:41971095-41986095 GCF_034508935.2 Berghia stephanieae
AAAACAGAAAAATCATAAATACGTGAATTTTGTGCGAGTTCAAAAAATTGATTTTAATGAGTGTTTTTTTAAACCTCCCAATATAGATTGTGACAATTTTGAGAATAAACGGTTACAGCCTACATACATTAAAGAGCGTAAACGAATCCCTCCTATATTGTGTAATTTACATTAACAGACCAGTTTACGTCCCTTGAAGGCACGATGATTTAGAATTTCTATCACCACCGTCTGCTGCTGATGAAGATAATAAATACCCTAGAAAATACTAACATAATAATAAATAAATAAAATCCAGACAATCAAAAGTTATCGAACTCTGACAAAGACTATAATATTATTATTTATCATTATGTAAATGGCTACAAGTTGTGAAGCAATGTTATGTCCGCCTAGCGGTGTTTTCGTCAGAGTATAAATAGAACGACGGTCAATGCTCTGGGAGGTAAAGCTGTCAGATAGGATGCTCCCATAATCCAAATACATGATAAGTGTCCGACTTTTTACAAGACCTGTTATTGACAAATTGCTTATATTATGCCTTGAAGGCATGATGATATAGAATTTCTCAAAGTACCACCGTCTATTGATGAAGATAAAAACCCTAGGAAATACACCCAAAATAAAAACAAATCAAATACAGGCAATGAAAAGTAATCGAACTCTACCAAACTCTATCAAAGATAATATTTATCATTATATAAATGTTTACAAGTTGTGAAGCAATGTTATGTCCGCTTTGTGTTGTGTTCGACAGAGTATAAATAGAACGTGGTCAACGCTCTGGGAGGTAAAGCTGTGGAATAGGATGCCCCATTATCCAACCTCATGAAGAGTGGCCGAGTTTTACAAGACCTGTTATTGACAAATTGCTTATAAGAGAATATATAAATAACATTAGTTAAATGGAATGGAGGCTTCAATTTAATTAACCAAGACAGTAATGTTGACAATTTGGATCTCCTATTTGTCAACAAAACACGATGAATAAAACACAAAAGACGAATGAGAGATGATAGAGCGGCTTTGTTAAGGTTAGCACTATTATTGTTATCTTATTAGCTTTAAGCAGCAACATTCGTGTTGTACGTGAAGAGAAGGAGTTTTTCACAGATAGATTTGTCTAATTTACTTTAGGGAATACATTATATAGAATACATATGGCCGGTGTCTCGACAACATCGCGACAAAATTTTAAGAGGGCATGGAATAAGCTTGCTTTTGATGCAAAAATAAATTTTAAAAACGATTAAATAAATAAAGAGTCATTAATGGTTGCAGTAATTGATTGATAATTTTTCTTCCAGCAATAACAATAACATAAAATACAAATGGACCCACTTGATTATGCTATACTGTATATTATCCTTTTATTATTTATGAAACCATAATTTTAAGTACTTTGCATTATTTTCTTTTAAACCTTTGAACTTATTTTTTAAATAGTAACATTTTATTGCTTTTTTACAGTCTATGTTACGTAATAGATTTTGGTTGACATGTTTACTTATCAACCATTATAATTAATTTCAAATATCAAAATATGTGCGATATACAATCATTACGCTTGATGAGGAACTGACATCATAGATTTGATATTTATCGCCCCATTAGTATAGACAGTAGATAGATCGGAAATTATTTTTTTTTAATTTGGGATTTTATATAAAGCAATATCCAATACACTTGCTCAAAACGCTTTACAAGTTGTCTCTTACCAACAGCAACGCGTAATATGTAGAACAAGACTGTTAGGCGATAATATTACCATTTTCCGACAGAGACAACGCTGTTGACGGCCAGGTATTCATTTTACACCTGAGGCTCGAACCTAGGACCTTCATATCCGAAAGTAAGTGTCATACCACATGAGTGCTCTGTGCCGCACGTTTTGGTAATTACATTAGATTTCTTTTAACACAAAGTTACTATTACAAACATGATTTTACTCATTCTATGAAAAGTAACCACACAGAGTTGTAAACAACTTAATTACCCACTCGATAATCACCATCGCCACGTTTTTACACATTCTATCGCTGCTGTACATTGACAAAACGCTTTTAAAATTTTAGTCAAGGATCATTTTCTTCAAATGTCGATAAATCAATTAAAAGGAAGCGCGACTAGTATTTTTTAAAATTTGAACCCGAGACTTCTTTGCAAACTCGGGTTTGATAATTCTACTAAAGTGTCAGGTTATCTTACTTCATCGATGTTTGAAGTAAAATATTTATGAATAAAAGGAGAAAATAAAACAATGTGTCAGAAAACGCGAGATGCTAACCAATGGCGCGTGGTTGATGGTTTGTGATTGTCGGTTGGTGCTCGAATGAGATGTTTGATTCTTATCTCTAGTTTCAAGGTTATGGAGTGCTAAACTGTGTTTAAATGATATATATTATTGAATATTAATTTCAGTGTAAACCTGTTGTTACTTTTTAACTCCGATGACTTTTTTTTTCCACCACTCAGGTCATATGCACTTAGACTACAATAAGTAATCCAGTATCATAATATAGAAAAACACTGATGAAAATCATGTTGAATTGTCGGCAGTGGACAATAATGGAAGGTTCTCTATCACGGACCTTTCCTAATGGGAAGCATAAGTCATGACGTCACACCTTCCTCTCCCCCGGTTCAAAACTCCTTGGAAGTGTTATCCAATCTTCCGAGGGACTAACAATGAATAAGTTAGATATTTATATTGAATCATAAGGGGACATAACTATTTTAGTAGCAGGGTGTATAGTATAGACAGATTCTTATGCTTACGGGACGTAATAGAGCGATGATGAATAATCTTTCTTTGCAACCAACATTTATGTAAGCTATAATATATATAATTAGATGCCATGACCCTAAAACCAGATCAGTTGCACGAGGTATAAATTAAATCCTTTGGTGGAACCATGCCCTTAAAGAGAGAACGTCAACATAGGCATTGCGCATACGTCTCTCTTATCAACTGAGCAAATCTATTGTTTGGTAAATGAGATATCACTAATTATATTTAAGAAATCACTTTTCAAAATGTTATTATATATCCTAACAAATAAACTTATTTTGATGAAAAGTTCACAGTGATGTGTTGCAAAGAATGAAAAATGATATGGAATGCACTCAAGATTAAGATTACCCGCCACGAAATCACTGGCTTCACTGCTGTTCGGCAACTCACAGAATAAAAGATCGTTGAGAAACGATTTACCTGGTGCATCACTGTGAACTTTTCATCAAAATAAGTTTATTTGTTATAATTTTATTTTATAAATGTATGTATATAATAACATTTTAAAAGTGATATCTCATTAGTCAAACGATAGAGTTCCTCAGTTGATAAGAGAAACGCATGCTATGTTGACGTTCTCTCTGTAAGGGCATTTGGTGGAACCAGTATTTTGACATCACATTTTTGTTCCCCGTGGGTTTCATTTTATTGCAAAACGCTTTGAGCACGTTTAGTGGATATTGCTCTACATAAAGGTTTATTTTTTAAAAATGTATTGAATCATTGGCAAAAGACAATGATTTTTTAAAGCTGTTTGCCCATTTTGATAGACATCCGCAGTTAAGTTTATTTGTTTTGATTTAAGATTTGTTAGTGTTATAGATTTGTTAGTGTTACGATATAAGCTGTTTCAGTAAACGTGAAGTAATTTATTTTTAAAGCTAAATTTCAGAAAACATTTCTTTTTCCGATGTAACGTCATTCATAATGTTAGATGCTCAAATGATCAAACAACGCCTTTCAAATGTTGCTGATAGTAGTTAACAACAAGAAATGAAGTGAGTAGGGAAGTGCCAGAAGACAAAAGAGAATAAAAATTTCGCGGCGGCGATGGGGGCTCGAACGCGCGACCTTACTGGTACGACAACTCCGTATGATGAAAATTAACCGTCTTACTATTTTAAAGCAAAAGTGAATTAATGTTATTTTAATGCTGCCAGACTTTTATATTCCTGGCTAATGTTTCATGACAAGATACCATCTTTTCACTGGATAATGTCCCTTTTTATTCAGCTCCAAGCATTCCAGACTACCATTAATGGGCTGATTGAAAACACAAATTAAATATCTAACTCACCGAGTGATAAATTGAATTTTTTAAAAGTTTATTTTATCACAGAACTCATGCGAAAAATTAGCTTTCCACACTCGGAACGCAACGGACTGATGAGATACAAATCTCGTCCCACGGTCCTCAAAGAAACCTTTGCTTTGTTTGAACCGTTTTTCTCCACAACTTTCCATGTTATAGTTTTGTTATTTCTTTATTTTTGATGGCACTGAGCATCCTTACACACACACGCTCACACACTCACATACACACACACACACACACATACACACACACTGCTCTCGCTCTCTCTCTCTCTCTCTCTCTCTCTCTCGCTCTCTCTCTCTCTCTCTCTCTCTCTCTCTCTCTCTCTCTCTCTCTCGTCTCTCTCCTTTGACCAGGCTTTTACAAATTGAAATATAGGAATCACAGGGAAGCGCATTAAGCATGGTGAAATCCTTGGAATTTTGGTATATAAATGTTTATTATTATTTTTTAATCTATTCATTTAAGGCATCGAATGAAATATTATGGTTAATTAACTCTGAGAAATAAAAAAAAAATTTTTTCCTATTTGAAGTGAAGGCCAGTTCCATTTCAGACCCATGTTTCTTCTTTGCTCTCATGAAAATGATTAATAAATTCAATTTCGTCTATTTATACACACTTACACCTTTTACCCCTGCAAGATTCGGCCAGCCTCGAATTTAATCTACGCTATATAATATAAAACAAGAATAAACATTGCTGTGCACGTCAGCTACCGGTTCAAAGAGGAAACACACTATGCTGAGAGCAAACAAATTCTCATTATGCATGTTACATAAGAACCCACGTGGCACGCTCAAGAACAGAACCGGACCACCGTCAAAACGTATCTTTTAGTGATAATGGAAAATGGAGTGTGTAGTTATCGCACGTACACCAACATTTTTTTTCTGTTGTTGTTGTTTTGGGGTTTTTTTTTCTTTATTTTTTTTTTGTTCTTGTTTGTTTTGTTTTGTTTTTTTTGCTTTATTTTGCAATGTTTAACAAAATCATTCTCTCACATCTCATTCGTCTTTGGTGTTTCGTTCATCGTTTACAAAGGGTAAACCCGAAACGTCGTTTCTATCATTATTTGAGATATTTGTTCAACATAGACTATACTAGTTTCTAATTCTTGATTGAAAACAATTTTCAGCACTTTGACTAAAGCAGGGCGATGGAAAGCAAATTGTGTGTGTGGTTTGTTCGTTATTTACAGCAAATTGTGAAAATTTCATAATTCACGGCAAGGTTAAATACCAAAACGGATGCTCTACAAATAAATTTAAAAATTTAAAAAATAAAAAAGTCCTCGAAATGAAGAATTTTTTTGTAAACAGCCAACTTACTAACAGAAACAATTGTTCACTTCCAAGCAACTAGCTGGCGTCTACGTTAATTTATGAATACGAGCACGAAGGACAATTATTATTATTATTATTATTATTATTATTATTATTATTATTATTATTATTATTATTATTACTATTATTATTATTATTATTATTATTATTATTATTATTATTATTATTATTATTATTATTATTATTATTATTATTATTATTATTATTATTATTATTATTATTATTATTACTATTATTATTATTATTATTATTATTATTATTATTATTATTAATATCATTATTATTATTATTATTATTATATCATCGTAAAACAGCGACTGTAAACTGTATCGCTTTAAAACATCGTCCATGGACTGAGGGTTGTTCTCATTTTATTAAAAAATTATAAAATAGAGCAGTATCTTATTAAAATGTGATTTAACAAATCGCGTTCTTATAAAACACGCCGTCGTCGTCATCATCATCATCATCATCATCATCATCGTCGTCATCACACCATCATCATCATCATCATCATCATCATCATCATCATCATCATCATCATCATCATCATCATCATCGTCGTCGTCGTCGTCATCATCATCATCATGTTCATCAACTTCATCGCCATCATCATCTTCATCATTATCATCTTGTTTCGCCAGTTAAAAGAGGTAAACGAATTTATATCAAATATTCACTAATATAGATGTCATTATGTTGTTATTATTATTATTATTATTATTATTATTATTATTATTATTATTATTATTATTATTATTATTATTATTATTATTATTATAATAATAATAATAATTATTATTATTATTATTATTATTATTATTATTATTATTATTATTATTATTATTATTATTATTATTATTATTATTTTATTATTAATATATGCCCATATCGCCAACACATAACAACTGGGGCAATCAAAGTGAAGAAAGTTAAATTAACGATTTCATTCGAATACATTTCAGCTGGCCTTTTATATCGAGCAGGTTCCACTGTAGGTGAGCGCGGACACAACCACGCCAGGAGATCTGGCCAGTATTGATAGAGGAGTACACTCATCCCATCCAATGATTAGAGGATAAGTTCTCTCTTTCTTTCCTTTCCTTTGTTTCTTTCTTTCTTTTCGTTTATTGTTCTTTCTTGCTGCTATAGATAGAATGCGCTTGGCCAAGGAGTTCACAACATTGCCATCCGGAAATATAACGGACAAACACACAAACTCTGTGTAACCAAGAACTTTTATAGTCTGGTTAATACAGTTTAGTGAGAACACCTCACAAACGCGGATGGCAAAAACAATAACAAAGACCTGAGTGACGTCATCTGCATACTATCTATAACTTCTTTTTTTCTGCATACCTAAAAAACTTGGATAGCTAAAATAAAAACAACTAAACATTGTAATGCTTGTTGCAAAGTAAGTACAAATGTATTCGGTTCAATTTTAGGTCAAGAAAATAAAGAACTCATTCAATAATGGAATGATTGAAATGTGCTCGTCATTGATTACTGATGCATTGCGTATATTTTTTTTTAAAACCTAACATTCACCAGTCGGATTTCACCGTAGCCATCGTTAACTTAAGGCCTGACACTGACCAAAAAATGACGTCAAAATGCCAGTCTTTGGCAACAAAAGAAAACAATTCGTGAGTTGAATTCAATAGTTCAACCAATTGGACCATTTGTTTCCATGAGCACCACTAACGACAACTCACTAGGTGGTGCAAAAACCAAATAATGACGTCAAAATGCCAGTCTTTTTGGGTTTCAGTGTCAGGCTATAACTTAACGATGGCTACGATTTCACGTACCAAGACACAAAGCTGTGTATAACCTTAAACGTTCATAGTCTGATTAATATATAGACAGTATGCGTTTGGCTAAGAAGTTCACAACATTGCCATCCGGAAGTATAACGGACCAACACACAAAACTGTGTGTAACCATGAACATTTATAGTCAGGTTCATACAGTTTAGTGAGAAGTACTCATAAGCGTGGATGGCACAAACAATAACAAAGACCTGAGTGACGTCATCTTCGTTCTATCTATAGAATGAAGTTGACGTCACTCGGGTCTTTGTTATTGTCTTTTCCCATTCGCGTTTATGAGTAATTCTCACTATGGGTATTAACCAGACTATAAAAGTTCATGGTCACACAGAGTTTTGTGTGTTGGTCCGTTAAACCTCCGGATGGCAATGTTGTGAGCTTCTAGCCAGGCGCGTACTATTTATACCATTTAGTGAGAACTACTCATAAAACATGCTGGCCAAAAACAATAACAAAGAGCTGAGTGACGTCAACTTCAGTCTGTTAGATAGTACGAAGTGACGTCACTCATCTCTTTGTTATTGTTTTTAATAGGATTCAGTAGTCTGATGTCACGCCGCCCGGCAACGGCGGCCATCTTGGTTTTAAACAAAGAAAATCATTACTTTTTATTCTTCATGCTAGCTAGAAATTTTCATTCCCTTTTCATATGCCTTGTGATCAGAATGTGTAAAAGTCAAAACATGATCAAATTAATGTTTTTTCCCCTCTGGATACGCTTTTATGCTCGCCGGAGGAATATTTCATACGGGTGTCCGCCATTGTTCTGATAGTTTAGAGCCAGTGTTACTGTTACCATGCGTCATTAGGAAGGAAGTGACGTTACGACTGTTGAAGAGTATTTTTACCATCCATGTCTATGAGTAATTATCACCCAACTGTATTAACCAGACTATGAACGTTCAAGGTTACACACCGTTTTGTTTTTGGGTCCAATAAAAAAGACCTGCGTGACGTCAACTTCTTTCTATCTATATGTCCACACAACCTGGTATTACCTTGGTGGTATAAAAACAATAACAATGTTCAGAGAGAGAGAGGGGTCGATTTTATTCACTAATGTGTTTACAATGTGTTTACAAATAACTATGTTTGTCCGAGGACGTGTTAAGGTGTGTCACAAATTCCATGTTTTGATTGGTTAAAAATCTATTGGTTAATTGTCTCCTTGTAGGTATATCATATAGAATTACAACATAGCCAACGAAGAGGAATTTCCCGTGGATTGATCAGCGGTTATTACTGTGTCATACCGGAAGTGGCTCTTTTCGTTTAATGAATAGGAAGATCGGGTTATTAATACATACTTCTTGTCTGGAGGCACTACCTTTCGCGATTCAGAATCAATCAACTTTTTAAACAGATATTTGTCACGGAGTTATTGACTTATATTTACAAAACCATCATGCTCCATACATGTTAGTTTATAAATGCAACAATCGAGCTGCGAATGACAGCATAGATAAGATTACATGAGGGAAGGAATAATCATTATAATATCTTGTTAAAAATCAGTATCGCTGTTATACCGTTATATCGGATTGATATCGAAAATTTCTAATATCTCCAACACACAAGACAGCAGCCTCTTATGGTTCTCACACTAACTATTATGTTATGACGATCGACCCAATCAGCAAAGTCCGGTCCGCATTCGTGCACCGTCGCGAACCCGCCTGGTAGCATCGTCACAACACACCGTTCGACTAGATGCTCTGCTGTTTCGGGTTCTTGCCCACATCGGGTACACGTTGGACAGGTGGAAAGTCCCCACTGATAAAGCGCACTTGCTGTGAGGCAGCTCCTCGACCGAAGCCGAGTCGCAGCCACCCAGTGTCTCCTCTTACTGGTATCAAAGCCTGGCAACTTCTCACCAAGATTAGAGGAGTGTACGCCCCCGCCCCCACGAGGGATTAAGTTCGTCCAAACCGACTTCCATCTCGTATATGCATCTCTGTCAACCCACTTCGGAACTGTTGACAGTAAATAGCTTGTTTTTATTTGCCATTAAAAGAAATGGCTCTGCGCATGGCGGAAATCATCGTATTTTAATTTTTAAAAAAGAGGACCACACCCACTTTGTTTAGAGTTCTTTCCTTTACATTCATGGTATATCCACACTCTACTTCCCCCAATGACATCAGTCAATGCAACTCACGGGTTCTCATCCAAACATGCTCATCATCGAAAACGAGGCAATAATTGAAAAACAAACAAACGACCACAAATGAAATACATAAAAACTTAATTTAGGTTCAATGTCCTCATCGATCAGTGACAAGATCAATTTTCCCGAATTATTCTGGAGTTCGTCAATAAATGCTGACACACAAGGTGATTATTTCGATTATTATTCCTGCAACCTCCCCCCCCCCCCCCCCCCCCCCCCCCCCCCCCCCCGGCCCCATCACGTAATTTGACTCGGTCGACGTGACATAGATGCAGGTCTGACATCCGAACGAAATGATGGGCCAAGTTTACCATGGTTGTTATGGACAGTATTTTCAATATTGTCTGTCCATTATTTAGAGGAAGAAGACGAAGAAGAAGAAGAAGAAGAAGAAGAAGAAGAAGAAGAAGAAGAAGAAGAAGAAGAAGAAGAAGAAGAAGAAGAAGGAGGAGGAGGAGGAGGAGGAGGAGGAGGAGGAGGAGGAGGAAGAAGAAGAAGAAGAAGAAGAAGAAGAAGAAGAAGAAGAAGAAGAAGAAGAAGAAGAAGAAGAAGAAGAAGAAGAAGAAGAAGAAGAAGAAGAAGAAGAAGAAGAAGAAGAAGACGAAGAAGAAGACGAAGAAGAAGAAGACGACGAAGAAGAAGAAGAAGAAGAAGAAGAAGAAGAAGAAGAAGAAGAAGAAGAAGAAGAAGAAGAAGAAGAAGAAGAAGAAGAAGAAGAAGAAGAAGAAGAAGAAGAAGAAGAAAAGAAGAAGAAGAAGAAGAAGAAGGTTTTGTTTGCTTTCTTTATTGTTGTTTTTTTCTAATGACTTCTTTGTTGTTTGTGATTGTTGTATTTTTGTTGTTGTTGTTTGTCTCATCTTTAGTATTTATTTAAAAATTCTAAATGGTAAAAGGAGGGAGGGGGCTCGACACTCATTCGTGATAGCAGGAGCAAAGTACCTGAGGAAAAGTAATCATGCAAAGGGAATTAACTCATTCATTGATGCCACGATTTAGGAAATACTCGGTCGATGAACTTTGCACTCGATATAACAATTATTTCTAATATTATTCATATCATCATTATCATTATCATTATTATTATCATTATTATTGTTATTGTTAATACTATTACTATTATAATTATCATCGTTTATTGTTTCTTTTCTTTATTCTCGTTTTTCTGCCTTATAATGATTTCATTCGGCTTAATTTAAAAGTTAAGATTAATGTATAACGACTGCAACACGCCAGCCGTGATATATAGTTATTTACAAAAGGAAAAGAGACAAGAAAGTGCTAAGTTGTATATAACTTAAAGTGGACATTTATTTTATTTTCATATAGCATGCCTTTATTGGCATAACATATTGGCATAACATAAGGAGCAGATACGGACTGCTAAGCTTGTCGGTACGAAAGACACATTTTGTAAATGCGCACCCGAAATACCCCCCCCCCCCCCTTTATTACTACTACTACTACTACTACTACTACTACTACTACTACTACTTCTACTACTACTACTACTACTACTACTACTACTACTACTACTACTACTACTACTACTACTACTACTACTACTACTACTACTACTACTTACTACTACTACTACTACTACTACTACTACTACTACTACTACTCTACTACTACTACTACTACTACTACTACTACTACTACTACTCTACTACTACTACTACTACTACTATACTACTACTACTACTACTACTACTACTACTACTACTACTGATAATAATAATAATAATAATAATAATAATAATAATAATAATAATAATAATAATAATAATAATAATAGTAATAATAATAATAATAATAACCATAATGATAATTATGATAATAATAATAATAATAATAATAATAATAATAATAATAATAATAACCATAATGATAATCATGATCATATAAATAATGATAATAATAATAATGATAATAATAATAATAATAATAATAATGATACCTAATGCTGATAATAATAATAATAATAATAATAATAATAATAATAATAATAATAATAATAATAATAATAATAATAATAATAATAATAATAATAATTTCGAGTGGAAAGTTAATCGACCGAGTATTTCCCAAATCGTGCCATCGATGAATGAGTTAACTCCCTTTGCATGGTTACTTTTCCTGTTAAGTAGTAAGGGGAGGGGTAAAATATAGTACGACTTTCATTTCTTTGTATTTATTACACTCGTTATTTTTATCGTGTCAAATAACACTTCGAGCTTGCGAGAATGTGGTGTTGCACGATAAAAATATAAAGAGTTTAATCAATACAAAGAAATGAAAGAATACGTTTATTCCACCCTTCCAAGTAAGATTCTTAGATATTTATTCGTGACCAACCGTATGGTAGAAAAGTTCTTTGTTTCGCTATAATTTGTGTTTTTCTCCATCTCTTTGAATGACAACTTGACCCCCCCCCCCCCCCTTTCCCCAACAAAAAAAAAATAAAAGAAAAGAGAAGAAAAACGTTGAATTTGTATTCATGCGTATCCAAAGATTATCTTTAATCTTTTACATCTTATTTTGAAAGAATAAAATAAGCGAAATATGTTTTTGCAATCGTTGAATTAATTCTTTTTATTCAACGGGTTTAAAGCATCATTCAACGATTAAGTATTGACTAAGGAATGATAGGGTTTTCCAATGATGGGTGGGGGTGGGGGGATAAGTGATTAATATTATCTGTCGATTTACTTATTTTCATATTACCGGTATAAAATCTAAGGAGGACTACAGGTTTTGACATAACATTGATATATGCGGGATGTCGAGATACAAGTTGTAGATGTAAAACTTACAGGTCGAATCGTGCTTGGAGCACAGTAGGCGCACGGCGCAACCATAGATAACAGATACGCTCTAGAAACTAAAAACGAATTATAGGTTTGTGAAATCCCGCATTGTGTTGATGGAATCTGTAACCGTGACAAACTGTTACACATGCGGCAGTGAATCAACGTTTGAGAGAACGTCTTGTTCAACTACACATCATCACCCAGTCATCCAGGCTAAGCTATGGCCTCCTTTCATTACACACACATCTAAACACACTAGAGCAGTACGAAATACACAGCCAATAATTGATTTCTGTGAACTCGTCAAACTGACATTCACGTGTGTTGAATTACCACTGAGATATCGCCGAATTGCAACACACTTGTTTTGATTCTGCTTGTAGTGCCAGAGTATGCTATCGATGTATATTATTTTGAGTGATTAATGCGTATGCATCATAACAGCTGTGCACCAAACAAAATTATTTTCCTTACACACTGTTTACTATCGCAGACAGCTGTTATTGAATATATGTTTCGTGGCGGTATTGTTTATATTTTTATTCTTTTTACTTCAAAGAATATTCTGTGATATATGCAAAAAATTAGATACTGTTATATATTTGACGTCTGGCATGTGTTCTGCGTGGACCGAGTTATTTGATGATATTTTACATGTGTCAATTGGCTTATCAGTAGGGGGGTAGTCTTCCGCCCTAATTTTTCTTTATCATAGACGACTAATAAAGGTGAGTTGTCATAAATATGTGTGTATATATATATATATATATATATATATATATATATATATATATATATATATATATATATATATATATATATATATATATTATATATGTGTGTGTGTGTGTATGTGTGTGTGTGTGTATGTGTGTGTGTATATATATATATATATATATATATATATATATATATGTGTATATATATATATATATATATATATATATATATATATATATATATATATATATATATGTAATAATATTGTTATTGTGGTATCTTGTTATTTGGGTTGCAGGGGGTACAATAATGAAGCCTCTTTGTAGTTTTCTTCAAGTTACGTGTAGTTTTTAATGAGGAAGGTGTAATATAGTCGATGGAGTAAATGAGAGAGATTTGATAGGGAGGATGTATGGAGTTGTTCTGAGAGGTTTGGTGGCGAGATATTTCTTGATAATGAGGTGTAGTTTTTGTTGTTGAGAATAAGATGTAGTTGCCAGTGCCGCGATTTTGGCAGGCAGCGTGGCAGGCTTCTTGAGGCTTGAGATGAATGAAGAGGGAGTGATAGAACAAAACGAGATCTTATTTTGCGCAAGAGATATGCTGAGTTTTTTCTCTCGCGCAATGCTCAGGGTCGTGATTGGTTCTAAGGAAGGGGCGACACTGTCAAATAAAGAAATAGAAATAACACACTATTAAATCTTACTATCTAATAGTTTTATTTCAATTAGGATTGCCCTCAACGTGAGTCGGGAGGCGAATGACCAATGCATGTTATATAATGGAATAGAAAATGAATATTGGCACTCAGCCCTCAACGTAAGTCGAGTGGCGATACGGCCAAAATAAGTACGTAATAAAATGATAATTAAACGTAATAAAAGAATATTCACAATGTAAAATAGTGACATTGAAATAAGAATAAGAAGATTGGCACTCAGCCCTCAACGTGAGTCGAGTGGCGATGTGGCCAAAATTAGTAATATAATGATAATCGAATGTATCAATAAAACATGAATATTTACAAAGTAAGATAATGGCATCGAATATGCCAACATCATTAATAAAAGCATAGAGATATAAATCACTACCAACAATCTCACAATTTTGGTATAGATCTATGATACAGGGCATCATCAGGACATTATACAACTATAACGATTAATGACCAAGAAAGCTTGACAGACAGACCGATAACTGAGCATACAGCTAGTCAGACAATAGGTACTTATTCCTATATGTGTATCAGGTGACAGGCATATTATTAGGTAGATTGATATGTAGCCAACTGTAATCTCATACTAAGTAATTGAAAAGATAAATATATAAAGATGGGTACATATGTGCATAGGCAGACAGATATAATAAGTATACAGATAGATAGGTCCGTAGGTCGGTCGATAGATGGATGGATGGATAGATAGATAGACAGATAGATAGATAGATAGATAGATAGATAGATAGATAGATAGATAGATAGATAGATAGATAGATAGATAGATAGATAGATAGATAGATACAGATACAGAGAGATATAGATGGATAGATGGAAGGGATGTGACAGTGACAGGATAACGATATCAACAACATTAGAGTAGGCCGATATTATTTACAAATCACCAATAATAAAGATCGTGGTAAGTTTGTAATCGCGATAAACAGATTATTACTAGCACTCATGTAATCAATTAATTAGACTAAGTATTTTCCTCATGACAGATACAAGTTATACAGGCACGTATTCGATTTACTGTCATTACACAAAGGCATTAACAATCCATGGAAATGATATTTAAAAAAAGAAATCACGATGTCAATAATTAAAACAATAAATGCAACAGCAATAATAATAATAATAATAATAATAATAATAATAATAATAATAATAATAATAATAATAATAATAATAATAATAATAATAATAATAATAATAATAATAATAATAATAATAATAATAATAATAATAATAATAATAATAATAATAAGAGCAATGCTTATGACAATGTTAAT
>NC_088361.1:41991095-41993595 GCF_034508935.2 Berghia stephanieae
GCCAGGCCAGAAGACATACTCATCATTACATACCCGAAAGCAGGTGATTTTTAAAAATTCTGTGTGCTTCACAAAAAATGTGCGCTTTTATGTAACGCTTTATCTACTATATAGGCAGGATAAAATTTAATGTTGACTTAACTGACTTAAAGCCTTCGGCTTTCGATATCATTCGACTTCGCATTTTCGGCTGTTCCGCTTGTTCTTGCGATGAAGAACTCTCCATAATATTATCCCTGCCGTGCCTGTTCTCTGATGTTTGATATTCCTGCCAGTGATAGTAATCTGGTTTCGTCATTGAGTTGTTTCAAATCTATATCGAAAATTCGAGGAAATGCCGTGATTGGCCGTCACCTAGCTCATTTGTTTTGGCCAGAGAAATAGTGGATAATTAATGTACTCCTTAAAAAAGTTACGTTTTCCCTCGCGGCATGGTGAGATGCCCTTGCCTAGGAATTCCACAAGAGAATATAGATAGACTATCAATCAAACGTCTGATGTCAACAGGAATCACCAATGTTGTCCAGAGTGAGCAAATTGGAGGATAATAATCTTGTCGAATGAAAAAAATAAATGAATGTGCCTTAAGCGGGGTCGAACCCAGAATCTTCAGGATCACAGAGCAATACCTTAACTTTTCGGCCACCTCGCCCTCCTAAATGGTAGGAAAATGAGTTTTAAGCCAACAACAAATATAAGGATGAACAATGAGACATCGCAGTTACTGACCAGACGTTTATTTTTACATCTAAGTATGGTGAGCTATGTGTGTAAAGAGCTCGACTTTGCTCCACACACAGTGATCTCCGAGTCACAAAGAGGCGAGTACCACAATGGTCACAATGCTGCACGCAGTTCCATATGGTTTAGTGGTATGACACTCGCGTTCAGATCGGAAGGTTCGAGTCACGATCTAAGCGGAGCATAGTTGAATCCTTGGGAAAGGCTCTTTACTCACATTCTCTCACCGTATTCAGGTGTAAAATGAGTACCTGGCCATTAACAGCGTTGTCACCGTCGACAAACAAATGTAATTTCGCTTCACTGGCGTCATGTCTCGTCCTAAATGTTAAGTGTTGCTGCAGGCTAGGAACCCTTTGTAAAATGCTTTGAGCACGTTTAGTGGATATCGCGATATACAAATGCTCAAGTTTTGTTTTGATTTTTGTTTATTTGTTTGTTTTTCTAACGCTCAAGTCTGTTCTTGCAATAGACTAAAGTTTCACCCAAAGGTAACATTTATTACTATCCGTTTTACACCATTTTTTATCACCAAAAGTTAAAATAGCGTTTTGTACTTACACACTAGTTCAGACTCGGGTTAGCTCCATTCTGGTAACAACAATGAATTTCTATGCCAGGTTATTATCTAAATACCGTGATTACATTTTTGTTCCCAATCATCTTTTTAAACTTTTTTCTTGAGAGACTATGGCTCTATTGAGCTTTTTCTTTGAAAACTTAGAGATAAAATTTGCCTTTATTATTACTTAGAAATTATCTTAGCTTGACTTAATTATATACTATGTTTACAGGATAAAACAAAATAATTATGCCCTTCTGCCACGACATCATAAAATATCATTGCCTAGGCATTCCATGAAGGAATGTAAATAGTGCGCTCTTCTTAGCTAAGAAACTCACAACATTGCCATCCGGAAGTATAACGGACCAACATACAAAAACTATGTGCAACCATGAACTTTTATATGAAGAATTACTCATAAACAAGATGTCTGATGTCAACAGGAATCACCCACGTTGTCCAAGTGAGCATTTAGGAGTTTAATAATTTTGCTCATGGAAAAAAACAAAAGTGCCGGAAGCGGGGCTCGAACCCGGAACCTTTCGGGTCACAGTGCAATGCCTTAACCACTCGTCCACCTCGCCCCCCTTTTACGAGTCGTTTTCGTATCGTTTGGACACAATTAATGAATTAGACATCAATAATTCAAAGTGAAAGGATATATTTTTTATAGGTTTTTCTGTTAAATAATGAAAATTGACAAGATTATTAACCCCCAATTTGCTCACTTGGACAACAGCATGATTCCTGTTGACATCAGACATCCTGTTTGATGGATTATCTATATTTCTTCATGGAATGCTTAGGCGACGGGATCCTATGGTGCTGTTGCGAAAAGGCGTAAAGAAGAAAAATAAAGAGATCCAAAATCTTAGAGAATGGCACCAAAAGTAAAGAGCAGCAATAGCTTCTCAGAGTCGTGAACATTTTTTGACAAGTTTAAATCTTTGAGCACAGTTTCTTTTTCAATTTGAGAAGCTATTCTACTTATCTATGAGCGGCTATGTGGTCTGTGGTACGACGACACACGCTTTCGGATCAGAAGGTCCTGGGTTCGAGCCTCTCTCGCCGCATAGTTGAGTCCTTGGAAAAGGCTCTTTATTCATATTCTCTCACCGTACTCATGTGTAAATGAAAAATGAGTACCTCGCCGTTAATAGCTAACAGGCGTCATGTCCCGTCCTACATGTTAAG
>NC_088361.1:41998595-42003595 GCF_034508935.2 Berghia stephanieae
AGTAGTAGTAGTAGTAGTAGTAGTAGTTTAATTTTAAGCCAAAGGTTTGATTAAGCACTGGGGAGCAAAGAAAGTGATCATCGTCATTAAATAGTCTCATAAAAAAGTCTACGGCTTGTATTGTCATACACAGTTTAAGTAGATCTACTTCAGAACCTGCTGTTCTCAGAAATGCCCCGGTTGCCTGTTGAATAATAATTTAAAAAAAAAAAAGAACCACTGCCTATGCAAGGGAGGCCATCGCCATTAATCTACATGTTTTTTTTAAAAAAGGTGTTGTCTTCCATTATTGACGAAATGCTTTCAACCCAATGCAACATGAAAATGAATACACGTAGGTACACATGGACAGAATTACCCTGACAACACGATTAATTCGGACAGAAAGCATTATCTAGTTCTTAAATTAATAGATTGAGATAATCTTCAACTTTTCATAAAGTCAATCCTAAGACTTTTAAGTAGTGATGTATTGTCTACAAGAAGTCTAATATTTAAAGATTCCGGGGTTTTTTTAACGGGGGATGGGGGAGGGGGGGGTGGGTTCAGTTAATTTATCAGTTTAAATGTGAGTATGTGGTCTTGTGCTATGATATCCGCCTTCAAACTGGAAGGTCCAGGGTTAGAGTCTCGGTCTGAGCGGTGCATATTTGACACTCTTTGGAAATGTTTTTTACTGTACTCAGGTGTAAAATGAGTACCTGGCCATTAATAGCGTCGTTTCTATCGGAAGAAAAATGTAATATTGACGAACAGGCTTCATGCCTCGTCTGACTTCTTGAGTGTTGCTTGTAAAGCGCTTTGAGCACGCTTATTAGATATCGCCCTATATAAATACACTATTTTTATTATCGTTTTTTTTTAAATTATGCATTAAGTACTGGCATCCGGTCAGTATGAAAAAGGCTTTTTTTTTTCATTATGTTCAGTATAGAATTAAAATGACAACAGTTACTCGATGAAGAAAATCTATTTTACGCACTTTAGACATAAATACTTTGTCAAAAGATGCAATTAACTCAGAAGAGACAACAAGTTCGCTGAAATCCAAGGTAAAATCTCGTTATAGCAGATACCCCTCCGAAATAGATAATGTCTTAATTTTGCTCATTGAAACAAAAGGGACAATGCGTTTTAGTGAATTATTAGTTAATTGACAAATGGGATCCCATCCCCCTTAAGTGTATTGATTTAAAGTAAATACTGTTATATACTCAACTTCTAAATAAAATACATTCGAACACGGTTTCCTAGAAATGAATAGAACATGCAAAAAAAAATGGATTAAGAAAACGGTAGTTTGACGAAAGAATAATAAGGGGAAAATGTGGGCCATTTGATTGGGTTCGAGGAAATCGTGTGTTTGAGGAAATCGTATGTTTGAGGAAAACCATACTGGAGTGTGTGTGATAAATAGTAACAGACATAATTCACCCGTTTATGTACGTAGTTGTAAATATTTCAATTGTGGAATCTACGCATTTATAGGAAAGCATATTATTGTTTCATTGAGCTCATTTAAATAAAATAAATTTCATTGAGCTGTCAAAGTTCTTCATAGATACAATAATTTATTTAACAACCAACCATTTGCTGATGTTTATCTATGTTACTTCGAATGTTGACAAATTTTCATTTCCATATCCTCGAAGGGATACACCAAAGATACTTATTGAAGGCAAATCGAAACATTGCAGATTTTACGAATTATTATTTATCATAATAAATGTAACTAATTGGTCTTTGTTAATGAAAGCAATAAACAGAGAATGAATCAATTTGTGTCAATTTATTTTCCCATTATCCTTTTTCTCCTGTCTTTATTTCATTATTTTTCATTTTTTCTTTCTCGCCTCTTCCTCTGATGAGTGTGGACACGGCAAATGTGTGGCCCCCCTCTAAGTGGTATGATGTCGGGATGAATTTGGTGCTGGAAATTGAAAAAATAGCCGCAAATATGAAACTTTAAAAAAAAGACCCCCCCCCCCCCCCCCGACACACACACACACACACACACACACACACACACAAACTTGAGCTTTTATATAGCGCAACATCCATTAAACGTGCTCAAAGCGCTTTCAAGGGGTCCGTGGCCAACAGCAATACGTAACATGTAAAACGAGACATGACGCCTGTTAGGCGATATTGCAATTTTGTCCGACATAGACAACGATGTTAACGGCCAGGTACTCATTTTACACATGAGTGCGGTGAGAGAATGTGAGTAAAGAGCCTTTTGCAACTATGCGCCGAACATAGGAGACTCGAACCCATGATCTTCAGATCCGAAAGAGAGTGTCATACCATTGGCCTACATAGCCGCACAACTTTGGGTTAATGCATATTCGTTATGATGGAGATTGAATACAATTTCTTACAATGCAAAAAAGTAAATAAAAGTCGGTATTTCTTTTTATTTGAGTTCTAAATTCACTTTTAAACAGGTCTGCCTCCTACTACAAAAAATTAGTAGACTTTCGAAATTTTGGTTCCAATTTCAGGACTTCGTGAGCATCTCTAAGTCGTTAAAATTTATTGAAAATTAAAGTTGATGCCAGAGGATATGATTTTAAGGATTTTGAAGTGACATTTAATCATTGTGAGAGTAAATTGCTTGTTGATTTGTAAGATTAACAATAGCGTCTATAAGTTTCATCTCCTAAAAATTACGGATTTTCGAATTTTCAAGTAGGCAGGTCTGATTTTAAAGTCCGATTCATCCCGACAAAAAAAGAGACTGGAGTATTACTATTTTTAAAAGTCCGAGTCATAGCCTTTTTAACTCACTCAACCCTAACACCGACTATATCCTTAGTTTACTAGACTTGCTTTTACCCCATGCCTATGTATTACATTTTTGTGAGACAAATTATAGGCGTAGTATCAACGCTAATGTTTTTATTTTTTATATGTTAATGGTAGTTGAATAAAACTATCTATGTACATGCTCATTTTTAATGCATTTTTTTCCAATTTTGAAAAGTAGCAAAAATCTCTAGGATTGAGTGAGTTAATGTTTTAGTGAAAACGGTGTGGCTAGAGTAAAATTAAATCTCGCATGTGGAAGTTCTTACTGCGAAAATATTGAAAACAGGCAGATGCAGTGAAATCCAAAATTTGGTTACTTCTTATCTATTATTACACCGCCTGTATTTCTATTGATTTTTTTTTTGTCTATCATTCCTTCTTGACATAAGTCACTGTAAGTATGCATTAAAATCCCTAAATGCACGATCACGAGTCATCAATCGTGCTTTATGATCAACGCTCAAACTGGTGACGTGACGTAATTATATGACTTAATAAATAGAGAACGAGTAAAACCCCGCCCCGTGACGCATGCTCATGAGTTCAAGTAGAATATATGCAGACGACAGCAGCAATATTCTCGCAATGTAACTGTTTTGCTTTCATTAATCTTAATTTAAACTAATTCTTTGTTTTATGGATTGTTTTGGATGAGAAGGAGTGTAATAATAGATTAAATCACATTTGCTGGTTTTAACTTCAATTCTTTACTCACAAGCTCCTAAAAATCTTAAATTAAAACGTGTGTTTATAACCCAAATAAACGTGTTTTAATAAGATGTGGGAAGATCTAAAGTAGAAATACGGATGAAATTCGGTCCCAAAATTGGATTCACTAGTCATGTCATGTCGCCTAGCAACGGCGAGCAGCCTGGTTCTAAACAAAGAAAATGGATACTTTTTATTCTTCATGCTGGCTAGAACGTTTCATATGTCATGTGATCAGAACGTATAAAAGTCAATTCAGATTTCTAATGTTTTTCTCCATTGGATACACGTTTATGCTCGTCGGAGAAGTATTTCATAGGGGCTTCCGCCATTGTTCCGATAGTTTAGAGCCAGTTACTAAGTTTCTATACATCATTACGGGGTGAGTGACGTCAAGACTGTGGAAGCGTATTACAACGTCAATCTCTCATCGAAAGTAAAGGGGAACAGATGAGGCTACTATGAATCATGGGATGGGTCACGTGGCTTATTACGCAAGGTGCAGTTCATGAATGAAAGTTAACAATACAATCATTCGCCTACTTGACCTCTTTCTTTCTTTCCGTTTGTTTGAAAAATAAACATTTGGATCTATTCTTTGTCCGTCTCCTTGTCTAGGTTTTTAATTAACTTCTTTTTATTCTTTCAGCTTTATGTTTCCTAATAAAGACGTAAGGTCCATCTTCGTGGCGCCCCTAGGAACACAATGATTGTTATGTTTTATATAATAAACACCTGGCAAATCTAAAAGAGGCGCATTACAAAAGGGACAACAAACTTGACAAAAAACCAGCCCAGTTCAGGTAAAACCAATACATGTAATATTGACATTTGACATTTCTTTTGATGGGAGAGTTCGTGGTTGTTTGACCTTTCATTCATAGAGTTGGGGTGGACGTATCCTGTCCGTAATGACATCACATCTTTTCCTAACTAAAACAATGCTCGTAACTGCTTTTGATCCTCACTCACACCGCGAGGCAGTTTTTCTGCCTTGTTATAATTTATCCCAACTATCAGTTGAACTTCGTAAAAGGACAATGAAAGGAATGGATTTTATCCTATCAAACTACAAATTAAATATAAGCCGTTCTGACAAGGTCGTCTTGGTGTCATCAATATGTGTACAATACGGTTAATTACTTCAGACGGTGTTCATATATAACGTCACGGTCCATTGACCAAACGGACCGTGATTTGTAATTTCTTTACGGATGAGCACTTTGGAAAGTGTACACAGACTTTTGGTGTGTTGGATATTATGACCTCTCATCTTATACTTTCTCCAACATCTGGCTAATTTGAAGGAGTGCTACTTTGTCTGCATTTCTTTCCTTTCTTGTTTGATTTGTTTGTTGTTTCTCTTTGATTCTTTTCCTTTGTAATGTCCAACCTTGTAAAGATGTCTATTTCTTTAAAAAATTATTCAAAAAAAAAGAATTAGACAGAAAGTACGACTGTCCTATGATGGGGATGATTCA
>NC_088361.1:42008595-42036095 GCF_034508935.2 Berghia stephanieae
GATTTTATTTTTCTTTTGCACAAGGATACAAATGGACAGTCCCGCTTTCATAACGTTACTACCGTTTTTCTAAATGCCGAACCTCAGCTCGGCATTAATCCTCAAAGGCAATTGACATTTCCTTAAGTATGATTTAATTGTGCATTCAATTTACTCTGTGACAAACAAAAATTGCCTACAAAAGGATGTCTAATGTTATGTTTATTCGAGGCGGAGCCAAAGGAACCAAGTAAACAATACATGCAGGTTAGCTAATATCAATTACCCTTTGTTCTGTCCCCGTATTACGCCCCAACCTGCCCACACATAGTTACCGGAATTGTCAATTCTACTCAAAGTGGTTACTTTTAGTATTGCCAATTTGGTGTTTTAATGGCAAACTCCAAGATATACATATGTATAGCGGGTTTGACAACTAAGCTCAATTATGGGCTTGAGTTAACATTGTTGTAATGGAAAATGTCGTGTGTTGGTTTGAGAGTCATTCCATAACAACAATGAACCCGTTACTTGCAAATACTGCACGCCAGCAAATTCCAAAATCGTGGCTGTTTTAGTGTTGCATCGAAAAATTGTCGTTTTGACATTTAAAAAAGATATATATCAGTTATATTTTTTTTTCCAAATTAATCTATCAAATCTATTTTATAAACAGATTAACACCAATTTCACAATATGCACACATTTTCAACCCTAATCGGGGTGAAATTTTATAAAATCAAGACATTTCTCGTGTAAAAAGTTTAATTTCCATTTTCATAAATAATGTAGTTGAAAAAGTGATTCTTAGAAAAAGTTGGCATTTTTAAGACCATTTGGCATTTTTCTGTGATTTATTTGGCATATTTTGCAAAATGAATCTGACCATCCAAGTTACTTGTCAAAGGAATGGTAAATTTTAATGCATCTTATGTTATGGGCATACTTGAGAGGGAAATCCCTGTGTTTTTAGGGGAAAGGTGGGGAGGGAGGCGATGACAATATTGGGGTCAGGATTATTGCTTCCGGGATTAACTACGAACAATCGAATGACGTATATAGAGGTACATTGTTATGAAGAAGTCACTAAGGCCAGTTAGCCTTCGTTTCTAACTGCACTTGACATTTTGTGTTCACTGTGAAAAATCACCTGTCTGTATGTAAAGTGAGAGGGTGGGGTTTCCAAAAAAAAAAAAAAAAAGATACGAGCAAAACAAAAATTGGCCAGTATTTTGTCTCAGACAGCGAAACGAAGAGATTAATTAATTCTTGTTGTTGGAGGATATAACTTGGAAAATTCGGAAAGGGGCATTACTTAATGAACGATAACAATACTATGTGTTAGGTATTCTATCGCCTGAAGGGAAAAGATATTAATATTATAGGTAAGTCACTTTACCTTATTTAATGAGTTATCTTATGTGTTGCAAACTGTTTACCATAAAAGCTATTGCTGGATGGTGTTTATCCACTAATACAATATTCAATTGACCAATCGAACACGATGGCCGCATTGATTGATGCCCAGTATATAGATCTATTTAAAAACAGTAAACACGTTAATAAAATTGCTTTGGCTGAAAGGCTAAGATTAAAACTGAGGTACGATTATAAATCTATATCTATCAAATAATTACTACTCTCAGCTATTTCAGGGTCCCCTAGCTGCAGTTGAATTTTGTTTCTCCCTTTGTCCACACAGCAGTGACGCTCGGTCGGTTATATTTGGCGAGTAAAGCTGTGCAATGGACCAGCGTCCTGTTTAAAGGATAGCAAGTAATTGTTACTATCCAGGGACTGCTGGTAATAATGGGCAGGGTGGGCAAATACCAGCCTGTTTTTTCAAGTTATATGCTGTATTACCAGGTCCGAAATAATCAAATCTAAATTAGATAATTTCAAAAGTTACTACTTAAAATTGATACTTTGTACTGAAATCAATTTGTGTGTATTTTTGATAGATTGCGAATCACCATGCATCCCGTAATACATAAACCAGGATACGCTCCTGTTCTTTTTATCACCCCCCCCCCCCCCCCCCCCCCAACCACTCCACTCCACTCCGCCCACATCGTCATCTCATCGTCACGTCGCCTGACGGTGATTTTGCTGTCTGGCCTCTCTAGTACTAGGTCGGGCTAATTCAAATGAGCCCACCTTATTAACCAGTGTACACTAAATAGAGATTTTGGCAAACGAACTTTTTCTTATTTATTGCCTTACTTGTGCTGGGAAGGTTCCAGTATTGAATTAAATTTATTAATTTACTAATATTATATCAATTTAGTATTAGTTTGTGTTGTTTTAATATATTTGTTTATCCATTTAAATTATTTCTTTTTTTTCCCCTCGTTTTCTTTAGTGTTTCTCAAAACTCATTTATTTAAATTGTTTTCTTATTTGTTTGTTGTTGTTGTTGTTGTTTTTTGTTGTTGTTTTTTGTTTTGTTTTTTAACAAATTAATTTGTTAATTCTTTTTTTTTTTATTATTCTTAAAGTAATTACCGCTGTATTTTTATTGCCAGACTAAATATTTTTGCAAAACAATGTAATTTTCTATTGTATTCCCTCTAATAAAACAAAACACTTTTATTCAAAAGTCACGACTAAATAAATATATAAAATACAACCACCATTTTGGTTTTCTCAACAATTGAATTAGTATACGAGAAATACTCTTCGAGTAAGGAGATAGTTGAATTCTAAGTTATAGAGGAAATACGGAAGGGTGGGCAGATTCCGTACTTGCCCGTCCTGAAGCTAATACATACATAAGATGGTTCGCGATGAAGAGGCGGGAAGCAAGGGATTGGTTGGGTAAGGAGCAAAGATAACACGGTAATTATTGTGACGAAAGTCAAACGAATACATGAGGAGAGATTGGTAACATTATTTTGTCTTAATTATATTGTATGAAGTATTGGCGAAAGCCTAATATTAAATAAACGTTGTTTTTGTTTGTCTTATTTTGACTATGGAACTGATACTGATACTTGTCATAGCAGACCTGCCTACTTTAGATAGGAAAATAAAAATCGTAGTTTTCAGGGCTAATAAAATCGTAGATATTTTAACTACCCTTTAAAAAAATCACCGGAATTTTCGTCTGTTTTGATAGATATCAAATTTTTAAAAACGAGAAAAAATAATTGGAAACGTAATAATGATGGTGATGGTGGTATAGTGGTAGCGGTGGTGGTAGTAGTAATGATGATGGTAATATTATTATTATTATTATTATTATTATTATTATTATTATTATTATTATTATTATTATTATTATTATTATTATTATTATTATTAATATTATTATTATTATTATTATTATTATTATTATTATTATTATTATTATTATTATTATTATTATTATTATTATTATTATTATTATTATTATTATTATTATTATTATTATTATTATTATTATTATCATTGTTATTATTATTGTACGTATTGGTGGTATTAATATTGTTGTATTTTTTTTTGGTGGTTATTAATGGTATCAGTTTATTGTTTGGTCCCATTTGCCATTATTTTCCACTTTCATGTATGTGGTCATCAAATTGTATGATTAATTGGCGAAAGCCTAAGATTGAATAAATTTTGTAATATCGTATGGTAACCATCATTGTCGACGACATCGTCGTTGTCATCATAATCATCATCATCATCATCATCATCATCATCATCATCATCATTAACAACAACAACAACAATATTAACAACAAGTACAACAATAGAAATAAAAACAATATCAACATCACCATACAATTTCCGTCATCGTCTCCACAACTATCATTCTAACCAACAGCACCACCAAAACCACTACCATAATTACCCCTCACCGCCTCGTCTTCCTCCTCCTCCTCCACCACCACCACCACCGCTACCACTATTCCAACCACTACCACCACCGGCACAATCATTCTGACCACCAAGACAGCAGTAAAAATTATGCAATTTGAGCTCTGAATGAAACTCGAGTCATATCGCTGTTGTTGCTTCTCCATGAAAACTTTAAGGTTACTACGTACTACTGAAAACCAGAAATATGTAAAAGCAATATTAATATCGCCGTTGAGGGATTAAAGCATCTCTTTAATTTTCGAGTGAAGGAAATGGACTTGTATTGTCAAGGTGTTGTCGCATTATGTCTCGTCGCTTTATTTTTTAGTTGTATTCTCTTTCGTGATTCATTTTTGATTACGTTTGGAAGAATTAAAATCTACTGGTATTGTCATTTCATTGTGAATGTGATTATTGGTGGTTGAAATATTTTTTGTTTAAAGGCGAAAAAAAAATCAAAAAAAAATTTTATTAAAAAAAAACAAAAAAATAAAAAATAAAAAATATATATCATATATATATATATATATATATATATATATATATATATATATATATATATATATATATATATATATATATATATATATGACCGAATCCTCTTTGCCCAACCACTGTAAATAGGCTAGAACCGCCACTGTTACTATCCGTTTAATACGACAGAAGTCGGGAAAATACCGCCCTCGTGGACCTGATGACTCTGAATATCTAATTAGCTACAAAGTTACAATTGTTTCAAAATTCGTAGTTTAAGACAATCACCTCACGCACTGACAATGTAAATAAAGAACGTAAAATGAGATATGTAACGACGTGTCATTCCGTTGCGCATCTCCGCAAAAGAAAAGCTATGTGCGGCTATGTGGTCTAGTGGTATGACTCTCGTCTTTGGATCGGAAGGTCCAAGGTTCCAGACTCGCTTTGAGGACGCATCGTTGAGTCTTTGGAAAAGGCTCTTAACTCACATTCTTTCACAGCACTCATGTGTAAAATTGCTGTTGGCTAGGGACCCATTGCAAAGCGCTTTGAGTACATATATTGGATATTGCCCTATATAGATGTCCTATTTTAAGCTAGTTTTTACGATATCTGTTCTTTGATTAAACTAATTCCCTCCCGATGAATTTACTGACCTGAGGCACGGTAAATGAGCGACCCTAATCGAACTTATATTATGTTACGTACGCGATCCAACTTTATATAATGTCATTTAGGTCATGTTTGGGTACTATGTATACCGTCGGGAGATTTTTCAGCATTCTAGATTATCATTTTAAAGGGAATTAATACACAAATTAAATATCTAAAAATGTGCACCTCTCCAAAAGTCAATGTTGCCTTTTTTTAAATAAATCAATTTTATTAAAGAACCGAACTAAAATTTTAATCAGTTTTTAAACGGGAGATGCGACACAAGACTTAATTTAGAAACCTCCCAGGATTTTCGGCCTGATGCCTAGTGCCGACCGAGAGGCAATAGACTTTATCAATATCTCTCATTACTCGGGAATGTTAAAGATACATTCTAGAGTTATTTGATATACCACATTATATAGACAGGACCAAAATTGAACATACCAGTTAATTATGAGAAGATTTAATATTTATTTCGGATATCCCAGTTTTGACGTTGCCCGAATACATAGATTTTTTTTTCAATTAAAACACAGAAATGTGACGTTTTATATTAAGTTTTTAAACGCTGTTCTTGGATTTGTGCAATTAATCACCGGTAATTTCTAATTAGATTGTTTTCAATAAATTGAGCGTCACATCTCAGGCTCAATATTTCGACTTCCACGATTACAACACAATTACTTCGCCAATAGATGGTCGATAAACACAACAACACATTATTGTGTCGTACTCTAAAAAGAAAAAAAACAACTCTTACTTGAAATTTTGGCCAGAAAACTCTCCCTTTAAAAATCGATCGATTAACATGACTCTCATCCTGCCAAAAACTCTGAAACCTGGGACTTCGCGATGTCACAACAGTCGCAACAGTTGTCAGAATAAAACTAACATACTTCAAAATATGCGAGTTGCGGGCGTTAATGGAAAGATACATACAACAGATTGGTTTATGTGATACTAAAGGGAAGAAAACAAACAACATTATCTCCATAATGATGCAAAACGTATGTCAATAGCTCGATAACAAAACAGACGACAAGGTTTTAAACAAAGGCATACGAAAAACAATACTATACAAGTTAGGAGTCGGGGACCTTACCATGGACAATAAACTGCATATTAATGTTATCAACAATCAAAATCATTTATTTGCGGACAAATCAATGTGATACAGAAGATTGCCGATCAATTGGACGACTCAAATCCTATATCATATTTCACCATGTTGCTTATATGATGTGGTGGTCTTAATTTCCGCACGCTGTATGAAGCCTTTACAGAGCGGAAATGGAGTTTACAGATTCAAATGCGAAACTCTTTATGAAATATTATATCTATAAAGACTCATTAATCGAGTAACCCCAGTGGTGTAAGTGTAAATATCAACTCATTTTCACGAAAGGCAAAGATAAAGATTAAGCTACAATTTCCATGGGCTATTTACAATTGACGATTCTTGGGTTATATTGAAAGAATCTTGAAGCTACATTTTTTTTGCTTTATTCAAAATATCTTACTTAACAGACGTGCACATATTATGTATTTACGAGTCTGATAACCGAACGCAATTACGAGCTTGTAAAGGACAATAATATGTTGCGTCGATTTGAGAGTAGTTTGTAATAATATCTGATTGGAAAGTGTGTGTGTGTGTGTGGGGGGGGGGGTGTCTAAGTGGACTCATTGCACTGACAGAATGACTTTTTTCATATATCGATGAATTAAGATGACAGTAAACTTGTAAAAAACTTTTTAACACTGAGATTTCTTGTGTAAGAGAGTTAGCTTACAGCAAGTGGGTTTAATGAGTTCACGGTGCTTGCTATCAGTTAAACTTGGTCATATTGAGTACTAGAAAATTACTTTCTTTGATCGGTGTTACTTGGTATTTGGGGATAAAAGCATTAAATTATAGTTGGTATTTATTATTTAGGCGTACAGCATTGTTTGGGCGTACGATATTATTTGGGCGTACCATATTTGTTATTTGGGCGTACGGATTATTTGGGCGCACGACTTTTGATTATTTGGGCGTAAAAACTGACCTTTGGTGAAAGGAATTGTGGGACAGTTTACAATAGGAAATTGTTTCTGTTCTGGACTCGACATTCGATTCTGCATTCTACTTTTGGATTCTAGACTATTCTGCATTCTACTTGACTATGAGCTGCATTTTCCTAGTGTGCTGCATGTTCTATCATCCTACTAAGAATCTTTATTTTACAGACTTAGAGATATTCCACGTATATTGAAAATGGTTACTTAGGCAAAATGACTTTACATTTGGACTGATTTTACGGATTTGGAATTCATGAAACTGATTCAACTATGGCCATGCTATTTGATTTGGATTTTGAATTTATCACAACAAATAAACCAGTAAGAAATGAATCTTGGAATCTGGACTTTTATTTGAATGTCTTGATGTTGTACATTTATTTATTATCACTGGCCCTTGAACTCTTTAGTCATTATTAACATCTACAACACAACGCAAAGGAATATCATTACCATCTATCAAAAAGCCACTATACGATCATATGCCATTACATATGTGTGCAACTACATCACACTCGGAAGCGAGGACGAGAGACGCATGCGCACAACCAACATGACGTTCTCTCTCTAATAACTTTTCCGCCAGTGACGTCACAGACTATGGGTGACGTCCAATCAAGGGACGCTACTCTTCCGCTAATCTCATTCCCTATTATTGCAGAGCGGGCTGGAATTCGACACGCCAGAATCCAGCTAGTACTGTAAAATATTTTAATGAGCTTTTAAATAGCGCAATATCCACTAAACGTGCTCAAACCGCTTTACAAATGGTCCCTGATCAACAGCATCAAGTAACATGTAGAACGAGACATGACGCCTGTTAGGTGATATTATAAATGTTTTTCCGACAAAGACAAAGCTGTTTACTGCTAGGTACTCATTTTACACCTGAATATGGTGAGAAAATGTGAGTAAAGAGCCTTTTCCAAGGACTCAACTATGCGCCGAGCGAGGCTCGATCCCATGACCTTCCGATCCGAAAGCGAGTGTCATACCACTAGACCACATAGCTGCACAAAACTGTCCAGTCTGACATGCTACAATGTGTGGAATGGAAATTTAATCGTCGATCTGGGCTTTTTTTCAGTAATGTATTTATGTTTTCATTGTTTCTTGTTGTTGACTGAAGAAGGGGTTTGAGCCCGAAACGTTCCGTGTTTGATATTTTATTATTTTTTTAAGCTGTTATATTCATTTTTGAAAATTACCTTTCACAGTCCACAGCTTCTAGCAGCTTTGTATCGCTTTGAATTACAAATTTGAGTCCATTGCATATAACATAGAGCCAGATGTATCCACGGCGAAGGAATTTTAATGGCAACGATTGTAAACATTTGAAATATGCGGCGAGGAGTTAATTGTCTCGATTTACCTCTTGATCACCCGAGGCCATGTATTGTTTATCCCAATACACACATGAGCTTAGCCATGTCCTTTGTTTTTATATGTCAACGACGTCCCCCTTTCACCGAAAAGAGGTGTCCATACAAACATTAAATTAAAACCCACATTTCCCTGATGAATAGCCGAAAAATTGAACCAAGTGCACATCATCGTCATGGTATTTACAAAAGGCCACGTGATTTTTATGATATTAACATGATTTTTTTTTCAAAATGTCACCACTCAAACTACTGCCATTTTTTTTAGGATAAAAGAATCAAAATAGCAATTTTAGGATTATCATATTTTTAATAACCCAAAAAACTTGAGCATCTTTAGAGAGTAATAATCACTTTATAAGTGTGCAAAGCTCTTTACATGAGATCCCTGGCCAACAGCAACACTTAAACATAAAGGACGAGACATGACGCCTGTTGTTAGGAAATATTGCAAGTGAGCAGACATCCCACCTACCAATCGACCACCTACACCACAAATGTTATCCGTAGCTTCACAAACAAATTAAATAAGAGTGAACACGATGCTGAAATAAAAGTCATGGTCAATGATATGACGCTTTGGTGATATTAGATGCTTTGTTGAGAAGAATGGAAATGGTGTCTCAGATCGTAGCCATCGATAACTTATAGCCTGACACTAGAACCCTCCAAGACTTATAGTTTGACATCATTTTATAGATAGTATGCAGATGACGTCACTCAGGCCTTTGTTATTGTTTTTGCCATCCGCGTTTGTGAGTTGTTCTCACTAAACTGTATTAACCAGACTATGAAAGTTCATGGTTACACAGAGTTTGTGTGTTGGTCCGTTATACTTCCGGATGGCAATGTTGTGAACTCCTTGGCCAAGCGCATTCTATCTATAGCGTTTTGTGAGTTGTTGTAAGTAGTGCTCAAGGAAAAAAGTGATTCCATTTGTTGAACTATTGAATACAACTCACGATTTATTTTCTTTTGTGGCCAAAGACTTGTCTTTTGAGGTCATTTTTTGGTCAGTGTCAGGCTATAAGTTTACGATGGTTACGCTACACCACCCAGAAAGATTTCACAACAATGGGGGGAAAAGCTGCATCAACTATTGTACTGGTTCTCATGTTCGAGCACTGCGTGAAATATGAATATCACTTTGTATTGTTTGTTTTGTTTTATTTATTCCTTATTATTGCTATGCGTTGAGGTAAACTACTCACTATATCCGCCAGGTAGATTAAACAAACCAACAGACAAAACTGTGTGTAACCTTTAGCGTTTATAGTCTGATCGTTATAATTTAGTGAGAACTAATCACTAACAGGCAGTCTTAAAAAGATAATAAAGGGCTGAGTCCCTTCCATAAAATCGGGGAAGCCTCAATAAAATAGGGACGGAAAGTCATGACATCAAACCCTCTACTCTTTTGGTTCCTAAATGTATGTAACCAGACCTATTAATAATGAATAGGTTACATAAAGGTGACATAACTATTTGAGTAGCAGGGTGTATAGGCAGATTCTTGGGATTACGGGACGCAAAATAGCAATGATGGATGATCTTTATTGACGACCAGATTTTATTTAGACTAGAAATTAGATACCATCAATCTGAAACCAGTAGATCAATTACGCAAGGTATGTATCCAATCCTCCGGAAGAATGGTTTTAGACATCCAATGAAATAGGAACCAGTTTTTTGACACTCTTTTCTTCCCTATTGCTTTCTATTACTGTGTTGTGATATAGAAGAGACAGAAAGGCAAGAAAGCTTTTGTATGAATGACGGTGTGTATGAGTGTGTTTGTGTATGTGTGTATATATTGTGGGTACGTGCGTGTGTCTATGTGTGTGTCTGTGTTTATGTGTGTAAGTGTGTGTGTGTGTCTGTGTGTGTGTGAGAGAGAGAGAGAGAGAGAGAGAGAGAGAGAGAGAGAGAGAGAGAATGGAGAGAATGAAAGAAAGAATGAGAGCGATGAGGAAAAAAAAGATAAAGAAGTGAAAGAATGAAATATATATATATATATATATATATATATATATATATATATATATATATATATGAGAGAGAGAGAGAGAGAGAGAGAGAGAGAGAGAGAGAGAGAGAGAGAGAGGAGAATCTGCGTTCTACATCTTTTCTATGTTAATGACCCCCCCCCCCCCCCCCACCCCAACATTCTCAAGCAAGGACCTGCTGACATAGCTCATATACTTTAATTGTGTTAATCGTTGAATGTAAAAATAAAAACGCAAATCATGTGTCTTCAGTTTAGCCAATTCACGTACTATCTACAAATCGTAGGTGAATTAGAAAGAATCCGAAAATCTCCAGCTCGTACTTCCATATAAACTGTTCATTGTGTGTGTTCAGTGTGTGTGTGTGTGTGTGTGTGTGTGTGTGTGTGCTTGTGTGTGTGCTTGTGTGTGTGTGTGTGAATGATTATGTTTCAGCCAAAGTAAATTTGTAATATAAGCGCTCAGAGTCTGGTATCTCGGAGTTATAGCGCTATATAAGTTTTCAGCATTATTATTATTATTATTCATTGCAGCTTTTTTTTATTTTGGCCAATAATGTTGATAATGAGTAAAATCATATTTGATAAGGGACAAAGTGCTAGTACCAGAGTTTGTTTTTGATTTGTTTGTCTTTTTATTCCTGTGGATATAAATATTAGAAAATGACATGCTGAAACTGTTTCGAAAAACATTTTCCAATTAGATACCCATTTTAAAAGCAAATCAAATCATTTTACAAGTTGGAATTTCAGAATTCTTTGATTTTGATCGACGCTCCAGTATTTGTAGGTCCCATCCTTTAGAACCACTAGGCCCATAGAGCCGGAGTTTATCCCGGTTTCTATAGCGTAAAACGGACAATAGCAATTGCTTGCTATCCTTTTGATAGGGCGCTAGTCTATTGCAAAGTACTTTCTGTCAGATCTAACATATCCAGCTACCCAATCACTGATGGGTGGACAGGGGGTCAGAATAAAATTCTCGACCGCACCCGGAATCGATCTCGGCCCTTTTGAGTGTGAAGCAGTGCTCTACCAATTGGGCTATTGGGACACATTTCATGTTGACTTTATGGGCTTTGGGGAGGGAATAAAATTACTCCCCAACCAAACGTTCGGTGTAGCCATCATAGCCGTTAGATGTTCCATATTTGCATCGTTTCGGCATTTTGAAAGTCTGATTGAGCCCTTTTTCTTGGTAAGCAGCAGAGAGAGAATTTAAAACTGTTTGACAGACTATTTCGTCTTCAGAAATAAAAAGTCAAGTGGACAGCACGGGCTAAATGGCAAAGAATATTCTGATTGGTTAATGCTTAATGATGATGGGGGGGGGGGGGGGGGGGGGGGGGGGGGGGTTGTCATTGCTGTTGTTGATGATGATGATGATGATGATGATGATGATGATGATTATAATGATAATAATAATAATAATAATAATAATAATAATAATAATAATAATAATAATAATATGATAATAATAATAATAATAAGAATAAGAATAAGAATAATAATAATAAGAATAATAATAATAATATAATAATAATAAGAATAATAATAATAATAATAATAATGATAATAATAATAATAATAATAATAATAATAATAATAATAATAATAATAATAATAATAATAATAATAATAACAATAATAGTTCATCCCGGTTTCTGTCGCGTTTGAAAGCTAAAATTGCTTGATATACCTTTGCTAGAATGCTCATTTATTGCAGAGTCCATTTCGTCCGATCTATCCTCACCAGTCACTGCCAATATGGACAGAAGGGCCATAAAATGCCCGCTGCACCACGGACTGATATCGGTCCGTTTCCTTGTGAGGCGAGTGCTCTACCAACTGAGCTATAGGGATCTCCGACGTTGACTGTAATTGTAATCTGCAGTTAGATTTAAAAGGCAATTTGTTTGGACACTTCTTGTTTCACCACTCTCTTTTCCAAATTGCAATTTATTTAAGGGCGAAAAAAGGTATATGTAAACCGTTTTCTATCTAAATAGGTAAAGTGAATGAGCAAAGTTCATCTCGTCGTTTGTCCATAGCATTAGTGAAGGGAAAACCCCAAAACGTCCACATCATTTGTCTTTGTGTATTGATTATGGCACTTACAGTGAACTTCATTGGGTTTTGTTTGTTTCTGTTTTTTTTTTTGTAGTTTTTTTTTTTTTTTTTGGGGGGGGGTATTTTTTTGTTTTTGTTAGTTTTTTAATTTCTTTTTGTTGTGTTGTTTGTTTGTTTGTTTTGTTTTGTTGTTATGGTTTTTGTTTGTTTGTTTTGTGTGTGTGTGTGTGGTTTTTGTTTTGTTTTTTTGTTTTTTGTTGTTTTGTTTTGTTTTTTTTTTTTTTGGGGGGGGGGGGGGGGGGGGGGGGTTGTCATTGCTGTTGTTCGTTTTCAGTTAGGTTTAATTTTACCACACAAAACAAGGCGACGTTAATATTAGTGTACAGGTAGTTCTTTAGAGCCATAAGGACCTTGGAACCCGAATTTACCCCTTTTGTAGACGCTAATCTATCCCAAAGTACTTTCTATCAGACCTAGCTACCCTTATACAGCTTAGTGTACAAGGGGGGTGGGAGTGGGGTGGGGGGGGGGATAAGAGAGCTATTCCTACTTCATTTAAACCGATACCAGTACATTTGCTTGTGAATCGATTGCTCTAACAATGAGCGACCGTGACCCCTACATTTATATTTATAACCTTATGTTAATAGCCACCCATTGATCGAACATATATAGGCTAATTATATTAAGGCCCCTGTTAATAGGATATAGGATTTTGAAACGAATTTTCTCTACGATTTATATATATAGTTGGATTTTTCAGTCATAATGAAAAATTGACAAAGTAGATTGTCCTCCCATATATATATATATATATATATATATATATATATATATATATACAATGATTGAGCGAAATGGTAGGACAATCTACTTTGTCAATTTTTCCTTATGACTGGAAAATCCGACTACTTCAATTTACTTGGTATGTCTCCTTCATAATGAAAAGGATTTTAAAAGATAGCCATTGTCCATTTTTTTTAAAGAAATAACTTCCTATTAATGTGGTATTATATATATTTGATAATACCATTATGTACGTCGCTTTGTGACTCACTGATAAACCACGCTCTTTCTTTGTGATAATATTTGAACCTACAAAAGACAATAATTGTTAATTTACCCGGTCAAGCCAATGTCAATAAAACTGATTCAGACTGCATGTAAATACTACTCTAATTATTGATTGCCCATTGGTCACGAGAAAATCACATATTCAAACGTGGTAGGTTAAGCATGGAGAAAGCCCAAATCAATAGTTATATCATTTATATAATTATTGTGGTTCGTGAAATAGCTTTGTGTATTCACACTCTCAGAAAATGATCACCCTCTTTAATTTGCAAATATCTTATCAGATCCATGTTCCACATCACTGAGTTAGAAAAACGAGCACTTTAAAGAGGGCTTCGTACTTTTCCCACCTACAGTGTGTTCAAACGGTGGCAGATAATGCATTATGATCGATTCCTCGATTACTCGACATAATTCATGTGACATATAAGTCTCAATGGTCATTAAAATCAATCATTACTACAAAATTTGTTTCAATCTCTTTCCTTCTAAACTATAGAGATTATAGATTCGTGCTGCGTAGTTTTTCCATGCAAAAACTAGAACCAGGTTTATCAAAAGTTTATTATAACACTTTTCAACACATTAAAACCTCGTATGCAATTTCGATATCGACAAGATAAAAACAAGATAAAAATCCAAATATCTGCATCGACATTGGATCTGTGACTGTGACCTAATAATCCAAAAAGCGAGTGACCACAACAACCATCAATTAGCCTATGCATTTAACGCTTACGTCGACTTGCACATATAAGCAAGTATGATAACCAAATGCAATTATGACCTTGGTTTAACATTGTTATTATGGACAATATTTTGCGTTGGTTTGTGAGTATTTCTTCCATTAAAACCATAAACCCATAACACGTTGAGTAATCATACCTCAAATTAGTACAAGTCTGCTTAAGCCATTATTTTTTTAGCTTTAAATTTCGTAATTCATATTTTAGGCATTTGATATCACGTTTAAATATATTTCAATAAGATGGCGGAAATAGATATATTACGTTTTAACAGTATCGGTAGTCATTTTAAAAAAAAAAAACATTTACTTTTGTTTACATTTAATTTAAAGATTTTTGTACTTACAATAAAGATTCAAAGGATGATGTGATAGAGGAGTGTTACAAATGTTTGCTGTTAGAGAGGGATTGTACACGTATATAAGATCAGCTTCCCCGAAAAATATTGAAATGGTTTCAAAACTGGCCCTGCGATAGAAATCAAGAATTTGTCATTGGTAGACACTCGAGGAATATATGCAACGTCGTTTCTAGGGTACAAGTAACAATGCTCGTGCTCTTATTTTTCTTGATATGTAGAAATGACCTGGGAGACAACGTATCTCAGCAAACAAAACGAAAAATGTTCACCAATGACAGGCTGTTTAGAGAATACTTCCATATGAACAAAATATTGAAATGGGACACAAAAGTAGACAAAATGCTGGGTTTTCTGCGAAGGAATATCCATCAATGTCAAAAAAAAACAGCAATCTACAGACATACATTACATTTGTTAGACTGGTATTATAATATGCTCGTGCAGCTTGAGGTCCTCATTCGCAGAAGGACATAAACATGATCAAGAAAGTTTGAAGAGCAGCTGTACGATTTGTGACAGGCTGCACATCGAAAGTACTGGGATGCATAACATCGAAATTTCATCTGGAGGCCCCTTAAGATATCCGAATATATTTCAGAACTCTCTCAGCAACTCAACCGATCAGCAGTTATTCAGATCCCAGACTCAAATACAACACAGGAGGAAGCATAGCATCAAAATACACACATCCTTCTGTTGGACATCGGTGTGTTTCTTCACCCTTTGTTTCGACGTCAGCAATGAGTAATATTGAAAAGAAAATATTATAATTATAAAAAGTAAGCTCTTTTGCATTTCAACGGACGTCGTTCACAATGCACTTACCCTGCCATCGACTGTAGTTCGTCTGAAAGTTTGGCAGCATATCACGATTAAGCTTTCAATACTCCTTAGAATTTAACCTCCAAAAATATCTAATTTCAATTAATTGACTTGATTTAACGGATTGCACAGTAAATGCAACCAGGATAGAGCAAAGTACTCCGGACCGACGGTAGGGTTCCGTTGGATTCATAGCTTTTGTGGAATAAGAGTTGCCAATAGTCATGTTTTTATCAATATTTTAAATCCGGGGATTCTGCATTATGTCTTCGCTGAATTTAAGATATGGTTGAATCCGACTTTCGTTATGTCCGAGGTCCATTGGTAATCTAATCTTGAATCTTGATTTAAAGAAATGAATGCCTCGAGAAACATTTTACATGGATATTAGGGTCCATGTAACTCATCAGGTATAGCAATGGACTCGTGTGTTAATAGGCCTGGTTCAACTTCACGTTACGTCAGGGCTTCTCATTCCAATGAGCAATGATTAAATGGTTCTGGTAATATAAAATAAATATTGACATTAAAATTTATATAGCACATCCATGATTTGCCATCCCCAATCCCTTTCACAATGTTTTATTTATTTCCCCAGATAAAACCCTACTTTTATTTCATACAGTACCAATCTCCCGTTAGGCATCTTTTTATACTAAAACTGTCTATGGTCCTGTACTCATTCATACCCTGATTGAATGGGCTAATGTGTGTGAAGTGCCTTATCCAAGGACATAATTTAGGGACCATGATATATGCTTTGTCAGAAAGTACTCTGAAATAGATGAGTGCCTAATTCAGAGAGTAACATGTACCTTGATTTTCTACGGCAGAGTTAAGGACTTGATGACTTTAAACATCTGTTGTATTACAGATACTGGGTTTTGCTAGATAACTGAAGCGATGAATAGGAATTGATATTATGCGTTTACATGAGAGAAATTCCATGAACTAAGTTAGTGATTAATGTGAGTCACATATCTTTTCCTTTCCTCAGAAAACAAGAATATTCCACACAAAACAGTGAACTATGATTCAATTAGGGATTACTGCACTCTTATTTCACTTCAGCTGCCTGTAAGTATGGATAACATTATATTCCCCCCCCCCCCCCCCCAAAAAAAAAGCGAGCTTTAAAATAGCACAATATCCACTAAACGTGCTCAAAGCGTTTTACAAGGGTACCCTGGTGTGGCGGGTTGTGTGTTATTGTTGTGGGATCGAGTCCAACCGATAGCTCAATGGTCTGGATTCGAACTAGTATGCGCGCTATGGCTCTCGTTACCAGCTGCACCACTCAACCTATATCACAAACGGCTCAGGTTTAATCTAGGGGAGATCAAGAATTGCCTTAGGATCCCTTATAACTTAATTGTATTAATAACAAGTGAGTAAAGACAATAGTAACGCCCAATGCAATAATAACAATTCTATACATAAAGTTTAATTAGATTGTTACAGGAAAAGATAGAAAGAATAAGTATTTATTTAATATCAGGAAGAATAGCTCTAATTGAATGGATCTAATTTATTATTTATTTATCTATTGTTTTATTAATCGATTCATTTATGATTGATCGAGTAAGTTAGTTTTAATCACTTGTGTCCGTGGAAAATACATTTGAAAATGGTATAAGCCCGTTTGGCTTATCTTTATCCCGCCGGCTTGCTTGACTGAGGCAAATGTATCAGCTAGTTCCAGGGTTGGCGCCTGCTTTGCAGAGTTTTCTGGACATCACAACAGTGTGTTGTAGTTAGGCTGACATCAGGGTTTTACCGCTGTTCAGGGACTGGGATGCAGGGATTCGGCACAACTGGGTGCTCCAAGGACACGGAAAAGGACCAGGACAATGGCCAGGACCTTCAATTTAAGAGTTGAAACAACAAGGTCTTAGAGCCAATCGAGTTTGTCTTTCGCCACCGAATCGTCCTTGAGCGACACATCACAATAGCCTTTATTTGCCGACAAAGGCAAGGAGAAGCAGTAACTTCATGATAATGGTAGTTAGTGTATGTTTTAAACATAACTGACAGTCGAGCTATCTTACATGATGAGAATTTAACAGGGTTGTGTCCCTGGTATTTCTTTATTTATTTTTATTAATTATAATTGAGGTTATGATGTGTGGCCGGCGATTGGCGGTGGGGTACAGACATTCAAGCAATATACATATTGAATATAAATGAAATAATAACATAGATCATAAACAACTGTTAACTATAAAATAAGATACATATAGATATAGTTTTGTACAGGTATTCCAACTTACGAACATCCATGGAATAGCACAATTAAAATATATATACAAACTATAATAGTAATGCTAGATTAAATTGAATTCACAGTAATATCTCGTTCCACTTTGAATGTTAACCAATAATTCATTTTACCTCCAGCCGAGATAGACAAACTTTTACAAGTTTGAAATTGGAGAGATAGCTCTTTTCTCTTGGGCTTCTTAGCGTGTGTGTGATTAGATTCAGATATGAATTTTGTTTTGTGAAATGAAAATAGCCAATCAGAAGAATCTTCCTGTTTTAGATAGCCAATGATATCCAGATGCTTTGGTAAGAAAGAATAACGGAGAATTACCGGAGAGCCTAGGACAGTAATTGCAATTTAGCTACTCTTGAACGAGACAAGACCTCAGGGCCTAGGGACGTTGGAGACTTGTTTGGGAAAGGTAATTAGCAGGAGGCATGAATACAATGGGCAGACAATTTGAACAGGTAAATAAGCCTTAAGCTGAAAGTGAGTGTTCCGTTATACAATGGAAATGTTTACCACCTAACGACCAAAATTTCCGTTAGAAAGATTTGGAGCTTTATTGGAGAAAGACTGTCCATGTTTGGTTATCTTACTGGAGGAGTTAATCAATTATATGTCTCGTCCACTAGGTTTGAAGTGGTTTTGAAACGAGACGCTGACGAATGATAAAGAAACCACGCAGTGAAAGAAAATCGCTCGTCACACCTGGCCAACAGCAACACTTAACTGTTAGTCGATATTTTTTTCTCGGAGAGAGACAACGCTGTTAACGATCAGGTACTCATTTTACACTTGAGTACGGTAAGAGAATGTAAGTAAAGATCCTTTTCCAAGGACTCAACGATGCGCCGAGCGGGGCTCGAACGCAGGACCTTCAAATCCGAAAGCGAGTGGCATACCACAAGACCACATAGTGGCACAACGATGTCCAATTCTGGAACCAACGGCCTCAAACCTGTTTTATGTCGAGATTAACCCAACGCTGAAAATTGAATTTAATGTAATAATATATTTACAGAATATTTAATAATAATAATAATAATAATAATAATAATAATAATAATAATAATAATAATAATAATAATAATAATAATAATAATGATAATAATAATAATAATAATAATAATAATAATAATAATAATAATAATAATAATAATAATAATAATAATAATAATATTAATGATGATGATAATAATGATAATAATAATAATAATAATAATAATAATAATAATAATAATAATAATAATAATAATAATAATAATAATAATAATATCAATAATAATAATAATAATAATAATAACAATAATAATAATAATAATAATAATGATGATGATGATGATGATGATGATGATGATGATGATGATGATGATGATGTTGATGATAATAATAATAATAATAATAATAATAATAATAATAATACAGAAAATTTGAATTAAATTCGTCTGTCGGAGAAAACGCAATTTGTACATGCGCCATTAAAAACTCACGTTTTCTGCTTTGGATCCTATAAGGTTTATATTCAGTTCTCTTTTCAGCTGATTCCTCTCGACATAACATATAAGTGACATTTGCTCACTTTAATTATACTTATAAATTATATATAATGTTATTATACTATAAAAATACTGTGAATATCTATTGGTTTTGGAATACATAATGATTTTAGCATACACTATAGTCTGTATAATCTTTCATTCCAAAGCACTGTGCCGACATTATGAAGCTTGCACTTACAAATAACGTGAAATAAAATACGATTATTCCTATACGGTGCGATAGGTCACATTAAAAATCTTTTTTTTTTAAATCAAGGTCAGAGACCCCAAAAAGTAAAAAAATAAAGAAAATACGATAACGCTTTAATCCTTTGTGCACGTCGATTTGAGATTATTCAACGTCTGACCGTAGCCTTTGTCTGACAGTGAACCAAAATTGCGTCAAAAGATTGGGCCGCAGTTAATCCCGGTTTTTATAGCTTGAAACGGACAATAGCAATTTCTTATCATCCTTTTGATATGACGCTAGTTTATCGCTTAAAACTATCCGCCAGCTATAACAGACTTAGCTACTGTACTAAACTTAGCTATCGGGACCGCCGTAAACCTGGATGAACTCCGCTTTTTGGTCCTTATTCCTCTAACTCTAAGTGACTACTTCAGACTAATGCTGTATCATTTTATATCTTACAATATATTTCTTTCTTCTAGCGTTGGAGTCGCTTCATCGGGCGTCTTCATTCCTTTTGGCCATGTATTTACCAAAGTTCACAGCTCATGCCCAACTACAGAGGAGCGCTACAAGAATCTCTTTGTGAGTTCCTCGTCGATTTATTCACTGCAAACCAATAGACAGTTCCAAGAGACGTACAAAATCGGAAAGGTACGGGAGAGATTTCCTTTCCCAGGGACGTGCAACAAGAGAAATGAATACAGTCTGAATACTTTAACTACGTGTGACGTAGGCAATCATGGCGGGAGAAGATCCAGGGCAGTTGCTCCTTGCTGTGAAACGTAAGTTGGATTTGGTCCAACTAAACTTTACTCTCTTCATCCAATCTCTTTAAACTTTGTTTATTATCTCTCTCCAACTTCCGCTTAAAATTCCCTTTACCCTGGTTTCCAGAAAAAAAACATATCTCTCTCTCTCTCTCTCTCTCTCTCTCTCTCTCTCTCTCTCTCTCTCTCTCTCTCTCTGTCTATCTCTCTCTGTCTATCTGTCTCTCTCTGTCTATCTGTCTCTCTCTGTCTCTCTCTCTCTCTGTCTATCTCTCTCTGTTTATCTGTCTCTCTCTGTCTATCTGTCTCTCTCTGTCTCTCTCTCTCTCTCTCTCTCCATCTATATATATATATATATATATATATATATATATATATATATATATATATATATATACAATGACGTTTTTTTTATAAACAATAGCTCTCAACTTTTGTATCCCTTCTAGTACATGTTACGAGGAGGTAACTTCCTAAACTGCTTAGTCACATCCAGATGGAAAATGAATTACCACTTTCATGAAATCTTCTGGGCATCTTCTGACCAGAGAAAAATTGAAATTTTCCAATACTCACAGTATTTTCAATAAAAAATAAATAAATAAATAAAAATAAAATTCCCTTTATTCATCCCATAGGGGGAAATTTGTCTCTATGGTCTATTCCAAGGGAAGATTGGAATAACCAAGGCGACAGCCGCAGTGCAGCGCCGCAAATTGAGCTAAGGCGAGGTGACTTGTTCAAGGCCACATAACACAATTGCGGGTGATCGAACTCAGTGCCTTTCGGGTACGAAGCAAAGACCGAACCGTTGAGCCACGTTGGCCCTCAAATGAGGCAAACAAAATAGAGTTTTTTTTTTCCTCTGAAATTACTAAATAAATGCCCCAAAACTGCAGTTTTTTTTTCTTAATGAATAAAATACGACTTAGCAGTTATTGACAGTCATCTCTTCATTTATTTTATTATCATCTTTGTTATCATCTAATGACAGAGAACTTAGTATCTCGATACCTCATACAGTGACCTCATTATACTCTGGCAAGCCGTCTGAAGTTGTCCATTTAGACTCATCATACCAACTTCTCCACGAGGCAAGGTGCTCCACGTAAGTCTCATGAAAATATCATCCAATGTCTCAAGACGGCATTTTTTTTCTAACCAATTAACTGCCGTACTCTAGAAAAAGAAACATGTATTTAAAAGTTTAGCTAGAAATCTCGTCCTCCAAACATTGATCGATTTAAATGACTCTAAACTTGGTAAAAACTCTCAAACCTGGGACTTCCTTTTTAAATAGCTCGATATATAAAGGACGAGTTATCTGACCAAACTTTTGAATGCATGTTTTATTCTAAAGTACGGCAGTTAACTGGTAAATTCTGAAAAATGAATTTAAAGTTTTAAAATAAAAAATATGAAAAGTGGATTAATTTTATGAGTAGAATATAATTTCATAAAGTGCTGGTAGCTGTGGACTGTAAAAAGTATTCTGTATAATAATGAAAATAAATAATAGCTTTAAAAAAAACAGAACAGAATACCAAACACGGAACATTTTGGGCTCAATACCTTTTGTCAGCCAATAAAAAAATCAGTATAAACGCTAATATATCTCTTATAATACTGTAGCAAAAGAATTTCTGCAAGACAAATTGCGCTGTATGACGTGATAAATAACAATATGAAATTGAATGTAAGCTTCAATTTAATTACGAAAACAGATAGAATGGACGCTTCGGGTTTCCCCTTTATCAACAAACAGGACGAATGAAATACTATACTACAGATGAATGAGATGATGTGGTAGTGGCGTTGTTAAGATTAATAAACTGTATGACGTGGAAATTTAGCCTGGTGATATAGTTCGTCGTGATGTAACAGTGATAATTATATATTTATTTGTTTATTTATTCTTTGGGGTTTTTTTTAACTTCATTCATTCATTAATTTATTCGTTCATTCATTCATTCAAATATCTGCTTATTTATCATATCAAATATCCATTCTCTCTTTACACCATCCCCCTACCCTTGTCATTTCAGTCCGAACTCTCTGTGTTCCACTGGGAAATGTCAGCTTGCCTATCGCATACAGTGGGTTCTGGTGGAACAAAATGGAGACCAGTCTTTCGTGCCAGTCAGCGTGGGTAACCATTGCTACTGCACCTATCAGTGAACAAGACTTTGAAAGAGAACAATGATTGATTGCTACGATGAGAAAGGATATGAATATGATTTAGCAATTTCAATTCGCAGTTTTGCTTTTTCCTTTTTTTTCTTTTCTTTTCGCCTTGGTGTGGGCGGGAGGGAGGGGGTAGTTAAACGATTTTGGGACATTTTAGGACCATATATATATAATTATTTGTTTAGAATCTTCAACAGTTGCTGCATCGAAATAGTCACTTGGTTTTTGAAAGCCACACGCAGTTCGACCAAAGATTTAATGACCAAAGTTCTAATTCGGCCCTATTAATACTAATTTCTAATCAGATATTGCTGACACAATTTGACACAAATTACAAAACGTGTTTCAATCAGAATTATTGTTCGATATTTTTAATTTTGGAAAAGAGCTGAATTTTAAATAAAAGATAGTCATTTTAAAAAATCAAATTAAGAGATGCAATATTCGTGTTTTTCTGATTCATTATTGTGTGAGTGACCAGTCGAAATGCCGCTTCACCAAAATTTGTCAGATTTTATTAGTGATTCTAACAATTAGATAACACCGCAAAACAATTGTTTCTTTAGCGACAGTAACTTACTTATAAATCTAATTACGCAAATTGTCATGGCCTCGTTGTTGTAATGAAATCAAGGTCAAACTGAAACAAAATATTTTCCAATTAAATAATGTCATAACAAGCCCATAATTTCAATCAGTTATCAGACCTGTAAATTTGTACACGTAGTGCTTTAGCCTTTAGGCAACAAGATGATTTCTGTTGTTATGAAGTGATTGTACAAAATGGAAGCATCACCTTGCTTACAGTCAGTCTGAAATGAAACTAATCTACTCCGAGTTGCTTTTGTAACCAAAAATACAAAGGCATAAATAAAATCTGACACTCTAAATTCGGAAAGATTGGGGGGGGGGGGGGGGGGGGGTGGATCGAGCGACTGATGTTTTCCTGAATTATTGTTAATTTTTGGAATGTCTTCAGGACGAGGGCAATTGAGGAAGACATTGAAGTTAATAATGTTCATTTCGTTTGTATTGAGTTACTTAAAGATATGATTCTTGGTTTAATGGTGATTTGATTGTGCCAGAATGTTAAATATTTTAGATACCTGAGTAGGCCTGATTTATTATCAATAGAAATAATCCATTACTTCTGTTTGTTTGTTTTTTCAAAACGAAGGTCTCAATTATCTGTAAAATAATAGTACAAATCCTTTATTACTAATATTATTACTACTCGGACTAACAAACTTCTTCTCCAAACATTATCGACCTTGTGCTTCTTTGATTTGCATACAAATAGTTATTTTGTTGTTAATTTTTTACTAATCTTTATCATCCCAAAAATCACGGACATTAATAATCACAGGGTTTTTATTGAGGGTTTTTGGTAACAATTTGGTATTATTCCAAACACAATGGTTCAATTCTGCCGTAATCCGGAAAAAAACGCGTTCTTAAAATCTTGGCCAGAAAACTCGGTTCTTCAAATATCGCTCGATTAAAATGACCCTCATCTTGACAAAAACTCTCAAACCTGGGACTTCCGTTATGTCCCAAGTTTGAAAGTTTTTTTTTTGAAAAATGAGAATAATTTTTATCGATCGATACTTGAAGGACGAGTACTTTAGCCAAAATATTAAATACGTGTTGGGGCTGGGTTATTTTTTTTTTTTGTTTTTTTTTTTTTTTTTTTTTTTGGGGGGGGGGGGGGGTTGTTTTTTTTCTTCAGGGTACGGCAGCATAATTTGTCCCTTCATTTATTTTACTTACCAGTGTAATAACATATGACCAATTATGATCAACTAATCATAAAGTAGATGAATATGTGTGATTTCTGAAGATTAAATGGATATAGCATGAGTTAATATAGATGTATTATTTATTCTACACGTTGAATAGAGCGCCTATGGATCCGAGCCTTGTCCGAGAATCCATTCAAACGTTGGGTGGACCTTAGGGAGGTAACAATAATACACGAGAGAAGTATACATTTTATGGAATATATTACTAATAATAGGACTCTAAATACCAACATGAGTTTTGGTCGTATCAGTTAGATGTCGGTGACTTTCAGTTACCGATTTTACTCGTTAACTTCTTTTTTAAATGGACAAAGCTCCATCACTAGACTTAAACATGACGTAGAAATGTGTCATGTTGTTAAGTAGTCAAGTCGGCATACTAGAGATACAAAGTTGTGAAATCGAACCCTCTACACTTTTGGTTCTTAAATCCTTGGGAGTGTGTATATAACCAGTCATTCTGAGTACTAACAATGAATAGGTTTCTTAACGACTGTAGGTGGAGCTCGCATTGGGACCGAATTGGGAATTCAAAATACGAGCAGCCCTAGGTAATCTCCGATACCTGCTGAGGTCGGGATGCTATTACAGAAAATGTAACAATATTATTGATGTGTGCGTTTAGCCAAAGAGCTCACGACAATCCGCCAGCCGGATACAAACACACAAAACTATGTGTAACCTTGAACGTTTATAGTCTGATTGATAGAACTTAATGAGATCTACTTATAAAAATGGCTGGCTAAAAACATTAACAAAGAGCGGAGTGGCGTCAATTTCGTTCCGTCGATAATGCTGTTGAGAATAAATCCAATATATTACTTTGCTTTGCTTTTTTAGAGGGATTAGGACCCTCATGGACCGAGGCTGGCGTCTCTGCTTTCACCTCAATACCCTGTTGTTGTTGTTGGTTAGAATGTTGTTAAAATGCATTTTTCCTATTCTTGTTTATTTTAAAAGCAATAAAAACATTCTTTTATTTTCATTGATGTTTTCATCGTTATTTTTTTTCCTTTTCAGAGTACGTGTCGTTACGATATTTGAAGGTCTGATAATCGAACGCAATTATGCGCTTATATTAACATTTTTATAATGGAGAATATTTTGCGTTGGTTTGAGAGTATTTCCAATACAGCAATGAGACCATAACAATTTGGGTTATCAGACCTGCAAATAAGTACACGTCGGTTATTAACGGACTAAAATATATACAATTAGTTATTGTGGAATTATAGGCACGGAGCTGATGATGACGAGTCGAAAGTTGTATCACCAGACAAGGAATTTATAATCCTTTCGATTTATACCAGCATCAGTGTTGCGAGTTTATTAGTAGTATACTTGTGATATATTTTTCTACTGCCACTATTTCAAATTTGCAAAATGTGTCAAATCTCCAGATATGTATATGCGGTCTTAGACTTTGAATTTCCCGTTTCTGTTGTTTTCAGATAACACAAATCGAAAATTTCCCTAAATGCTTTGTTTTACTAATTCTAAGCAAACAATGTGCGATAATTAAGACAACGTTCTAACGACTTCAAACAACAACCGGTCACAATGCCACATCTCTACAATGGAACCAGAGCACGACTTATTGGCCATACTGGAGCAAATATGTCTGTGGCAGAGACTTCACCAAAAAATGTTTACGGGAGGTCATTGTATTCTTTTATCACAAAAGATTAACTGAACGGTACAGTAGTAAATCGTCCTCGCCAAGGGCGACTTCATAAGACAACAGTAACTTACTTAATCCTCTTCGGGCCTTTAGGCACATAGGGCATACACCAAATAAAAATATCTCCTATTTTATTTTTTTTTTTTTTTTTTTTTTTTTTTTTTTTTTTTTGCGGTGGCTGTATTCCAGGACAGGCCTGCTTCCTTTATTTATTTTTCCATGGTCCTTTGCCAGGTTTCTTTGGGTCTCCCCCGCTTTCTCTTCCCCAGCTGCTGTCCAGTACAGGGCTGTCTTGGGAAGTGACTCCTTTTCCATTATGGCTGGCCACATGACCAAGCCAACGCTATTTTCTTTTTTATTTGGCTTTAAATGCTAGTGCAGTCAGTTTCTTTAATAGATCCATTGTTTTTATTTTTATAGGCCAAAATATGTTGTAAATTCTTTTTACACATTTTTAGACATTTGTTTTGAAAGGCAACAGCAGAAGAAGATGAAATAATCGTTGCTGTCAATAAAGAAAATTGCTTTCTCTCTGTATCTTCGTCTTCTTCAAAGCTTGAAATTGGCGTTAACGCCTGTACTGTTTGTGGCGTTTATCTTATTTATTTATTTTTGACAACGGAGCGCGGCCATGTAAAACATTAATGAGGTCAATGCTTTCTGAAAAGAATAAATATCTATACTTCAGTGAGCAACATCTAATTTAAAGTGGAATTCAAGTAACTGGAACAATGCCCTGTTTACTAATGTTTGTTTTTATTGTTTTTAAGGGTTTTACGGCGCTTGCAACACATTAAGGTCATATCAGCGCCAGTAAATAGGAAGAAAATGGGATAGTAAAAAGTTCTAGATTACAATTAAAGCAGAAAAGAAAAGGTAAGACAAAGGGGAATTGGTTCAAATAGGGAACAGGTGTAGATTCCAAGAGCACACTATCAAAGTACTTAGTTTGAGATCACCTAAAAATCTCATCTAGACACAAGCACAGGTCCCAACTAAGAGGAATACACTCGAATGTTTACCAATCCTATAATATAATATGTAAACTAAACGTAATACAATGCATAACAGAGAGATGATTTACAAGGAAAAAAATATCATCTCCCAAAACTATAACTATACATTCGACTATATCCCTCCCAGCTAAGGAACTCCGGCAAGGATCAGGACAAAATCAAGTAATCTCATTCCAAGACAATGACAGGAAACAATTGAAAAGCAGGTACAGGGGGATAGAAGACACAGTAAGTACCTCCCTGCCCACTATGGGAGCTGTTTACTAATAAAAGTATCGTTGAATTAGGCAAGAACGATATAAGAATATCATGAACTTCCTAATCATGGGTACGGTTCACTAATGATTTGGATTTGGAGAGGAGCTTTATCGGAACTTCTAAAACAAATTTTGTACGAATACAGGAAAGACTAAATGCCAAAAATACATTTTCCAACATTACAACTCACCATTCGATTGAATCAAGTTAGAGAAAGTTTTAAAAGAAGAAAAAACGAGCTTTTATATAGCGCGCAATATCCACTTAACGTGCTTGAAGCGCTTTACAAGATGATAACATCCCATTCATTGATCC
>NC_088361.1:42041095-42043595 GCF_034508935.2 Berghia stephanieae
GTAGTAGTTGTAATAGTGGTGGTAGGGATGGTGATGTGGTGGTTGTTGTAGTAGTGGTGGTAGGGATGGTGACGTGGTGGTTGTAGTAGTGGTAGTGATGGTTGTAGTAGTAGTGATGATGATGTGGTGGTGATGGTGATTGTAGTAGGAGAAGTAGTGGTGATGACGTGGTGATGGTGGTGGTTGTTGTAGTAGTAGTGGTAATGAAGTTGATGTGGTGGTGGTTGTAGTAGTAGTGGTAGTGATGATGATGTGGTGGTGATTGTTGTTGCTGCAGTGGTAATGATGATGTGATGGTGGTGGTTGTAGTTGTAGTAGTAGTGATGATGACGATGTGGTGGTGGTTGTAGTAGTAGTGACAGTCAGTGATGGTTGTAGTAATAGTGATGATGATGTGGTGGTAAAGGTGGTTGTGGTTGTAGTAGTAGCAGTGGTGATGATGATGATGATGATGATGATGATGATGATGATGATGATGATGATGTGGCGGTGGTGGTTGTAGTAGTAGTGGTAATGAAGATGATGATGTGGTGGTGGTTGTATGAGTAGTGACTGGAGGGGTGGAGGGGGGGGGGGGTATCCATGGACCATTATAACCTCACAGGAAGTTGCCCGCAACCCGAATTTTTTTTTGCTCCAGACCGGATTTTTTTCCGGTGAAACCGGAGTTTTGGCATCACTGAATTTGGCATGAGCTAAGAATATACAAATGTTTGAAATAATCCAATCATTACTTTTGTAGTTATTCATTATTATGTAAGATGTCCTTAAAATAAATAATACACCAAAAAAACAAACAAAAAAACAATAATGTCGACCATTTTATGACATTGCTCACTGTTTGAAGAATTTTTATAATAAAGAATCAATGAAATAAGAATTATCAATGTGACATTTTTGTCTTATTTATTAAAGGAAATACGATTTCAAAATGCCAAAAGTTAGAGAAGGGTTTATAATTTCAAAGTACAGTTTTGAAACTATGTGAAGCCGGGTGGGCAGGGAAAGAAATATCAAGAAACAGGATGAGAGAGGAAGAGAAAGAATGAGAGAATAAAATACACACACATACACACACACACACACACACACACACACACACACACACACGTGAGATAGTGAGAGAGAGAGAGAGGGATATATATATATATATATATATATATATATATATATATATATATATATATATATATATATACAGTAGAATTACTTTAAGTTAAACCGAAATTTTGGGGACCTTCTAAACCGTTTCGGTTTAAAGACATTTTGGTTTAAAGTAAGTTCCCGTGTTGCAATGTTTTTCAAGGGTAGTAACTATTTAAGGAATTTGCTCATTTAATCGTATCATGGGTTTCCCGTTAAATGGAATTGTTGAATAAATGCCGTCTTCGTAACCATTAATTAAAAAAAAAAGTGTGTGTTTAAAAAATATTTTTGGGGGTTTTCGTTTTCAATTCAAAATTGTTGAAAGAGTTGAGTTCGGGATGCCGTGTAATTTACATATCTCCGTCTTGATCAAAATTTTGTTCATCGGCTTCACATAGTATTTTGATTTTAAACCCAAACGTGTAAGCACAGTGCTTTCTTTTAGACAACTTTTAGTAAAATGTAAAGCTAAAATAAGATCGAAAGTTCTTGTGCGATAATTGATAATGAATGATGCGAAGCTACTCAGAGGTGAAGTGAAATGGAAATGAAAAGGCGTGTCAATGCTAAGCTGTCTACTACACATCCCTCTTTTGTTGAAAAGCCATTAGGTTCAAAGGCGTAATTACATAGAACCCCCCCCCCCCCCCCCCCCCCCCCCCCGCACACGCACATTTAAACAACGGAGTGACTATTCGTCAGTACTGACCCCCAGACGCTAGCATCTGGGGGTCAGTACTGACGAACAGGAGGCACCAGCGTCTGGGGGTCAGCACTGACTAATAGGTACTGGTATCTATTGGTCAGTTCTGGCGCCTGTACTGACGGTGCCAAAATTATGGAAAAATGCCGTTTTTTGAAATAACTTGTTCTACGACAAATAAATCCACATTTCCTGTCCCATACTAGTCGCAAGGAAGTCCCTTGGTTTCACCTTTTTTTATCGGTTTACGTGAGATTTGTTTAATAAATTTATCATTAATTAAACAAATGATATTGTTCAATCCTGAGAAAAATACCAAATTTGATGTTGAAACGCCAAACTGGCAACCTTATATTTCGGTTCCTCCAACGCGCATGCTCACTGCGTGACGCACAGCGCAGCGGCGGGTGATCGAACTCGGTACCTTTCGGGTACGAAGCAAAGACCGTAGCGCTGATCCACGCTGCCCCCCCCCCCCCCCCCCCCCCCCCCCAAATGGAATTATCTATTCGTTATCAGGTTTCTCCTCCTTTCCGTTATTATTATTTTTTTTTTTTTGCATGACAAAAAAACAAAAACAACACAAATACATTTTTTTAAAAACCTCATCAATAGAATGGACAATGTATTATAAAAGAATCATAACAAGAA
>NC_088361.1:42046095-42101095 GCF_034508935.2 Berghia stephanieae
AAATTGTGGAAAGTCATGCTTTCTCTGAGATATATAAAGACACGCCCTTTGCTGTCGTATCTTACATGGTATTGGTGGAGGAAGAGACTTAATATTATTAAGTCTTGGAAATGGTTGCTCTCTGAGAGAAAGTCAACTCTCGTTTTGAATTTGTCATTGATAGTTGCTTTTTTAAACATCAAATTTATATAGCTTATCCTACATACCTATGTTGAATTATTGTTTTCATGTAGAAAAATGATTGTAGTTTCTGAAACAACCAAAAACTGAAATTTGATAATTTTGACCATTCCCACTTTAAAACCGGTTTTCTTCGTTTTCCAAAGCCCGACTTAATACCGCTTCGAGGCGTAGGGTCACATATGCTACTACTACTACTACTACTACTACTACTACTACTACTACTACTACTACTACTACTACTACTACTACTACTACTAGATGCTATCTGTCTCTGCAGGATTAAAAATATTGCCAAAATGTATATGACAAGAGAGTTATGAGCAAAGGCTACCTTTGAAGTGGTCGAAATCTGGTCAATATTCGTCTGGACAGATGTGGTCATTTCGATGTTGTCCACGTCCTCTGCGTGATTATGAATCGTTCCCCAATTTGTATTGACATAAATAATGTAGATGTTATCTAACCAGTCACCAAAATGAGTGACCATAATATTGTCACAACAATGAGAAGCCGGTAAGCTAATGTGTACACGTTTAAACACACTTGTTGTATGAAGAAATGTCTCGTAAAGGATTGGTTGATCCGAATGTGACGAACACCTTAATTTGTTCCGCAATTTAAGCCCCAGTAGATTAATAGATAACATTATGAAGACCACAACCCATCGGTTCGCATTCGTCATTATAATTATATTGTCTACCTCAATCCTTACCTGTCAATACAGTGCTGCCTTGCACTGACAAAACACCGTATCACATTTGGACAAGAAGAAATGTTACTGCATATCAATATTTCCCTACATAAATCGCTACTGATTATTATTATTATTATTATTATTATTATTATTATTATTATTATTATTATTATTATTATTATTATTATTATTATTATCATTATTATTTTATTATCATCATCATCACCATTATTATTATCTATCTTATCTGATACTGATCTATCTTATCTGATACTGATCGATTAAAAGCACAGCTTGTTAAAAAAATATGAAACCCGAGACTTCAAACGAGTTCAAGTTCAAGAATGGTTTTTTATAAGTTGGGGAGTCGTTTCAATGGATCGATGGATATGTACACGTATGAAGTAAAGTTTTCTAGTAAAAATGTGAAAAGGTGTTTTGTCTTTATACGACAGAATAGCCATTGGACCGGAGCATTGAGAAAAATAGGTCACGGGCTATCTTTTGTTTATTTCAAAGGCGAACTGCTATTATAAATAAACACTAATGTCCAATGTCACGTTTATTCAGAATCGTGGTTATACAGTTGGATCTCCTTAACCCATGTTTGGGGCATTTGTAAAGTTGGCGCTACATTCTTCTTCTTCTTCTTCTTCGTTCCCGTCACGTCACATGGTCAGTCCGGTCTGGTGAATGAAGCCCACAGTGGTCCTGAGGTCGTCCTCACTGCCGTACAGCTTCTTTGAGTATGGGGTTGGGTCAGGCCAGAAGTTCCTTCTCAACTGGTTGTACCTTGGACATTCCATTAGGACATGATGTCCATTTTCATTTTCAAGTCCGCAGTCACATTGTCCAGAGGCACCTGCTCTGGACATCCTCCACATATGTTCCTTTAACTGGTTGTGTCCAGTTCTCAGTCTGAAGATGATGACCTGTTCCTTTCTGTCGAGCACCTTGATTGGGTCATTCATGTTGTATTCTGGGTGCTTCTCTCTCCATCTCTGAGACTGGATAAATTTGGCCATTTTGTTAATTTCTCCTGTTGAGTTCGTTGGGGAGGGTTGCTGCATGCGACTGCCTGTCTTTGCCAGTTGGTCAGCGATCTGATTTCCAAGTATCCACAGTGTCCTGGAATCCACTGCAGTACAATGTTGGTAAACTTGCTTAGCTTCATGAGGTCTTCCACCAAGGCGTCTATATCATCCGCAAAGGACATCATTATATCCTCCAGAATTTTCTTAGCATCTGTTAAAATCACTATGTGTCTTGGTTTTTCATTTTCTGAGAGGATTTGCTTAACAGCTTCATGGATTGCATCTGCCTCTGACTTGTAGATTGAAGTGCGAGTACCAGTCGGTTTGCTGATCTCCTTTTGTTGACCATTTGTGTACTCGATGTGCACTCCCAGGTCCCCGCACGTGTGTTCTTTATTGCATGAACCATCGGTATAGATTCTTGTCCATTTTTTTTCAGGGTAGTTTTGATCTATGCACTTCTGTACAGACTTCTTGATTTCTTCTTTTTGTTTTGTTGAAATGTCACCAACGGATGTCTTGATTTTCAAGTGATTTTGCCTTTTCCAAATTGGTACTCTGATATTTGCTTTGCATTTTTGGGTCATTATTTCGTCAAGTTCGTGATCTTTTTCAATTTGCTGGGCTCTTTCAATAAAGTGTGATCTTTTCAGCCGCCTAGTTTTCTTTTGTTGCGCTCTAGCGTGAAGAGGCTGATCTGTCATTGTTTTCACGTCTGTGTATTGTTTCAAAATTTTTGATTCCCTTCTTTCTGATAGAGATGTAAGTCCTGTTATGGTTTCCATTGCATGTATCGGTGTCGATTTCATTGCTCCAGTTATTATCCTCATGTTGCTGTTTTGCACTTTGTCCAGTTTTTCCATTTGAGTTTTGGAGCAGTTTCCCCATGCAGATATCCCGTATTCTAGCGCTGGTCTCACATATCCTGTGTAAGTTTGTTTCAGTATATCGGAGCTAGCTCCCCAAGTTGTTCCAGCTAGTTTTTTCAAGAGTTGTGTTCGCTTTACCCCAACTTTCTGACTGTTGCTGATTTCATTTTTCCATGTTTGTCTTGGGTCAAAATGGACTCCTAGGTATTTTGGTGCGTCGTCTTTCTCCAATTCATGGTCTTCAATACGTAGCTTTGCTTTTTCATCTTTTGGGGAGAGGCTAAATATTGTGAACTTTGTCTTCACTGCATTTATTTTCATCGCCCAGTTGTCAGTCCATTCTTTGATATTATCCAGTGTGATTTGCATCCTGTGTTGTGCCTTGATTAAGTTTTGGTCAGAACTAATCAGAGCTAGGTCATCTGCGTACATCGACATTTTCACTCCTCGACATAGTGTTTCTCTTATATCATTTACATAGAGAAGAAATAGTGTAGGTGATAGTACTCCACCTTGTGGGACTCCATGTTTTAGTTTTGCTTCTCTACTTTTGTGACCTTGTGTTGTTACTCTTGCCTTTCTTGTTTTTAGGTAGTTTTGTATCCAGTTGAGCATGTTATGGGATACTTTTGATTTTTGTAGTTTATATACCAGACCTTTTTTCCACACTTTGTCGAATGCTTTTTCAAAGTCCACCCATACCACAATTTTTTTCTTTCCATCCTGAAACGAGTCTTCTATTTCTTGGGATATGTAGGTTACTTGATTTTCAGTACTCCTGTGTCTTCTGAAACCAGCTTGTTCATTTATAAGCACATTATAGTTTTCAAGATACCACATCAGTCTGGAGTTGATAATTCTTTCTACCAGCTTGCACATGCAGCTTGTAAGACTTATAGGTCGGTAATTTGCGGCTTTATTTGCTTGTTTTCCTTCTTTCTTAATTGGGACAATAAAAGCCTTTTTCCATATATCTGGTATTTTACCAGTTTTCCAAGTGCTGTTGTAGAGTTGTAATAGCTTCTTTTTCGCTGTCTTTCCAAGATGGATAAGCATCTCATTTGTTACTTCGTCTGGGCCTGGCGATTTCTTTGTTTTTAACACTTTGAGAGAGCTTTCTAGTTCTTCCATAGTTAGCTTCTTTGTCATTACTTCATCTATGGCTTCCTTGAGTTCCTTTTTTTGTTTTCTGCATTCTTTTTTGACTCTTTTCTTCAGTTCTTTTTCTATTGTGTTGTCACTAATTTTTTTGAACTGCTCCATGAATAGGTCTGCAGCTTGTTGTGGACTGACAAGTTCTCCTTCTTTTTCCAAAGCGGGAGGGGTGTAGTGATTCGGTTCTCTATTTAGGGCTTTTGTAAGTTTCCAAAGTTTATTTCCATCTTTTTCGAAGTTAAGGCTATGCGTTTTTTCTTTCCATGCCATTTTGGATGTCGTTGCCATTTCTTTTTTAAAGGTAGCTTCTGCCTCTTTATACGCTGCAATATTGTCATCACAGGGGTCTGCTTCAGCCTTTTCTCTTGTTTCCGATACTTCATTACTTAACTGATTAAGATCGTCTGTCCAGAGTGGTATATAATTTTTTCTTGCTCCCCTTGGGATACTTTCTTTTGCTGCTTTTAGGATAGCATTTGTCAGTTCTTTTGCACTTTTGTTGACATTCTTGGTTTTACAGTTTATGTTTTTGCAGTGGCTGTCTGTAAGTTGTTCAAAGCTTTCCCATTTTGCTCTTTTGTAGTTCCATCTTGGGATAGTTTGTGTTTTGTTTTCATTTTGATGATAGAAGTTTGTGATGATTGGCCTATGGTCGCTACCACCCAGTTGGGGCTGTACTGTTCTATTTATCGTCTTTGCTATATCATCTGTGGCAAACGTAAGATCTGGGGTAGATGTGGTTTTCCACGCTCTTGAGAAATATGTGTCCTCATCTTCATCGTCATACAATAGTTGAAGTTTTGTTTCAATTTGCCAGTTTTCTACTGTTTCACCACGTTTGTCCATATCTCCATATCCCCAGCTTTGAGAGTGACTGTTAAAGTCCCCTAGTACCAGACATCTTTCTTCCTGGATTTTCATCTTGTCTAAATGAAGCTCTTTGTTTGGTGGGCAATAGCAGTTAAAAATCAGGAGTTCTTTCTTTCCGATACATACTTTAATTTGCTGTATTTCTGATTCCTCTTGTGTATCAATTTTTATGCCTGCGGTGGGGTAGTCGTTTTTTACTAATGTCATCACGCCTCCTTTGTGATCCTTTCTATCATGCCTTATTACCTGGTACCCTCTGATGGCAAATCTCATGTTTTCCGTGAGGTGAGTTTCTTGAATGCAGGCAATTTTGATGTCCTGCTCTTTGAGTCTCTTTTCAAGGGCTATTTTCTTCTTCGCAACGCCCTCAGCATTCCATTGGAGAATTTTAATTGTGTTTGGTGTTCCAGTCGCATGTAACCTTGATCCTCCTCCCCTGGTTCCGCAAGATGAAGTCAAGGTACCACCAGATCGCTTGGGTGGGCCATTGAGGCCCGGCACTAGGCCCGTCCGGCGGGATTCCACGGGCTTCGCACCATATCGGATTTGATTATTGTGACGTGTCATATTGGGATTTATGCATGCAGTGGCAGTTTCCAGTTTCCTGTGATATTTGCGCCTTCCGGCCCCGCTGCTCTGTCTTCGGCGTGCTGTTTTTCAGGATTTGCTTCCTTAGCCTTTGGCCATCCAAGGTCTGTCCACAAGGCAGTGGCGGTTTTGCTTCAGAGTGTCCTTCTCCTAGATCGATTGCGGTCCCCTGTTAGCGAACTCGATCTGTCCGGGTTTTTGTTCGGAGTGTCCTTCTCTTAGATGGATTGCGGTCCCCCATTTACGAACTCCATCTGTCCGGGTTTTTGTTCGGAGTGTCCTTCTCTTAGATGGATTGCGGTCCCCCGTTTACAAACTCCATCTGTCTGGGTTTTTGCTCAGAGTGTCCTTCTCTTAGATGGATGTCGGTCCCCGATGACGAGCTCCATCTACCCGTGGTCAGATGGTCTAAGTTGGGAATCTGGAAGGATGTCCTGTAGAGAGTCAGTCCCTTTTCACCCCTCCCCCACGTCGTGGACAACACCCACACCCAAGGGTGTGGACTAGGGGAAGCTGAACTCGACGGTTGATTTCCTCCCTTCTTCCTTCCTTGTTGACGATGCTGACCGTTGCTACATTCAACCTTACTTTTTCATCACCACGTGACTGACATTAGGCAACATAAAACAAAAAAAAATCCAGGAAGCTTGTCCGATTGGGTGTTCTTACCGACCCTAAAGTTGGGGGCGTAACGCAAAAGTTGTCGCTAATACAAGCCTTGCTCTTCATTAAACTGCCGATGAGTTAGGCTGGTGTTATAAACGATGTTTCACTGTACATATTATGATCCAATGTCAATTGACTACCAAGAAGACACAATATGCAGTTTGTTTTGATCATTTCGGTGGCCTTGATTCTTTGTTTTTGTCCAGTATGTGTGACGTAGTTGGATAGAGCAAAGTGAGAGATCGAACATTCAATTCATCAGCACATATGACCCTGACAAAACGGGGTGTATATATATATATATATATATATAGAGAGAGAGAGAGAGAGAGAGAGAGAGAGAGAGAGAGAGAGAGAGAGAGAGAGAGAGAGAGAGAGAGAGAGAGAGAGAGAAAGAGAGAGAGAAAGAGAGAGAGAGAGAGAGATGTTTTGTTTTTAAGGGCTTTACGGCGCTTGCAACACATTTAGGTTATATCAGCGCCAGTAAAAAGGATGAAAATGGGATAGTAAAAAGTTCTAGAATTACAATTAAAGCACCCAAGAGAAAGTAAGACAAAGTGGAACTGGGAACAAATAGGGATCAGATGTAGATTCCAAGGGCATATCACCAATGTACTTAGTTTGAGATCACCTATTAGTCTCATCCGGACAAAAGCACAAAACCCAACAAAGAGGAATACACTCAAATGTTTACATTATACATTAAAAATAACAAATAAAATAATACATCGCAGAGAGATGATTTACAAGGAAAAAATATCATCTCCCAAAACAATAACTATGCATTTGAATGTTCCCCTCCCAGCAAGGACTCCGACCAGGGCCAGGACAAAACCAAGTAATCTCATTCCAAGACAAAGACAGAAAGCATTTTGGAAAACAGATATAAGGGGATAGAAGACACAGTATGTACCCCCCTGCCCACTATGAGAGAGAGAGAGAGAGAGAGAGAGAGAGAGAGAGAGAGAGAGGGAGGGAGAAAGAGAGAGAGAGAAAGAGAGAGAAGAGAAGAGAGAGAGAGAGAGAGAGAGAGAGAGAGAGAGAGAGAGAGAGAGAGAGAGAGAGAGAGAGAGGAGAGAGAGAGAGAGAGAGAGAGGAGAGAGAGAGAGAGAGAGAGAGAGGAGAGAGAGAGAGAGAGAGAAAGAGAGAGAGAGAGAGAGAGAGAAAATTCCGCCTGTAAGGGTTCGAAATTTTATTTGCAATCTAGTGGTATCTAGAAGGGGGTGACGTCAATGTCGGCCATCGCATTGTTACCAAATGTGTGACTGTGTTCATATTGTACTATATTGGAATAAATCAATGAAAGACCCGAGTTTAATCATAACAAAACTTCTACCAAACTATTTTTTAAGTAAATTTGAGTTTTGGAACTATTTCAATCCTGAAAAAAATGCTCTGTGATGTCAATCTTCACCAAGAAAAACACATTGTGCTTCGACTACAAAATATTAGGCCAAACACTTGTAAATAGTATGAGTATAACGTACCTTGGAGTCCACTTAAATAACACCCTGCAGTAGAAACATCACATCCACCATATTGTGACAAAGGCCTTCAAAACATTAAATTTCATCAAGAGAAATCTTCATCAATGTCCCTACAAAATTAAGGACATTGTTTGTTGTTAAGTGTTTTACGGCGCTTGCAACACATTAAGGTCATATCAGCGCCAGTAAAAAGGAAGAAAATGGGATAGTAAAAAGTTCTAGAATTATAATTAAAGCACACAAGAAAAGGTAAGACAAAGGGGAATTGGTTCAAATAGGAAACAGATGTAGATTCCAAGAGCACACTTATCAAAGTGCTTAGTTTGAGGTCACCTAAAAGTTTCACCCAGACACCAGCACAGGATCCCACTAAGAGGAATACACTCAAATGGTTACATATCATATCTTAAAAATAAAAAATAACAATACATAACAGAGAGATGATTAACAAAGAAAAAAATATCATCTCCCAAAACTATAACTATACATTCGACTGTTTCCCTCCAAGCCAAGGTCAGGACAAAACCAAGTAATCTCATTCCAAGAAAAAGACAGAAAGCATGTTGGAAAACAGATATAAGGGGATAGAAGACACAGTATGTACCCCCCCCCCCCTGCACTCTATGGGAGACCAGGAACCCCACCCAGAATTAAGGACATACAAGCCATTGAAAACATTCAGAGATCAGCTGCAAGATTTGCCACAAATTGCCGCTAGACGGAATTGGGGTGTGTGACAGCAGCTCTTGACACACTAAGAGATGGCCAACACTCCAGTCTCGTAGAAAGAACGTGCGCATACATCTATTTCACAAAACAGTCAAAAGCAAACACTCAGCCATAAACATTCCAATCTACGTTAACAATTCAAAAAACAGATACTTGACCAGGCTTCATCACACCAACAAATTCCACCAGCCATTTGCAAGAACAAACACATACAACTACAGCTTTTTCCTCGAACAATACATGACTGGAACAAACTACCACATGACATAATAGACATTACAGATCCAACACCATTTCAACGCGCTTCCCACATATAAAAACACTGGGACGATGGAATGACTTGAGTGACAGGATTGGTGTGGTGTGATAGGTAACATTTATGTGTACACGATTTCCGGTGATGGGCACAGAGTGCCTTTTGCATCTTATGATCTTGATCTTTAACTTGAACTATATATATATATATATATATATATATATATATATATATATATATATATATATATATATATATATATATATATATATATATATATATATATATATATATAGAGAGAGAGAGAGAGAGAGAGAGAGAGAGAGAGAGAGAGAGAGAGAGTGAGAGAGAGAGAGGAGAGAGAGAGAGAAGAGAGAGAGAGAGAGAGAGAGAGAGAGAGAGAGAGAGAGAGAGATTGAGAGAGAAAATAAAATCTTTGTTTGGAAGCCCGTTTCGATACTAACTAGTGTAAAATATCCTGCTCTCACAGAGAGCAATAAAATCAGTAAAATATAATGCAGTATTTTCACAATTTTAATACCATAATTTTCTTTCCTTCTCATTTCAAACTACGGTGCCGTCCTGGTCAAGCATGCCTGGCGCACACCATCAATTCCCCTCTCCCTCCATCAGATCTCTCTCTAGACAATTGCACACATGTCATAATAACTAACACACTTAATGCGATACCACGATTCAATTTTAGAAAAGCAAATTGGGAAAACTTTACTAAAGATTTAGACAATGAGATCACCAATATAAAAAGTGACCCACAGAGATACGACGACTTTAGAACACTCATATGGAAAGTTGCAAAGAAAAACATCCCCAGAGGATGCCGAAAAAGTTATATTCCATGTCTCCAAGATGAAAGCAAGAAACTATATGAAAGATACATTGAATCATACAAGGTGGATCCTTTCAGTGAAGAAACCCTAGAACTGGGTGAAGAACTCACATCAATGATAGCCGATGAAAGATCAGAAAGATGGAAGGAATTAATAACCTCCACCAATATGACCCTAAACAGCAAAAAGGCCTGGACTACAATTTCAAAACTGAATAATGACAAAAATACCCAGACAAGAGTGGCTGCAGTAACACCTGACCAAGTAGCACATCAGCTTCTACTGAATGGGAAACCAGCCAAGAAAGCACGAGGCCAACTAAAAGCCCTGAAACGTGAAATGGACAAAGCCCTCAAGGATAGTGAAGATCATCTTGACTCTTTTACCCTGGAGGAGCTACTAGAGGCCTTGTCCCATCTGAAGGCAGGAAAAGCATCTGGACTGGATGGAATCACAACTGAGATGATTCAACACTTTGGCCCGAAAACCCTATCCTGGCTATTGGACCTCTTCAATGTATGCGCAAGGACAAACAGGCTGCCAAGTGCATGGAGGAAAGCAAGAGTAGTCGCCCTACTGAAACCGGGGAAAGATCCAAAATCCAAGAAAAGCTATCGCCCGATCTCCCTCCTGTGCATCGCATACAAGCTATTTGAGCGAATGGTTATGTCCCGCATGTCACCCAGTCTAGACGAACAACTGTCTCCAGACCAGGCTGGATTCCGACCAGGACGGTCAACATGTGGTCAACTTCTTAACCTTACACAATTCATAGAAGATGGGTTTGAGACAAAACAGGTCACTGGCACAGTCTTCGTCGACCTCACTGCAGCCTATGACACAGTGAATCACAAGATCCTACTCCTCAAAGTGGCTAAAATGATAAAGAATAAGAAAATTGTAAATATTATCCAGTCACTTCTCGAAAACAGGGCTTCTTTGTTGAAATGGATGGCCGGAAGAGCAGGTGGCGCACCCAGAAGAATGGTCTTCCCAAGGATCAGTGCTGGCTCCAACATTTTTCAACATATATACAAATGATCAGCCTGAGTTCCCAAATATCCGCCGATTCATATATGCTGATGACCTATGCCTCGCAACACAGGATGTGTCCTTCCAACCAATCGAGAGCAGACTGACAAATGCCCTAGACACCCTTACAAAGTACTACACTAAAAACTTGCTGAACGCCAACCCAGGGAAAACACAAGTGTGTGCATTTCACCTCAACAACCACCAAGCCCACAAAAAACTTAACATCAAGTGGAATGGCCAGACATTAGAGTACAACTACCACCCAGTGTACCTCGGAGTGACGCTTGATAGAACTCTGTCCTTCAGAGAACACGTGAGAAAGACCAAGGCAAAAGTGTCCACGCGTAATGCCCTCCTTGGAAAGCTGGCAAACATGAACTGGGGAACTGACCCTAAAACTCTAAGGACCACAGCATTGGCCCTCAGCTACTCAACTGCGGAGTACTGCTCAGCTGTATGGGCCCGATCATGCCATGCCTCCAAGCTAGACCCCGAGCTCAACAACGCCTGCCGGATCATAACGGGCCAGCTGAGAGCAACACCATTACCACTGGTCTACCGGGCAGCAGGAATAGCCCCACCACACATCCGGAGGGAAACTCATGCCCAAATACAAAATACAAACAGGAAATGGACCAGAGACACCCCCTTCATGACCACAATTGCCCCAAAAGCAGGCTCAAATCAAGAAAAAGCTTCCTCACAGTAGAGAGCCTTCACCCAGACCACTCAGCATTCTTCCGCCTGGACAAATGGGTAGAATGGGACAAGACAGCAAACGATGCCCTCCAGCCCCCAACAGAAAAGCTCCCAGCAGGCACAGACCTCAAGAGAAAAGAATGGGTGGCGTTGAACAGAGCTAGAGCAAAGGTGGGAAACACCGCCACCAACCTCTTTAAATGGAAAATCTCACCGGGCACTGAATGCCCATGCGGTCACCCCAGACAGACCATGGACCACATCCTGTCCGAATGCTCGCTGGGACCTCACTGCACCAATGCTGACCTGAGGGAATGCAACCAGACTGCCCGGGACTGGCTGACTCACTGGCGCGACAAGATATGATGATGACTTAATGCCACATTAAGAGAGAAGTTGCAACTTCTGTTTCCATTCAATACAAACATAGGCAAGAATTTTAACAACAAATGCAAAAGTGAATATCCAGTTTCTTCGATATTTCTGTGTTAGCCTCTTAAAGTGTTAGAAAATTTCCTGCTGCCAATACTGTGAAAATAGAGTTATCAAATGGGATTTGAGCCATGTCCGAGATTACTGTGATTTTAAGATTTGCATGTTCAATATTTCCCCACTGCACTGTAATTCTAACGAGACTGAAAAATCAGACTTAAAATTACTTTTAAAACAGAAAGAGGTTTCCAAGGTACACTCAACAAATGCAATGTTATGTTGCAATATAATTTATTTGGCATATCACAATTTAACTGGCCTACTCAATGTCAAATCATTGGTCATCTGATCCCTTTTTTCGCAGCATGGTGAATATGGGACTCTAATTTATCTGAAACGAAACAAATTTTAAAAAACAAAATGAAGTAAAATTTGATAAATTAGGATGATCGAATGTTAATCTTGGAGTAAAAATGTATTTATCACACTTAGAATGTAACAAGCATTATTAACAAATTGGTTATAGTTTGTTAGTTTTGTTCCAAGCCATAATTTCTCCCATTTATTTATCTGGTATAACTGCAGATAATGCTATTTTTCCAAAGAGAGCAGTAATGGCAATGCAACTCTGGTTTTAATATTTAGTCTGAGTCCCGTCACAGCAACTGCTTTATAGGTCAAAGCAGTAAGTTATAATGTATGAAATCAAACCTTATAAGTAAAGGATTGTAAAAAGTAATTAACAAAAATGAATATAACAGCTTCAAATAAGAACAAGGTGGATCATAATAATCAATTTATATAAAGTAGGAAAAGAACCAGACAACGGAGTAGCAGCCTCATTGCCAACGAAAGCTATAAATAGCAGGATATGTCCATCTATGATACGCTAGTGCTTCATCATCAATCCAATGAATTTGACATCTAATGCCTACCATATAGAAAGGTGGAATATGTAATTTATCACTACAATATACTTACAGATTTTATGTTTTCCTTTCATTGGGAATTTTACTAAAAGCTTTGAAGGATTGGAACATACAAACACATATGGCGAGCGTGATTCTCCATCAGGAAACTGAAATTGACAAATTAAAATATTTTCAGGGTATATGAATTTCAAGCCAAACAGGCCTTCATGGACCTGGGAAACATTTTGAAAAACAAACAGATGTCGTTCGGGATTAGATTCCGAGTCTTGAAGTGCTACGTGTGGCCAATCTTGTTCTACGGATGCGAAAGCTGGACTACAAATGCAGAAACACAAAAGAACATTGAAGCTTTTGAAATGTGGTGCTTGAGAAGGATGCAGAGAATATCGTATACCGCACACAAAACGAACGAAGAAGTGCTAAAACAAACATACCAACAAAGGAAACTAATGCCCTTAATAGTGGATCGACAACTATCCTTTTTCGGACACATAGTAAGGAAAGATAAGAATGAATACCTGGCAAGTTGTGGAAAAATACCTGGTAAACGCGCCCGGGGGAGACAAAGAAAAACACTCATAGACCAACTGAAGGGCTTCACCAACCTAACAATCCAAGAGCTGTTTGAAAAAGCAAGAGACAGGGAGGAATGGAGAGAGATAATTCATGCAGTATCCGAAGCCTGGACCAGGCATGGAACCTAGAAGAAGAAGATATGAATTTCAAGAATTTAAATATGTATCATCTGAAGACTTCTACCACTTTAGCATTGTTTCTTAATGTTTTTCATTTTTCCTCAGCCCACTTTTTTTTATTTGATGGAGTGTGTTAGCAAGTTATAAAATATGTGTAACTCTGATCTGAAAACTTATGACACCTCATATTGAATGGAGAAAATTTTCAAATTATTTGAGATACTTTACATACAAATGATGGATTAAGCGGTAATTACATATTTACAAGATATGAAGTGAGTAGAAAAGTGCCAGAAGACAATAGAGAATAAAAAATTTTTTCGCGGCGGTGGTGGGGTTTGAACCTGCGACCTTATTGGTACGACAACTCCGCCTGGCAGGTGAGAGCGTGGCTCTACCGTGTGAGCTATCCACGAACACAAAAAATATTCGTTTCAAACCCAAAGTCATTTCTAGATCCCTCTCTCACCCACTTCTTGAGACCGCCGATTCGTTCACCACCATCGCGAAGTAATTTTGACCAACAGTTAAGCTTAATAGCCAATATTCTCAACACAAACATATAACATAGAAACGATTGAGACATTGAGTATGCTCCGGTGTATGGGGTGAATTTTTAATTCAGAAAAGTGAGTGGAGCAGGCACTTATGTTGGTAACAACAAGATATGAAGTGAGTAGAAAAGTGCCAGAAGACAATAGAGAATAAAAAATTTTTTTTCCGCGGCGGTGGTGGGGTTTGAACCTGCGACCTTATTGGTACGACAACTCCGCCTGGCAGGTGAGAGCGTGGCTCTACCGTGTGAGCTATCCACGAACACAAAAAATATTCGTTTCAAACCCAAAGTCATTTCTAGATCCCTCTCTCACCCACTTCTTGAGACCGCCGATTCGTTGACCACCATCGCGAAGTAATTTTGACCAGCAGTTAAGCTTAATAGCCAATATTCTCAACACAAACATATAACATAGAAACGATTGAGACATTGAGTATGCTCCGGTGTATGGGGTGAATTTTTAATTCAGAAAAGTGAGTGGAGCAGGCACTTATGTTGGTAACAACAAGATATGAAGTGAGTAGAAAAGTGCCAGAAGACAATAGAGAATAAAAAATTTTTTCGCGGCGGTGGTGGGGTTTGAACCTGCGACCTTATTGGTACGACAACTCCGCCTGGCAGGTGAGAGCGTGGCTCTACCGTGTGAGCTATCCACGAACACAAAAAATATTCGCCGCGTGTCTTCTGGCACTTTTCTACTCACTTCATATCTTGTTATTACCAACATAAGTGCCTGCTCCACTCACTTTTCTGAATTAAAAATTCACCCCATACACCGGAGCATACTCAATGTCTCAATCGTTTCTATGTTATATGTTTGTGTTGAGAATATTGGCTATTAAGCTTAACTGCTGGTCAAAATTACTTCGCGATGGTGGTGAACGAATCGGCGGTCTCAAGAAGTGGGTGAGAGAGGGATCTAGAAATGACTTTGGGTTTGAAACGAATATTTTTTGTGTTCGTGGATAGCTCACACGGTAGAGCCACGCTCTCACCTGCCAGGCGGAGTTGTCGTACCAATAAGGTCGCAGGTTCAAACCCCACCACCGCCGCGAAAAATTTTTTTATTCTCTATTGTCTTCTGGCACTTTTCTACTCACTTCATATCTTGTTGTTACCAACATAAGTGCCTGCTCCACTCACTTTTCTGAATTAAAAATTCACCCCATACACCGGAGCATACTCAATGTCTCAATCGTTTCTATGTTATATGTTTGTGTTGAGAATATTGGCTATTAAGCTTAACTGTTGGTCAAAATTACTTCGCGATGGTGGTGAACGAATCGGCGGTCTCAAGAAGTGGGTGAGAGAGGGATCTAGAAATGACTTTGGGTTTGAAACGAATATTTTTTGTGTTCGTGGATAGCTCACACGGTAGAGCCACGCTCTCACCTGCCAGGCGGAGTTGTCGTACCAATAAGGTCGCAGGTTCAAACCCCACCACCGCCGCGAAAAAATTTTTTATTCTCTATTGTCTTCTGGCACTTTTCTACTCACTTCATATCTTGTTGTTACCAACATAAGTGCCTGCTCCACTCACTTTTCTGAATTAAAAATTCACCCCATACACGGAGCATACTCAATGTCTCAATCGTTTCTATGTTATATGTTTGTGTTGAGAATATTGGCTATTAAGCTTAACTGCTGGTCAAAATTACTTCGCGATGGTGGTGAACGAATCGGCGGTCTCAAGAAGTGGGTGAGAGAGGGATCTAGAAATGACTTTGGGTTTGAAACGAATATTTTTTGTGTTCGTGGATAGCTCACACGGTAGAGCCACGCTCTCACCTGCCAGGCGGAGTTGTCGTACCAATAAGGTCGCAGGTTCAAACCCCACCACCGCCGCGAAAAAATTTTTTATTCTCTATTGTCTTCTGGCACTTTTCTACTCACTTCATATCTTGTTGTTACCAACATAAGTGCCTGCTCCACTCACTTTTCTGAATTAAAAATTCACCCCATACACCGGAGCATACTCAATGTCTCAATCGTTTCTATGTTATATGTTTGTGTTGAGAATATTGGCTATTAAGCTTAACTGCTGGTCAAAATTACTTCGCGATGGTGGTCAACGAATCGGCGGTCTCAAGAAGTGGGTGAGAGAGGGATCTAGAAATGACTTTGGGTTTGAAACGAATATTTTTTGTGTTCGTGGATAGCTCACACGGTAGAGCCACGCTCTCACCTGCCAGGCGGAGTTGTCGTACCAATAAGGTCGCAGGTTCAAACCCCACCACCGCCGCGGAAAAAAAATTTTTTATTCTCTATTGTCTTCTGGCACTTTTCTACTCACTTCATATCTTGTTGTTACCAACATAAGTGCCTGCTCCACTCACTTTTCTGAATTAAAAATTCACCCCATACACCGGAGCATACTCAATGTCTCAATCGTTTCTATGTTATATGTTTGTGTTGAGAATATTGGCTATTAAGCTTAACTGTTGGTCAAAATTACTTCGCGATGGTGGTGAACGAATCGGCGGTCTCAAGAAGTGGGTGAGAGAGGGATCTAGAAATGACTTTGGGTTTGAAACGAATATTTTTTGTGTTCGTGGATAGCTCACACGGTAGAGCCACGCTCTCACCTGCCAGGCGGAGTTGTCGTACCAATAAGGTCGCAGGTTCAAACCCCACCACCGCCGCGAAAAAATTTTTTATTCTCTATTGTCTTCTGGCACTTTTCTACTCACTTCATATCTTGTTGTTACCAACATAAGTGCCTGCTCCACTCACTTTTCTGAATTAAAAATTCACCCCATACACCGGAGCATACTCAATGTCTCAATCGTTTCTATGTTATATGTTTGTGTTGAGAATATTGGCTATTAAGCTTAACTGCTGGTCAAAATTACTTCGCGATGGTGGTCAACGAATCGGCGGTCTCAAGAAGTGGGTGAGAGAGGGATCTAGAAATGACTTTGGGTTTGAAACGAATATTTTTTGTGTTCGTGGATAGCTCACACGGTAGAGCCACGCTCTCACCTGCCAGGCGGAGTTGTCATACCAATAAGGTCGCAGGTTCAAACCCCACCACCGCCGTGAAAAAAATTTTTATTCTCTATTGTCTTCTGGCACTTTTCTACTCACTTCATATCTTGTTGTTACCAACATAAGTGCCTGCTCCACTCACTTTTCTGAATTAAAAATTCACCCCATACACCGGAGCATACTCAATGTCTCAATCGTTTCTATGTTATATGTTTGTGTTGAGAATATTGGCTATTAAGCTTAACTGCTGGTCAAAATTACTTCGCGATGGTGGTGAACGAATCGGCGGTCTCAAGAAGTGGGTGAGAGAGGGATCTAGAAATGACTTTGGGTTTGAAACGAATATTTTTTGTGTTCGTGGATAGCTCACACGGTAGAGCCACGCTCTCACCTGCCAGGCGGAGTTGTCGTACCAATAAGGTCGCAGGTTCAAACCCCACCACCGCCGCGAAAAAATTTTTTTTATTCTCTATTGTCTTCTGGCACTTTTCTACTCACTTCATATCTTGTTGTTACCAACATAAGTGCCTGCTCCACTCACTTTTCTGAATTAATAATTACATATTTATATCAAATACATAGAGCTGTTATTGTATTTTAAAGGAATTGCCTATTTTTAATGACAATAAACCTTCAGATGAGTGAGCTCACGAGAAGAACAGTGACAATTATTAATATTTAAAATAATTTTTTATCAAGATTATTTTATTCAAAAAGATTGGTCTAAGCTATTTCAGGTTGGTAAAATTTCTATGATTTTTAAGGATCTCCATCTTTAACTCCTGCAATTTACATAGGATGGGGAATATTGTAGCTTTCAGAAATTAATGCTAGAACTTTTTCATATTCATTAAAATATCATAGACTAGGACATTTTAAAGATATAATGCTTATGTACATATAATAGATTGACAATCAACATATAGTTTGAGCACAGATAGCCATAAGCTCCTTATTAAAACGGAAGTCACCAACTGAAAAGTAAACGGGAACTCTTTCTTAACAATAACACAAAAGGATAACAATGGGCGCTAATCGTAATAGTAATATCAGATACCCAAACAGTGTATCGATATCGGTATCAATGATACTTTATTACATCCCTTCACCCTTAGTAAGGCATAATGACATTAAAATAATAAGAGAAATAAGGAACCGTTAATTATGGCAAATTATAGATTAATAATTATTTACAAATCCAACCTCTTCGGTGGAATAATTATTCTCTGTGACCTTCGAGGCACAATTTGACCTTGATTGAATGAGCTTCCCAATTGCTCTGAGTTCCTAGTTTGGCTGTTAGTGTTAGCATTAGTTGGCGCACAAGTAGGTCCAACATTAAGAGGATCACCAGTGCCTTCAGTGGTTAAACCAACTGATTGTGCAGGTGGCTTGCCTGATGTGAAGCGCTGATCTCTCGGTGGACTGTCAGTACACTGAAACTCATTGTGTGGGTTTATGTCAGATGGTACAACCCTAATTTGATCTTGGTGTCTTCTCTCAATGACACCATTATCTGTTTGGACTCGAAATGAAACAGGACCTGTTGCTTTGATGATTGTACCAGGTACCCATTTCTCTTTACTAGAGTAATTTCTAACAAATACTGTATCATCAACATCTATCTCCCTATCGCGAGAAGTTTCATCATGATAATACTATTGGGCATTTTGTTTTTGCATAACTGACTGCTGAACTGATGGATGCAGGAGGTCCAGGTGTGTCTTTAGTTTTCTACCCATTAGTAACTCAGATGGTGTCACTCCTGTGGTGACATGAGGTGTGGTTCGATATTTAGTTAGGAATCTGCTAACTTTCTCTCTTACAGTGGTAGCACCTTTTGCACTCATTTTGACCATTGCTGTTTTGAATGTACCCACAGCACGTTCAGCTAATCCATTACTAGCCGGGTGATATGGAGAGCAAGTTATATGTTTGATACCATTAGCATTACAAAACATTTGGAATTCATAACTAGTGAAGGTAGGACCATTGTCCGAGACCAAGGTATTCGGCAAACCATGTGTTGAAAAGATTTCTCGTAGCTCTGCAATAGTGTCACGAGCTGTGATAGTGCTCATAAGCTTTACTTCGAGCCACTTAGAGTGGGCATCCACTAAGATTAGAAACATTTTGTTAAGAAAAGGACCTGCAAAGTCAATGTGTAATCTAGACCAGGGTTCATTTGGCCAATCCCAATTATACAAGGATGCTTTGGCTGGATTACGAGCATTCTTTTGACAGTCATAACACTCTTTGACAAAGGTTTCAATGTTCGAATCCAGATGTGGCCACCAGAACCATGAGCGAGCCAATGCTTTCATTTTAGACGCACCAAGATGAGTGTCGTGTAACATGATTAACACCTGATTTCGCAAAGCAAGGGGAATGATTACTCTTGTACCCCACAAAATACAATTATGCTCTAGACTCAATTCATTTTCCCTCAATTTGTAAGGCTTTAACTGTTCATTAGTTACAGTTTCTGGCCATCCATCCCTACAATATTGATAGACAGTATTCAAAACAGTATCATTCACAATAGCATTGGCAATATCATGATAACTAATAGGGGAATTGTCAATCACGTTGAACAACATATCAATGTCTTCAGGTACAAAAAGTTCAGTCTTGTCAGCAAGTGGTAGTCGAGAAAGGCCATCGGCACAATTCTTTGGACCAGGTATATACTCCAGCTTATAATCATAGGCGGCAAGTGTGATCGCCCATCTTTGAAGGCGAGCTGATGCATGTTCAGGCAAAGGTTTGGCTTCTCCTAGTAATCCCAAAAGTGGCTTATGATCCGTACGAATAACTACACGATTACCAAAAATAAACTTATGGAACTTCTTGACACCAAATAACACCGATAGTGCCTCCCTACCCAATTGCGAATATTTAGCTTCAGCCTGATTGAGTGAACGACTAGCGTAAGCAATTGGCCTTTCATTATTTTCACTATCTAAATGAGCTAATATTGCTCCAACCCGTGGGAGGAAGCATCACACGTAAGAATAAGCTTTTTTGTAGGATCAAAATGACATAGGATTTGATCAGATGATAACATTGATTTCACTTTTTGAAAAGAATCTTCCTGTTGACTGCTCCAATGCCATTTGGCATTTTTACGAAGAAGCATGTAGAGGGGAGCGAGGGTATGAGACAAATTTTTCATGAATTTTGAATAGTAATTCACGAATCCTAGAAATGCCTGCAGTTGCTGAACGTTGTTAGGACGGGGTGCTTCGTATATTGCTCGTACCTTTACAGGCTGAGGACGTAAACCATGCGATGATAGGCGATATCCTAAGAAGTTGATTTCTGGCTTCAGAAATTGACATTTTTCTCGTCGAATACGTAATCCTTTCTCGTTGATGAGTCGTAGAACTTTATCCAAGGTAGCGAGATGCTCTTGGTCATTTTGACCAGTAATGTAGACATTGTCGAAGTAGACACACACGCCTGGTATGTCTTGAAACAGGGTTTCCATGACAGATTGGAAGATTCCTGGACTGGCAGAAATACCGAAACAGAGTCGTTCATATTGGAAGAGTCCTTTATGGGTATTGATTGTAGTGAGTTGTCGAGAACTTGGATCTAGATTGAGTTGTGTATAGGCATGTGTAAAATCTAGCTCAGTGAATTTGTCACCATGTGATAATTTTATAGCGAGGTCTTCGATTCTTGGTATTGGGTGATTGTTTTCGTGAATGGCTTTATTTATTGTGACCTTGTAGTCACCACAGATTCTGACAGAATTGTCTTTCTTTAAGACTGGAACAATGGGCGTTGCCCATTCCGACGTTGAAACCTTTTTTATAATGTTCTCGTGTTGTAAGCGTTCGTGGTCGTTTTCTATCTTTTGCCGCATGGCAAATGGTGGTTGTCTACATTTGATGAATTTTGGAGTTGCATTGTCTTTTAAATAGATTTTGACTTCACGATCATTCAATAATCCAGTGCCTTGAAAAACGTTGTTGTTTCGATCTAACACCTCGTCAAGAGTTTGTTGGTTCTCAATTGAGAATAGAGATGACCAATTGAGCTTAAAATGATGAAGCCAGTCCCTTCCCATTAAGGGAGGACCGTTACCCTCAACTATAAGGAGTGGCAGGTTCGCAGTTTTCGATGACTTATCAAGTTTAGAGTTAACTAGATTTTCAAAGTTATTCTTGGTCATTACACTACATGACGCACCAGTATCAATGTGGAACACAATGTTTTTATTGTTAATGAGGAGGGGAACCGAAATAGGGGGCCTTTTGTTTTGGGAATTCACAATAAAAAGTTCAAAATTATGCTCTGGGGGGCTTTCTTCATGCTGGGTGGTCAAATTATCTTCATTCAACAGGTGATTTTGATGGCGGTATTTTGTTGTAGGCGCTGGTTTTTTTGTCGATTGTGTTTGCGATCTGCACATTTTTGCAATGTGACCCACTTTTTGACATTTATGGCAGGTTGATGATTTGAATTTACACTGGAATTGGGTATGAGGGCCGCCGCACCGATGACACGATTTAGAAGTCGCTGATGAAGCATGTGATTTGCTCATGGTACTGAACGATCTTGAAGGTTGCTGAAAAGAATTTCTGGACGTGGAAAAATGGACAGTTTCGCCCTTCTGAAGTTGATGTGCACTATCTCTTGTTTGATGAATAGAGAGGGCAATGTCCATGGCTTTGTCGATAGTAAGATCATGCTCAACAAGAAGTTTTCGTTGAATCTGAGCATCGTTGATACCGGTCACAAACTTTTCGCAAAGACGTTCATTTAGAGTTTCTCGAAACTGGCAGTGCTCCGCAATGCTCCGCAGGGCAGCACAATACTGTTGGATTGATTCGTTCGGTTGACGATTTCTTCCTTCAAACTTAGCTCGCTGCAGGAATTTAGGTGGAGGTGGGGAGTGGAAGTTCTTTAGCAGCATGCAAAGTTCTTCAAATGATTTATCTGCAGGCGAGTTTGGTTGGCACAGATCTTTCAATATTCTAAATTGTTTGGGGCCTACTACTGTTAGTAGCACAGCAGCTTGCTTTTTATCTGATTCTATGTCATTTGCCATGAAATAGAACTTGAGACGTTCCAAGTAGTCCACAATGGATGTCCCTTCCACAAATTCTGAGATGGTCCCAATGGTAGCCATTATTTTGGTTTAATTTACGTAATCAATAAAAATATTTGACTAATTACTTATCTGGCTCTTTTAAGAATTAATACGTAGCACTTCGGCTCTCGATGACTTTATCTCGTTGCCATTTATAATAGATTGACAATCAACATATAGTTTGAGCACAGATAGCCATAAGCTCTTTATTAAAACGGAAGTCACCAACTGAAAAGTAAACAGGAACTCTTTCTTAACAATAACACAAAAGGATAACAATGGGCGCTAATCGTAATAGTAATATCAGATACCCAAACATTGTATCGATATCGGTATCGATGATACTTTATTACAGTACAAAATGTGAGACTAAATGTCAGTATTTTCATGACAACAGATTAATCTTATAACAAGTTGTTTATAATGAGGACATAACGTGATATTTACCTTATCTCTGTATTGCCCTTGATCCAGACAATCATCTACATTCACACAACCCAACAAACAGCCAGTTGGGTAGTCTTTGGGAAAATTCAACTTTGAACCTGAATATTAAATATGATAAATTATCAAAGGTTTACCTGCATTCAAATCAAGGGCATTTCTTCATTGAATTACTTTTCTGTGGAAATTTCATAAAACCAATATATTGTTGAATAAACCCATGAGTTGGTGTTGGTGGGAATCATGATTTTGTCTTAGTAATGGTTGTGATGATTACACTTTGATGGTAGGGATGGCATGTGATTGTAGTGATGATGATAGTACAGTGATATTGATGCGAGTGGTTTTAGTAGTGTCGGTTTATTGTTGCAGTAGTGAAGATGGTAACAGTGGCGATGTCAAAGACATAGCAAACCATCATTGCATATCATTGCAAATAAGATATAATCAACCAATGGACCCATCACTGCAAACCTAAATACAAATTTAAAATGATATAACCAATCAAGATCTTTATAATGGATGGTACTCTTGTACATTGTACATTCACAGAAGGTCATTTCTCTCCCTTATCGTTACAGACTTTCTATAGGCACCACAAATACAATTTGAACTTTGATTGAAAAAAAAATCCTAATTTCAATAAAACACACCAAAATTCAAACCCTTTCAACATTATATCATCTCATTAAGTCAAGTTGGAATGGAAAATGTAGGATAATTCAATACAGAAATACTTTCACTTGTGGGCTTCAAAAAGAAAAATATTCTCACTCACAATTTTGGGTGAAAAAAAAATCTCAATTTGGAGAAGTAAAAAAAAAGGTGTAATTATGTGGTCTTGTTGAGATAAAGTTGTTGTGTTGGTATAAAAGGCATTATCTATGTTCAAAATTCCTCATTAATAGTAACTCTTCAAATAGTTGGCCATCAAAATGAATGTTTAAGTCCTTAATTATCCATTTGTTTGGGTCCATAAGTCGGACTAGATATGTAAAATTGCACTAGTTGGCAGGTCTGGATCTAAAGTTTGTTCTACGGTATACAACTATAAGGAGGAAAAAAAAATGAAAAGAAAAAAAATTCAATTCTTACATATTTTAAAATAACACAATACAGTATATCAAATGTTATTCAACAATTTTACCTGAATAAAAATGTTTATAAAATTGTTGAAGATCACTGATTTCCTCCTTGTCAGGGACTTTTGCTGTGGCAGCTATCCAGAGGCGTCCTCTGTGTGGCGTGTACCAGGTGCGACCCTCGTGCCTTTTCAAAGAAATCCAGTCAACAATCATTATTATTTTTTATTTATTGTAACAACTTTAAATCTATTTATTTATAAATTATTATCTTTCAGTAAAGAATTAACTCCACACATGTAGAGCATTACAACTTATGACTTGCCTGATCATATAAATTTAATAAATGATATTTTATATCAAAACAATACAGATGAACTTAGAATAACACATTACATTCAACTCATCTGACAGATTTTATCCAGAACAGATGTTTACTCTTTGTTTTTAAATTGTTTATTAGGATTTATAATCTGAAATGAATAAAAGTTTAAAATAACAAAGAAAAAGGAACACACCTCCTAACAATGAGTTGAATTGTTGCAATGAAAATAATCATTGAACTAAAATAACACTATTTTTAAAATGACAAAATGGATAATTAGCTCACAATATTCCATTGAGTACGTTAAAACAAATGTAAATGAATAAATAAAAAATGGACAAAAGGAAAAACATCTACAGTATGATTTGGTCAGTAACTATGATGCTTAAAACACAGCCAATATAAATACAATGTATAATTCTAAATCATAATGTTACAAGGACATGTTAAATATTTTTACTAAAAAAACACAAAGCTTACATTTTTATACCGCAAATAAGTAAAGAAGCCCAGGGCTGGTGCATACTTAAGCACATTCCTTCATCACTCATTTCCTGAAGCTCTTTATCTTGAATACGCCGGGAAGATATCTGTGGGTTATGATGCTCGACAGGAGGAGGTCTGACAGAGTCTGGTCCCCACTGAACAGGTTCTGTGTCCATAAACTGAAATGAATGAAACAATGAAGATTATACCATACAATAATAAAACTGAAAATTATTATTGGAAGGAGGGATATCAAAAATGTGTTATCATCACTGTCTGTTATATATTTCATCTCAGTAAAGTCGATATTGATAATCTATTGGTAAGTTGATGACGCTGTTTAAACTTGAGTGAGCATTTGTTCAATCCTCTGAACAAAGTGATTACCTTATTCCAAACATGTAGAGGATGCTTTAGTATCTACATTGCTAAATCATATATGAAAATCGGTTTTTCCTTTGATGAATGAGCAGCTATTTGCAATGCATCTGTAAAGTTTCTCTTTATTTTTGGTATGAATTCACAATGAATAACTGTGGTCTAATACTAAATTCAAGAAATGATTTTTTAAAAATATATTTCTGTTTCATGGATTTGGGAAGCTTGATGAGTCATCACATTTTGAATGAGAAAGATGAGTCTAACATGTTACATTTCTAGTTTGATTCCAATGTTTTCATTTTCAGATATGTAGAGCTGCTAACCCATCATGCCTTTTAAAAACGGAATAGACTTTTTTAAAATAAAGATTTTGACTAAAAATATCAGGATTTCTCCATGGTCATAAGCTTACAAGTTTTCTTTAAACAATCATGTTAAAAATATTTGGAGAGATGATAAATACCTAAACCAAATTTTACACCGAGAAAAGTAATATTAAACTAAAGTTCCCCCGCCATAAAAACGAAACATTAAAAAATACAAAAAACAAATTCCTTACACAGACCTTCTTGACAAAATATTTGTTCTAAAAAGTTCAAATTATCTTTTCAAGTAAGAGTTTCAAGAAATGGGACTATTAATAATAAATCCTAGTATTAAAAAAAATAATTAAAAAACACAATAAAATTGGAATGGAAATGAGCATTCAAAGTAATGAAATTTAATAGAAATATGCCTAAAATTTTTTTTTTTAAACCTTTCAGGTAATTGTATGACATGTGATGTGTAACCATCACCAAATCAGCAAGAGGAAAAATACCAGAGGAAAAATGAGATTTTAAATATTACTTCTGGTTTTTTTAATGCTAAAAAAACCCCAGTGAAAATCCCAGGTGAAAACAGAAATTGGCAGCTCAGCATTATGTTACAAAGGGTAAATAACAACAGGAATAAACAATAAATTTGGAATTTTAAATAAAATCTTACTATTGGTGGTTCAAAGTCAAATAAAGGATTCACTATGTTGGCATTGCCAGCATTATTTGATGCAGATTTCCCATAATGAACTTCTTGTATTATAGCATCCTCTCGGTTGTACATGGTTTTACCCGTGTCATCTTCAGCATCTAATATTCTTACATCCCTGCCAGCAATGTCAAATGTGATCTTTCTATTCCTTCTAGAGCCATGACGAGATTCTCTGAGCTCTTCTTCACGTTTGCGTAGTTTCTCTCTGTCTTCTTTCTTCAGCCATCGATTAGAGTCAGTTGCATAGTAATCACATTCGTCATCAATAACTTGAGTTCGTCTCACACTGAAATAAAAGACAACTTTAAGACTAAAATAAATAAAGAAATTAAGTCATCAAACAATTGACAAAGTCAAGGAAAAGAACACATCTGTCATATCTTGAATAACACTTCTTTCTCTTTTGAAAATTATTTAACAGACAGGCTTCTAATCCTTGCATTTTCATCTAATCCTTGCATTTTCAAATACAGTGCAGTCCTGATAATTCGAATTGGGTGGGAAAAGCAAATGACTTCTATTTATCAGAATTCGATTTGTCTCCAAACAAGGGAAATAACTAAACCTGACTCCTCTATTGGTCAGCTTGTGGTTATCACTGTGAGTTAGATCTATTTATAACCAACCCCCTTTGTTAGCCAGCGGCCAGCAGACCACAAGTTAGTCTTAGTGATGAGAGTGCGAGAAGGAGAGAGGGATGACGCGAGACAGCTGGTCAATTTGGAGAAAGAAGAGAGAGGGCGGGTGGGACGGAGAGGGAACAACACGCCATTACATGCCTCAGGGGTCTAGTTATTATCATTATTAGTCAGCTCAGTCATTAAAACGCGTGGGAGGGTGGATACGGAGAACAGGCAGTTCGTTATGACCTTCCAGAGGTTTTTTTTTAGTGATGGGCAAGCACTTGCACTTCGAATAAAGAGAATAACGACTGTTCGAATTCGAATTAACCATGAATATTTTATATAGAAAAAGAAGAAAATAATTCATTACATCGTATTTTCTTCGATTTAAAAGAAATTCGGTTAATCAGATTTCGAATTATCTGGACTGGACTGTAATCCTTTTTTGTAAAAATGTCAAATTATTGTAATCATACACCTTGCAAACAAACCTTTAAGATAAAAAAAAGAATGAAAAACAAAACAAAGACAGAGTGTACTAAAATAAATTGAGGTATGCACCTAGTTCTATCATATTCCAACAGCTTGTCTCTATGTTTCAAGGCTCTTGACTCCTCCTCCTTTGATTGATTATTGAAACCAATGGGCAGGAGAGATTGGCCTGCCTCACTAAGTCCCTTTGGCTTGGAATTCTTGAATCCTTCTCTCATCAGCTGTTCTCGCAACTTTTCAGACTTCTTTGTGCCTCGATCGAGTATCTCCATTTCCTCTGGTGAACAAACCTTGAAGAAAATAAAAACGCTGATGACAGTCTTATTTCAGTTAACTTACATCATTGAGAAATGCAAGGAGAAATATTCTTTTGTCTATAAAACAAGGTGGTCAAAGAGGCTAAATGGTTCATGCCTAATGCCTAATGGATAAATCTTTAGTTGCTCACATATTGACACAATTAAATTAGATTTCATGAGAAATAAATAAATAAAATTAATTCCCTTTATTCATCCCATCAGGGTAATTTGTCATTAGGTTCAATTCCAAGGGAAGACTGGAAAAATCCGAGCATCAGCTGCAGAGAAGCACCGCGAACTGAGCAAGGGTGAGATGACTTGCTCAAGGCCACACAACGCAGCGGGTATTCAAATTCAATACCTTTCGGGTATGAAGCAAAGACCATACTGCTAAGCTACGCTGCCCCTTAAATTACAAATCTACTTGTGGTCTATGGAAAAGAAGATAATGCCTAATAATAATATTTGTTAGACAATATACATAGCTGCCAACTTTTCAAAAATAAAATAAGGAACGCTCATTTGGCCCGGGATGAGGGGACGACGTGTGCCGAAGCCCCCCCCCCCCCCCCCCCCCCTTCATCGAATCGCAACATATAAAAGTCAGCCTTTTTAATTACTATAACTAACACTAACAAGTTTGAGATAACAGAGGCCAGTCCAAATGTTGCTAAATTATCGAGTTTAGTACCAGCACATTTGAATCGTTAAAATGACACTTTCCACAATGATTGTTGTTTTGTTTTTAAGGGTTTTACGGCGCTTGCAACACATTTAGGTTATATCAGCGCCAGTAAAAAGGAAGAAAATTGGATAGTTAAAAGTTCTAGAATTACAATTGAAGCATCCAAGAGAAAGTAAGACATAGGGGAACTGGGAACAAATAGGGATCAGATGTAGATTCCAAGAGCATATCACCAATGTACTTAGTTTGAGATCACCTATAAGTCTCATCCGGACACAAGAACAAAATCCAACAAAGAGGAACACACTCAAATGCTTACATTATACATTAAAAAATAACAAATATAGTAATAATACATAACAGAGAGATGATTTACAAGGAAAAAAATATCATCTCCCAAAACAATAATTATGCATTTGACTGCTTCCCTCCCAGCTAGGACTCCGGCGAGGGCCAGGAAAAAAACAAGTAATCTCATTCCAAGACAAAGACTGAAAGCATGTTGGAAAACAGATATAAGGGGATAGAAGACACAGTGTGTACCTCCCTGTCCGCTATGGGAGCTTTCCACAATGAGATCAAAATTCAGAACGGACAATATAAAGAAAGAATTCAACTGCCTCAACTTTGATAAGGACCAATACACAAGAAGCACAATTGTAAAATAAATGAAATAACTTAAGATGGTTGAAAATGCATAACTACCAACCTGGTACATCACTTGAGAGGGCGTTTTGGGGTAAAAATTAGGTGAGTTCAGATAAAAAGTAGACGATTGCATATATGTTTTCTTTCATGCAACATAATGGTCTTTAAGTAGTATACTATAATAGTAGTTATAGTAAAATGCACCTCTAAATATTAGAGAATTCCTACTTCTTTACTTTGACAAGATAAACACACCTAAAAATGGAGTATACTTATTTTTCTTGAACCTAAACCGTTACAAAAGCTTGCTTGAAAAAAAAAAAAATTAAAATCAGATGAAGATGTTTTTAAAGGGATTAAATTTATATATTTCATAAATTAATAAAGGGAAATAATCATTGTCATCTTTAATCAATATAAGCAATTGATTTTCTGATTGAATACCTACCAATCAAAAAGGTGGATTTAATTTTATTCTTAATTAAAATAATATTTGTAACAAATAGTGAAAGTATCAATACTGTCTTAGAATATTCAAAGTATATCGAGGCTAACATCCATATCCTATGCAAATCTCCAATACATTATGAAAGGTTTAAGTAAAATACAGGCGTCATATAAACGAATGGAACTTTTTTAATTGTTGAAAATCATTTATGATAGAGGCATAATTCAAATTAAAGAGCTACACAAATGGAGATTATGCTCTCACTGGACACCAATAATAATGATAATAATAATAACAACAATAGTAGTAGTAATAGTAATAATAATGGATCAATAATAATAATTCATAAGGCTCACATGCCTTTTTTACCACAAATTAGTCAAAAATTACAAAATACGGATTTTGAACTAAAAATAAGCACTTACGGACTCAGGAAGTCAAATACGGAACAAATCCGTTTTTAACAGAACGGTTGGCAGCTATGAATATACAAGTCTATCATGAAGCACTTTACACTAAACCTACAGAAGGCTAACTCTCCCTTCTCCTGCTGGGCAAAGATACATTTGAAATTTCTAAAACTTGAAATGCAGAAAAGAGATAATTTGGGGGTAGAAAACAATTCCGGCCACTGTCAAAATGCTTTGCATGAAAACTATATTCATTCCTACAAAACAAAATATACACAAATTAAAAAATACATTCCAATCTCACCAGAGCTCCACAGAAAACGCATGGTCCTGCCCCTTCTTGTTCACAAACAACTCGACCACAATGTGTACAATTGTTGATTAGTTTATGTTTGGCAGCTTGGCATTCACATTTATGGCGGCCTGGTTTAAATGAACAACATCATACATAAACAATAATTCTAGAATAGAATTCAACTACAATGATTCTCTATTCTTTTTTCCCCCCCCACTTTTCAGATTTCTTATTTAGCACATGAAACCTGAGGCATTTCAAACAACTCTGATTCCTATGATATATTAATTGAAATGTGAAATGTCTAAACTTCTCTGGCCACGCAGTCACAAATGGTTGGAGCTTAGTGAGCAATTCTTTATTTAGAAATACATCAGGAGAGATATCAAAAGTTTTCTGCCTGCTGGATTTAGGTTATTTTATAACTGCAACAAGGATATGCCTAGATATGCATCCCAAGAAAAATAGAATAAAGCATGCCTATTTACAAGGTGCATTCAAACAGGTTAACAATGCTCAATACTCTTCGCTAATCTTCATTTACTCCAAACAAGCCATATGATCCGTTTCATACAGTTCAGATTTACTGTTAGGCATCTGTATGTACAAGAAAACAGCTGGCTATGGGCATGGCAACTGGAGTATTCCTTAATACAGTCCCGCTCCTCGACCATGCATCATCTTAAAACAACCATTGTTAGACTAAATGTCACATACACCAGGATCAAGAAAATTCAGGGTTGATATCATATTTTGTGCGGCTATGTGGTCTTGTTGTATGACACTCACTTTCAGATCGTAAGGTCCTGGGTTCGAGCCTCTCATAGTTGAGTTCTTGGAAAAGGCTCTTTACTCATGTTCTCTCACCGTACTCAGGTGTAAAATAAGTATCTGGCCATTAACAGGATTGTCTCTGTCTGAAAAAATTGTAATATCGTCTAACAGGTGTCATGTCCCGTCCTATATGTTAAGTGTTGCTGTTGGCCAGGTCCCTTTGTAAAGCGCTTTGAGCATGTTTAGTGGATAATGCACTATATAAAAGCTCAATTTAAAATATTTTTTTCTCAATTCAATTTTTGCAGTATAGTCATGTTAATTGATGTAGAACAAAGCAATATTTCGTATATGAAGTAAGCAGGATATATAATATTATTCAACTTTTACAAATATTTGAAATATTCTTCATTACAAGTAAATTCCATTTACATAGAGGTTTACCTGTAAGTTGCACGATAGTTTTACCCTGCCCTTCCTTGCTGTACAGTGGAACATACTTTGTCTTTTTCTTAGCACCAACCCCAATTTCACCCACTTTAGGCAAAGTGTCTGAGTGGGTATTTTTATCTCCTTTCACATCAGAAGCCTGAAAAATATACAAAATAATAAAAAATTGAAAATTAACAAAATGTCAGAATCTATACAGTTTCTTTAACATTAAACAGTAGGTATTATAATGTTCTATTGGATAATGTGCGGTAGAGTACTTTCCACTAGATATAACAGATCAAGCTGACACGTAACTAAAAAATTGACAGGGTTTTTTTAAAACTTGAGAGAATTTATCAAGCAAAGTTTTAACGTCAGAAATCCAACAATTGTCAGAAGATTTACAGGCCTGCTTGTTCTACAAATTGCTGTTGGCTAGGGACCCCTTATAAAGCACTTTGAGAATGTTGAGTGGATATTGCACTATAAAAATACTCAACTTTTTCATATTAATTTTTTTTTTTTTAATCTAAATGAGCAATGAGAAGAATTATGGATTTGAAAATAAAGAGATCAGTCTTTGTGTCAAAGTAATTGGATAGTTAGCATATAAAACAAAGTTCAACAATCACCACTCACCTTTTCAGGCTTATTTCCATTAACAACGGGCTTGTTTGAGTTAGACTTTGATTGATTTGAAAAGGCTTTATTTTTTTGTTTTGATTTCACCTCTATTGATTCTGGTGTCACCTCTTTACGATAAACCTAAATGAGATTAAAATGAAAAAATAAATATTAAACCAAATACACATGACATTTCTTGGAACAGCACCCTTTCATTGAGACTTAATTTAGTGTGGTTTGTGCCTCCTTTACCTGAAAAGCAACTTTTTAACACTTTTTTCTAGTGTGAAAAGTTATTGGGACAGCATAATTCACCTAAACCCAGGAAAAGAAACTTAACAAGTAAAAGCATATTGGCATTTTAATTATATATTTACTTAATTATTCACTATTGTTATTACCACCATTATTATTTTCATTAAAATTATTATTATTATTATTATTATTATTATTATTATTATTATTATTATTATTATTATTATTTTTATTAATATTATTATTATTATTATTATTATTATTATTATTATTATTATTATTATTATTATTATTATTATTATTATTATTATTGTTATTATTATTATTGTTATTATTATTATCATTATTATTATTATTATTATTATTATTATTATTATTATTATTATTATTATTATTATTATTATTATTATTATTATTTTTATTAATATTATTATTATTATTATTATTATTATTATTATCATTATTATCATTATCATCATTTCCCTCAATTTTATCATCACTATCATCAATTATTATTACTTAACATTTTATCATTATTATTATTACTATTAAACCTCAAGAGATGCCAGCTTTTATCACAAAATCAATTCCTACCTGATAATTTGCTTTCTTTCCTTTGGCAGAATGACGATCTTTAAGCTCTTGCAAAAAGAACCTGACTTTAGGGTTTGATCCATCAAGTAACTCGAGCATGTACTCCTCCAAGTCACTGGAGGTTTCCATGGACAAGATATATCTGAAAAACCAAGTAAAAGGGCATTATTTCTCCTCATTACTTGCACATATACCATATTCAGTCGTTTTGTCATAAAAAAAAAATATTAATAAATTTGAAACAAATATTTAAAACAGAAGCATCATTCAATCAACAATAACTTGGAAAATTATTAAAAGTGATAACAATAAACACAATTTGCTCTAACTCCAAAGACTTGTTTGCTAATTGAGAATGGAATGACGAGATTGCTTTTCAGAAATGAAGATGTAGAAAAAGCTGGTTTGATTTCAATAATCAGAGATGAACTAAAGAAGAGGAAGTACAGTAAATATAACTTTACTTTATTATTTTATTTTTTAATTTTGTAAATACAACAACATGTATCCCCATATTACCACTTAACTTAAAAGAATTCCATCCCAATGTACGACAAAGTTTAGAAAAATAAAAGCGATGTGACTTTACACGTAGCCACCTCTGAATCCTCTTGCAATGGTCAATAATTGTAATCAGAATATTTTTGTAGCTTTATTCCAGAGTCAAGCTCTCAAGTAATCTTTTCATTGTTAACAATACCATAAATCTCGCAATTCAGTTATATATATTTGATAAATATAGAATTCTTTACCCCTTTAGTGGTGCCAAATGTAAAGTATGTAGTGACATAATTCAAAATGGTAAATCTGAATTGTCAACATATTGATGAAAATGTTTTAAAAATTAATGAAATGAGTGTTTAGGGGGTGACCCTCAAATTTTAAAGCATGCATGTCATTATTTTTGAAAATAATTGGCACCATTTCTGAGCTCTACACCTCAAAAGAATATTTGCAAAACACTTTTAGTTGGGTGCAATACTGAATATTTACGGATTTCTCTTGGAAATGGAAGGAGAATGAAAATCAAAGTTGGCCTAATGGAAGGGACTTGTCTCTGTCTCTGAGGATGTGTTAGTGGTTACAATAGTTTCTGCCTTTTCAGAATACTCTCAACTTTCTGTTTCATTACTGTCACTGTTCGTAGTACTACTAGTAGTAGTGACTGTGGTCACCATGAATAAAGTGCCAATTGTCACAGAGTGAACATGAGGAATAATATCCTTCAGCCATAAATTGATTACTACCAAGTTGGACAAGAGAGCACACCACTAATGTTTATTTATTGAATTCAAGTGTTAGGGAGAGAAAAAAAAAGAGGGAGGGGGGGGGGGGGGGGGGGGGGGGGGGGGGGAGAAGAAATCACTATTATCAATACCACTGCAAATAGAGGACAAATCACTATTTGCAGTACTACTGCAAATACAAGTAGCCTTCTTCTTCTTCTTCCTTTTAAGTCTTTAACTTCAGATATTGAAGATTCCACAGACCACAGTATTTTAATTCTTTCATTAGGGATGTGAGACTATTCTACGGTCTTAATGTCGATGGTATAAACGAGTACAAGTATGCATCCACTCTTGAGTGTGAAACCACAAACTTGGATGACTTCCTCTTATTTTGTTGAATATCACCGAGGGGTAATTTAACATGATCATTTAGGCTTTGCAATATTGTTACTTTGTCACGCTTTCTTCTCCGTTGTAGTGGTTCGATATTTAAATCAGTTTCATCTTTTTTATCTTTGTTGTTTTGATTTATAAATTTCACTGCTTGTTTTGTATTTGTTCGATTTCTTGGATTTCTGACTTGTAGTGTGGGTCCCAGACAGAGCTTGCTTTTTTGCATATGTTTGTAACGAGATCTTTCCCATTTAGTTTGTTAGTTATTGTTACTCCTGGATATTTCGCCTTTCTCACTTCTTCTAGTGCAGTGTTATGTATTGTGTATGTTAAATGTAATATTTCTGTTGTTTGTGAAATTTAGAACCTGGCACGTCTGAGGATGGAATTCCATGCTATTTTCTATTTCCCAGCATTGTAAGCTATTAGATCAGCTTGAAGAATGTCTGTGTCATGTTTAGTTTTTATTGTCCAATATAGAAGACTGTCATCTTCAAACAATCTCAGTTGGGTTCCTGGAGTTAGTCTTTCTGCCATATCATTACTGTAGATTAAGAAGAGAAGGGGGCCGAGAACTGTGCCCTGAGGAACACCAGACACCACTTGGGCTGACTCTGATGACTCACCATCCATGACAACTACTTGTCTCAGATTGGTCAAGAAGGACATAATCCATTGGAATGTTTTGTTTCGTATTTTGTATCTCCATAATTTCAGTGCCGATGTATGATGGTGGACTTTGACGAAAGCTTTGCTAAAGTCGAACAAAATGGCATCAGTTTGTAATTTTTTATCTATGCTTTATGCTAGGTCATTGATTGTTGTGATCAGTTGTGTTTCACATGACATGTTTTTCCTAAAACCATGTTGTGACTCTGTTAAAATTTTATTGGCCTCTATAACTATATGATTCAAAATGTTAGACAATATGACTATGAAATGTTCCAGTATTTTACTGGTGATTGATGTAATAGATACTGGTCTATAATTCTCTGCTTTATTTTTTTTATTTTTTTGTAAATCCTATGCTCTACATCCAAAGAAATGTTACAAAAACACTGTTATAGCGTTATCTATATCTATATAATCTTGTTGGTGTGTTGCTAAAAACTGACTCAAATTAAATACCAAATCTTTGGGATTTGACACCAAAATAAAAAAATTTAAAAAAAAGTAAAATGGGCAACTTTATTTGTTACTCTGACAACTCCGTGTGTGCTTAATTACATTTCGTGCTACCACCACCTACCATGAATTCATAAAATTAAAATTAAAATAAATTAACAGTCAGTTAAGTGTGTAAGTGAATAGAATTAAATAATCAACGTTCATTATTTTTAACAAACAGTGGCGGTTCTAGCCTATTTACAGTGGTGGGGCAAAGATGATTCGGTCATAAATATATATATATATATATATATATATATATATATATATATATATATATATATATATATATATATATATATATATATATATATATATATATATATATATATATATATATATATTATATATTATTTTTTATTTTATTTTATTTATTTATTTATTTTTTAATTAATTTTTTTTTAATTATTATTTTTTTTCACCTTTAAAAAATAATATTTCAACCACAAATAATCACATTCACAATGAAATGACAATACAAGTAGATTTTAATTATTCCAAACGTAATCAAAACTGAATCACGAAAGAGAATACCACTAAAAAATAAAGCGACGAGACATAATGCGACAACACCTTGACAATACAAGTCCATTTCGTTCACTCGAAAAAATTAAAGATTTGCTTTAATCCCTCAACGGCGAGATTAATATTTCTGTTACATTATTGGTTTTCAGTAGTATGTAGTAACCTTAAAGTTTTAATCGAGAAGCAACAACAGCGATATGACTCGAGTTTCATTCAGAGCTCAAATTGCATTTCACTGCTGTCTTGATGATTAGAGTGATTGTGCCGGTGGTGGTAGTGGTTGGAATAGTGGTAGCGGTGGTGGTGGTGGTGGAGGAGGATGTAATTATGGTAGTGGTTTTGGTGGTGCTGTTGGTTAGAATGATAGTTGTGGAGACGATGACGGAAATGTTATGATGATGTTGATATTGTTTTTATTGCTATTGTAGTACTTGTTGTTAATATTGTTGTTGTTGTTAATGATGAAGATAATGATGATGATGATGATGATGATGATGATGATGATGATGATGATGATGATGATGATGATGATAATGATGATTATGATGACAACGACGATGTCGTCGACAATGATGGTTACCATACGATATTACAAAGTTTATTCAATCTTAGGCTTTCGACAATAAATCATACAATTTGATGACCACATGAAAGTGGGAAAAAAATGGTAAATGGAACCAAACAATAAACTGATACCATTAATAACCACACAAAAATACAACAATAGTAATACCACCAATACGTACAATAATAATAATAATAATAATAATAATAATAATAATAATAATAATAATAATAATAATAATAATAATAATAATAATAATAATAACAATAATAATAATAATAATAATAATAATAATAATAATAATAATAACAATAATAATAATGATGATGATGATAATAAATAATAATAATAATAATAATAATAATAATAATAATAATAATAATAATAATAATAATAATAATAATAATAATAATAATAATAACAATAATAATATTACCATCATCATTACTACCACCACCATCATTACTACTACCACCACCGCTACCACTATCACTACCACCATCACCATCATTATTACGTTTCCAATCATTTTTTCTCGTTTAAAAAAAATTGATATCTATCAAAACAGTCGAAATTCCGGTCATTTTTTAAAAGGGTAGTTAAAATATCTACGATTTTATTAGCCCTGAAAACTACGATTTTTATTTTCCTATTTCAAGTAGGCAGCTCTGCTATGACAAGTACTCGTATCAGTATCAGTTCCATAGTCAAAATAAGACAAACAAAAACAACGTTTATTTAATCTTAGGCTTTCGCCAATACTTCATACAATACAATTAAGACAAAATAATGTTACGAATTTCTCCTCATGCATTCGTTAGACTATAACAATAACGACCGTGTTATCTTTACTCCTTACCCAACCAACCCCGAGCTTCCCGCCTCTTCATCGCGAACTATCTTATGTATGTATTAGCTTCAGGACGGGCAAGTACGGAATCTGCCCACCCTTCCGTATTTCCTCTATAAGTCAGTTAGAATTCAACTCTCTTTTCTCAGAAGAGTATTTCTCGTATACTAATTCAAATGTTGAGCAAACCAAAATGGTGGTTGTATTTTATATATTTATTTAGTCGTGACTTTTGAATAAAAGTGTTTTGTTTTATTATACGGAATACAATAGAAAATTACATTGTTTTGCAAAATTATTTTGTCTGGCAATAAAAATACAGGGGTAATTACTTTAAGAATTAAAAAAAAAAAGAACTAACAAATTAATTTGTTAAAAAACAAAACAAAACAAAAAAACAAAAAACAACAACAACAACAACAAAAAACAAATAAGAAAACAATTTAAATAAATGAGTTTTGAGAAGCACTAAAGAAAACGAGAAAAAAAAGAAAAGTTTAAATGGATAAACAAATATATAAAAACAACACAAATCAATACTAAATTGATGTAAAATTAGTAAATTAATAAATTTAATTCAATACTGGAACATTCCCAAAGTCATTACATCAATGGTACCAGCACAAGTAAGGCAATAAATAAGAAAAAGTTCGTTTGCCAAAATCTCTATTTAGTTTTCACTGGTTAATAAGGTGGGCTCATTTGAATTAGCCCGACCTAGTACTAGAGAGGCCAGACAGCAAAAATCGGAGTTAGTTCACCGTCAGGCGACGAGACGATGAGATGACGATGTGGGCGGAGTGGAGTGGTTGGGGGGGGGGGGGGTGGTGGTGATAAAAAAAGAACAGGAGCGTATCCTGGTTTATGCATTAAGGGATGCATGGTGATTCGCAATCTATCAAAAATACACACAAATTGATTTCAGTACGAAGTATAAAGTTTAAGTAGTAACTTTTGAAATTATCTAATTTAAATTTGATTATTTCAGACCTGGTAATACAGCATATAACTTGAAAAAACAGGCTGGTATTTGCCCACCCTGCCCATTATTACCAGCCGTCCCTGTTAACAAATCTTAATTATGTGAACATGTGACCTTGCTCATTTAATTTCCCATTGTATTAGTAGCAGGCAGTGGGCATCCAGGCAGAAAACGTGAAAGTGAAAGATAAAGTCAGACTGAAAAACCGAAACTGAAACTCACTAGGCGGTCACGTCTAAGTCTAAGTCTAGAAGGATACTCATACTCCTATTCGGAATTCGCCTGGGGGATGACAAGATGTGACCAATTAGCCAGAGCCCCTCACCTCGATCCACTTGAAAGTCATAAGTCATAAGTCATAAGAATAAGATGAGATTGCACCACTACCACCATAATGATTTTTTTATGATGATCCCAGTCCCAGACTAAAATCCCACTCGGCCTTATTGTTCATGATTGAGTTTGTTTTGCATTAAAACCTGGTTAATTAATTTAACACTTAAATCCAGCCTATCTCTGTAAAATCAATTGAAATTCTTACCGAGCACTGTCCTCATTTGAATCAATACCGAGCTTTCCGAGCTCTCGACACAACCACTTTTCTGTTTGGGTTGCCATTTTGTTGACAGCTTGACTTCTTGAACCAGTTTATGAATCAAATCTTTTTTCCGCAAAGCGGAGAGCTAAAAATTGGATCCATAGACATAAAGCTTCTAAAAGCTGTTGATAGTTATGAAGCCAGAAGAACATGTAAAGATAACGATTTTATTTACCTTTCAAAGTCTATACTTCGAGCTTACTATGAAGTTCTTGGTAAGAACGAGCACTGACGTTTCAGGTTTTTCCTATACCAAATTATATATACTGAATAGTAGTCCTTGACTACTGTATATATAATTTCATAATGAAACGAGGACGCAGAAGAAAAATCATGTTTCCTTGTGGCATTTTTTTTTTAACGAGCTATTATTTCGTGCAATATCCATTAAATATGTAGTAGTAGCGTATGGCTACACCTCCAAATTTATTTCGTCAACCCAGCTTCTAAAGTCTCCCTCCGCCCTAAGGACAGTTTCGTAGCCACCATCAAGTTTAGTGACTGGGCAGTGGAGGACGATGTGATCGCTGGTCTCTGGGGCTGCCTGACATTTCTGGCAGGTATCACTGTTTCGAAGTTTCCATCTGCACATATTTGATGCAGTTCTGCCATGTCCAGCCAATAGGCGATTTGAGGAAGTCCAGTATTTCCTGGCGTTATTGAATGCAGGCACTCTTTTGGTTGGATCTTTAATGATATTTCCTCCTCTTGGTGTTTCCCTGTCCCACATTTCTCTCCAGTGTTGGGAGCCACTGAGTTGGAGTTGACTTGAGACATTCTGTTATAATTCTCATTGATTCTCTTAGTCGGATGTCAATGCGGTTTACATGTGGGCTTCTCATCCAAACAGGGGCACGCCGGTTTGGATCATTCTTGGTCTGGCGACTCATCTTCAGCTGTTCCAGCAGGATTGGATCTAGGCTTGTATCACCCTCAGGGTCATGGCAGCGCACAAGTTCCTGTACGACGGCAACGTGATGATCCTTCTCAGGAGCATTAAATATGATCAAAGCGCTTTACATGGTAAACTAAGCCAACGGCCAAAACCTAGCGTGAAGGGACGAAACATGATCTATGAAAAGTGCTCTAACATTGTTTTTATTTCGATAGAGACAACTTTGTCACCGCCCAAGGTAGGTACTCTTTATACACCCAAGTTTGCTGAAAGAATGTGAGAAAAACATTCCCCAGGGATTAACCTTGGCACCGCTTACAACCTGACTTTATCAGGAACATACAGGTCAAACGCCGTGTGCCATACCTACTCATACAAAGCCATAAGCGGTATGGTCTTTGCTTCGTAGCCGAAAGATACCTAGTTTAAACATCCACCGTGTTATGTGGCCAACAAGCCACCTCTCCTTAGTTCATTTTGCGGCGCTGCGCTGCGCTGCGGCTGATACCTGGGTTATTCCAGTCTTCCTTTTGCGTAAACCCTAAGAGACATTTCCGCCTGCCGATGAATAGAGGGAACTCTTTATTTACTTTATTGATAGGTTGCAAGGGTGTGTATCTGTTTGTGAGTGTCTGTGTTGGTGGGAAGAAAGGGGGGGGGGGGGGTATTATCGTATCATAACATTCATTTACCGCCGTAGCCAACCATTAGCACATCATGGCTCATGGTATCGAAATTGGAACTTACGGCGAAGTGATATGAAGAAGCAGAGGGGTGTCTTTTATATGAAAAGGCAATGGAGTGTGTGAGTGACTGTGTGTCTACATGTGTGTTATACTGCTTACTCACACATTCAGAAGAGTGAGTGGAGCAGGCACTTATGTTGGTAACAACAAGAGATGAAGTGAATAGAAAAGTGCCAGAAGACAATAGAGAATAAAAAAATAAATTTTTCGGCGGTTGGGGGAATACACATATTTAAGTAACTGTAAAGATCACATTAAGTTATCGGTGTTCTAAATTAAGGGACGCATTAAAAAATAAAACAAAAACAAACAAAAAAACAACGAATTTTAATTGTTTAATTTTAATTTTTTATTTTTTACCTTTGGCTGGGTGAAAAAAGTTCGAGGAAACCGTGTTCGAAGTAAAAATTAGTTCGATGAAGGAATGGAATAATAACAAAGAATAAGAAGGAAAAAAATCGGGACATTTGAATTAGTTCGAGGAAACCGTGCTGCAGTGTACTGATGATTGTACATGGTCTCATATTGTGACAAACTCAAGTGCTTTTGTTGAACATGGTCAGTGATGAAATGGGTGACAATGAATGTAAATTCTTTTCTCATTGTTGAGTCCTTGGAGAATATAGATAGAATGCGCTTGGCCAAGGAGTTCACAATAGTGCGGGGCGGTCCTTGGCAAGCTTAAGGACCACGGTCCTACGGTCCTTGGGAAATGAAGACCGCAAGGACCGGTCTCTAGACCGGTCCGTTCATTCTTGAACCGTTAAAGACCGCTACACGATGAAAACCGTGGCCTACAGGAGTAAAACACACGGAGTAGTCACACTCATTTCAAATTGTAACCTAATTAGAGAAGAGGGGTGATGCCTTCTTTATTTGCTCACCGTACTTCATTGTTACTTCGATAATTTAATAAAATTTGAAATTTATCCCCATTAACGGAGATAATGGCATCGCCCAAGGCGTTGATCGAGTTGTTCGTGGCGTTGATACACACACGCAACTCCTACCCCCCCCCCCCCCCCCCCACACACACACACACATTAGAGGGCAGCGAGCATTGAAGAGTAAGAGAGAGACGTGAAGTTATAATAAGAGGGGGTGGATGAGGTGATAAGAGGGGTCGATGGTGACTTTTCGCCAGATCTAACAAACTCAGCTACCCATTCATTGCTGAGTAGACAGGGATTCAGAAAAAAAATCGACTGCACCCGGGATCGATCTCTGGCCCTTTGCGTATAAAGAGAGTGCTCTATCAACTGAGCTATCGGGGTCCCCAAATATTCTATTGGACCTTTTAAAAATACAGACGTTATAACTGGTTTTTTTGGACGGAAGAAACTAATGAAACTCATATTACTTGATTAGTTAAAACACCAAACGAAATTTTAATATTATTGTATTATTTTAAATGACAACAATGCGATAGAAAGGAGTGGCGACAAGAGATGGACAAAAGAAAACAAAAAATCAGACTTGCAACTTGCTAGGTTCGACACACACACACACACACACACACACACACACACACACACACACACACACATCTTTAGTAGTCACATACATTTCAAACAATAACCCATTAGAGAAGAGGGGTCATGCCTTCATCATAGATCATTGTCATTGCGATCATTATGGTGTAGTAAATTTTGAAATTTACCCCGTATAATGGAATCGTCCAAGGCGTGCGCCTCCTGTTCCCCCCATCTCACACACGAAAGGGCGGTTTGCGGAGTGGAGGGAGGTGGTCGTCTGCCTCTATGGTCGTCTGTGTCGTTTAGTGTATGGCAAAGGGGGGTGGGTGCGATTAATTAAGTGGGATGGGTGGTGATTGGTGGAAGATAGGCAAAGGACCGAGGCAACGAATCGCTGGGGAAGTAGTATGGCGCGAGACCGTTGAAAGGTGATAAGAAGTGAGGACCGCCGGCGGTCTTCCTCTTTGGGACTGGACCACGGTTCACAGATAAAAGACCGTGGGACCGGTCCTCGGTCCGGTCCTCAGCGCGGCACTAGTTCACAACATTGCCATCCGGAAGTATAACGGACCAACACACAAACTCTGTGTAACCATGAACTTTTATAGTCTGGTTAATACAGTTTAGTGAGAACAACTCACAAACGCGGATGGCAAAAACAATAACAAAGGCCTGAGTGACGTCATCTGTATACTATCTATACTTGAATTAAAGATATTAGCTTATACACGTATTCGACTAGTGTAAATAAATACCTGGTTATAGACAATTATGGATATTGTAAAACGAGTCCCAGAACAAAAAGGGTGTCTATTAAAAAGGCTAGGCTTAGCACTTAACTGAAACATATATATACAGAAGGAAAATAATAAAACTGTGTGGAGCAGGCACTTATGTTGATAACCAGGATGGCGTCGACTGCATATCGTCCCTGCCACGGCCAGGTGAAGTTGTCGTATCAGTAAGGTCGTGGGTTCGAGCCCTCATCGCAGCGAAATTTTTATTCTTTATTGTCTTCTCTACTTCTCCACTCACGTCATTTTCTGTTATTAGGAAAATAAAAGGTCACTCAATTTGCTCCAGTGGAACGCAAACGGTCTAAGGTCTATGAATATTATAATTATCATAAATATGTGACCCTCCGCCTCGAAACGGTATTAAGTAGGATTTTTCAATTTTGGGTTTTTGGTACCCAATCATAGCATATTTTATGCTTTAAAATTTGATACCAAATTAATAAAATTCTGATTATTCATTGCCGAGATATGACCGTTTGAGGTAGGGAGAGTGTAAAAACCAAGTATTGAGAAAATCGACTTTGGTGTGAGGCACCATTTTCACGGACAGTCAAATCAATGGGCAAAGATAACTCCTTAGATACGGGCATTGGAAATTTGACGAGAATAGAAAAATTTGCAGAGACGTCAATTTTCTATTTGACTCACAGGAATTTCAGGCACCACTCGGGGGGATTTCAATGCCGAAAGAGGAATTTCCGCACACACACACAAAAAGGAAATTTGGATGGTATTTGGTATCGTGTTTAAATATTGTATAGATCTAAATAGATAACTGATTAGAACTATATTATGATATATAAACACATTGCCAAATACAGCCCCAAAGTTTCCTTATTTCAAATGAAATAAAGCTCCAATCTTAATGGTAGTGATTGTAGTAATGGTGGTAGTAAGGATGATGTTGTGTTGGTGGTTGTAGTAGTAGTAGTAGTAGTAGTAGCAGTAATAGTAGTAGTAGTAGTAGTAGTAGTAGTAGTAGTAGTAGTAGTAGTAGTAGTAGTAGTAGTAGTAGAAGTAGTAGTAGTAGTAGTTGTAGTAGTAGTAGTAGTAGTAGTAGTAGTAGTAGTAGTAGTAGTAGTAGTGATGATGATGATGATGATGACGATGTGATAATGGCTGTAGTAGTAGTAGTAGTAGTAGTAGTAGTAGTAGTAGGAGTAGTAGGAGTAGTAGTAGTAGTAGTAGTAGGAGTAGTAGTAGTAGTGGTAGTGATGATGATGTGGTGGTGATGGTGGTGGTTGTTGTAGTAGTGGGTGTGGTTGTAGTAGTAGTGATGATGTGGTGTGGGTGGTTGTAGTAGTAGTAGTGATGATGTTGTGGTGGTGGTTGTAGTAGTAATGATGATGTGGTGGTGGTGGTTGTAGTAGTAGTGGTAGTGATGATGATGATGTGGTGGTGGTGGTTGTAGTATTAGTGGTAATGATAATAATGTGGTGGTGGTTGTTGAAGTAGTAGTGGTAGTGATGATCTGGTGGTGGTGGTGGTGGTTGTAGTAGTAGTGGTCGTGATGAAAATGTGGTGGTGGTGGTTGTAGTGTGTGTGTGTGTGTGTGTGTGTGTGTGTGTGTGTGTGTGTTTGAGAGAGAAAGAGAGAGAGAGAGAGAGAGAGAGAGAGAGAGAGAGAGAGAGAGAGAGAGAGAGAGAGAGAGAGAGAGAGAGAGAGAGAGATAAAAGAGCATCTAGTGATAAGTAGAGCAACATGAACTTGAAAAACTAACGAGGCTAAAGTTTGAGGTTAAGTATTTGTGATTAGCTATTATTGGCAAGTACAGGAAGGTGAACTTGAAAATTAATCCAGTGAGCGCAATTTATTGATGTGTGTGTCCGTGTGTGCGTGTGTATGAGGGAGAGAGAGAGAGAGAGAGAGAGAGAGAGAGAGAGAGAGAGAGAGAGAGAGAGAGAGAGAGAGAGAGAGAAAAGAGAGAGGGAGAGAGAGAGAAAGAGAAAAAAAGAGAGAGAGAGAGAGAGAGAGAGAGAGAGAGAGAGAGAGAGAGAGAGAGAGAGAGAGAGAGAGAGAGAGAGAGAGAGAGAGAGAGATTTGAGCTAAATTTGTTTGAAGGGTTTTTACAGCGCTTGCAACACTGGTTGAAGTAGTATTGGTGGTGGTAGGGATGGTTGTAATAGTAGTTGCAGGGATGGTGATGTGATGATGGTAGTAGAGATGATGATGTAATTTGTGGTGGCATGGATGGTGATGTGGTAGTTGTTGTAATAGTGGTGGTAGGGATGGTGACGTGGTGATTGTTGCAGTAGTGGTGGGGACGGTGATGTGGTGGTTGTTGTAGTAGTGGTGGTAGGGATGGTGATGTGGTGGTTGTAGTAGTGGTGGTAGGGAAGGTGATGTGGTTGTAGTAGTAGTGGTAGTGATGGTTGTAGTAGTAGTGATGATGATATGGTGGTGATGATGGTTGTAGTTGAAGTACTGGCAGTAGTGATGATGATGATGTGGTGGTGATTGTAGTAGTAGAGGTAGTGATGATGATGTGGTGATGGTGGTGGTGTAGTAGTAGTGGTAGTGATGAGGTGGTGGTGATGGTTGTTGCTGTAGTGGTAATGATGATGTGGTGGTGGTGGTTGTAGTTGTAGTGGTAGTGATGATGATGTGGTGGTGGTGGTTGTAGTATTAGTAGTAGTGATGGTTGTAGTGATGACGATGTGGTGGTGAAGGTGGTGATGGTGGTTGTAGTAGTAGCAGTGGTGATGATTATCATGATGTGGTGGTGGTTGTAGTAGTATTGGTAATGAAGATGATGTGGTGGTGGTGGTTGTATTATTAGTGACTGGAAAGAGGGGGGGGGGGGTATCCTTGGAACATTTTAACCTCACCGGAATTTGACGAAAGTTGCCCGTAACCCGAATTTTTTTGCTCCAGACCCCCGGATTTTTTTTCCGGTGAAACCGGAGTTTTGGCATCACTGAATTTGGTATGAGCTTAGAATATACATTTGATAATGTACATACAAATGTTTGAAATAATCCAATCATTACTTTTGTAGTTATTCATTATTATGTAAGATGTCCTTAAAATAAATAAAACACCAAAAAAAAAAAAAAAACATAAAAAAAAAAAAATTTTAAATGCCGACAATAGGATTCAATAGTCGTAACGTCATTTCCTTCCTAATGACGCATGGTAACTTAGCAACACTGGCTCTAAACTATCGGAACAACGGCGGACGCCCGTATGAAATATTTCTCCGGCGAGCATAAAGGCTATCCAGAGGGGAAAAAAAACACATAAATTTGATCATGTTTTGACTTTTACACATTCTGATCACAAGACATACGAAAAGGGGACGAAAAGTTCTAGCTAGCAGGAAGAATAAAAAGTAAGGAAGTGGTTATTCAGTATCAGATACTGAATAGTGCTTTGCCACTATTCAGTATCCATAAGGAACTCTTTTTTATAGAGAGAGTGAAAAGTGCGACAATCTCGGTTGAACTGCTGACCTACTTCCAGATTGAACACGTGCAGTAACTGACAGCCCGATTCAAAGTTGTAAAAATATTTTGATCGAAATTTTTAAATTTCTGCTATCGTGCAATTAACATAGTTCAAAATAAGAGAGGCAGTCAAATACATTTTTTAATGTCTGAATAGACATGATTAAATGTCTCTAAAAGTTTCAGTGACACCATGGCATGGTGGATATAAGCTGTTTGACTCTGAGCTTAAGGTTCGAGAGTTCAAATCCCGGTAAGGTTAACTTTTTTATTTTTTTTCCCCAATATTTTTTTAAAAATACCTTCTGTTTATTTATATTTTTTAAACTTTTGTTTTAATAATTTTATTTGCTTGAAATATACTTTAATGTTGATAATATATTATTGTTCTTTTATTATTATTATTATTATTATTATTATTATTATTATTATTATTATTATTATTATTATTATTATTATTATTATTATTATTATTATTATTATTATTATTACTTACTTACTCACTTACTATTATTATTATAGTTGTTGTTGTAATCGTCATCACCGTCATTATTATAATTATGGTTATGATTTTTTTTTTTAATCAAGTAGTTGGAGTAATTTAATCAGTTATCGATTTATTACGAATATCTTTTATGTGTTATCATCGCGTTGTTGTTTTTCATTATTGTGCTCTTCTATTGTTTATTACTTTTTAAAATCTTGCTTTTTTCTGTTGTTGTTGTCCTCCTTGTTGTTGTTGTTTGTTTGTTTGTTTTGTCATCTAAGACAAACCCGATTCATTATAAATTCATTTTTAATTGAGCGATGTACTTCCGAGAATTACTTGCCGTATTATATTGAAATTTACATGACAATAATAATAATAATAATAATAATAATAATAATAATAATAATAATAATAATAATAATAATAATAATAATAATAATAATAATAATAATAATAATTATAATTATAATAATAATAATAATAATAATAATAATAATAATAATAATAATATTAATAATAATGATAATGATATAATAATAATAATAATAATAATATAATAATAATAATAATAATAATAATAATAATAATATAATAATAATAATAATAATAATAATAATAATAATAATAAAAATAATAATAATAATAATAATTTAAATAGATACTGAATATTAGACTACAATTGACATCTATTTACTGAATACACGTGGTATTTTTATGGATGTTTCTTTTTTTACGAAACCTGCCAAAACACGCCGAAACCCGACAAAGTTATGGGAAGTAGGCAGCAGTGGGGAGTGAACTGGGAGTCAGGGAAGTGTACACCATTGGGGAGTGAACCTGGGACTGGGTTTCGTTTTTAAAAAAAGCAATTACTTTTTTACGAAACCGCCAATATCCGACAAAGTTATGGAAAGAAAGTAACAGTGGGGGAGTGAACCCGAGACTATGGTTTTTCGGCGGGTTTTGGCGGGTTTCGTAAAAAAGTAATTGCTTCATTCTCGTCTGGTACCCAACTCCCATAGTTCGGCTTCATTTCTCACTGGTATCCATCTTCCATAGTCCCAGGTTCATTTCCACTGATTTCCTCTTTTCACAGTCCCAGGTTCACTCCCAACCGGTGTGCACTTCCCTGAGTCCCGGTTCATTGCCCAATGGTGCCCACTTCCCATAACTTTTGACAATTTCGGTAGGTTTCGAAATAAAAGTACATTCTGAGCTCACGGTCCACTGATATCAGCCTCTCGCAGTCCCGGGTTCAATCCTCATCGGTGTCCAAATCCTAGATTCACTCCCCACTGCTGCCTGCTTCCCATAACTTTGTCGGCTTTTGGCGGGTTTCGTAAAAAAGTAATTCCCCTCCCCCTTGGTATTGCTTTTTTACAAAATCCAGAGTCCCAGATTCAATTCCCACAAGTGTACACTTCCCTGATTCTCAGGATCACTCCCACTGTTGCCTACTTCAATAACTTTGTCGGATATTGCCAGGTTTAGTCGGGTTTTGTAAAAAAGTAATTGCTTTTATGTGAAACTCGCTGAAACCCGCCGAAAACCAGAGTCTCAGGTTCACTCCCCACTGGTGTACACTTCCCTGAGTCTCAGGTTCACTCCCCACTGTTGCCTACTTCCCATAACTTTCTCGGATATTGCCAGGTTTTCGTCGGGTTTCGTAAAAAAGTAATTGCTTTTATGTGAAACTCGCTGAAATCCACCGAAAACCAGAGTCTCAGGTTCACTCCCCACTGGTGTACACTTCCATGAATCTCAGGTTCACTCCCCACTGTTGTCTACTTCCAACAACTTTGTCGGATATTGCCGGGTTTCGTAAAATAGCAATTGCTTTTATATGAAACTCGCTGCATCCCGACGAAAACCAGAGTCTCAGGTTCACTCCGCACTGGTGTTATATTATTTCCATGAATCTCAGGTTCACCCCCCACTGTTGCCTACTTCAATAACTTTGTCGGATATTGCCAGGTTTCGTCAGGTTTCGTAAAAAAGTAATTGCTTTTATGTGAAACTCGCTGAAATCCGCAGAAAACAAGAGTCTCAGGTTCACTGCCCAGTGGTGTATACTTCCATGAATCTCAGGTTCACTCCCCATTGTTGCCTACTTTCAAAATCTGTAGGATATTGCCGGGTTTCGTAAAAAAATAATTGCTTTTATGTGAAACTCGCTGAAATCCGTCGAAAACCATAGTCTCAGGTTCACTCCCCACTGGTGTACACTTCCCTTAGTCTCAGGTTCACTCCCCACTGGTGTACACTTCCCCTGAATCTCAGGTTCATCCCCTCCTCCCCCCCCCCCCCCTACACACACACGCACAACACACACACACCGCTGCTGCCTACCTCCCATAACTTTGTCGGATATTGCCAGGTGTCGTCGGGTTTCGTAAAAAAGTAATTGCTTTTTATTACGAAACCCAGTCCCAGGTTCACTCCCCACTGGTGTACACTTCTCTGAGTCCCATATTCACTCCCACAGCTGCATTCTTCCCATAACTTTGTCAGGTTACGGAAAAAAAAAACACCGTATTATAGTGCAAAACCACTATTCAGTGTCAGATACTGAATAGTGCAAAACCGCTATTCAGTATCTGATACTGAATAGTGCAAAACCACTATTCAGTATCAGATACTGAATAGTGCAAAACCACTATTCAGTATCAGATACTGAATAGTGCTAGCCAAAAAGTAATGATTTTCTTTGTTTAGAACCAAGATGGCCGCCGTTGCCGGGCGCGTGACATCAGACTACAATAAATAAAGAATCAATGAAATAAGAATTATTAATGTGACATTTTTGATTATTTATTAGAGGAAATACGATTTCAAAATGCCAAAAGTTAGAGAATGGTTTATAATTTAAAAGTACAGTTTTGAAACTATGTGAAGCCGGGTGGGCAGGGAAAGAAATATCAAGAAACAGGATGAGAGAGGAAGAGAAAGAATGAGAGAGTAAAATACTCACACACACACACACACACACACACACACACGTGAGAGAGTGAGAAAGAGAGAGAGAGAGAGAGAGAGAGAGAGAGAGAGAGAGAGAGAGAGAGAGAGAGAGAGAGAGAAAGAGGAGCGAGAGGGGGAGGAGAGAGAGACTGCTTGTGCATTAAGAGGGCGGGAGGGAAATAGAGTAAAGATTGAAGCCTGACTGTATAACTGTTTGTGTGTGTGTGTGTGTGTGTGTGTGTGTGTGTGTGTGTGTGTTTGTATGTGTGAAAGAAACAAAAGGGAGACGGATAGAGTGAGGTAGACATGAAGAAAGGGATGAAGGCGGAGCAAAGAACTGTAGGAATAGTTTAAGAAAGCATTTATTTGTTTCAAAGTAAGTCATAGTCAATCAACTGGAAACATATTGACCAATGAGATTGCAATTAAAGAAATGGGCTGGTTAAATTATTCATTGCATTGTTTCCATTTTGAGTCAGATGACAGCTTGAGGAGGAGGGATTGGGGCTTATTGTGCAATGACTTACATGAAAACATGTTATTGAATCTCTCAAGTTTATCTTAGAGTTCACCCACATTGTTGATTGTCTAAAAAGACTCCCCCCCCCCCCCCCCCCCCCCCCCCCCCCCCTTCTTTCAGTATACAAAGAAAGCACGACTAAACGAACATCTCTCTTTCTCTCTTGTTGTCCCTCTCTCCTTTTCATCTATCTATCTATCTATCTATCTATCTATCTATCTATCTATCTATCTATCTACCTATCTATTTATCCATTAATAGGTCTGTCTCTCTTTTCTGTTTGTCTATCCACACATTTAACCTTTTTCATTTTTTAGTTACACGTATTTCCATTGGCAGTTTATTGATTGTTGAAGGCTCTATTTAGTATTCTGCTTTTGTACTTAAAATTAAATGTTTATCCTACAACAATCTCTGTAAGTGTAAGATTAGGCAACTGTTGTCTTATTAAAGTCTTATGTTTTTTGGGTTTTTTTTTTTTGTAAGGGCTTTACGGCGATTGCAACACAATAAGGTCATATCGGCGCCAGTAAAAAATAAGCAAAATTCGTAATTTAATACCGAAGCAGATAGCAGAACTTTTAATTAATTCCCCTGTTTTATCAAAATTGGACTATTGTAACTCCCTTTGGGTGAATTTAGCTAAAGACAAAATGAGCAAACTTCAGGTTGCTCAAAATAACGCAGCCAGACTCATTGTACGCAATAACAAAAAATACCCGTCAGCAACTCTCCTTCTCCGCGAGTTACATTGGCTTCCTGTGGAAAAAAGAGTTGCCTATAAGATTTGTACTGTTGTATACAAATCCTTGAGCACCAACAGTCCCTCCTATATTAAAGACCTTCTAAACATATATGTCCCTGATAGAAACTTGAGGTCAAGCAATGACCAATCAATCCTTGTCAAACCTAAGCCATTGCGTAAAATAGGTGAACAATCTTTTCAATTTTCGACCCCCATTTTTGGAACTCTCTCCCATCACACGTGAGATGCTCGGATTCGTTGACAACGTTCAAACCTCGCTTAATGTTTTATCTTTTTACGTCATAATGTTGCAATACTATTATCATATTTTGTTGTTGTTAAATTGAATTCGTATCACGTTTCCATCAAACTTGTCTTACTGTAATATGTTTTGTTTTATATCACTGTAAAGCGCTTAGAGCCTGTGACAACGAGGTAAAGCGCTATATAAATGTCATTTATTATTATTAGTAAAAAGGAAGAAAATGGGATAGTGATAAGTTCTATAATTACAATTAAAGCACACAAGAAAAGGTAAGACAAATTAAATGAGAATTGGATCAAATAAGGAACAGACGTATTTTCCAAGAGCAAACTATCGAAGTACCTAGTTTGAGATCACCTAAAAGTCTTCTCCAGTCACAAGCACAGGTCCCCACTAAGAGGAATACACTCAAATGTTTACAAATCATATTATGATATGTAAACAAAACATAATACATTACATAACAGAGAGATGATTTACAAGGAAAAAATATCATCTCCCAAAATTAACTATACATTTGACTGTTTCCCCCTCTCACCAAGGTATCCGGTCAGGGCCAGGACAAAACCAAGTAATCTCATTCCAAGACAAAGACAGAAAGCTAGTTGGAAAACAGATATAGGGGGATAGAAGTAGAAGACCGTAATTACCTCCCTGCCCACTATGGGAGGTCAGGAACCCCACCCAATTAGTCTTAGCATGTCCTATAATTTCATGAATAAATAAAGAGGGACAAAGGACCCTCACCTCGATCATGCAGCTAGACAAAGAAATAATAGCACGTGGTGTGTATCAAAATGCACAAATACACAAATATGTAACACACGCATGCTGACGTCATGCCACATTGCCCGAGCATTTTAATGGCCAACAGGCGCATGTGATGAGCGTTGACCAATCAGAATCATTCATTTGTAAAGTTGTCAGGGACAAACCTTGACTTGTTTACAGTTTTTAAAGGTCATTATTGGTTGAACCATGAAATTGTGGAAACAGTCATGCTTTCTCTGAGATAGATAAAGACACGCCCTTTGCTGTGATATCTTACATGGTAATGGTGGAGGAAAAGACTTAATATTACTAAGTCTTTGAAATGGTTGCTCTCTGAGAGAAAATCAACTCTTGAATGCGTCATTGATAGTTGCTATTTTAAACATTAAATTTATATAACTTATCCTCAATACCTATGTTGAATTATTATGTTTTCATGTAGAAAAATGATTGTAGTTTCTGAAATAAACAAAAACTGAAATTTGATAATTGTGACCATTCCCACATTAAAACCGGTTTTCTTCGTTTTCCAAATCCTGACTTAATACCACTTCGAGGCGTAGGGTCACATATTGTAAGTTACGTATTCACTACGCGCATGTGTGTGTGCCTGTATGTGTGAGAGAAAAACAATAGAGAGAGAGAGAGAGAGAGAGAGAGAGAGAGAGAGAGAGAGAGAGAGAGAGAGAGAGAGAGAGAGAGAGAGAGAGAGAGAGAGAGAGAGAGAGAGAGAGAGAGAGAGAGATTGTTTTGTTTTTAAGGGTTTTACGGCGCTTGCAACACATTAAGGTTATATCAGCACCAGTAAAAAGGAAGAAAATGGGATAGTAAAAAGTTCTAGAATTACAATTAAAGCACAAAAGAAAAGGTAAGACAAAGGGGAATTGGTTCAAATAGGGAACAGATGTAGATTCCAAGAGCACACCGTCAAAGTACTTAGTTTGAGATCACCTAAAAGTCTCATCCAGACACAAGCACAGGTCCCAACTAAGAGGAATACACTCAACTGTTTACCAATTATATAATATAATATGTAAACTAAACATAATACAATGCATAACAGAGAGATGATTTACAAGGAGAAAAATATCACCTCCCAAAACTATAACTATACATTCGACTGTTTCCCTCCCAGCCAAGGATAAGGACAAAACTAAGTAATCTCATTCCAAGACAATGACAGGAAACAATTGGAAAACGGGTATGGGGGGATAGAAGACAAGAAAGAGAGAGAGAGAGAGAGAGAGAGAGAGAGAGAGAGAGAGAGAGAGAGAGAGAGAGAGAGAGAGAGAGAGAGAGAGAGAGAGAGAGAGAGAGAGAGAGAGAGAGAGAGAGAGAGAGAGAGGGGGGGGGGGGGGGGGGGTGGAAGGAGAAGAAGGTGGATGATTCTTAAAAAACAATATTGATGAAATCATTCTATTGTTTTGATCAAATCCTTTTATTTGTATTAAACAATAATAACATTTTTTTAAAAGTATTTAATGCATGCTATGTATATCTTGGATTCACAATAAATAAAAAATATTATAATTTTGGTCAGCACTTGAACTTCACATCTCAATCTACATATAATAACATTGATAGATATGACTAATATATCAATATCAGTCAGCAACTTTCCTTATTAAAAAAAAAAATCTGAGGAAAAAAAGCTACCAAGTCAAAATTTCAGTGTAGAATTGCATTTCATTAATTCCTGTAAATTATAGAACTTAACAGCGCTCGGGATACTATAAAGTCATTCCAAACAAGTCAGCGCTAGATAAAAAGGAGATATTCTCATTATAAAGGGATTTAGACTATATGCAGATTTTTAAAAAATGAATGAGGATTCGTTCCCACAAAGGACAGAAGTAGATTTCAAAATTACAAGAGATCACTAAAAAGCCACCAGCGCCCCCCTCCCCCTCCCCTTCATTCCCACATAGAGGCGCCAGACCTCTGCACTTTTCCCGGGACAAGGATGTAAAGCCACAAGAAATGTTACAACATATTAATATAAGGAAGATAGAAGAAACAACAAAAATCGACGTCCCCAATTTGCAAAGGAAGTTTAGGGCCCCCTTCAAGCCAGCGCACATACAAGCATCCCAGTGCTTTACCAGAAGGAAAAAAAATGAAAATGAAACGTCAAAAAAAGTATGAATAAATAAAGCCCCCTAAGACAAAAAATAAAGAGATTATCCTTTATCAAAAGCACAATTCTTTCTCTTTTACAATGAAACTGACAGAATTAGGAATTCATATCTCTTTTCAAAATATAGACATCCTTGTGAGATGTCCAATTTAGACTCACTTCAGCAGATTTTTCAAATAAGCAACACCCTATATGACGCATATTTAAATAAAATGGAACTGCTGTGGGATTTTGGTGCTGACCAGAAACTCAAACTGGACGGAAAAAAATTGATTATGAAATTGAGATTTATGAGCTCAGCAACCATTAGTGGAAATCAGATATGGTTTCCTAATTACAACAGACGTTGAATGACATTAATATATTTTTGATAATTGCATGTTATAGAACTTGTATGCATTTAACTATGTCATAAAATAACAATTTTAATGGCTTTATAGGTTAAACGATACTTTTAATTAAACACTAGGTCATTCGCATACCTGGATGATTTTGTTTAAACACAACAGCAATTTTGTACAATTAGGATGCTGTAAGTCCTTAAAACGAATTCTCATATATAATTCATTGCTGATCTTGCTATATTTTCTTTTACAATCCTATTTTTTAGGAATGATACAATACGGCGATAAAGAAAAAAAAGTTAAAAATAAAACAAGGTAATCATCCTTAAATATCTGTCCAAATCCAAGCTTAGTATCAATATGTCTCATTACATACGTAACTATATTTTAGGTTATAGAAGAATAAAATAACTTATAAATAAGAAGGCAATTAAAAGGACAGCACAGATAATTGAAAATTTAATTAAAACTAACTACCATAATTTATTATTAACTAACTCTTTTTAAAACCTATGGCTTCCTGTATTTGTCGATCAAGCTCGGCTATGATTTTGTCTTGTGTTGTATAGACACCAGTACGGAGAAGCGTATCACGTTCTTCAACAAGTCGTGACACATGTTCATCATAGGATGCATCCAGATCAACATTGAACATCTTGCCTTTTGCATCTTGCATCAATGGAATGGAATTTGAGTCAGATGTGTTTCGTAGCCTCTCTTCTTCCATTTGTCTTAATCTGAAAATTTTAAAATTCAAAAATTGATCAAAAACACATCTTTTTAGTTTAAAAAAAATAAAATAAATAAATTTTGGTCTGTTAACAAAAAAAAAGGTAAAAAGAAAGGGTTTGAAAAGAGAGTTTTGTAAGTTATAATAACAATTAAAAATTTTGTCTTTTTAATTCCGCCTTCCGCCACAGCATCATTAGATTCCGTCATCAAGTCATTCATTCCATTAA
>NC_088361.1:42106095-42151095 GCF_034508935.2 Berghia stephanieae
AGAGCGTGCTGTTCTTTTCTAATAATAACTCAAATAATAATAGAATGATAATTCATAAAGATTAAAAAGAGAGTTGACCTGAAATATAATAAAAATATAAAATAAAAGTCTGAGCCTCATCCCGAAAAACTATTTTCAAAAATCGGGAATATCCAATAAAAATTGGAAAGAAAAAAAGGGCTTATCAATGTATTGGTGAACTTTTAAAAAAATTCATCCGTTTACCTTCTTCTCAAATTCCTTCTCTTGGTCTTCCTTCCACATTTCCAATTCAATGGCTGCTTTATACTCTGCCGTTTCTCTGGGGCTCTCTTGTTGTACTTCATTGGCCATGGTCTTTTCAAATTTTAATGGTGCTTTTTGAGTTGCTGCAACCCCATTCTGCAAACAAAAGACAGGTATAAATATATTGAGCTTAAAATGCACATTATTTATCAACAACCAACCTATCTAAGAAAATATCAATACTATTTATTCAAAGCAAGCCAAAATATACATATCATTTACTTTAATTGTTTGTCATCAATATGCTATGTATTGTTAAAGAATGATTATTTATTTAGTACAAAATATCATATACAACATTGTTAGTCAAATATAAAGAACAAACCAATGTTTCAAACTGATAAGGAGTGGTGACGCCAGAAAAAAAAATAAATAAAATAAAAATAAATAATCACATAGGAACCTACCTGTGGTTGCATGATTGGCCCCCAATCCTCTAAGCTGAGAACTAGACTGATTTCTGCACATTTTTCTAATTTTCTGAAAATAAATAAAACATTTAATATCATTAAAAAATAATCCAATAAAACATTTTTTCCTATATTTTATTCTCTGCCACAAACAAGGAATTTACCCAATGGAAACCGTACGGTGCTCTTATTGGCTAACCAACCAGCGGCCTCGATGAGAAAAATATCCGCCATTTTGATGTTGGCTGGGAATCGCGTTACTATAGTAAACAAGCGCTGATCGGCCGTTCATGAAAACAAGTTGCTGCTCGCTCGTTTAACTCAAAATTATTCAAAACGATCTCTCTAAAATGATATAAATGTGACTTCTTAAGGTTTTCTTCACGGTCAAAACCACACAACATTCTATTAATGATTACGTCCGAGGCAAAAAGGAATATTGACAGGTCGACCGAGAGTTGAACTCGTGAGACGACAAACATCAATGCGAAGTGTAGCGAGAGTCAAGCTATTGTTTGTCTTGTCCTATTCTATATAGAGAAAAGGATAAATAGTATAGCCTCGTGTGTGATTGGTTGCGTGTCATAGTCTTGTTTTTAAATTGTTTCTGTTGTTTATGCGTGTAGTGATGACTCTCTCACACTCAATTTCAATGCCAAAAGAGGAATTCCCGCACACAAGAAAGGGGAATTGGGGTGGTATTTGGCATACATATTGTATAGTATCTAGTTCTAAATAGATAACTGATTAGAATTATATTATGATATATAAACACAATGCCAAATACAATTCCGAAGTTTCCTTATTTCAAATGAAGTAAAGCTCCAAAACCTAATGGTAGTGATTGTAGTACTGAGTGTTAGTGAGGTGATGTGGTGTTGGTGGTGGTTGTAGTTGTAGTAGTAATAGTGATGATGATGTGGTGGTGGTTGTAGTAGTAGTGGTAATGGTAATGATATGGTGGTGGTGGTGGTTGTAGTAGTAGTGGTCGTGATGATGATGTGGTGGTGGTGTTTGTAGTAGTAGTGGTAATGATGCGGCTATGTGGTCTAGTAGTATGACACTCGCTTCCGGATCGGAAGGTCCTGGGTTCGAGCCTCGCGCTTGGCGCATAGTTGAGTCCTTGGAAAAGGCTCTTTACTCACATTCTCTCACCGTACTCAGGTGTAAAATGAGTACCTGGCCGTTAACAGAGTTGTCTTTGTCCGAAAAATTGTAATATCGCCTAACAGGCATCATGTCCCGTCCTACATGTTAAATGTTGACCAGGGACCCCTTGTAAAGCGCTTTGAGCACATTTAGTAGATATTGCACTATATAAAGCTCAATTTTAAAAAAATATATTTCAATGATGATGATATGGTGGTGGTGGTTGCAGTAGTAGTAGTGGTAGTGATGATAATGTGGTGGTGGTTGTAGTTGTAGTAGTAGTGATAGTGATGATGATGTGGTGGTGGTTGTAGTAGTAGTGGTAGTGATGATGATGTGGTTGTGGTGGTTGTAGTAGTAGTTGTAATGGTGATGATATGGTGGTAGTGGTGGTTGCAGTAGTAGTGGTAATGGTAATGATATGGTGGGAGTGGTGGTTGTAGTAGTAGTGGTAATGGTAATGATATGGTGGTGGTTGTAGTAGTAGTGGTCGTGATGACGATGTGGTTGTGGTGGTTGTAGTAGTAGTGGTAGTGATGCTATTGTGGTGGTGGTTGTAGTAGTTGAGGTAGTGATGTGGTGGTGGTTGTAGTAGTAGTGGTGGTGGTGGTTGTGGTAGTAGTGGTAATGATGATGATATGGTGGTGGTGGTTGCAGTAGTAGTGGTAGTGATGACGATGTGGTTGTGGTGATTGTAGTAGTGGTAGTGATGATGATGTGCTGGTGGTGGTGTAGTAGTAGTGGTAGTGATAATGATGTGGGGCTGGTGGTTGTAGTAGTAGTGTTAGTGATGATATTGTGGTGGTGGTTGTAGTAGTAGATGATGTGGTGGTTGGAAAACACATTACAGGTTATTATAATACATGATTACACACATTCTCTAACTTCATTTTTTGACAGCTTCGTTGTGCCATAAATATACGCAACAGTTCTGAAAACATTTTATTGTGGATTTTGATATTGTTTGTTGTTTTTCTTGTGTCGTTATGTTGACATAGATACCGAATGAATGGTAATGACTACATTCTCAGCCAACAACAAAATGGCGCTGAATGCTTTCATTGGTGGACACTTTTTAAGCTTCGTACGTATTCTCATTCGTTTAATTCTATGGCCACAAATTAAAAAAACAATATTTTTTAGAAAAGACGTTATTCATACCTTTCTTAACAAAATAGATAGCTTTTAATACATCTACCTTTGTTAATAATTCTTCAAATAATTATGAGGATGATGAAAATAATAATAATAATAATAATAATAATAATAATAATAATAATAATAATAATAATAATAATAATAATAATAATAATAATAATGATAATGATAATAATAATAATAATAATAATAATAAGAAGAAGAAGAAGAAGAAGAAGAAGAAGAAGAAGAAGAAGAAGAAGAAGAAGAAGAAGAAGAAGAAGAAGAAGAAGAAGAAGAAGAAGAAGAAGAAGAAGAAGAACAATAATTATAATAACAATAATAATAATAAATAATAATAAATAATGCTTTATTTGCCCCTAAAAAGGAAATTAAAGCACAATAATTATGCAACAGAAAAATAAAATCTTTAAAAAAATATCAAACGCAGATTAGAATCCTCTGAAATCATAATATGTATACAAAAATCATTGATTTCAAATGCATAAAATCTCTTATTTACCCATCACGTGATGCAACAGCCACTCTATCTGAAACCTCCTGTCTCCAACCTGTGGCACCAGCAGAGCTCTATCAGGGGAGTGGGGGAAAGGTAAAGCAAGGATTTATCATTTGATGAGAGCCAAAGTGGTTTAAACAATTATTTAGTTTTAAAATGTGACATAGTGAAACTTAATTTTTCTAAAATACAGAATTATGCTGTTTACAATCATCATTACAATGTCAAAGTTTTGTTGGGTTTCTTTTTTAATGTGAAGATGGGAAATAAACATAATTTAATGAATCATTCACTGAGTATAATCTGGACAAAAAAAAATGTTAATTGAGCAAAGACAACATTATCTTGGCATAATTTAGGACAAAAATGGCTATTTGCCAGATTTAATGGAGGTGGTGATGTGTCTGTTTGAGAGTTCTTTAATGTGATGACCTGATAATTATTCATTCATAAAATCAAAACTTATTACCATTATTCTTGATCTGTCAGTTGACGCAACCTGTACAAGAGGTAATTGTGTTGTTCCTATAAGAATATCTTCTGATAGTTGCCTATCTCTGTGCCAAACTTCTACTGTCAAGGGGACCCTTTGAAAAGAAAATAATGTGACTTATATGAATTATGACTTCATCATTCACAAACCAATTAGATAATAGAGCACAAAAAATCAAATCAAATACGCATACTTTGAAATATGTCCATTAATGTCATAAAATTAATTTGATTAATGAATAATTCAAGTTTGTCAAATTCTGCATACTTAATATAAAAAAAAGATTGCTTGATGAAAGGCACAAAGATTGCTTGATGAAAGGCACAATATTGCCAGTATTTTTATGAACATTAAAGTGACAACGAATATAACATTCTCTTCCAGCAAAAGTAAGAATCTCTAACTTTAGACACCTTTATATTCCACAATGAATTTCATAAGTATGTTTGCATGAAATGGTCTTCTATCTGATTTTAACAGCTTTCCAGGTAGACATTTCTATGGTGTGGGAAGTTGGGGTGGTAACTTGCATTTTTTAAAATCATTCTCCAAAATACTGACTTACACGGAGAAAAGAAATGTAACCTTAAAACCTTAGCATTTTTACTCATTCAAATTACAACTTACTTTACAAATGTTTCTTGAAGTTGTTGCGCTGGACAAGCAAAATCAAAGGCACAAAAGGATTGGGGTAGTAGCACTTCAGAACCTTTCCGAATTTCAACAGGAGGGTGGGTAAGGATGGGTGCAGCACTTCCAAAGAAAGGGTATGTGTATCTGTGATTCAAAAATAAATATCCAGAAAATAAAAAAAAAATCGAAAGAGAGATAGATAGAGAGAGAGAGAGAGAGAGAGAGAGAGAGAGAGAGAGAGAGAGAGAGAGAGAGAGAGAGAGAGAGAGAGAGAGAGAGAGAGAGAGAGAGAGAGAGAGATTCTTGACCTAATTAACAGATATAATTCTAAAATTATGAAGTATATTTTGTTCTTATCTGACCATGTCTCATAATATACTGCAATTACCTGAGGTAAACATTGACAGTATTCATGGAATGATTATCCTTAATGCTACGAAGATCTATGCTGAAGGTATAATGATGTACTTGTTGGGGTAGGGATGCAGCTACTGTTTGATTGCCTGAAATGAAGAGAAAATTAATCAATGATTAGGGATAACAAGAAAATATGCAAATGTAATTTCCAGGTCAATAAACAAAACAAAACAAACAAAAATAAGTAAAAACAAATGTAATACAGTACAACCCATGTATAATGACATTGTCGGTGATTTTTTGTCTGATAAATATATAAAATAAAGAAAAAGTGAAGGTAAAATGCAAGGCAAAAAGAGGCAATCAATCATAAATTTTAGGGGCTGGGAGTTTTAGTGGCCCTTTAAAGGGTTGTTTTAGAGACTGGGACATTGTCATTTTGGTGATGTCATCGGGTTGATGATGTAAAGATATCCTTAATTGTGGATTATCTTTTCTTGTTGAGAATTATGTCACACACATTCTTTCCAACTTGTGCAATGACGTCAAGCAATAGTTTTCCATCTGTGTGCTGCTCCTCAAAGTGCCAAAGTTTTTGAATGGCTGCTATTGACTCAACGCTGGAATCCAAAGAAGTCATCATTTAATCCTCATCAGACTGAAGTGAGGGCTTTTCTCTCACGTCACATTGATGATATATCCTCGGTGACTTTGACATTTTCATACACGTTTACATAATCAAATCTGTCTCAAGTCAGTAAGTCACAATATTCAGGATGCTAAATTTTATGCCATTATATTACATATTTCATTACTAGTAATATATAGAAGGGGGGGGGGGGGGGGGGGGGGGGGGGGGAGGAACTGGACTTTGACATGTCATATTCATGAGTGGGAAGACATTACAACCAATGTCGTTACAAATGGGTTGCATTGTATGTAGCCTCTCAGAGCTATATGGCTCAATGAGTTTTTCAAATTTCTCTAGCATTAAACGTAGCATTGGAACTATAGAAACTACAGTTGGATGTCACTATTGATTCTGTTTCTAACAATTATGTTAGATGAAAAATAAATGATTCCAATAAAACATTTCATACAATCTAACAATCTTTTTAACAACCAGAAGGTAACCATGTGACATGACATATGTGTGCTGATCTTACAAAGCGTATGATTCAGAAGTCACTTGGGTTGTTCACTAGAAACAAGTAAGAAAGCATGATTTTTTTTTTCTTCTTTCCATTTTCCTTATTTGATTGTAAAAATAGACCACAACTATGTCCTTAATTAGAATATTAAAACTATATCACATTTTATTGTATTTTATTTTACTATCAAAATCCAGAATTGGAGTTTGTTATAACCTCTGGTTGTTTTTGTTTTGTTGTGTCTTTTGTCAGGCTACCAAAATATCATACACATTTCTCACAAAAGTATCTTTTTTTTTTTCTTCATGCAACTAATCAAGAAACTTACCAGAGATTCTGTGTTGTATTTGAGGACGATTACTCTGTTTGGTGTTCAATGCAGTGTTCACCTGGGTCTCCTCCTGTCTGTTATCTTTATCTGCCAATTCAATACATTATCTTTGATTAGCTGAACAATTCATACATGTCAACTTACGAAAATGAAATGGTTCCCAGGGTACAATGGGTACTTGAACATCCAAAAATTAAAGCAAAATATTGATTGGGCATAATTATAAGCCCTTCTTCTTTCCTCTCCACCCGACATGTATATATGTATATGTTTGACATCCGAACCCTGTTATGGGCCTAGTTTAACATTGTTGTAATGGATAATAATTTGCATAATTTTTTGAGATTTCCATTACAACAATGAGCCCATAAGGAATTGGGTTATCAGACCTGCAAATAAGTGCCCGTTGTCTACACTTGATAATTTTAAAATATCAAATTTTCAATTCCATTTTAACTGCCTGTTGCATGCATTATCCATTTCATAACACTTGCCGACTGTGGCAACAAAATTCTGGTTTAAACAATACACAAACTACTAGAAAATCCTAGGCAATAATGGGAGATAGCAGCTCTAGTGATAACAGTACTGGTGCTATTGGTCATCTCAATTTGTTGCAAACTACCAACTACTAGAGATTCCTAAATGTGTACCTTTGAGAGGATGGCAGTAGGTGAATGAATGCTAGCTGGATTGCAATACATCCTACTTGCATCTAAATGAATCTGGCTTTATCCTGTACGGTAGCATTTCTTTAGTCACCCTGTCAATCGAGCAATTACTTCAAAGCAGGACCATTCCACCCCCCCCCCCCCTCCTCAAAATAAATAAAATAAAATAAATAAATAAATAATTAATCAGCAAACCTTTGAGTAGACATATCATACTGTACCTTTAGTGGGGTGGTTTTGTTCTTCAGAGTCTTGTTCAAATGTGTCATCTGAATATTGACCTGTCGCATCTTCATTGTTGTTGTTGTGGTTATCAGCCTGCTTTTTACCCTCATTCTTCTTTTTACCTCCCCTCTTTGGAGACAAAACATGCCCTTTCACATTCGGAGAAGCACCTGTTATGAGAGCTGACTGGCCATCACCAGTTGGACTTTTTACAGCCTGGATATGTAAAGAGTAATATCATCATCTTTATTTGGTGTTCAGGGATTATATTTATTATCACTTGATTTTTTATATTATTTGACTATCAGAGATATTATTTATAATAATAATAATAATAATAATAATAATAATAATAATAATAATAATAATAATAATAAAATTGAGCTTTATAAAGCGCAATATCCACTAAATGTGCTCAAAGCGCTTTACAAGGGGTCCCTGGTCAACAGCAACATTTAACATGTAGGACGGGAGATGACACCTGTTAGGTGATATTACAATTTTTCGGACAAAGACAACACTATTAACGGCCAGGTGCTCATTTAACACATGAGTACGATGAGAGAACGTGAGTAAAGAACCTTTTCCAAGGACTCAACCATGCGCCTAGCGCGAGGCTCGAACCCAGGACCTTCCAATCCGAAAGCGAGTGTCATACCACTAGACCACATAGCCGCACAATGCGCACAATAATAATAATAATAATAATAATAACGATAATTATAATAATAATATAATCATAACAACAAAAAATAATAATAATTAGTTTGCTTTTAAAGCACCTTATCCTGATGTCTCAAAGCGATGTACAGAGATAGTGACTCACAATTTACTAATGCATGCACATAACTAGCAAACACCCATCCAGACACACAAGCATACTCAGATATTGTAACAATCTTATCAAACTAATGACAATCTCAGAGTAATTATTGCAAAACAACTGTTGAAAAGTTTCAGATTGAGGTGCAAATGTAAGCTCATGCTTATGCTTTGGAGGAAAGGGAGATCCACATATGCAGATTCCTAAGCTCGAGCTTATTTATATAGTGCAATATTCATTTAATGTGCTCAAAGCACTTTACAAGATTCTGGAGGTATAAATCGCACTTCTGTAGCAGGTGACATAACACGCAGAGCCTTTTAGATGCTTGTACAATATTCATCTACAAAGAGAATGAGGTCACTTTCAGACCAATGGGAACTTTGATGTTTATTCATTTCAAAAAGAACAAGAAAGAACATATCTGAAATGCTTTTCCCCAAGGGCAAATTACCAAGATGCATTTACCCAATTAGTGCTGAAGTTCAGGCATATCTTCAAGTCTATGCACACTAGTCATGTCATTTATTATAAAGAGTTATTGAGGCTGTGAAAAATTAATAAAAAATCAAAGGGCTAGTATCTAGTTGCATATATTAGCAGGTCTTATAGCCATACACAATTATGGGATTGATTTAAGAACATTGTTTTAATCGACAATATTTCGCATTGGTTTAAGCGTATTTCCATAACAAATGAGCTCAAAACAATTTGTGTTATCAGACCAGTAAATAAGAGCTCATTGGTAAGTATCAAAAGATTAACTGTAATAGCTTTTCAAATGACTCTTTTGTCACTGTGAGATTATTCCTGCTATTCCTTTGATATCAGTCTCTAAATTTTATTTTGTCATTTGTCTTTAATCAACCCCGAGAAACTGATAATTTCTAATATTTTAAAAATTACTTAATATTGATATATTTTACTTTGAAAGCCTAATAAAATGATCTTTTGTCACTGCATCTTTACAGATACCACAAATAGGTTATATATCCATATTTGCTTCCCCATGAGATTTTTAAATTGACATGACAAGCACTATAAAATTTAATCACTTCCATTTATAAATCCTTCAGAAGCAGACACTGATTTTTTACTATAACCTAAAATATTGCTTTTTTCACGAAGAGAACTGCAACAATTACATTGAAAACCAAGTCGATCACCATCCTCCTCTCGTTATGAAAGAAGTCAGGTGCTGGCATAACCAGATAAGGAGTGGGGGAGAAATTATGGTCTTAATCAATTTCTCCATGTTCAATGACATACCATGTCTTCTTTTCTTAAAACGACTGCAACCCCAACATTAGCCATCACATTGGTTGGTAAGGATAACGCTTGTTGTTTGGGTTGATTGGCTGGCAGCATCTAAAGGAGGGCAAAAAAAATGAACTAAAATTTTTAAATGACGAAAATATGTTCTACAATCTTTAACCTACAGTAATATTGTAAACTCATTCACTTATGACCAAGATAAAAACTTGAAATCTTGAGCATTTATATAGGGTAATAACCCAAAACCTGCTCAATGCGTTTTACAAGGAGTCCCTTGCCAACAGCAACACTTAGCATGTAGGACAAAATATGACAAGGCACCTTTTAGGCGACATTACAATTTTATCTTTTTTTGGAACAGAGACAACAGTGTTAACGACCAGGTACCCATTTTACACCTGAATATGGTGAGAGAATGTGAATAAAGAGGATTTTTCAAAGACTCAACAATGTGCTTCTGAGAGTGGAACTCAAATTCTGGACCTTCTGGTCTAAAGGCGGGTATCAAACCACAGGCCCACATAGCCACACAAATTAGTTATGGACGTTTAACAGTACTTGCAAAAAAAAATCTAGATAAGTCTTATCAGCAGCTAGAAAAATGCTGCAAATCACATAGTATAGTTAAAATTCAGTTAGATTTATAATGTAAAGCTTGCAATACTATTGGGTCATTGGTACAGAGGAAAAAGTAAGAGTATTTCAGAGTTATTTAAAGAAGCAGAAATAGTGGGCCCTAGTTGCAATAATCTAATTATATGTCCCATGTTACCCCACCCAAAGCATTGTATCGACACTGCAAACGATTCCTATCAAATGGGAGAAAACCAGATGGTCAAAATCAACTCAATTAAGAGGAAAGGCAGAAAGCCATATAGAAAAGGACAACAGATTAGGGAGATAAAGGTGACCTTATTTATAGCCCCTTCAACAACCAGCTACATAACCTAAATCAATCAACCAAACTCCGACAAAATTTAAATAGAACGTTATCTTTGTGGCGTCTTTTAACCCTGAGGTAGGCACTAAGGTCAGGAGTGATTATAGGCAAAGGAATAAAGAAAAATAAAGTTCACAATTACCACTGCAAACAATTTAATGAAATCAGTTGATCAAATAAACTTATTGATTTATATGCATGGTTATATAAAGTCTTAAGATAGAAACTGAAAATTCTAAATCTTATTATTTGTACGTTCTAAAATAAAAAAAAATAGAAAGAATGAAAAAAAATAACACACAAAAATTGCAGTAATACTAACGTGAAAAGAACCCTCGATGGCGACTGGCCTCATGTATATTTCAGTGCTGTCAGTCTTCAGAAGTTTATTTAAAGGAATATCACAATTTCCTAGTGACTGGTCACCACAACACAAATGGATCTGTATATACAAAGGAAACGTGCATTGAATGAAATTGAAATAGTGATAAAATCAGCCATGGTAAAATTGAAAATTGATCATAACGTTTTCATAAGCTTAAACCAATGTGAACTAAAGTAAAAACAAAACAAAAGTTGGTCTTGAAGTAAAATTATGTTTGGGTTCAGGAACATTCACTGAGTAAATAAATTTGAATGTGTAAAGTGTGTGAACACCTATTAAAGGAAAATGGGTCTTCCCTAAGAATGGACAAAATGAGTTAAAGAGAATGAAAAATGAATATGATTTAATAAAACCTGACATACAGTCCTTTCAATAAACCAATCAAAAAAGTATACTCCATGGTCAAAGAGGTAAAGAAAATTAACAGCATAAATGTGACTGATATAAATAAACAACGTCTTGACCCCTTGTCTTTAAATAATTGAGAGAAAATATTTACATTCGGTTATGGGACCTACATGGGGTTCTGATAGCTCAGTTAGTGGAGCACTTGCTTCACATGCAAAGGGACCGAGATCGATCCTGGGTGCAATCAGGATTTTTTTCTGACCCCCCTGTCCACCCAGCAGTGAATGGGTAGCTGGTTCTGTTAGATTTGGTGTAAATTACTTTGTGATAAACTAGCGTCCTATCTAAAGGATAGCAAGCAATTGCTATTGTCCATTTCATGCTATAGAAACCAGGATAAACTCCGGCTCCATGGGCCGAATGGCTCTGAAGGACTACTTAGCCTGCCCCCCAAAAAAGGCTAAGAACTGTTTTGTTGTGTGTTTTATACTATTTGAATATGTGTAAGCCACATTTACTATTTATACAGAACTCACTGGATTTTAGCATGCAGAATTCTAGCAAGATGGAGCTGAGAGATCATTCGTTACCTCCCATGAGCATCAGGTTTTAACACACTCGAATTCCAGCACACTTTTTTGCATATCCTGAGAGCATGCTAGAATCTAGCGAGTACAGTATTTTCTTTACAAACTGACAGGCTCACTTAGGCACCCTTAAATTTCAGTTTTAAAGGCAAGTTTAAAAATCAAAAAGTTAATCACAAATGGTGGCTGCCTAAATGTCAGTTAATTCAGGGCAACAGAATAATTTAACAACATCCTGGTGATTATTTTTTCCAAGTTTTGATAGATTTAGCTCTGCTCGCACAGCCCCTTACTTCCTAATCACAATGCATAGTGTTAAATCTTTGTTTTGTTGTTGAACTCCATCCTTCCAACTGCCCAGTATTGATTTTATCTAAGAATTGCATATCAATGAATAATATTTGTATCAATTACAAAACTTTCATTACATCACAAACATATGCTCACACAATTTTCCCTTCCCCTAAGCCTATTCCCCACATAATTTAGATTCATCCCTTCCACTAAAACTTGCATCATGAACAATTGAATGCCAATTCTTCTTCTTCTTTGTGGTCGTTGTAGTAGCCCCTTAAATAGAGGATCCAGACTACAGTTCACATTAATACAAATTCATATTCAGCAAACATGAAAACGAAGAACATAAGAAGATTGATAATGAAGATGATGATGATTATTGAGTAGAAAACAACAAAAAAAGTAGAGAGAGGTATTTTATTTCTTGCAAAGGTGTTATGTCTCATCTGACATCGTATTGCACATCACAGGTGGAATCAATTTAAATTAAATTCTTCTCCTCTTTCATCTTATAAACAGATTGACGCAACCAAGCTGAGTTTTAGCACTAATGTGAGTTAATCATAAACAAAAAACTTAAAACATTGTTTCACTCTACATGGACAAGAATAAAGTGGAACCTCTTGATAACGACATGCCACGGGACCGAGTTTTTATCCGGAGGTGTCGTTATTTAGAGGTTTCCAAGATGGCGGACAAAGTGAGTGTGGTAAGGCCCGCGGGACCAGTTTTTATTAACATTGACAAAACAAACAAAACATTGTAGTGTATTGCTCTTAGAGGGTTCTTGTGCGAGTGTCTGGATGAGACTTTTAGGTAATCTGAACTGAGTACACTGATAGTGTGCTCCTGGAATCTACATCTGTTCCCTATTTAAACCATTCCCCTTTGTCTTACTTTTTCTTATGTCATTTCAATTGTAAATATAGAATGTTTTTTACTATCCAATTTTCTTCCTTTTTACTGGCGCTGATATGACATAGATGTGTAACAAGCGCTGTAAAACCCTTTAAAACAAACAAAAACAGGTAATTCGGACGCTGTGAGCTAGATAAAATTCCTCATCCTCTTCCTCCTCCTCCCACAAAAACACTACTACTACTACTACTACTACTACTACTACTACTACTACTACTACTACTTCTACTACTACTACTACTACTACTATTGCTACTACTACTACTACTACTACTACTACTACTACTACTACTACTACTACTACTATTATTAGTACTACTACTACTACTACTACTTCTACTATTACTACTACTACTACTACTACTACTCCTACTACTACTTCTATCACCACATAATATCACATTTTCCAAGATTTTGTGTTTACTTGCTTACACTTACATTTATACCTTGGTTTTTATTAATGATATCAGCCAAGATTCGTCAAAAAAAAAAGCTGAGTTTTCATTGGTTTCAAAAGCTGCGTTCTCATTGGTTCAAGCAGGAATCATTTTTATAAACTTTGAGTACTCATACTCGGTATTTTTAATATCAGATATCTACGAAAACTGCCGAAAATCGCCAAAATGATGTCGCTATTCTGAGGTTTTATCAAAAAGTGCGTCGTTATTTGGAGGTTGTTTTTACTGATCTTAAATAGAAAAAAATCGGGACCACGGGTTAATGTCGTTATCAGGAGGTTGTCGTTATTCGGAGGTGTCGTAATCGGGAGGTTCCACTGTATACCAAGACTTACCTGTAAACCTGGCTGATGGGATAAGAAAATTCTTAACGCTTCCACACTGCTTCTGATTTTAACTGATGCTCTCTCCGCAGGAAAGGAAGGATTGACAACATCATGAAAGGGCTCATTGGAAACATCATTACCCAATAATGAATAGTAGAAGAAAAATCCACTCGAAGACTGTGGTAATTCCAAACTGCTTGGGATGAGCTGTAAAGTGCAATTTAAAATATAGAAAAAAAAACAAACATGGGGATAGTATTCAATGCCGTTAAATCTTTCACCATTTTACATTACTTATAAACAATTAATAATATGAAGTCTTTATGATGACACCAATTAAAGAAAAAAATAATTTAAAAAACAAAATAAAAGAGAATCTATCAGTAACTATGCAGATATGAAGTATGATTAGAGAATTAATATTGTAATAAACTGTAACAATATGAGATGTCCTTTTAAAATTGTAAAAAAAAAACCCCCAAAAAAACAACATTAATGGACCATGATACAATACTTTCTGCAACAGTTAGAATGAGTGGGGGGGGGGGGGGGGGGGGTGAAGAAGAAGATCTCCCGACAAACCTGCAATAAATTGCTAGCATATGCAATCGTCACTGATAAAACGAATTGTTCTGTGCAAGATTTTACAGGACCAATTTGGTAGTACCCATCCTCTTCATTCAAAACTGGAACTAGTGCCTTGACATCAAATCCTCCTTTCTGAACAACTTCTGTCATAGAAATAGATTAAATTTAAATGAAACTACTAAATGAAACAAGACAAACACACCAATGAAAAAAAAAATCCTTAGTGAAAAGGTAAATTAACATTACCAGGATTGTATCAATCCGTTATAAGGATGAGCAGCAGAAATTTAGTCAAATATTCTCATGACATTATGTCCATCAAATCAACAAATAAGTGATAGGAATGAGATTTGTCTTTAAACTTTAAAACAAACAATATTTATAAGATGCCGTTGTCTAAGCATACCACAAGGAGATTTTAAATGAAACAAGCATCTGATGACAAAAGGAATCACATCGTCCAAGTAACTAATTTGGGTTAATAATCTTGCTCATAGATGTTAGTGGAAGTGCCTGAAGTGTGAGTCAAATCCTGGACTCTCCCAAGTTAAAGTGTGTTTGTCTTAGCAACTCACTTTAAACATGGTCTTATACGACATGACTGATTTGGAAAAACAACATTGCACTCCTGTTGATACTTACACAATATCTATTTAAACACCCACCCACCCACACCTTCCACCATTTTTTTTTAAAAAATAAAAAATAAAGAAATAATAATATATATCAGGCCAGTACCTACAAACAACTGGTTTAAAATGTGTATTTTTATTTCAATTTTAAGCTCAGTACCCTCAGCTGCCTGTCCTGATTTCGGTGGTTCTGTTGAAGGAGAAGTATCTTCATCTAAGTACAACGCAAGTCTCATCTCTGGTTTTAGTTTGGAATACTTGCTATGCAGTAAGTGATACCATTTTGACACCTGTGGGTGGAAAATATGTACTGTAACACAACAATTTACTAGACCAAGGGTATTCAGTTACTCAATATGATAAACAGTCAATATACATATTGATCTTATTCAACTCTACAAAAAAGTAAAATTTAATTCTGGCGTTCATGTCCAATAAACAAACAAATAAACAAACAAAATACTCTAAGTCAAATTTGGTTAAGTGGGAAAATAGTTTGAAAGACTAATGCTTGTATGGTCCTAATACCTTGCGGTAAACAACTCCCCCCCCCCCCTCCTAAAATAAAAGGGACTGCTATTAGTCCCAAGTGCAGTCAAGATTTTCATCGGACCCCTTTGTCTATCCAGCAGGGATTGAGTTGTTGGGTCTTTTAGATCTAATATAGAGTATTTACAATAGACTAGAGCCCCATCAAAAGGCAGCAGCTTCTAATGGTGACAAACAATCAATTGCTGATGTCTATGTTTAGTGCTACGGACACCAGAAACTCTGGCTCCATTAAAGTAGGACTAACTCTTAAAGAGACTTACTGTGATACTTAAGTTTTAAACACACACACACATCAACAACAAAAAATCCCAAATAACAACAACAAAAAAGATCTTTAAAAAAATAACCAAAAAGAAAAGAAGAAAAATGAAAAAAGAAAAAGAAAAAGGGAACATTTCAAAATGAGAAAAAATCAGAAATCTATATTCAAAAGTAGAGAAATAACATACTTGTTTATTGGGAGCAGCCGACCTCAAGTCCATCACAATATAACCAACAGACTCTTTCATTGTTGTTTCAATGTCAAAAGCATACACTTGTATTTTAATTGAACTTCTCTGCAGCCTATGCTGCTGCAGTGACTTTTTGTCTAACTCCCATGCTAACTCTTGGTTAAAATCAGGTGTCTCAGAGTGAGGAACTGGGTCAGTTGCAAGTAATTCGCCATCAAATTTGGCCTCAGCTATTAATCGGTGTTTTGACCTTTTTGGAAAGCCACGACCTAGAATTAATGATAAAAAAATGCCAAACAATTTATGCATGCATACAAATATAAATAAATATAATTGAACAAACAAACAAAAAATAAAAAGGACGAATTTACCTATATCAAAAACTGTATGGTTCATTTCTTGAGAGATTTTTATATTTGATATTATAACGTACTTATAACATATGTTATATGTTATAAGTATCCTTTTATAAGGTTGTGAAACGTGGATGCTTGACAAAGAATGTACGAGGAGGTTAGAGGCATTTGAGATGTGGATGTATAGAAGAATGTTGAGGCTATCATGGACAGGCAGGTATACGAACGAGGAAGTGTTGGAGAAGGTGAGAAAGGGAAGAATGTTGATCGATAACATCAGAAACAGAGAGTTACGGTTTCTGGGACATGTGTGGAGAAGAGACAGAATAGAAAAGTTGGTAATATCTAGGATGATCGAAAGAAAGAGAGCTAGAGGAAGACAAAGAATGACATATCTAAATAACCTAAGAATGTCCAAATGTGATTTTAAAAGCAACACAGATTTCATGCCCACCGCAGAGGATCGTGATTCGTGGAGACAGCTGACCGGCAACATGCTCAAGAGTATAAGCCACGATGGATGATGATTATAATGTATATTAATTGTTTAATAAATATCTATGTATTATAGTATATAAGTTATTATATATTATAACCTATGAAATTGGGTGTGTGATTACAGGTCTTCCCTGAGTGGAGCCTGAATATGGAATTTCCTTGGCTTTATTTAGAGTGATAATCTGGCTACTTCCCTAAAAAAATATAACGATGGATGATGATGATTATAATGTATATTAATTGTCTAATATATATCTATGTATTATAGTAGTATATAAGTTATTATTAATTATAATTATAACCTATGAAATTGGGTGTGTGATTTCAGGTCTTCCCTGAGTGGAGCCTGAATATGGAAGTTCCTTGGCTTTATTTAGAGTGATAATCTGGCTACTTCCCTTAAAAAAATATAAACGGTTAAATAATAAATAATAATAATAATAATAATAATAGAGCTAATAATAATTAATAATAATAATAATAACAACAACAACAATAACAATTATAATAACAAAACAATTTAGAGACCTAAATGTCCACCAAATCCGAAATAAAACAGAAGAAGAGGGATCAGATCATAAACAATACTCTCAAATATTGATGAAATGTTAAAGCTAAAAAGCAATCAAATCATACTGATAGGTCTACTTATTTTTGGTTTTGGCAATTGGCAAGCACAGGCTTGCTGAATGATAATAAACTTCGAATTAGAATTCTGTATCTAGAGTTGAATCAACGCTCACCTTCTAAAACTGAAACAACAGCAAGAAACCTGTTCACTACACCCATATTTATGCATGTAATAGGAGTAAATTATTGGTGGTTAGATGTGAAAGCAATCGTCTTTATGAAAAATGTTACTTCGAATGGTCCGCCATCTTTGTTTGTTTATTTGGTTGACACTCGGTGGAACTCTTTTTATTCGAAGTTCGAAGAGGGGAAGTGATGTCATAGTATCAGCTGATTCATGTATTAATTAAGTTTCGAAGCTAGGAACATAAAGTAATTCATTTCTCTTATTTCTTTAGTAAAAATAATCGCTGTTTGAAATGTTACATTGGTAAAATAGCACCCAACTCAAAGCGACATTTTTTTCAGTGAAAAATCACGTTTTATTGAGTTTCCACCCGACTTGCGCACTCGGACTTACAATCTTCTCTTTGACTTCCGGATTTCTACTCCGCGAATGTAATATAGTTCGGTATTTTTCATACAATTTCATACATTATATATCAAAGAAAATATTTTCCACCCATAATATGATCAAAAATATGTATAATTGAAATTAATTTTAATCACTATTTTATTCATATCGTTTTTATAAAGACCAAGGCGGAATAATTGATTCCGGCTTTATTAGGTTATATCTGATATCGATGACAAAAGACAGGAAAACAAGATATTTATTCACAAGTATCACACCACAATTTACCAAAGATTCATGATTGGATTCGTATCATGGCCTAGGTATCACAGTGGCCGCCTTATAAGTGGCTTTGTCAATTCTTGTGTTAAAACATAGTTACTATTCGAGTGTTTCTCTACTATTAATGTAGAAAGTTGTTACTGTTTACTCGTTGCCCTAGCTCTCTTCTGTCAGCAGTCGCAGCGAGGCAAAATAAATCCATAATAGTTTTATCTCGTGTTTATATTATCAGTGCTAGCGATACTACAAGACAGATTGTCTTTCATTTTGTGATTCGATCACGTTTAATAATCCTTAGTTTTTATTCCCCTCATATGTGTTTTCAAATGGTTGTCATCAGTTAAGATCGGCAGGCTATGAAAACCACAACACATCGTTCCGTTGGTCTCACCCATGACAACACCCAAATTTGAGACACAGGAAGATTCAGCCCGGCGGCGACGTAAATCTAGCGCCAGAAGCAATATGCATAGCTCTCAAAGACAAAGTTCTTCCAGCAACCCTGGAGTTTTGATGGTTGGCCCAAACTTCAGAGTCGGTAAAAAGATAGGATGTGGAAACTTCGGAGAACTCCGAGTTGGTGAGTGACCAGTTAGTAAAAGTAAAAGTTAGTGTGGTGTAATAGTAATAGTCCACATTTTAATTTTATTAATCCAGAGTCATTCTCATTCACTATCACTTGCATTTATTTTATATTATTTGTAGCAAGATTATAACTAAACATCATATCAATCTTTTACGCGTTTTATGGTAATCTAGACATTTTTTATCCACTTTGGAAGTTGAAATCATTGTGCTTTCTATCCATCCATTGACATTGCCATTCTACTTTGGCCTGCCTTAACTTACACTACACACGCAACACTGCAACAACTACGAACACGTCATAACTTACTAATATTATACTGTTTAAATACACCTTATATGGCTCGATATTAATAATGTTATTTTGAGTTTCATTGTGACATTGTAAATGAGAGGAGTCTGCTGTTATTCTATCAAAATGTCACAATGACAATGAAATGCGATTCAAATTCAACAAGCCTACTAAGCCACGAGTACTATGATTATGCTTATAACAATAAATATAAAGGAATAGTCTAAGCATATTGGAATGACTTAAGTACAAAAAGTTCTTTACCAATACCAAATGGACAGACTTAACTTAACTGGCTACACAATCATTGACATTTTAAGGTCACCTGCTCTATCATTAACTGTGACTGTAGTGGTTAATTGTGATTGTGATTCCTCCTTTTTTAAATGATTATGTCATGGTATGTTGCGGTAGTGTTTTTAAGTTCCTTTTTCTCATTTGTTGCCAAATTTTGTCTTAAACTTAACTGGCTTAAGTGGGGGACATAGATTTTAAGAAAGCACAGAGATGCCAACTGTTACGAAAATTTAGAGTTTATTACATAAAAATGATGCAAATACGAACATCTTCAAAAATAACATATTTTTGATAGCCGCCATTTTCCTTGTCAATATGAGGTTGAGTATTGATACTTCAGTGTTAGGAAGCTGAATGGTGTTAAATTTCTCATGAAATTGTCATTGAGCTAGATTACACTTTTTTGTTGACATTTTGACATTACTCATCTATTCCTCCCAAATTACACAGTTCTGATTCTTGAGGTTGGCATCCCTGAATGTGTTTCCTTAAATAAAGAATGAAACATGTGTTTTATTGTTTATGGCAAAAGATAGGATACTTAAATGATCATAAATATCTACATCAAGCTCAAGTTTTGCACAACCATATTTTTATGGGTGTATTTCACTTTGCTCAATGGAATTTACATTGCTTTTACAATCTTAAAGACATGATGCATGATTTGGGTTGACTCAAGTGATCAAAATATTTATTTTATATATAGAAATGGTGATCCTCGCTATTTGCTACAGGTCCCAAATAAACCAAGAGGGAAAATGGAAAGCACTTACTCTAACTTACACTACACCAATGTAGTGCTATTACATGATCCATAAATGACCATTATAAGCAATCAATGTTCCAGAGTGCATAAAATGGTTGGAAGGCAGGTATATTTCTGAAGATGTAACACATTCATATGAATCAGTACGTGTAGAAACATCTTTTTACTAGAACTATCATAAAGGATTGGAAGACACTACCACTTGTATCTGATATAAAGCGAAACTATAATACTTGAGTATTCCATACGCCATCACGCACATAAACAGCCGCAGCGATAATTTTTATTATTAGTATTAGTCATACTTTTGCCTTTTGGACCATTTACTCACCCAACCCTTTTACGGTTTAGGGTAACACATTTGCTAGGCTTTCATTCCAATGTAACTTCGTATTCAGGCTTAAAACTACATCTGAAGGATTAATTCCTCTCAAATTTTATTTTCTTTCTTCCTTCCCATCACCTTTGTTTATTTATTAACAGTCGTAATAAAAATGGATACACAACTGCAGTACCAATATCTTAATCGAAGCATCATTGTTACAATTCAGAAGAAAGAAAAAATTATCACTCTGTAAAACATCATTTCTATCATTGAAAAACTGCTACCACATCTTGAGTCCAACTTTTAAGTAGATTACTATCATTACTCTCATGTACTGCAGTACAATCACAATCACCTTTAATCATCTTCTCTTTACTACCGTCTCATGACTACTGTGATCACAGATATAGTGATAGCCACTGTCTAATATCACCACAAAGTTTTTACTACTATCATCACTATCGCTTACTCTGCCACCTCTTCCATTGTTTCAACATTATCGCTAGTCCTACAACCATCATTTCATCACTACTACAGTAGTACTATTATTTTGACTGTCACCACAAATCATCACTACAATTATCTACTATGATGTAATATTTTTGGCTTTTTGAAATGGGTTTTAATTTCATTCTGGCATTTAGATCACCCTAACATTTGAAATTGTTGTGTGAAATGGGATTTCATGCTTTTTTGGCCTAACCTACTTGCATCAATGGTATCATTTCCATATTCCTTACTATCTACAATCACAGAATCTTACCTTTCACAGCTACAAACAAAAATATATTACCACCTACATCTAATCACTTCCATTTCCACTAATCGTAACCCTAAAATAGGATAACTATTGCTGTCATAACTGCCACAGAGATTTTACTACATTCATCATATTGGAAAAAAATAATGCGAAATAATTATTTTTCTTCGAAAGCTCTCAGCGGAAGTATACTTACCTCACGACCGTGATTGTTTTAATTTTTAATTTTTCTCTCTTTCCTCCTTCACACATGACCGCACACCTCTTCTTCTTCTTCTTCTTCTTCTTCTTCTTCTTCTTCTTCTTCTTCTTCTTCTTCTTCTTCTTGTGTCAAGCACTAGATACACATCCTTCAAATCTTCCTTTCATTTTACAACTTACTCAGTCCTGGGCCCAGAAATGTGTGTACTCTTTCAAATACTTGGGATTTTTTTTTTTTTTTTTTTTTGGTATCATAAAATAAGGACCTCATTATAAATGAGTTTGGGAAAGTGACAGGATTTGATTAGTCAATTGACATGTTATTTGTGTTGTGTTCATTAATTAATCCATATTTTTGTCCTGTTGGTCTATTTTCGCGTGTTCAAAAAGTTCCGACAATTTTTTCACCAACCATTTCCAGGCCTGAATATTGTCTTACCACTACATAAATACTACTGTTACTAAAATGTGTGCTTGTAATGTCATCTCTCCAAGCTAACTATCAATTACCTTCTGTCAACAGAACAGCCATTGCTCCTACATCTGCATGGCAACGGACTTTCATCAGCTTCATCTCAGAATACTTCATCAATATATGACTACTATCAACCTCTCTCAACCTGTGTTCACTTTTTTTTCTTTATTATTGTCCTTTTTCTTTTGTATGTAGGAGAAAAATTAAATCTGGTTTCAATATATTGAGGACCTATCCCTTCAAACAAGCAGTTATTTTTGTATAAGTGGGAGGGGAGTGGCTACCATCATTATGTTTTTATTCCAAATTTAGACTCTCTTTTTGTGCATTCAGACTGAAGAAGCTCTTCCAGTTTCGGGTAGCGATTCGGTCAAGATTGTTATCTTCAATTATATACACAGTTTGACATTGTTTTGTCTTTTCCTTTTTTTCTTCTCTTTCTTCCTTCTTTTTATTTTTTTTCATTTATTTTTTAATTATGGTTTTTTGTTTTGTATTTGTTTTTTATTTTATCATTTAGATTGTTCCAAAAGGCAATTCTGTTTGTAACATGTCATGGAGTAAGCTTGATTTTTAATTGGCCTTGGCTGGTACCTTTGATAAAAGTTATGAGGCAGCATTGCTGCTGTTCTTTCTTTGGGGCCAAACCCATATTTATTACTTTTTCATTATCATATAGGACCCGAGAGAGTTGCTCTGGTAATTTTAAGAATCTTGAAACTACCAGGATTGGAATTGCCTAAATATGTTGCAGGTATTGGGACAGTTTGGTACCTTTTGTGGATTTCAATTCCATGGCTCCATGTGAAATATGGCCAACAAATTTTAAGGAATTTGAGATTTTAAATGTTTTAATTTTATGTATGATTAGTTGTGTCCCCTCTTCATTAATTGTCCTTTTATTTGCAGGAAAAAATCTGTACAACAATGAACATGTTGCCATTAAATTGGTAAGTGTTTTGTCTTGTAAGATATAACTTGATAATAATTATTATTGTTATTGTTTTTGTTGTTGTTATTATTATTATTATTATTATTATTATTATTATTATTATTATTATTATTATTATTATTATTATTGTTGTTGTTGTTTTCGCAAAATAGTCATCTAAGTCTAATGTAATGTGTATGTTAATCATCTCTTGCTGAATAAATGCGATACTTAATTTATTTCACAAATAGAGTCACAATTGTTTTACTTATAATTATAAAGGTTTTGAATATATATTGATTTTATGTTTTCAATATTTTCAAGGAACCTATGAAATCAAGAGCTCCCCAGCTTCATTTGGAATACAGATTTTATAAACAACTCGGTCCATCGGGTAGGACTTCCTTTTTGATTACCTTTCTCATTTCTTCATTCTTTCTTTTTTTTTTTTTTTTTTTTTTTTTTTTGAGAGTCAAAAGTTTTAACACCCTTTAGATGATGTACCTCTTGGTTAAAAAAAAAATTATGGGTTCTTCTTTTCTTTTTTTTGTGGGGGGGGGGGGGGGGGGGTGTCACTGTTTAAAAGAGCATTACAAAATTCATGCTCATTTATGATTTATACATTACATTTGTTCTGTAGAATTAAAATTAAAATGTTTTTTATTATTATTATGTTCTAACTGTGCAGAGCATATTTCTTGTCTTAGAAGTACTAGAACTGGTAGCTTACTTGATTACACAAATTACATCTTGTGATAAGTCAGTAATTAGGCCAGGTAGCTCTGTGATGATTGCTGGATTTGACCTGGTAATTATATACAGTGCACATGATCCTTGGGGGGAAACTATTGATTTTTTCTTTCCCATAGTAATGGATGAATGGATAGAATGGGTTGTAAAAGGATGGCATGTTGATATTGAAAGATTTTATTATTTGCTTCAATTGTTGCAGTATTGCTACATCTGCTGAATTATATTTGGCTGTAATTAATTCTCATTATTTGTCTCCTCCGGTATTGTCAAGCATAAATATATTATATATATAAATATATTCATAATAATATGGGTGATAAAATGTGGGCTAAATGAATAAGTAACAGTGTTTTGTCCGTAAAAACGAAGGAAGGCAGTAAGGTATTCTTTAATTGTCAAATTTAGTTAGTAGTTATCTGAATCATCTGCTCACATTGTTTTAAAAAATGGCTATGATTATGCATTTATCCAACAACGTCATTTTGCATTTTGTGCTTTTATTTTATATATTTATTTATTTTTCCAGAGGGTGTGCCAACAGTGTTTTACTTTGGTCCAGTGGGCAGATACAATGCCTTGGTTATAGAATTATTGGGTCCAAGTCTTGAAGACCTGTTTGATCTATGTGATAGAAAGTTTAGTTTGAAAACAGTTTTGATGATAGCCATTCAGTTGGTAAGTTTGTGATTATGTTACAGTTTAAGATAGTAATATTTTCTGCCTTTATTATTATTTAAAATTGATAGTTTTATACCATTTTATAATGATCAAAAGGCAGGGTGGCACTTACTATGTGTTTTATCCCCCTATATCTGTTTTCCAATTTGCTTTCTGTCTTTGTCTTGAAATGATATTATTTGGTTTTGCCCTGGCCGTAGTGCTTGGCTGGAAGGGAAACAGTCAAATGCATAGTTATTGTTTTGGGAGTTGATATTCTTTTCCTTGTAAATCATCTCTCTGTTATGTATTATTATGTTTGTTATTTTGAATGTATAATGTAAGCATTTGAGTGTATTCCTCTTAGTGGGATCTTGTGCTGGTGTATGGGTGAGACATTTAGGTGATCTGAAACTAAGTACACTGATAGTGTGCTCTTGGAATCTACATCTGTTCCCTATTTGAACCACTCCCCTTTGTCTTACTTTTTTCCTCAAGTCCTCTCTTATTGTACATCTAGAATCTTTTCACTATCCAATTTTCTTCCTTTTTACTGGTGCTGATATGACCTAAATGTGATGATGCAAGCGCCGTAGAACCCTTAAATTTAAAAAAAAAAAAATAAAATAATGATCAAAACTTTCTTCGTGACATTTGCAGAAAATTCATGGTAACGGGTCTTGTTTTTCCCAAATAACTTAAAACAACCTTGGCACCAATCAATGTTATTTTGAAGGTTCAAATTTCGATTCAAAATAGTCTGTCGACTGTTAGAGCATCTGTCCCCCATTGTTACCTTCTGTCTATCTTGCAGAGACAAATATTCTATGTATATTTTCATTTTCATTTGATTAAAGCAGTGAAGTGTTCTACGTTTTTTTTTCTGCTTTGTCTCATTCTAATTGATTGTGATAGTTAGTTCAAAATCAGAAGAGAAAAAAATCAATAACTTGGTCGAGCATGTTGAGAGCATATATAACAATACAAGATAAGTGTAAAGTGCGGGGCATGCTAATCCCAGCAGTAGTTTCCTTTGTACGTCTAATCACAAGGTTGTGTTTAATCTTTATGATTGTGGTCATTTTCATGGAGGATAAAACTCAAAATTTTGCTTCACATGATGTAATCATATCTTTTTGTAAACCTGAATATACAGGCATAATTTAGTATCATTTGAAACGGAAAATCCAATCGTTGTTTCTGTGCACTTTAACAATAAAACATTGGCATAAACTGTGATAAAATGCTGTTTTGAAATTTTACTGGAGCATAAAAGTTTTATTGATATATATATTAAATCATCTGAAAGACTAAGATCTTGTATCTATCTGTATCAGTTCTAGAAATATTGGTTGCATCATGGTGGAAGTAAAACATTTGAAAAACTCACCAAATTCTACTTGCGGCTTTGAGACCGATTAAAAAATGTTAATTTGGTTAGAGCATTGAACAGCACTCTATTTGCGATGTGACTGTGGTATCAAATGCTATTACTTAATAATAGAATGACCTTACCATAACCTTCATTGTCTCAGTGCCAGGAGTGGCATTTCTCTACCATTCTGCGCCATGTTGCTTTTGTGCGTCCCTTCCTCCTCTTTCCTCCTGATGCAGAATGAAGTTCATGTTGACCACATTAATATTTTATTCAAGTACCATATAATATGTAGTTTAAATGTTTTAAGACAAGAAAAAATACAGTCAATATTGTTATTTTGATTGATATTTTGAGTGAGAGAGTTTTAATGATGGAATAGCTGTGTAAAAACTTAATTTTACTAGTTTTCATCAACTTGTAATTTTTTTTAGGTGACATCAGTGTTTCAGAAGTTGTGGCCTTCCAGAAATCAGATATGGTGTTAAGTAATCTTGTCCAGTATTAAGAAAGTGACATCACTTGATTAAAGTTCTACCTGATCTGTTTAGTTGTCCTTTTTATATTTTTTTTTTCACGCATTATGCTTTTGAGTAAATTTGTGGTGGGGAGGGAGGGTTAAAGGAAACATGAATATGTTTTGCTTGCATTTGTCATCTTAATATGGACATTATTTCAACTGTTTTTGAATTTTTTAATGTTGTGTTTTATCCAGATAACAAGGATGGAGTATGTTCATTCGAAGCATCTGATATATAGAGATGTGAAACCAGAGAACTTCTTGATAGGAAGGCAGTCAACCAAAAAGCAGCATATTATACATATAATCGATTTTGGTTTGGCTAAAGAATACATTGATCCCGAAACTCACAAACATATTCCCTACAGAGAACACAAAAGTTTAACAGGCACAGCTCGATACATGAGTATCAATACACACTTGGGAAAAGGTAGGTTGTGTAACTATTTCTGTCCTATATCCCTCCCCCAAGTTTGTGTGAAGATAGTAAGAGATAATGATGGCATGAAGAGTAAAATGGAACCCTGTCTGTATTGTAAGGGTTGATCACCAGTCGTTGAATGAGTTCTTTTTGACTGGTGATTTATCTGGGTTGGGCTTTTGAGTGTTCACAGAATATTCTTGGTGTCGTATTCTGTTTCTTGTTTCAGCTATTGGTCATCTAACAAAAATATCCAGTTGCACTTTTTAACTATTAACTTTGAGTTTAGAGCTTTTATATTGGATATCATTTGAACTTTTTTCATTATCTGCAAAATAAGTCCAAGGTGCATCTGAGGCTTGGATTGACATTTTTTGATTTTCCAACACAGTAGTTTGTTTTTATAAAAAGGTTTCCTTTCTCATGTTCTAATATATTTTTTAAAATACCCCATACCATTCTTTTTATTTATTTTTTTTTTTTTTTTCTTCACTAATAAAAAAAGTGTTTCGTCTTCCCACTCCTTAGGCAAATAATTGTTTTTATATCCTGTTCTATTGCCAGAGCAAAGCCGGAGAGATGATCTGGAAGCCCTAGGCCACATGTTCATGTATTTCCTTCGTGGTAGCTTACCATGGCAAGGCCTTAAGGCAGACACATTGAAAGAAAGATACCAAAAAATCGGAGACACTAAAAGAGCAACACAAATTGAAGTACTTTGTGAAAATTTCCCAGGTATACTATGCATTTTTTTGGAAAAACTTCTATCTAGGATTGTATATTATTTATTGATTTCTTTATTTCAGAAAGCTGCTCGCTTCTTCTTTGGCATAAATTGAACGTCTTCTAACATTATCAAACCACCAATATGCCATGTGTGGATGTCAAGAGGGTGTGAGTGGATATCTGAAACATCTGAGCAAATCTGATTTGCTTCCACACATTTTTATGTCAAAGCAGACTTTGTCATAGTATTAGTTTGTCTTTGTTTTGTTCACCATTTAGAGAAAAGACTTTTTTTGTCATTTTTAAGTTCAGTACATGCTTCTATTATTTGTTTTCGTTTTTTTTTTTTTTTAAACTTTATATTTTCAACCCATTTGAAGCGGCAAAGTTAGTTAATGCCTACATCATTATATTGTACCTTAGTGTGCAAAATAGTTGTATGGGCAAAAAAGAAAGATCCTATAAAACCTGTTTATTTTTGCATCTTCAAGCATTATTTTATCATATAAATAATTGACTAATGAAGTGGTAATCCTGCTCTTTGTTTCTTTATACTTATACTGCAATAACAGTCAATGTTTAGAAAGAGAACTCATCCTTAGATTGAGAGGTAAAATATAAGAGTTCACAATATTGACTATACGATGTCCAATTGTATGTTCTCTGGTCGTTTTGTTTTAGAATGACCACAAAATGTTTGATAATAGCTGAAATGCATAACAATACATAGTCATTATTGATTCAACCGGTTGTCAAGACTAATCAAAAGTAGATTCTCACTTTATGGCACTTGGTAATGATATTTTAAAAATATTCTTCATATCTCCTCTGTATGAACAAACAAATCATCAATTATGGAGAAAAAGGAACTGTTTAACAACAGGATATCTTCTATTTTTTGTCATTTTCATCTGATTATCAAAAGATTGCTTGGTTGAGTGCGAAAACATTTTCATCTCTGTTGAAATAATTTTGCTCATACTTTTGCTGTGTTTATTCGTCCCTTGGTCCTTATAAAACTTAACATTAAAGGATTGTTCAATATGATGTCTGGATTTATTATAATTTATGAATTTATCCTTCTTCAATGTCCATTTTACACCTTACGGTCTGGGTGGGGATCCTGACCTCCCATAGCGGGCAGGGAGGTACACACTGTGTCTTCTATCCCCTTATGTCTGTTTTCCAACATGCTTTCTGTCTTTGTCTTGGAATGAGATTACTTAGTTTTTTTCCTGGCCCTGGTCGGAGTCCTGGCTGGGAGGGAAACAGTCAAATGCATAGTTATTGTTTTGGGAGATGATATTTTTTCCTTGTAAATCATCTCTCTGTTATGTATTAGTATATTTGTTATTTTTTAATGTATAATGTAAGCATTTGAGTGTTTCCTCTTTGTTGGATTTTGTTCTTGTGTCCGGATGAGACTTATAGGTGATCTCAAACTAAGTACATTGGTGATATGCTCTTGGAATCTACATCGTATCCCTATTTGTTCCCAGTTCCCCTATGTCTTACTTTCTCTTGGATGCTTCAATTGTAATTCTAGAACTTTTTACTATCCCATTTTCTTCCTTTTTACTGGCGCTGATATAACCTTAATGTGTTGCAAGCGCCGTAAAACCCTTAAAAACATAAAACAAACACCTTACGGTAAGTCTTTAGTATATGCTAATTCCCAAAGAAGGGATAAGCTTTATTTAAAAAAATAGTGTCCTGCATTTGTCTCAAGGGATATCATTGTTTGCTATTTACTTATTACTTATCATGAGTTGTGTCTCCCATAGTGGGCAGGGAGGTACATACTGTGTCTTCTATCCCCCTATATCTGTTTTTTAACATGCTTTCTGTCTTTGTCTTGGAATGAGATTACTTGGTTTTGTCCTGGCTGGGAGGGAAACAGTCAAATGCATAGGTATTGTTTTGGGAGATGATATTTTTTTCCTTGTAAATCATCTCTCTGTGTTATGTATTATTATATTTGTTATTTTTGTATTATGTATAATGTAAGCATTTGAGTGTATTCCTCTTTGTTGGATTTTGTGCTTGTTCCTGGATGACTTATAGGTGATCTCAAACTAAGTACATAAGTGGTATGCTCTTGGAATCTACATCTGATCCCTATTTGTTCCCCGTTCCCCTTTGTCTTGCTTTCTCATGGGTGCTTTAATTGTAATTCTAGATCTTTTTACTATCCCATTTTCTTCCTTTTTACTGGCGCTGATATGACCTAAATGTGTTGCAAGCGCCGTAAAACCCTTAAAAACAAAACAATCTCTCTCTCTCTCTCTTTCTCTCTCTCTCTCTCTCTCTCTCTCTCTCTCTCTCTCTCTCTCTCTCTCTCTCTCTCTCTCTCTCTCAACATGAGTTGTTCTTGGATGCTCTACGATCTATATTTGCTCTCCTTTTTTTTTTTCATCTTATGGTGCATTTTATGATATTTAACACTTTTACCTCTTGTTTCAGAAGAACTTGCTACATACTTGCGTTATGTCAGAAAGTTGGACTTTTTCGAAACTCCAGACTACGATTATTTACGAAAGCTATTCACCGATCTCATGGAAAAAATGACATATGAATGTGATTGGCAGTTTGATTGGGTTGGACGTCAGGTGGTTAGTGCTATTTCAAATTTCCTTTTATTTTTATTAATTGATTTATTTGAATTTTTATTTTCCTTGTTCTTTTTTAGTTAATTCTTGAGTTATTCCAATAAGGCAGAATTTTACTCATGTGGTGTGTTCATTTTATTGTAGTACAGCTAAAAGGCATTCAATTCTCTGTTAACTATGACAGATGTTTAGATTGTTTACTTTAATTCACTGATAAATACTCTCATTTACTTTTTTTTACGTAACAATTTTTTATTATGTACTTAATAAAGAGTGCTCAATATTAGCATTGCTAGGCGTGTAAAAGCTATTTTAGGCATTAAAGCATGAGGGTGAAGTAAAATATGGATGATAATGGTCATTTTCTCTCTCTCTCTCTCTCTCTCTCTCTCTCTCTCTCTCTCTCTCTCTCTCTCTCTCTCTTATATATATATATATATATATATATATATATATATATATATATATATATATATATATATATATATATATATATATAATATATAATCTCTATATATCTATCTCTCTCCATTTGTGTTTCTTGTAGTAATGAGTAAATTTTTCTCTTTTCAATTCAGTCAACTCCTCAGAGTACTGTTGAAACTGGGGTGTCACCTGCTAGAGATCAGAACCAAAGGGAAAGGCATCCAGCTGCAAAGGTAGATCTTATTTTTGTTAATTTTCGCGGCATTTTATACTTAACATTATAACTGCTGCACCTTTACAACTCTAACTCCCTGTGATTTTTTGATCTTTCGCTCACCAATTTCTTAATCCCGTTTTCCTGTTGAGATGAAGCAAACCTAGTTTGGAATCTGCTATTTATTTCTATACAAGTATATATCTTCATATTCCTCGAGTGATTGACTTTAGAATTTTCCTCTTCACATTTTATGGATTGTTGATAACAATGGTTTCTCTTTACTTTATTGCTTTCTAGAATCAATGGTCAACACGGAGTTTTGCGGTGATTATTGAAATAGCGCTCTAATGTAATAATATTGCTTTCTTACAGTATGGTGTCTTGTCTTTAATTTCATTTTTGTATGGTTGTAAATGCAATCAACATTGATAGAACTTAGGCGTTTAATCTGCCATAAAATTTTTTTCCTGGATATTTTGGGTAGTTGTAGTGTGGATTTTTTGTGAGAAAGGTGTGTTTATTGATTCAAATGTCCACTGATATGGCTGCAACTGATATTAAGGATTTTGGTAGACACAACAAGAAGTATGTCTACAAGAGCTTTGAGAAGCTTACATGTAAAATAAAAAAGTGTCACCTCTCAGGTCAAATAGAAAGAAAGAAAAAAGAATTTTATATTATAATACTTCAACAAACAAAAAATTATCTTTCTTGTTTACTGGGTGTTTTTTTTTTCTTTTGGGGGGGGGGGGGGGGGGGTAAAGCCTTGTGTGTGTCATTTTAATTTAGTTAAGAAAATATGCAGCAGGATTATGAGAAAACTATTTTGGGTCTAATTAATGCTTCCAGCACCTGGTATGGGTGACCCTTAACTCACTCCTAACACCGACTATACCCGGGGTTACTTATACCCCATACCTATTTATTACATTTTTTCTGTGACAAATTATGGGCGTAGTATCAAAGTTAATGTTATTAGTTTTTGCATGTTAGTGGTAGTTGAATAAAACTATCTATGCACATGCTCATTTTTAATACATTCTTTTCCAATTTTGAAAAGTAGTAAAAATCTCGAGGATTGAGTGAGTTAAGACATGTCACAATCATAGAATGAAATAAAATCATCAATATAAATGTTGCAATCAGAATTTACATTTTGTCATCGGGTCAAAGGGATTTTGTTGTCTTGGTGAAAGCTTTGATAACTCTTAAAATGAGCATTGTGTTTTATTAGTCAAAAAGATTTTACCCGGCTGAAGTATAGAAATATACACATTTCTGAAGCCGTTTCCATGGGGCTGGGTACTCTATTCAAAAAGCCAGAATAATAGCACTCGCAGCTTTAATACTTAAGTTTGATACCAATTGCAGCATAGAACCAGGTTATACAGTTGAAACAATATTATTTTTTGACCTTCTAGTTTTATAAAAATTAATTTTGATGATGGATGAAAAAAGGGAAAACGGAGTAGATTTGCCACATTGCTGAAATTTTTCGTTTAACATGCTTTTTTTTTTTTGTTAAATGGTCAAATTGATGTTATTGTTAATATTGGTGATGTTTGATCTATTTATTTTCAGAATCTACTTTTTCTTCTATACCCATTGCACTTGTCGTTGAAATTCTTACCTGTGATATATGCATATGGGAAGTGTGACTATGGTTAAAGGTCATTTAATTCTGTCTATGACAGCTTAGTAACGATTTATAGACTCAAAATCATGGGTCAAATTCTGCCGGCTGTGGCCGGCATGCCGGCCTATTGAAAAATTGAAATTGACCTTGCCGGCAAATGAAAAGCCCTGCCGGCGAGATGAGTAAATTACCGGCTTAGTAAAAAAAAAATCATCGTGGTCAGATTAAAAAAAAAAAAATTATTTCGTTTTCATCGGATGAGCATAATTTTGATAATTTACTTTTGTTATGATCAGTTTTTAATATTTCGTTTTCAATGCGTGACACACGTGCAAGTAATCGTAGAATTTAATAGGTGATTACAATACTTTTCTTATTGTTTCATAGGTATCGTTATGCGTTATTTCATATTTGACTTCAATCAATTCCAATTATGGGTTCGATAGTTTCCATTTAGCGTCCTCGCCTTTCATGTGCTACAAGCTCAGTGCCTTTATTTTACTTTGTTACTTTATATTATTATTTCAAGTGTGCAGCAATGAAGTTTATTGAGTTTGATTCGATATCAGTGTGGATAATGGTATCCGCAATCCTTGGAAGCCAAATTGGCCTAATGAACTTTGTAAGAACGGTAAGGCTTTTAGAACGTGGTGTCGGAAAGTTGATGTAAGTGGCAGTGCAATGTGTATTGTTTGCTCAAAAGTTATTGTGTATGGTAGCAGCGGGAAAAAAAGCTCTACGAAAACATGCGGATCATGATGACCACTATTACTCGTTATTTGGCGACAGAGTCTAGTGCCAAGTTAGACTTGAGTAGCTCAGCCACAGACTCAGCCTATACTCTCAAATCTGTGCAAGATTGCACCAGTGAAGTCAAGTCGAGGATAGGGCTTTTTCTTAGTCAACATTGTCTTCCCTTTACATTGGGACCTGAACTGCTTCAGCTATGTCAACAGCTCAGCGAAGAAAAAGTTGGACTAAAAAAGGCCACGTTGACGGCCACATCGGCAACATAGGCCACAACTCATGGTGTGGCTGATGATGTCAAGAAATCAATCAATGAAAACTTGAGCAATGTTTTTTTTTCATTAAATTTGGATGAAGCTACCATGAATTCTGGGAATAAAGTTTTAAATGTTCTTGCTCAGTACTATGATCTGAACTTAGAGAAATGTGTCATAGATTTGATTGGCTGTAAAGAGATTAATGAGGCTCCTGCAGAAAAAGTAATGGAGGTGTTGGATGGTGTGTTGGAAGAGAGGGGTGTGAGGTGGGATCAGGTAGTCAGTATGTTGATGGACAATCGTTCTGTTATGCGATGAAAAAATGAAGGTGTTGAGCCACGCTCACGGAGAAAAAACAAATTCATTTTAGATATAGATGGAGTTACTGTGCATAGAGTTAATAATGCTGCACAGAAACTCTTCACTTCTATTGAACAGTTTCATTGTGTTCAATCCATAGCCTCTGATATATATGTAATAGCCCTAAGCAAAAGAAGTTTTTCAAAGCTATTCAGCAGCTTCTAGGACTGAAAAATAAATGTTTGTTATGGCCTATCAGTACAAGATTTTTGCAATTCAAAGCGGTGTCTGATAGGATAGTTGAGTTGTGGGATGTGCTTAGGCTTTATTATTCAGCATTCCTGCAAACTTCAGAGCAGTCAAAGGTGGACGAGATTGTTGCTGATGCAAGTGTAAAGTTTAGCCTTTTTGCCGGAGGACACAAAAAAACTAAAGAGCTTTGATTTGCAAAGTTTCGAAGCAGAATCTCAGTGATGCAGGTAAACTGAGGAAAGAAAATATTATTTCCGCCATCATTGACAATGAAAATAAGTCTCTTCTTTGCTAGTGCTACCAACTCAGCATAGGTGTTCTGTCGAAATTTGAAGGTTTTGTGAAGTATTTTCAGAGTAAGAAGCCAATTGCTCACACACTCCATTTTAAAATTTTTGAGCGGGTCAATACTTTATTTTCTTTCTTCATCAAACCTGAGAAGATTCCCTCCTTTATTCCTTCCAAGTTGAAGAAAGTGGAATTTAAAGATCCAAACAATCAACTGAAAGATCACAATTTGTTTGTTGGGGACCAAGCATACCCCACTTTGATGAGAGCTATGAAAGATAAAATGAAATTTCCTTGGTTGGGTTGAAAAAGTTTTTTTCTTCACTGAGAGAAGGATATGTGCAGGCTACTTCAATGCTTATGAAGCTGCCTATCGATCACCCTGTTCTTTCAAAGCTATCGTTTATAAGCCCTTGTCATCAACGGTCATCATGCACAGGGCCTGCTGTCATGGAACTTGCAAAGAAATTGCCTAATGTTGTACCAGAGACAGAACTAGGAAGTTTGGACTCTGAACTAAGGAATTATGTGTGTGATGATGAAATCACTTTGATAAACTGCGCAGATGATGATGATGATTTTAATATTGACCATGACTACTGGAGGTTGATTTTTAAATTGAAAAGTAGAACTGGGCCTCGGTACCCTGTTCTCTCAAAATTGGTCAAAGCAATCCTCAGCATTTTTAGTGGGCCTATTGTGGAAGGCTCATTTAATGTTTTTAATGATATCATAGAGGAAGAAAGGACGAGATTGACCAACCATAATTATGAAGCATTGTTGATGGTCAAGAGCTATTTAAATGCCAGGGATTTAAATTCGGCAACAATGGACATCCCCAGGTCAATGATTAAATCTGTAAATTCGTCCTATACGAAATATAATAATGACTTAAATAAAAGGGATGCCCATTTACCAACTTGTGGAAGACCATCAACATTATCATCACTGACTACAATACAATCATCTACATCGTCAGCTACATCATTTGCATCAGCATCGTCAGCTACATCATCAACATCTACATCGTCAGCTACATCATTTGCATCAGCATCATCAGCTACATCATCAACATCTACATCGTAAGCTACATCATTTGCATCAGCATCGTCAGCTACATCATCAACATCTACATCGTCAGCTACATAATTTGCATCAGCATCGTCAGCTACATCATCAACATCTACATCGTCAGCTACGCCGTCTGTATTACCAGCCACTATATCTTCATCATCAGTTACACCATCTCCATCAGTCTCTACTGCATCATCTGCCACTTTAAAAGGAAAGCAAGCCTCATTAATGGGCTTCTTTTCGAAAAGGCAGAAAACCTCTTGATGTTAGCCTTAAGGCTAGTATTGACAGTGATAGGACACATGTAATTTTGTGAAAGTGATACGCCAATTGTTAATTTTATTGATTAAATGATTTCTGGTATTTTTGGATTTGATATTTGCTGCTGACTGCTTCCTATATTTGAATAGAACTACAAGTACACTTAATTAAGGTAGGTATATACGTAGTTCGTTTAAAACATGCTTATTAAGATTTCTAACTTATGATCATAATGACCGGTTTTGTCTGCAGGCTTTTTGTTTTGCTGGCTCAGTCCTGGCAGGCTTTTCATTTTTTCCAACTTTTACCCATGCTCAAAATACTCATTAATTCCATTCTTAGCTTTGGGTTTCTGTTGAAATTTAGAGGTAGTACTCTCTTACTTCGGTAACACGTGGTTATGAAGTTGTGAACTAAATGTGGCCTTTTAACAGTCTGAAATGTCAGGCTAAAGTGATGTTACATCTATTTGAAACCGGGGAGGAATGTTGTGTTTAAATTTTGTAAGTTGTAACAATATTTTTTTTCACGTCACTCAATGCACTTTTGACAGCTGGTCATTGTCTATTGCCTATCAACTGAAATACTGAAATTACTCATGGGCAATATGTGGGTGCTAGAGTCTTCAAAGATTATTCTCAGGTATTGACCGAGAAGGATGTCACATTGTCACATGGAATGAACTTTTTATAAAATTGGTTTATTTTTTATTGTGGGGGGGGGGGGGGGTATTTTTTTCTTTTAAATCTTTCTGATTTGATGTGTTTTGGAAACAATCTGGATATGTCCCAGTAACTGAAAATGACATATGCTACTGTCAGGTTCTGCTTTTCTGTACATTGTTTTAGTGGATTCTCTTTGTTGTTCTTTTTCTAGACCTGTAAATTCTCAGTCAATTATCTGAAATCAGTCAATTCGTCAAATTCAAATATTAAAAAAAAAAAGAAAGAAAGAATTCATGAATCGTAGTCGAATGACCGTGAAGTAATTAGGAATGTTCCACAGCGCTACGCATAGCCGTTTATATTTATGATGGATATATTGCCAAGGCTAAGCGACGCTTCTTAGAATTGCTGTGTCTGAACACACCCAGTGAATTTTTACACAGCCTTCGTGAAATTATCCTTTCACTTTCCAAACCTGTCGTGGTCCCAATGTTACCCAATTTTAACTGAGCCACCGAGCGATAAATTTCACTGTTTCGTCTAAGCCAAAAGTGACCACATTTACTTGGTGGAACCTAAAAGTATGGAAAAGTTTAACGCGAAAGCCGGAAGTGCGTTATGAAGACACCTTCAAATCGTAAGTTATATGATGGCTACAAGCACATCTCGATTGCCTCACGTTGTAAACAAACTGGTTGACTGTTTCTTCGCTGATTATGTACCTAATTATAAGAAACAATTGTAAGTAGCCTAATTAATTCCCACGTAGATTAGTTTTCTGCCATTGTTTTGCTCAAGTGAGCTTGCTGTTTACTATTCATCTCGATTCTTTGGATTTTTCTGATACAAAGAGTTTCAGTGAGGTTCAGTTTCAGTCTCAGTCAATTTTTATAGAGCTCATTTACAGGTCTACTTTTTCTTAGGTGCCTGTGATCAATCTAAATTTAACTAACAATCTAGTCAGATCTTTCTTATCCTAACAGCTGACGTGATGTACAAAGTTAGTAGTGCTGTTAAAGTTCTAAATGCATGGTCAATTTTATATATGATATGGTTTTACAAAGAATTTCATTTGACTTCATTTTTCAGTCTTTTTTATAGTTGATGATAATATTTTGTAATTTTCCTAACCTCCTAAAAGGTATTTATTAGCTCAACTTTTCCAAGTAAAGAGTATGATATGACTTGTCCATCTTAAAATTTTTTTTTTTTTTTATTATGATAAAAAATTCAAGAAATTGTGGCAGATTGCCTCTTTTACTAGTAAATTATTTTATAAAGTAGCTTTGCAGTCTGCTAGAGTTCACATCTCTTATCATGTGAAAAGCTATTTGGGTGGTTTAATGCAAATGAAGGCAAGATAGGTTTTTATTGATTTATCCTGAACATACTGCTTGACAGGTACAATAAAAACAATATTTGACACCTCCGTAAAACACCTAGGTTTATCGCTTTTGTTCTAATGTAATCTCTCTCTCTCTCTCTCTCTCTCTCTCTCTCTCTCTCTCTCTCTCTCTCTCTCTCTCTCTCTCTCTCTCTCTCTCTCTCTCTCTCTCTCTCTCTCTCTCTCTTTTTTTTTTTCTCTCTTTCTTCTCTTTTCTATTCTCCCTCTTCCATTTTTTATCTTTTTATGCATACAGAAGTATCTAGCTGTAAAAATCCTAAACAAGATTTCATTTTGATTGGATATCTCAAAGTAGGGCTACTGTTCTAATATTCTAATCTATAATGATTTGTTTTTGGGTTACACTCCCTAATTTTATCTCTTACAATTGTGGTTACAACAGATGTTTTACTCCTCATGATAGTTTTTTAATAAACTCATACACCACTTTTGCCCATGAGGTTCATAGCACATCCGACTGTTCCTCATATTCAGGAATCAACCTTGTGTGTTAGTGTCCCTGATATTATAATGCAATGATTCCATTTATGGTTATGTAAGAGAAATATTAAGGTCAAATGGCAATACATACTTTTTACATGAAATTGAGCTTGCAACTCATCAGCAACTGAAATATTGAAATACTGTATTTCTCCATTGGAAACTCTGAAGCTGATGTGTTTGTAAAAAAGTGGTTTCATAAGAGTTGCATTTAAATTCCTGATTCTCTGCTTGAAGAAATTTCATTTTTCTTTGTAGGGCTAATGGGATTTCGACTGAGACAAATTATTTTTATCTGTAATCAAGCTTCTTGCATTATCGTTGTCTCGTTATTATCAATAACAAATTACTTATCTACAAGTCCTGGTGTTAGTTTGCAGTATTTATATCATGAAATTTATTGTCAGACGGCACTGACATAGGAAGTATTTGAAAATGTTTAAAATGATTTTATTATAGTAAAAGGACAATGCAGCATTCCTTTACGTTTATATGCCATATGCTTTTGCTTTTCATTTCCTATTCCCCCTTTGAATTTTTCTTCTTAAAGGTCTATGCAGTTTACATTTGAAATTAATGGAGAGATGTTTAGAAGTAGTGATAACGTTTTGCATATAATATGTTGCAGCATTAGCATTTTGAGTTACCTGTTGTGAGGTGTATATGCATAATTATAGTATTCTTTCCTTTTTTATTAATCCTGAACTGGTTATGAACATATACAAGGTTTGACAGCTTTCATAGGTTGGATATTTGGTCTCTGTTGTCTCCAGCACCTGAAGGCGTAGTGCAGATAATCAGGCTCATTTCTCAATTATGATTTTCTTTTTCTTTCTTTCTTTTTTTTTTTTTTTTTTTCTTTTTTTCTTTCCTTTTTGCTGAGATTCCCTCTAGTAATGGTTGGAAAAAGATTCGGTTCTCGGCAACTTGAGCAAATTTTTTTTTACCACCATCATCATAATGCTTCTAACTACCAATTTGCCTTTCAGGCAAGTTCAAATACAAGGGGTCACCATGCGTGGGGTGAACAGCCACGACACACGTACCTAGGGGACAACTTGGCCTCAAATAGGCATGGGGGTTCTGTTCAGGTAGGCGTCCTCATTCCTCCATGAGCTTAAGCAGCAAGGATTCAATCCATTGTGCTTTTGCAAATTCAATTTAGCTCTTAAATTTTTACATATGGATGTCGTCTGTCAGTGATGCTTATTGTAAATGAATCGATGCTTTGGGACTTTCTGTCTCTTTATAGATTTCCCATTCTTTATCATTTCGTTTCTTTTCATTTTTTCTCACTTTAAAAAAAGACTTCTCAAGACAAAACCTTATGTTATAAATATTGTCAAAGCTCATTTTCTCATAAGGAATGTGCATGCCATATGAGGTAATGGGTCGTATATTATTGTAGTGTTTCCATGTATCCCTTTCCTGGATAGTTCCACAAAGTCAAACTGCTTCATATATGTAATATTTTCAAGTGTCGTTAAGTTCAGTGTCTAACATAAGCGAACATGTCAGGTGTTGATTGCTTCAATCAATGCAATATTCTCTTGCCACTCCTAACACAGGGACTTTTTTCACTTTAATAGATAAATGAATAAATGTTTGGCTCCTCCTTAGCTGAAACATATTGCCTTTACTAACTAACCATATACTGTTTTAAAGAGTTGTCCATTTAGTACATTAATTTGACACCTTGTGTTGAAGAGTGAATAGTGAAGAGAGTTCTGTCTTTTTTTTTTTCTTCCATAAAACTAATTTATTGAAAGATTCGTGAATTTTTATGTGAAAATCAGCTGACGTAAATATAGTAGTGGAAGTGCATGATAAGCTTAAATTTTACACTTTGTCTTCATTTGCATGTCTAGGTTCAAAGGAGCTCACGTGGAAATGTAAGACAAATATCATGCAGTTGTTCGTTGATCACTTTTTGACATTGTTCATGTTTTGTTGTTTTTTTTTATCTGTTTGAGTTGTATGGATTTTTTTATTTTTTATTTAATGAATTGCATTTTGCGGATTTTTTATTAACTTTTTGCATGTCATTTTATTTGTTATCTTTAAAATTGAATGAATATCAAAGGACGCATGGATATTTCTATTTTCATTATGCCCTCTTTGATTATTGCTTATTTCTTTCTTCTATATGTTTGTTCCATATTGATATTTGTTAGAAATTTTTTTTTGCATTGGTAACATTTGTGATTGTCTCTTTGCCCTCATTCTATTCTTTTTTTTCTTTTTTTTTCTTTTTTTTTTTTTTCCAGTGGTCTCGCTTGGTGTTGCTGTTAATGTGCATTTTAAAAAATAGTTACTAGAAATCGTTGTCCTTGTCTTTTCAAGCATGTGTGAATGGTCCTGAATAGTTCTACTTTATCATGATGCCATAATGATTTACTTAGAGCAGAATCATGACATTGATATATTCCCTGTGCTTGGTTGATAATTAATGATGTAAATTCGTCGCATTTGTCAAATATCGGGTGTGAAGGGGGTGGAATAATCTAATAATGAGACACTCTTATGAAATTTTGCCGCAACAGAATATTCGTGTTAATTTCTAATAAGAGCTTGTAGTTTTATAGATTCACTGGATTGACACAACTACATACCTGCCAAATCTTGCGAATTTTAGACAAATTTCATGGCCAATTTCTAATTTTTATGGACAATTACCAATTTTTAATTCTCTGCATTACTTACATAATGATGATAATAATAATAACTACTACTACTTTCCTTGTCACATTACTAAGAATTGACATAAAAATTACTAAATTTGAAGTTTTCAATTTGGCAGGTCTGCAATTATGGTATCATTTTAAGGGGTACACTCCAGAAAGAGAAAGAAAAATGCTGAGTTTTGGTCAGAATCAAGACAGCTGTTGTTTTTAATTAAAGAAGATTGCAGAAAGCCACTTTTTTATTTGTTATACCTTTTACAGTTCCATCATTTTGCAAATTGGGCTAGTTGTTAATTTTATCCTCAATCATTTGTTTATTTCAACAGTCGTGTTGCTTTATTTTTCTGCCAGAATATACTTTTCAATACAGGTTAAGCCACCTGGCATGCACAGCACTGTTTGTCATGCAAAACCTTATATGCTTTTTTTTTTATATCTCTGATGTTAGCATCTTTGTGGCAACATATTCCACAATTGCAGTCCAGTCCAGTTTCAGAGTTATTAGACTATGTAAATGGTGCTGCTTGAAGCTCAAAGAAATAAATAACAATGTGAAATTGAATGTAAGCTTCAATTTACTATTCGAAAACAGATAAAATGGACGTTTTGGGTTTCCCCTTTATCAACAAATCAGGATGAATGAGACACTACAGACAAATGAGATAATGTAGTAGTGGCGTTAAGATGAATAAACAAAAACCAAAGGTTTCATTCGTCTGTAGTGTTTCATCCTGAAACCTAAAACGTCCATTTTATCTGTTTTCGTATATTAATTGGAAGCTTACATTCAATTTCACATCGTTATTTATTTGAGTTATTAGACTAAGTGTTTGCATGCACAATTTTGAATTTATAATTTTATTGTAAGAATAAATGTTTTGAGTTCCACTTTTATTTTCTTTCACCGGATATGAGACAATTGGTCATGTCTTATAGACATGGAATGTAAACAACATTTCATTCACCCTTTCTCTCTCGTCTTGATTTTGAAATAACCACACAGAAAAGAAAGAAAAGAACAGATTGAATCGTGATCAGTTTTGATTGACTTTTACCCATTGGTCAAGAAATCCAAATGCTTCCCTAAGGAGATGATTTTGTATTATTGAATTTTCCATATGTCGATTTAATTAAGTCTTTTGAACAAACAGTTGGTATGGCTACTGGTTAGATCTCATACACCATCCATGTGCTTTTGTCACTTTCTGTATAGCTTTTTGAAAGAAACGCCTTGGTTTTACTCAGACCCTAGCTGGAATCCATTGCTTAAGAGAGGAAGTCATTGCATGTGATCTGTGAATGGGTTTTATTAGAAAGAATATATTGTGTCTCCTTTTCAGTGAGAGTACCTCACTGTCATCTCTATGAGACTTAGGGTACCATCAAGCTGGCTACATGGTAGCAGCCTCCAATCGTTGTTCTACAATATCATGACAATTGCTGAGATCTGCATTGTTCTTTTCTTATCCCTTTCTATATTATAGAAGGCAATGAACTTTTATTTGATCAAACTGTCTTGGATGTTGTGTACCATCTTTTTTTTTTTTAGGAATGAACAATGTCAAATGCCCTTTAGTCTTTTAAAACATTGAAGTGGTAGAACTCTTAATTTAATTCTAGTGCAGATGAATTAATTCAAGTTTGTTCATGCTGCAAAGAAAGGGTGGCTGGATCTAGGTATTGTGTATTTGCAAGTGTTATATGGCAAACATTCTATCTGAAGGGTTAGAAGTATGTTCCATATTGTAGGTACAATGTTAGCGTGGCGTGGGTAGAGGATAGGGTGCCCCAGGGGGGTGATCTAATTGATAAGCAAAGGTCAGCGTCAGGGAACAGAACTTTCCAGACTATAATGGAAGATAAAAGACATATTGGTAGTAGTAGTAGTAGTAGTAGTAGTAGTAGTAGTAGTAGTAGTAGTAGTTGTAGTAGTAGTTGTAGTAGTAGTAGTAGTAGTAGTAGTAGTAGTAGTAGTAGAACGCTGTAGTGGAACAGTAGGGGGGGGGGGGGGTGGAGGGGCGAGGTGAAAGGGTCACGGCGGAGGTGGGGGTGGGGGGGGTTTGTTGGATGAGCGAAGGTCGAATCTTCGCGAAGGAACGATGCGATAGTAAAGTGGAATACACCAATAAATAGATAGATGGATAGGCAGATAGATAGGTAGATGGTCAGAAAAGAGGGGAGAGAAGAGAGAGAGAGAGAGAGAAATTAATAAAAGAAAAAAGGGGGCGGGGAGGGGGGGGGTTGGTTTGAGGCGGACCGGTAGAGAGGGAGAAAGTGGGAGGGGGGGACAAAGAAAGAAAGAGAGAGAGAGAGAGAGAGAAAGGGTGGAGGGGAGGTGAGAGAGGGCGAGTAAACAGCCGAGTGATAGCTGGGTCTATATGTATATTAATGGATGAAAAAGTGGATGATTGGACACAATGAGAGAGAGCTAGGAAGGTAGATGACTATGAATCGGTGGATAATCAGTAGATAGATAGCTAGCTAGCTAGATAGATAGATAGATAGATAGATAGATAGATAGGTAGGTAGGTAGAGTTGTACTTTTAGTAGTATGAACAGTAGTAGTAGTAGTCTAGTAGTAGTAGTGGTAGTAGTGGTAGTAGTAGTAGTAGTAGTAGTAGTAGTAGTAGTAGTAGCAGTAGTAGTAGTAGTAGTAGTAGAAGTAGTAGTAGTAGCAGCAACAGTAGCTGTAGTGGCAGAAGTGAGAGCAGCAGTGGTGATGAATATGGGTGACGTTGACATCTAGTGGTGGTCAATCCTGGTGTTGAGTCCGCGTGGAGTCAGCGTTCCCAACAACTTGATCAGGTGAGTTTCCCTACGTCGACGGGTGGAAGTGTCCGAATGGCAAAAACTGAGCACACACACACGCACACACTGTACATCGCAGTGGTCTGGCAGATTGAAGTGTCTGGCCACTGCTGTGTCTGCACAGTTCGATATGTCACGCAAGTGCTGCACGAATCTGTCACCCAGCCTCTTTCCGGTCTCACCAACGTAAGCAATCCCACACAGGGAGCACGTAATCGCATAGACTAGATTACGGTCAGTGCAAGTAAACGGTCGCCTGATGTCCCAAATCTTGTCTGGAAAGCTGACTCTGTCATACTCCCACAGGTGCCCACAAGTCTTGCATCGGGGTCGCATACACGATCTGGCTTTAGGTCCATCCCTAGGTATGGGTTCCAGGCGGCTTCTGACAAGGAGATCCCTCAGGTTACGATCCCGTCGATATGCTACCTACGGGGGTTCTGAGAAAACTCTGTGGGTGTCTTCGCCCGCCTGGAGGATCCCATAGTTCTGCAATAGGATGTTCCTCACTTGATCGGCATGGGGGTGATGCGTGAGGACTGAAATGGGACGCTGTGTCTCCTGCTTCCTGGCATTGCGAGGCCTCATTGCTGCTTCTCTCGACACGAGGCTGACTTTCCGGACAGCCTTAAGCAAAACCCTTTCGGGATATTCCCGTGCCCTAAAAAAATCGAGCATGCGATCACGTTGAAACGCAAATTCATCATCTTCCAGACAGAGTCTCCGCAAGCGGAGTATCTGACTGAATGGGATGGAGTCTTTGCACTTCACCGGATGGGATGACCGATAGAGCAGGTAGCTGTGACTGTCCGTTTCCTTGTAGTGTACAGTGGTCCGTACTCCCGTGCTGGTCAATACAGCCTTGATGTCCAAAAAGTTCACCTCAGAGGTTGAAATCTCATAAGTGTACTCTATGGACGGGTGGAAGGAGTCCATCGCTAGGATGAACCCTTTCAACTGGCTGTGGGTCAATGACGTAATGCCGAAACAGTCGTCATTGTACCTTTTGAACAGCTCGGGGGCAGGTCCACTGTACTGATGGAAGAAGGTTTCCTCAAGGTAGCCCATGAAGAGGTTAGCATATGAGGGACCCATCTTGGTGCCCATCGCAACACCTGAGATCTGATGGAAAAATACATCATTGAACTCAAAAGTGTTGAGTGTGAGCACAAGTTCGGTGAGCCTCACAATGCTGTTGCTGGAAATCCCTGGTAATGGATGGCGGTCGACGAAATGCCTGATGGCACGCAGTCCGTCAGGATGCGGTATGGATGTGTACAGTGCCTTCACATCCATGGTGAAAATTAGCCGTGGACGTTCATCCTGGAATCGAATTTCGTCAATGACACCAAGAGCATGGTTAGTGTCCTTGATATACGATGGCAGGGTGGGAACTATACGTTGAAATACTGCATCGAGGAACTGCGATACCTTCTCAGTGGGGCACGAGATAGCCGACTCAATCGGCCTTCCAGGTGGAGTGTCAGACAATTCCTGGATCTTGTGTATCTTAGGGAGCATGTAAAAACATGGATTACCTAGGTCGCTGGGGTCGTGTTTAAGGACCTCTGCTCTACTAGGTAA
>NC_088361.1:42153595-42178595 GCF_034508935.2 Berghia stephanieae
TTCTTCTTCTTCTTCTTCTTCTTCTTCTTCTTCTTCTTCTTCTTCTGCTTTGCTCATAATCCACCTACAACCCATCTTCCTCCTCATGCCCCAATCTCCCTTTTCGTCTTCATCTGATTATTTTGCTCTGATGACCTCTGTTTGGGGTTTAGTCGCCTCTGGGACTCCCACTGAGTTTAGTTGGTCTACAAATTCAATGTGTGTCAACAGTCACAAACAGATTTGGCTTTCTACTCCATTTTTATTACATTGTTTATTTGAAACATTATACTTGAAATGAAAATAAATATATTTTTATTGATTTCAGCCATCATCCTGATCTTGTCAGTTTACAAATTTTATTGAATAATGCTCTTTCTTTTTTATATATAATTCTTAGGAAGAATTATAAAATAGAGGAAAAATGATTTTCTTAATATTACTAATCCCATCTTACTCTTACTGTACAAAAATATTTTCCTTTGAATTCGTTTTGCAATATTAAAACAAACTTGACTTATCTTGACTCTGCAGCTCTCTTATAGGGAATTTGATTACTGCTAAAACAAAGTGACTGTATTTCTTCCTTTTGCTTTTGTTGAGGGGAAAGGGTGGGGGAATCGGTGAATCTGCAGAATGCGAAGAATCTAAAAATTCAGGTCATTAAAGCATATCATTTTCAGGAGAATCCTTACAACTCAACTGTTAGAGCACCTTTGAGACTATCAAATTTGAGCTTCATGGGTTTATGACTTTGGAAAGGAATGCATGTCATTTCGTCTGTATAACAGTTTTCATTGACACAAGTGGGGATCTAAGCATAGAAAATTGCTCGAGAGAAATCTTTAATAATTTTTATTTTAGATGGTATTCATAGATACATTGTTGTTTTATGATCAAACTTAGCACAATACTGCTTTTTTTTTTTTTTTCAATGTGCTGGTCTCCCAGGGTTCCATTGTTTTCATTTCCATTGACACAAGTGGGGATCTAAGCATAGAAAATTGCTCGAGAGAAATCTTTAATAATTTTTATTTTAGATGGTATTCATAGATACATTGTTGTTTTATGATCAAACTTAGCACAATACTGCTTTTTTTTTTTTTTTTTCAATGTGCTGGTCTCCCAGGGTTCCATTGTTTTCATTTCCAAACATCCCATAATTTTTGGTGTCCTCTGATAGCATTTGATTTTATCTGAGTGTGTTCCATAAAACAATCCACGGTGTCAAGTGATTGAATTGGCCTTCGAGGTTTTGAAATGTAATCCATATCAATATTTACAATACTTTTGTTGATGTGCAATGCTGCCCCCTGTTGGGTTAGATACCCCCCAGAGATAGTCACTATTGACATTTAACCTTGTTTTATTAGATTCAATCCAGATATTCATCCTTTCAAGGTTCAGAAAATTTTCTAGTCTCATATTAAAACCGTTCTGGTGTAAATGTGTTATTACTGGTTGTCTCAGATGGACCTGGCTAGCGTACGTTGATGATTTGACTCGCATTCTAATGTTATAATTTTGGAGTTTTTAAAATTGTGTTCTCTTATGCTATTTCAGTTTTATAATAAAACACCTATGTTGCATTGCAATTTGATATGTCTCATATTTTTGGGATTTGGTTAGTTTTCCATTTTGGTTTTGGTTTGTTTTTGTTTGTTTTTTTAAAAATTAATTTATAGTTGCTTGGAAACATGAGGCAATCAAGGGAAGTTACACACATCTGATCTTTTGTGTCATCTAGTAGGGGTCCTTATAGATCAGTCAATAGAACTTTCACTTCACATGCAAATTGACCAGTATTGATCCCGACTACAGTCAGAATTTTGCTGACCCCCTTGTCCACTGAACAGTGAATTAGGTTTGTTAGAGCAAGTGGAATGTACTTTGTTTGAGACTAACATCCTACCTAAAGGGTTGCAAAGCAATATGTATTGATCAGTTAACAGGGATAAACTCTTCCAGCTGTCATCTGGTAAGGAAGGCTCCAATGAGAAAACTGCGTAAAACATGTTTTGTTTATTTGTTTTTTTTTTTTTTGGGGGGGGGGGGGGGGGGGGGGGGTTATTTCTTCTTAAAGAGAATCCATAAATTATTGTTTTATCTTTCAAAATGCATTATATATCTATATTTTGGGGAATTAAACGTTTGGTAAAACAGTTTCATCCCTATTTAAGAACCCTATTATAATTTGATTTCTTTTCTTGTAATGTGTATAGGATATGTTCATACAAAAGATCTGATTTCTCAGAGCTTGACCCAAGATTTTGCCTTGAGAGCAGTATCTCTCAACGATTTTTCGCTTAGAGCTTAATTGAATATAAGCAAATCAAACCTAATTTAATAATAATAATAATAATAATGAAGGTTGAAATGCACATATAGCCCAGTTTCCAGTTCATACCTTGAAAACTTTATAAAGGAGTCACATGCCAAGCTGTCATATCCTAGTTTCGCCAACATTAACAACCATCCGTACCACAGGTAGAAGTTTTAACTTTCCAGTCAGTTGTTGGAAAAAGATATGTTTTAAAAAGTGTTTTATGCCTTTCACTCAGACTTAACGTTAGTTAAAAGATGTCTTCTTTATGATATGATTAGCTTCTCTGGGGAAAAATTGAGGTTGCAACTATTCACCTGTGATCCAAATTGAAAATAATGATAACAGGATACAGTAATACTTACTTGTATGCAAATCATTATTAATTGTGGAGTCCTGTTCTGCATGTGCCTTCACTTTTTTGGAAATTAATTGAACCTCTTTACTGTTTTAACTCATTTGTGACTACTAATGAGACATCAACTTACTAATGATCAATGTAATTTAGCTTGCATGTTTGCTTTGAAAGAATCTTTTAGTTCAACTCACTTTTGAAATAGCCTTAATATCATTTATATAAATAATCCATTTTAAAATTTTTTACTCAAGTTCATTGATTTTTTAAAATGTCTGAATAGCTAATTTTGTGTTTTTTAGCTCTGATTGAATTACAATGGGGGTCAATTTCCTTTCAAATAAATTTTATGATTGAAATTATACCCTTAATGGTATATTTTACACATACACTGAGAAAGTGTGGTACATATTAACTTTTAAATTCCAGTTTGCAAAATTTTCTTGATGTCTCTCCAAACAAATTTCATTCGTCATTTTATTTAGTTTTAAATTTCCTCTTTTGTTTTAGGTTGTTAGTTCAACCAATGGAGAGCTCGCTCCTGAAGACCCAGGAGGCCAGTCTAACACTCCTATCACTGCCCAGCCAGAAGTGGAAATCAACGATGAAACAAAGTATGTCATCATTTTTGTATCTCCTTTAGCCTCTACTTTGTGTCAATCTCAAATTTTTGATAAGAAAAGTTCACTAAATCAGTTTGCGTTCAATGATATTAAATTCTTCACTGGTGGGATTTTCCCCATTGGCTGTTTGCTCCTTAATAAGATTCAGAAACATCATTGACATGTGGACAGATGTTTGAATATTGATATTATATGCTCATGTTACGTGGGTTTTGTTGTTTTTTTCATTTTGTCTTTATGAAACTGATTTTCAACTCACCCATGGCTCTCAACATATAGCTGGTCTTTTTAAATGTTTTTGTAATGTTATATTTTGTATAGTTGAGAAAACTTAGTTCTAATTTAAAAAGAAAAATAAGTAGAGAATTTAATTTTGTCTGTGGTATTGCATACAATATCATCACAAATGATTAATGTTTGAAGAAATGTAAATATGTATATAATTTTTTTTGCTTTGTTATGACGATGCAATAATTTTGAATTGGGGACTCTTCCGCAGCTTGCTATTGTTATTTTAAAAATGTATGTTAGCTAGTAGTTGTGGTCTTGAATTGGCAGAGGAGCACTATTTCTCTGTGCTTACTTTTGTGGTAATTTAACTACACCTTTTGAAAGAGTATGGCATGATAAGTCAATTTCAGAACAGACTTTAGTCGATGTACTTACCTATCCTTTCCATGGACGTCATCTTCTGTCTTCTTGCAGGTGCTGTTTCTTTCGTCGGCGCAAGAAGAAGAAGGGACGTCGAAGTTAAGGCAAGGTTTAGTGCATAATTTGTTTATATTTTGTTTGAATCCATTCAATGTACACTTAGTCTAGTTTACATCCAACTAACTCATGTTTAACACTATGACTAAACTAAATCTCTCTCTCTCTCTCTCTCTCTCTCTCTCTCTCTCTCTCTCTCTCTCTCTCTCTCTCTCTCTCTCTCTCTCTCTCTCTCTCTCTCTCTCTCTCTCTCTCTCTCCCTCTCTCTCCCCCCCCCCTCTCTGCCTCTTTCTCTCTCACTTCCCCTCCCATCCCCTCCTTTTTTCCTATTGTTTTGTTTTAAATTTTATTTTTAAATTTTCATTAAAGTACATTGTAAAGACCAACAAAGAAAATATAGTTGTTTTTTAAAATCTTTATCAATAATTTCTTTGTTTTATTGAAATAACATGGGGTGAAACTGAAGCACAGACGCACCTTTGTTATTTTCACCAATTCAAGCCTGTTCATTGTTTGTACTCACTTCAACTAATTGAGTTTAAATCACTTGTGTCCAGTTTTAAGAAAAACTTAGAAAAAAAATTGCCTTCGAGCCACTCACCATCACCAATCTGCGACTGCTCATATATTCATTGATGATTTACTGCATTGTTATTACTAAAAGGGAAGAATCTAATCGAAATAAGATACATTTTAGGTTAACAGAAATGAGATACTTTGTTTCCTCTGCCTGTTGATTCAAAATAGCCACATATTATTTTATTGTCATAGTAAATTCCATGGACGCAGACTGAATTGAAGAATATTTTATTAAAATATACTTTTCAACTGTCCCTCACATAGCTGAGATAGCAAATAATTGGAAGTTTTAATGAAATGTTGTTTATTTGTCAAGCTGTTTGGGATTTGTAGAGAGTTGGTCTTGTCTTTTACTTTTTATGTTCATGGTGAATGTGGTCTTTGATTTTTATTCTTTTTTTTTTTCTCTTCAGATGCTGTGGATGTTTTCATTGGAAAAGCTCGTCAAGAGCACGTACAAAGTCAAAACGACAAAAATGACAGAATGTGCCGCCAAATCGCCAAAGAGACACTGAGCCATTGAAATACCCTCATGAGTTACACGATGCCACTTCTCCAGATATATCAGACGCTGGTCCGTCTGCTCCTTTCCATAACGATGAAGACCATGACCAAATCACCCCAAACCAGCCTATTTTAACAGCCACTCGTAGTTCTGGTGCTTTGTTTGGCCATCTGAATCAGACTTTCCTCTGATGTTTGTGACACTGATTAATTAAAGTAGTGGAACCTCATGATACCCCAGACCTCTTAAATAGATCTCAATTCACCAGATTTGCCATGCTGCTAATATTTTTTTAAAAATTTAATATCTCTATCATGGAAGTTGTTTGGGTTTGTTTTTGTTTTTTTGTTTTTTTTTGGAAAATTTAGAATGAGAGTTCTGTTTGAAGAGTTACCAATAGATTATTACCACTTTTATACAGTGTCGTATGTAGACAGATTGTCACAAAATATTATTGTCTCTCTCTTTCTCTCTCTCTGTGGTTGGAAGCTTTATAATACATATGGAAATTATTAATTTTTTTAAACCCTTTTTGACACATATATTTAGTTAAGGTTCTTGAGGTTCTGCTAAACTTTTTAACCCCCCCCCCCCCCCCCCCCAACCCACCTTTATGGTCACTTCCTTATCATGCAAAATAGTGTCAATATATACAATTAGATTGGTATTTAACTGACTAAAAAATTTAAGATTAGAGAACTAAAAAAAAACAGAATTGTTTTCCTTGTAACTTACAGAGGCTCATTTTTGTTGACAATTATTTGTTTCTACTTAATAATTTTATAGATTACTATTATTATTACTACTTTTGTTGTTATTATTATTATCAATACGGTACGAATTATTATTTAGATGATATTTTGTTTAGAATTGTTGGGAGGGGGTGGGGTATTGAAGCCCGGTCTCAAATTTTTCATTGTTTTTATAAGTGCATGCATTCATTTAGCTTCTGCAATTATTTTTTTTTTTTCCAAACAAGAAGAAAAGGAAAACAATGCAAAACAAGTATTATCTTTAGTTTCAAGGATCATGATAAACACTTTTTTCGTGTTTGGTTTGTATTAATGGCAGTCTGTGCGAAGTTCTTCATTTGCATTATTCTTTGCAGTTGCTGTTTCAATTTTTTATTTTTAAGTTGAATTGTTATGGACCAGACAACAAATGTAATAGAACTGTTATTGTTGGTAGTTCTGTGTTTTTACTTTTGGAGAGAGTAATGCCATACCCAATCTCTCAGTGATAAGCTTACTTTAATATGTTTAACAATGGCCTCTTAATACAGGCATGACTGCATAGATTTATTCCTTGTCAAGTTCTGATTGGTTAACTTTGTGTCTGAAATGGGTTTAAAGGCTGGAAAAGGCTTGTTCATTTTGTTTTCTTTCAATAATAATGTATTTCACCGACCATTGTGTTGATAATAGCCCTTGCTCTGCAGTGGTTTGGCGGCCAACTGTTTGTATCTTGCTTGTATAAACAATTTTCTAAATGAGCTTAACCTTTTTATTGTTGCAATTTCTTATTCTTCTCAATAACAGTACACTTTCATTGCATCCAGTTATCTTGACAGATGCGTGTATTACTAATGTACTACAGGCGAAAAAAAAAAAGATATTGTTGAAATTTATTTATTTAAAGCTTACAATGATAAGTTGCTGTCTTTTGATCTTTCTTGCATTGTCGCAATCTTTCCCTTTGTCACCAGAAAGTAGATACATATTTTATACTTAAGTCCTCCCTAACCTGAAACAGATGAATTTGACAACAAATTACCGTAGATCCAGAATAATTTGATATTATTAGTCACATTTTAATCATTAACACATTTATTCCATTACGTCATTTCAGTTTGTTCATGAAATATCTACACACATAAGATTGTGTACACAATATAAGCTAATTTGTGATCTTCAGTGTCTTGAAGGCAAGATGGACTGTCTTCATACTTTGGTAGTCAGTGCTTTCAGGTGTAAATGATTTAGTGGAAAATCTCTTAAATTTGCTTTTGCTTACTTTAGACATGACTGGACGTTTTAGTTTTTTGGTTTTTTTTGGTTTGTTTTTCTAGCTTGGGAGGAATGGTTACATTGGTTGATTTGATTACATTATAAATTGTGATTGTTTCGCCTAAGGAGTGATGAGACAATGTCTGTTGTTATTTATTCTTCTGACCTCATCATACTCTCACTAGTAAAAAAATTATCATGTTGTGATTTTAAGCGTGGAGGTTACAGTTGTTCATTTAGTATTTATGATAAATGAAATGATGAGGACAACAATTTCTTATTGGATGAATGTTTGAAAGATGTGTTGAAGAAAGCAAACTGGAATTTATGTCAACAAAGTGAACATTGACATTTACCAATGCACGGTTTTATGTAAAATACAGTGGAAAAAAGTCAAGACAACTTTCATGTGACGTGGTGCGTATTATTTGTGACTCTATTGTGTATATTTAATCTTGGTTGTAACAAACGTGTTACTTATTTGTCAAAGAAAAGGCAGTATTTGAAGTATAGTTGACTCCTACATTGGTAAACGATTTCTCTACATACTTGATTTCTTTGTGTGGATGATGATCTCATCTGTGTATTTGCACATAGCTAAAATTCTGTTGAGATGTCAACTTTTTTTTTTTTTTTCTCACCTCCACATGTTCCATGTTGCAATCCTCATGCTGTCTTCACTAAGAGAGCAGTATTGGTGATGTGTGTGTGTGTCTCTGGCTCATCTGAAGCTGTTGTCATTCCTCTTGCTACTGCCCTTTCTTCGGGGGAAACCTGAATCGCAGGTTTAGAAATTACGTCTGGAATGCATTACTTAGTTTAGCCATTCAAATTTTTTAAGGCGTACTGTTTTAACTTACATATATTCAAATTGAAGAAAACTGATATAGGTGAAAAGTTAAAGCTTGCGCCCTTTTTTGATGATATTGATGCGGCAGCACTGGGGTGGGGTCCTCTGATCTCACATTGTGGATTGAGAAGTCACTATTTCTGTCTACACTCCCCCATATCTTTTCCCTTTCCATGTTGCTCTATCTTTGTTCTTGGATTGATTTTGCTCGGGGGATTTCTTAACTGGGAGGGAGACAGTCAAAATATATAGTGCCTTTTTTTTTGTTTTGAGAGCTGTTTTTTCCCCTTGTAAATCAACTCTCTGTTAGATACGATTGTAGTTATTATTTTTGAATATATTGTATTTTGTAATCATTTGAGTGTATCTATCATAAAAGGGTACTTTGCTTGTTCCTTGGGACTTAAAGGTACTACCAAAATAGGCACAAAGGTGGATTGCTTGATCCAGTCCCCTTTGTCGTGCATCTTTTTTGTTGCTTTTAACTTCAGATCTACAAATTTTCCTCTATCATCTTCCTTTTTACTTGCGCTAAAATTACCTAATTGTGTCGCAAGCGCCATAATACCCTTAACTCTCTCGAGTTCATATGCATGGAAAATCAAACAAATTTGTTCGATTTTCCACAAGAGTGAACTCGAGAGAGTTAAAACCAAAAACAGATTTTTAGTCACCTATGTCTTACTTTTTCTTGGCTTCTTTTAAATTTAAATGGCTTCTTTTAAATTTAAATGTAGAATTTTTTCATTTTCCCATTTTCTTCCGTTTTACTGGAATGAAATGACCTGAAAGAGTCACAAGCGCCATAAAACCCTCAAAAACGAAAAATAGTAAGCTATTTGATGCTTTTGACAACTCCTCTCGAAAATGGATTAAAAAATCGTAACATCTACTCTTTCAGCCTGCAAAAATTTTAATCAAATAGTTGACCGAAGATATTCATTAAACCTTCCTTTTCCCTGTGGAGGATTTTCTCTCAACATTTTATCTACTGAACAACTGGAACTTGCTGTTTGTGCGCGTTTTCTGTAGTAAGTAGCTGTAGTATTTCAAAAGTTGAGAAGTAATTCTTTTGTACTGTCCACATTGCGTTGTATGTGTGAGGCATATGATTGGTCGGTTTATTTTGTGTGAATTTATTAAATTACTTTTTTAAGTATTCATTCAGACGTTTGAGGGGTTTGAGAGCAAAGTGCCCATGAGAGTTTATATTGTGTATGTAGTTTCATTGGCTTAACAGGACAAATAACCTGGGTGGGGTTCCTGACCTCCCATAGAGGGCAGGGAGGTACATACTGTGTCTTCTCTCCTCCAATATCTGTTTTCCAACATGCTTTCTGTCTTTATCTTGGAATGGGATTACTTGGTTTTGTCCTGGCCCTGGCCGGATACCCTGACTGAGAGGGAAACAGTCAATTGTGTAGTTAGTTTTGGGAGATGATATTTTTTTCCTTGTAAATCGTCTCTCTGTTATGTACTGTATTATTTTTACTTTTACTTATGTATGATTTGTAAACAATTGAGTGTGTTCCTCATGGCGGGGACCTGTGCTTATATCTGGATGAGACATTTAGTGATCTCAAACTAAGTACACTGATGGTGTGCTCTTGGAATCTACATCTGTTCCCTATTTGAACCAATTCCCCTTTGTCTGCCTTATTCTTGGATGCTTTAATTGTAATTCTAGAACTTTTTACTATCCCATTTTCTTCCTTTTTACTGGCGCTGATATGACCTAAATGTGTTGCCAGCGCCGTAAAACCCCTAAAAACAAAAACAAAACAGGACAAATAACAATGCGAGTGTGGCTGTATTCAATGCTGCCTTTGTTTTAATATGGGGTAGATTGATTTATTGATGTAAGCATTGCCTCCATCTTTGTATTTTAGCATCATGTAATATAATCATTATGTACATAACGAAGCTTCGAAGTGATGATGATGATGTTAATTTGATATGTATGACCCTTTGTACAGAAAATGATGTGGTAAAAGTTTGCCCTGTTTTATTTTTATTTTATTTTTTTTGTTATGTTTTTGTTTTTGAGATGTTGTCCATGTTACATCACTCTGTACATTTTTTACATAAATCATGTAATGTAATTATTTTACCTTTTGTCTTATATGGAATGAATAAATGATTGATCTACAGAGTAGACCGGATTTCCTTGTTTAATTTTTGATTTACAAATGCTCTCTTCTCTCACTTGACTTATAACTTTAAAGCAGGACATAATTTGAAGGGACTGGGTGGGGATCCTGACCTCCCATAGCGGGCAGGGAGGTACATACTGTGTCTTCTATCTGTTATCCAACATGCTTTCTGTCTTTGTCTTGGAATGAGATTACTTGGTTTTTTCCTGGCCCTCGTCGGAGTCCTGGCTGGGAGGGAAACAGTCAAATGCATAGTTATTGTTTTGGGAGATGATATTTTTTTCCTTGTAAATCATCTCTCTGTTATGAATTATTATATTTGTTATTTTTAATGTATAATGTAAGCATTTAAGTGTATTCCTCTTTGTTGGATTTCGTACTTGTGTCCGGGTGAGGCTTATAGTTATAGGTGATCTCAAACTAAATACATTGGTGGTATGCTCTTGGAATCTACATCTGATCCCTATTTGTTCCCAGTTCCCCTATGTCTTACTTTCTCTTGGGTGCTTTAATTGTAATTCTAGAACTTTTTACTATCCCATTTCCTTCCTTTTTACTTGTGCTGATATAACCTAAATGTGTTGCAAGCGCCATAAAACCCTTAAAAACATAAAAAACAATTTGAAGAGATGGATGTAAGCTTTTTAAGCTCACCTCTCCCTCCAGTGTTGCCCCTTATGTGACTTTTTTATCTTGTACTGGAGGGTACTACTGGATCTGACACATGCTCGTTCAGTGACCGTTCGCTGAAGGCGAAACTAACTGGGTAGGGTTCCTGACCTCCCATAGTGGGCACTTCCTGTCTCCTCTATCCCCTTATATTTGTTTTCCAACTTGTTTTCTGTCTTTGTCTGGGAATGAGATTACTTGGTTTTGTCCTGGCCCTGGCTGAGAGGGAAACAGTCAAATGTATAGTTAGTTTTTGGAGATGATATTTTTTTCCCCTTTTAAATCATCTCTCTGTTACGCACTGTATTATGTTTTGTATACATATGATTTGTAAACTTTTGAGTGTATTCCTCTTAGTGGTGATCTGTGCTTGTGTCTGGGTGATACTTTTAGGTGATCTCAAACTAAGTACTTTGATAGTGTGCTCTTGGAATCTACGAGGGCTCTTTCATAATTAACCGAAAAATGCCTGTAAAATCCGCGTTTTTTATGCTATCAACAAAATTATTGCACGTGTTCATACCTTGACTCGTCCTTCATTTTTCTACGTAACAGCCAAGTCTGTCGACACACTTCTGCCAACGCCGCACCATGGAATAGATACCCTCTTGGAAGAAATTTCCGTCAAGGTTTTGTAGCCATTTCCGCACATGGTCAACAAGCTCTTCATCGACATCAAAGCGCTATCCTGCCAGCTCACGTTTCAGTGGCCCAAAGAGGTGATAATCAGATGGTGCGAGGTCTGGACTGTGTGGTGGGTGTGGCAAAATCTCCCATCCATATTTCTCTAGCCAACCTTGCGTCACTCGTGCTGTGTGGGGTGTAGCGTTGTCGTGTTGCAAAATGACCCCGTTGGTCAACTGCCCTGGGCGCTTTCTGCGAATGGCCTCCCTAAGCTTGTCAAGAGTTTGGCAGTACCTTGCAGCATTGATTGTTTCTCCAGGTTGTAAGGTTTCGAACAGAATAACACCACGACTGTCCCAGAAAACAGTTCCCATTATTTTCTTTGCTGACCGCATGACTTTGAATTTCTTCGCGACAGGTGAGGATGGATGTTTCCATGTCATCGAATCTTGCTTTGTTTCTGGGGTGCAATGGTGCAACCAAGTCTCATCACCGGTGACTATGCTGTCAAGAAAAGTCACATCGTACCCTAGAAAGTCTCCGCCGGCGTTGGCAGTATGCCCGTGAACCCTGCGTGAGCTCTTGCTTCTTCTCAAAAGTTCCCTGCAAATGTCCAATCTTTGTTCTTTATGATTGTCTGTCAATTGCTTAGGAACCCATCTTGCGCTGACTTTTCTGTAGCCAAGTTCATCAAATTCAATTCTATGGGCAGAAGTTTCCGAAATTTCAAGACTGCTTGCGATTTCATGAAGTTTCAACCTCCTGTCTTGACGAATAAGCTCATCAACTCCATTCACATTGTCTTCTGACGTGGCAGTTATCGAACGCCCTCTCCCTTCCCTGTCTGTCAAGTCGGAATGGCCGGCTTCAAACAAATTACACCAGTGATAGACTTGTGTACGGCTTATAACATGCTCACCATATACACTCTGAAGTTCTTTATGAATTTCGGTAGGATTCAGACTTTTGGCGTTCAAAAAACGTATGACAGCTTTGATTTCCTCCTTTGACCAAGTTTCAAGGTGGGCCTCCATCTTTAAAATCGTCTAGAAAATCATTGTGCAAAATGATGCACTTCATAATTTCTGGGAATATCTGTAAGGAAATAAAGAATATCATGTCGTTTACAGAATTAAAAAATCTCCACTGGTTGCTGAGCAATGGGCATTTTTCGGTTATTTCTGAAAGAGCCCTCGTACATAATATGTTTCCTATTTGAACCAATTCCCATTTGTCTTCCATTTTCTTAGGTGCTTTCATTGTAATTCTAGAACTTTTTTCTTTCCCATTTTCTTCCTTTTTACTGGCTCCGATATGACTTTAATGTGTTGCAAGCGCCGTAAAACCCTTAAAAACAAAAAAGTCGAAACTATGAAATGTCTCAGTTGGAGAGGCCACCCCTTGTGGTTTGTACTCGGGTTGCTTAATGCTTCAGATCATGGGAGCCCTTTCTGTATGAAACGTGCTGGGGTCGGGGTTATGAACGTGTTTCTTTATTGACACAAGGGATTGTTCAGTTGGAATCTACTTGTTTGAATTCATCTTTTCTTTCTATTTCTCGAAGGCTCTGGTCATAGGGGTGGATGGAATTTCAAGTTGGGCTGACTAGGTGGGGTCTGTTGACCTCCCATGGTGAGCAGGATGTCACTTGCTGACTTCTATCCCCCTCTATCTGTATACATAGTGTTAGTTTTGGGAGCTGATATTTTTTTCCTTGTAAATCATCTCTGAACTTATCTTGTAAATATTTCAGTGTGTGTATTTCTCATTGAGACCCTATGCCGGTGTCTGGATGAGACTTAGGTGATCTCAAACTAAATACACTGATGGTGTGCTCTTAGAATCTAAATCTGTTCCTTATTTTAACCAATTCCTCTTTATCTTACTTTTTCTTGGGTAAATTAATTGTAATTATAGATTATTTTGACTATCCCATATTCTTCCTTTTAACTGGCTGATATGACCTAAATGTGATGCAAGCGCCGTAAAACCCTTAAAAACAAAAAGTTAGACTGGTTGGTTTATTTCTGGGTGGGGTCTTGTTCTCCCAGAGTGGGTAAGGAGGTCACTTCCTGTGTCTTCTATCCCCCTTTATCTTCTCATCTGTTTTCCAACTTTGTCTAAAAGTTTTGGGAGATGATAATTTTCTCCTTGTAAATAATCTCTGTTGTATACTATTATGCTTTTGTTTTGAATATAATGACTTGTAAGCATTTGAGTGTATTCCTCTTATTAGAATCCCCTGCTTGTGTCTTGATGAGACTTTCAGGAGTAATGTAAATGGTGCTGCTCGAAGCTCGAAGAAATAAATAGCAAAGTGAAATTGAATGTAAGCTTTTTGAGCTTTATATAGCGCAATATCCACTAAATGTGCTCAAAGCGCTTTAAAAGGGGTCCCTGGTCAACAGCAACAATTAACATTTAGGAGGGGACATGACGCCTGTTAGGCGATATTACAATTTTTCGGACAAAGACAACGCTGTTAACGACCAGGTACTCATTTTACACCTAAGTACGGTGAGAGTATGTGAGTAAAGAGCCTTTTCCAAGGACTCAACTATGCGCCGAGCGCGAGGCTCGAACCCAGGACCTTCCGATCCGAAAGCGAGTGTCATACCACATAGCCGCAAGCTTCAATTTAATATACGAAAACATAAAATGGCCGTTTGGGGTTTCCCCTTTATCAACAAAACAGGATGAATCTCTCTGAATCCATCTCGAGCCTGTTCAGCTACCTCTTTTTTCGACGAGGATTCCATGAGGGAACTTAGGACGGGCACAGGGATTGGGTTGGAATTTACTTGACTACAGTATTCCTCTTCTGATTCGCTTTTTTTATTTTTTGAGGGGGGCGGGGGAGGACGGAGTTTGTGTGTGTGTGTGTGTGTGTGTGTGTGTGTGTGTGTGTATGTGTTTATATAAACAAACATATGCATCGATCATAATTCTTTCTCTTTTTTTTTTAATTGCCATTGCAAACAAACTCGATAATTTTATTTATCTAATCTCCATACTATCACTACCCCGAAGAGAATTCCTTCCAGTCAATTTACTGTTTACAGTCAGTTTACAGCTCATTTTGTCGTTATTATTTTTATTTTTTTCGATCAACGATTTTGGTGCCCTTAACACCATACGCTCTACTTAAGACTGAATTGTAGCCATATTAACGCCTACATTGGTGGCTCAAAAAGTATATATAGTCCAACACGTTCTCTTCGCTCTCTACTTGTATTTTGACCGTCTCGATTCCAAAGTCAAACTTCAGCAAAGAAGTTTTAGAGAACAACCTTCTTTTAAACTCTTATAAAACTCTTATAAAATTGAAAACTGATCTCTGAAGGAAATCCTTCATGCCAGACATTCCCAGTAATCCGATACTATTTATTGTATTTACATGTATGCCACCGTATTTTTGTTTAAACGTATGCCTTTCCGCCACGGCATCATAAGATATAGTCGCCTAAGCATTCCACGAAGGAATATTATAATTCATTAAACAAGATGTTTGATGTCAACAGGAATCACCCATGTTTTCCAATTGAGCAAATTGGGGGTTAATAATCTTGCCCAAGGAAAAAAACGAAAAGATTTTCGGTGTCTCTCTGTTTTCGTTGAAATAGAGAAAGGGCGACCACTTCTTTCTGACATAATAATTGATGGTCTTAGTGGATGATACTGGTCATTTAATATTTTAGTTATTTTATTTATACAAAATTTCTCGTATAAAAGATCTACATCGTCAACATCATTTATATAGCGTTTAATGGATTTTTTAATATTTGAATTTATTTTGTTCCTTTCCACTGCTAAGCAATTGCCTCCCCAAGCTGTTATACAAAATGACAAAACACTTTCGATTACTGCTCTATAAAATAATGTGCAGAGGGTTTTATCTATTCTAAACTGAGAGAGTTTTGATAAAAAAATATGTACGTCTGCACATCTTATGCCTAATTATTTTCAAGTGTTCATCCCACTTGAGCCTGTCATCAATCGTTACACCAAGGTATTTGTAGTGAGGAACTCGCTGGACGAATTGGTCCTTTAATTTTAACGGTTCTATCGGTTCCTTCACTCTCCTAAAGTCAATCACTAGCTCCTTTGTCTTGCTTATGTTAAGCTCTAGGTGGTGGGCATCACCATAATGATATGTTTACACTAATAATATCTGACGTCAGATTACTAAATCGTTAAATTTCAATAAAAATTAGATTCTTTAAAAAGAATAAATCCTTTAAGTATCTTTGAACATGTTTTTTATTCAAAGATGGCGAAAGCAATTTTCATTGAGGGGCAGAATAAAAGATTTCTTACACTCTTGCTTTTGGAATTCGAACTTTGTTCCCAACGCGGCACTCGCAAGCTCGTGCAGCGGTTGGGAATACGTCCGAAACTCCAAAAAGCAAGAGTGTAAGAATCGTGTATTCAACGATTATGTTTATAAAAAAAAAAAGAAAATTATGCCTTTTGCGCCACGATATCATAAGATATCGTCGCCTTGGCATTCCACGAAGGAATATAGATAACTCATCAAACAAGATGTCTGATGTCACAGGAATCACCCATGTTGTCCAAGTGAGCAAATTCGGGGTTAATAATCTTGCTCAAGGAAAAAAAACGAAATTGCCTGAAGCGGGGCTGGAACCCGGGTCATCCGGATCACAGTGCAATGCCTTAACCACTCGGCCACTTATGTTTGAAGAAATGATAATAGGGTTTTCCATGATTTAGAGGTGGAAGAATGGATACTATTTTGTGTTGGTTTGACAGGGTTATTTCCATTACAACATTGAGTCCATGACAATTTGTGATTTATCAGATTTTTACATAATATAATGCGGCTTTGTGGTGTGACACTCGCTTTCGGATCGGGAGGTCCTGGGTTCGAGCCTAGTTGAGTCCTTGGAAAAGGCTCTTTACTCACATTCTCCCATCGTACTCATGTGTAAAATGAGTACCTGGCCGTTGACAGCGTTGTGTCTGTCAAAAAAAATGTGTAATATCGCCTAACAGGCGTGTGAAAGAAAGAGAGAGAGAGAGAGAGAGAGAGAGAGAGAGAGAGAGAGAGAGAGAGAGAGAGAGAGAGAGAGAGAGAGAGAATAAGTAGGAGTGAAATATCTGTTCAATGTTGTAGTTATCATTTAACGTTATAACAAGTGTAACTAAATGACAAATTGCCATATTTATGGACAATAAAGATCTATTATTATTATTATTATTATTATTATTATTATTATTATTATTATTATTATTATTATTATTATTATTATTATTATTATTATTATTATAATATTTATGTTTCGTTCTACATGTTACGTGTTGCTGTTGGTCAGGGACTCCTTGTAAAGCGCTTTGAGCACATTTAGTGGATATTGCTCTATATAGAAGCTCAATATTAGTATGGCGATTAAAACAAAACTAGATTCCAAGGCCCATTGAATTTCGATTTAATTAGTTTTTACTATAAATATCACACGATGGTGTCTTCAAGATTGCTAATATTAATAAAAGTTGTTTTCAAGCTCAAACCACTGAAGTGTGGAAAACACATTTTTGTATCAATTTCACGGTTCATCGACAGTGCATTGATGTTATTGATTGATACCAGCATAACTGATCCCTCCAGACCCAAAGTATTCACAAAGCCCTTTGTGTCTGATGAAAGGGTGGCAAAACGGTGGCAAGAGTAGACTTATGTTCTTGTGTGTTGACAAGATCCGCGTTTTGGTTTTCGTTTTTTTGCGTTCAAAGAACCAAAACCCAGATCAAGAGAATGAAAAATAAGAAGAAAAGAAACATTTAATTTTGTTCTCTTTAAAAAGATGGAGCCAATCTGTTCAGTCAGGTCTCTTCTTCCTCAGTTTTGAGAGTTGAAAGACTTACCGATATTACAACATATTCTTACAATAGATGAGACACAGCATGTTGAAATGCCAGTTTCTTCTGTAGATTGTTTTCACCCCGAATCAGAAAATAAAGATATCGACAATTGTTGCAATATCATTATTTTGCTCTATACTTATTCTCTCCTGGAAACATACAAAATTTGAAAGAAAAAAAAAATTATTTAAAAAACAAAAACAAGAGAGAGAGAGAGAGAGAGAGAGAGAGAGAGAGAGAGAGAGAGAGAGAGAGAGAGAGAGAGAGAGAGAGAGAGAGAGAGAGAGAGAGAGAGCAACATCAGCGTAAAAAAACAACAGCATTATAGGGGATTGCTATTAGTGCCGCGCTGAAGACCGGTCTGGACCGCGGTCCGACGGTCTTTTAGCTGTGAACCGAAGACCGGTCCCAGAGGGGAAGACCGGCGCCGGTCCTCACTTCTTATCACCTTTCAACTAGTGCGGGGCGGTCCTTGCAAGGACCACGGTCCTACGGTCTCGCGTCATAGCCTACTACTTCCCCAGCGATTCGTTGCTTCGGTTGCCTATCTTCCACCAATCACCACCCATCCCACTTAATTAATTGCACCCACCCCCCTTTGCCATACACTAAACGACACAGACGACCATACAGGCAGACGACCACCAACCTCCACTCCGCAAACCGCCCTTTCGTGTGTGAGATGGGGGGAACAGGAGGCGCACGCCTTGGACGATTCCATTATACGGGGTAAATTTCAAAATTTACTACACCATAATGATCGCAATGACAATGATCTATGGTGAAGGCATGACCCCTCTTCTCTAATGGGTTATTGTTTGAAATGTATGTGACTACAAAAGATGTGTGTGTTTGTGTGTGTGTGTGTGTGTCGAACCTAGCAAGTAGCAAATCCGATTTTTTGTTTTCTTTTGTCCATCTCTTGTCACCACTCCTTTCTATCGCAGTGTTGTCATTTAAAATAATACAATAATATTAAAATTTCGTTTGGTGTTTTTACTAATCAAATAATATGAGTTTCATTAGTTTCTTCCTTCCAAAAAACCCAGTTATAACGTCTGAATTTTAAAAAAGTCCAATAGAATATTTGGGGACCCCGATAGCTCAGTTGATAGAGCACTCTCTTTATACGCAAAGGGCCAGAGATCGATCCCGGGTGCAGTCGATTTTTTCTGAATCCCTGTCTACTCAGCAATGAATGGGTAGCTGAGTTTGTTAAATCTGGCGAAAAGTCACCATCGACCCCTCTTATAACCTCATCCACCCCCTCTTATTATAACTTCACGTCTCTCTCTTACTCTTCAGTGCTCGCTGCCCTCTAATGTGTGTGTGTGTGTGGGGGGGGGGGGGTAGGAGTTGCGTGTGTGTATCAACGCCACGAACAACTCGATCAACGCCTTGGGCGATGCCATTATCTCCGTTAATGGGGATAAATTTCAAATTTTATTAAATTATCGAAGTAACAATGAAGTACGGTGAGCAAATAAAGAAGGCATCACCCCTCTTCTCTAATTAGGTTACAATTTGAAATGAGTGTGACTACTCCGTGTGTTTTACTCCTGTAGGCCACGGTTTTCATCGTGTAGCGGTCTTTAACGGTTCAAGAATGAACGATCCCACGCTCTCAAAGGTCAAACCGGTTCGAATTTCCAACAGTCTCTCAGGAATGTTCAATGTCGAAAAGGACCGGTCCTTGCGGTCTTCATTTCCCAAGGACCGTAGGAACGTGGTCCTTAAGCTTGCCAAGGACCGCCCCGCACTACACTAATTGCTATCCGTTTTCATATGTTCTAATTTTTTTCCAGAAAGATCAACATCTCAATTCGAAATTGAATTACGAGCATTCTGAAATATGCGCAATCTACACACAACTATGGGCGTGTCATCACCGAGCCTCACTCGGAGGCTGTCCAATCATTGGGGCAGATTGAAACATCACACATAGTGCCCAGGTGATGCTTTAACCCTAATAGTTTGGCTAATTTATCCGTGAACAACAATGATAGACGAAGACGGAGACATAAAAATGGGCTACTTAACTCTAGTACCGCATTGGGGTCAACCGGAAATAACGACCGGTTCCCAGCACTTGCCTAGCAAGTTTGAATGACGTAGCTAACATATAGCGTCACTCGGGTTTGATCGCGTCATTTCTTACGTCAAAAACTAGCTTCATACTCAACCCAAACAGCTTAAATAAACTGTTTGCTGATTGGCTGAAACTAATAATATCAACCAATCAAACTTCGGCTTTTATTTCATAAAGAACACAATGGAATTTTTACTGAATCAAGGTCGGGTCTGTTACAACTGATGCCCGTGTCACTTGGAAAAGGTGTGTTACACTTAAACGACTGCGGCGTAAGTGACAAGTGAGTTGGGAATGGTGTGTTACGTTTATACAGCGGTCGAGGATCGGGGGTTAATCAAACTGAAAAAAAATGAAGAGCTGACCCTGATTGGAGATAAACACCCGAAGAGCTGTAATGCACTTTCGTGTTTTGAAGGGTGGTTATGATTTGTTCTTTTTTCATCTAATTTTTAAGCCTTTCAAGCATGTCTAGAGGCCGAAATCGGATCATGGAAAACCGAAAATTTGAAAACTGGCATTTGTGACTGATTGTATTCTGAAAATATATGCACAATACAGTACCGATAAGGATGAATTCTTTTTTATCTTATCTCCCTTTGAAATCTAAATTCACAAACCAACCTGACTATATTATATTGGCCAAAAATTTCCCTTCTTTACTTAGTGATTCCAACTGGAGCATAGAATGGACACCACTGCTTTGTTGTCTTCAAATTGATTTAATTTCCCTGTAGCGTCACTAGATTGTTGGTGGATTACTCAGGTCCCCAGTCAAAGGATTTCTTTATGAATCTTATCTTCTCCTCTTATACATTATGCCTGACAACACAGTTCCGCTTTTTCACTCATATTGACAGTGAAATGGGCATTTAGTTGATATATGTGTAAGACACCATTAGTCAACATTGCATACGATTGGATATTAACTAATAAAATGCCGTACTCTGGAAAAACGAGTATTTAAATTTAAAAAATTTGGCCAGAAAACTCATCCTTCAAATATCGATCGATTTAAATTACCCTAACCTTGGAGAAAAAAAAAAAATCTCTCAAACTTGGGACATCGGAAGATTCCCGGGTTGAGTGTTATTGAGGTTAAGGATCTGAGTATGACTCATTTCCCTTATAGCTTGGAGAGACGTTTCCCTATCTTGTACATGACCGAACTCTGATCGGGCCAAGCAATTTTCTCAAGTCATATAATTTCTACTATAAAATGTTTCAATATTTTCTTTTTAATTAACAAATTTAAAACGATTAAGATAAGGCTTAAATTGTATTTTTCATGGACTTGTTTTCGGGTAACGTGCACATATTATTTGCAGTTCTGATAGCCGGACGCAATTGTGGGCTTGCTTGTACATTGTTGAAATGGAGAATATTGAACGTTGGTTTGAGAGAATTTCCATGACAATAATGAAGGTATTTCCATTACAACAAAGAGCCAACAACCCATAAGAATTTGGATTGTTATACCAGCAAATGTAACCATATACGTCCGTTTCGGGGTTAAATTCCCCCCCCCCCCCCCCTGTTAAAAAATCTGTTTATTTTGAGACGCATGACGTCACCTGCAATTGTTTTGAATGCATTATATTATGTATATGAAAGAAATTAAAAAAGAACAAACGCTATCTAGATTTGGTCTCCAATGTAATCATTTAATAATGTTTATTTTACATCAAAACCAATGAAAGCGTTCAAGAAATGGAAGCATTTACGGGTTAAAAGAGGTTTATAAATTAAATGAAAGAAATAGGGCAACAGGTTTTGATTTAATTTGTTTGTTTTCAAATAAAGCACTGCACTGCAAATAAACACTCATCAAAACCCTCATTATGTACACACATTTTGGCTTAGGAATAAAAAAAAAATATTAACGTCATGGATTTAGTTTTCAGAGGAAAAAATCGTTACGTAAAGAAAAGAAAAATCCTTATTGGAACACCTTCTTTTGCCACGGGTAAAGTTCTTACATATAATAAGATGAATTCACTGTGTCAAGCGTCCTTTTCTAGTCCGTTGCATTGACACCATTTTTAAAAAGGACTAGGAGTGTAAACATGATGGGCTTTCTTCTCCAATATCTTTATACCAGCTAACATTTTGTAATCCGTCTGAGCCATTTTGTCCACGGGCCCGGAATTTATCCCGATTACTTATAGCGCTAAATGGACAATAACAACCATTTGTTATCCTTTGGATAGGACAGTGCTAAAGGACCCAGATAGCCAATCACTATTGGGTAGACAGGGTAGTGGTATCAGAAATTATAATATCTATACCTGGGACCGATGCTTCTTCCTTTGCTTGAAAACTGAGTGCTCTACCTACTGAGCTGTAGGGACTACCCCTCCTCCCAGCTAACATTAGGCACTCTCAAACTCTTTTTTTTTTTCTTTCTTTAAAGGAAAATAATTCTAATGTTCTCATCTCCAACCAAATTCAATCGCAAGGTGATTGAAAATCAGACATAATAAACATTGATCCACCTAATGTGTTGGGGAAAAAAACAAACACGCAAACAAAAAATGAGATAATATAAATAAATGAAACAATATTTGGCAAAGCGTGTATAAAATAAATAACTAACATTATATTTTTTTTTAATTGAAATGCTTCAACTCTTAAATACATTGTATTTATATACTTGTAACAAAAGTAACAACGACAGTGACAACTTCGACAGCAGCTACAACAACACAATAATATAGTCCAATTCCGAATACAGAATATTATGACTGTGCAACAAGTAAATATTTGTTGAGATATAATATAGTTTATTGATTTCCAAAAGTTAATGAGCAATTTGCAATTCTACGTGGTGATTGATAGATATATCACGCTGGGTAAGGTTGAAATGCAATACGGTTCTTTATACTAAAAAAAATGATGATGGTGATTATTATTATTATGATGTGACGACGACGATGTGATAGTGACGGTGATGATGATAATGATGATAATGGCGATGATGATGATGATGATGTTGATGATGATGATGATTTGGGAATGTTGAAGCTGATTCATCTACTCTGATTTACAACAGTATAGGGTAATGCGTTGCGAGTATTGAACTTCATTCTAAATAGTTTATGTACACAACCTAGTGTATAAAATCCTATTTGTTATAATTTTAAGTAAATAATAAATTGTATTGCTTATCACAACATTGCTTATCATAACATGTATACACGAAAAGTGCTGATCGACAAGTCGATAGTAACATAACGTTATCAAATAGTGCAACAGCCCTTTATAATTACATAAAGGATGTCAACGAATCGCAAGCAATTGTGTTGCTATCAATAATAAGTAATTAGGGACACACCTACTACACATGGTTGTCTAACAGCTACTGTGAAAATTGTGTGTTTCTCTCCTGTTTTCTGTTATCATAGAGTTATAATATGTCGACGAATTGTAAACGGTTGTGTTGCTATCAATAATAAGGAATTAGGAACACACCTATGCACATAATTATCTAACAACTGCTGTGTAAATGGTGTGTTCCTATCCTATTTTCTGTTATCATAGAGTTGCGAAGTTTGGTATATTAAATTAAAGAGGAAAGGGAAGAATGAGGGTAGAACTGAGAGAGAGAGAGAGAGAGAGAGAGAGAGAGAGAGAGAGAGAGAGAGAGAGAGAGAGAGAGAGAGAGAGAGAGAGAGATGTCTACAAAAATAAGGCGAGCTTTTGATTTCGACAAACATTCTAGTCAGTTATGCTGTTCTATTAACAAAACTATGCTACCCGTCAATATTTATCATTTAAGAGTAACTGACCTTTTTAATTTAATAATTTAAGAGCCTATAATCATACAAAAACATTATGGTATGTTCCAATGAAAAGGTGTATAAGTCCTCTTTTTTATTCGAAAAATGTCTCAGTAGTCAATGACAATGATGGTTTGATTTCGGGTCAAATTCAAAGCTGAATATTGTGTTTATTTATCAATTCATTTACTTATTGTTGAGTATAATAAGCCATATATGAAATTAATATTAGATATCGAAAGTAAAACAATCGGAGGGCTTTAACTCACTCAATCCTAGAGATTTTGCTACTTTTCAAAATTGGAAAAAAATGTATTAAAAATGAGCATGTGCATATATTTTTATTCAACTACCATTAACATGTAAAAGTGAAAAACATTAGCTTTGATACTACTCCTATAATTTGTCTCAGAAAAATCTAATAAATAGGCATGGGGTGGCAACAGTACCCCGAGTAAACTACGGATATAATCGGTGTTAGGGTTGAGTGAGTTAAAGTAAGTGGTTTATGTATTGAAGCAATGTAAAGCGCATCAAGTGCTTTATAACAGTGGAATTGCCCGATATCAATGTATAATTTTATTATTAAAATTTTATAATTTATAGTTGGATCTAGATTGTATTGACTAACTTACTTATAAAGGTTGAGAAAGAATACCATTTCTTTCAATTTCATCAAGGTACATAGGCGGAAGTAAATAATCTGACTGTCCTGCTTCAAACATTTTAACACGATTAATAAAGTCTTGGAAATGGAACTTGACATCTAGCAACCGCTCTCCGACGCGCTGTTTTGTCGCCTCCAACTGAGCGATGATCACCTCTCTAGCTCTGACCTCCCTCTGCCACCGTTCTATAATCTCTTCCATTTTGGCAATTTCCCCTTTGTGCTCGTCTCGCACCTCTTGCAATCTTTTATCAGCCAATTTCTGGGTGTAGTCTTGTGCTTCTTTTACTGCACGCAATCTCTCTTGGTCTTTCACTTGCTTCAGATTATCAAGAGCAGCCTTTTTATCGTCTGCTGCATTCTTCTTCAATGTAGCGACCTCAGTGGTGTGTTTTCTGGGGGAATATACGGATTATCATTGGATAGCAGTGAATGGGATTAAATTACCAAAGCCTACACAGTGAATCTAAAAACAGTAAAATTGTAAGGAAGAATACTCCCGGTGTTAATTTTAATCCATAATCTATCCATAGTTTATAGTTCATTGAGTTATTACAATTGAAGTATCTTTGTTTAAAAGAATTATTAATTTTTCGATTTTCTTCCTGGTCTATTTTTTAATTATTATTTTTTTCACCTTCTTTATTTATTTTCTTTATAGAGAGTTATAGGTAAGTTAGTTTTTCCTTTAAGTCTGTCACTGTGCATAAAACGATAATACGGCTTATCGAGAAAAATATAGTGGAGTTAGCCGTGTCTGCATTTGAATGAGGTATGAACAAACGAGAGTGTCACTTTTGATGCAAATGGTTATTTTTTTTTTTCATCGGTTTGTTCTTACTTCCAGATGTATCTTGTGGCATGTTTTGGGAGTTTGTTTGATTGTTGTTGTTTTTCTTTGTTTTTTGTTTTTTTCTTCGGTATGCATACCATTCCATAGACAGGGAATATTATTATCTTTAAGTGACAAGAACCGATCTGTTACCGTGGGAGTAACTCTCCCATGAGCGATTTGACTTGCGCGGCGGTTGGAACATTGACTTCTGGGAGGCCGCTGGATTTTGATGTACGGTTTGTTGTAAATAAACCTAAACACCACGGACCGTTCCGAACGATATGAGTAATGCCTTTGTTGATGAATTCGATAAATTTAATATTATTATCTCATTTGATTCCCCCCCCCCCCCCCAAAAAAAAATTAAATTTAA
>NC_088361.1:42183595-42216095 GCF_034508935.2 Berghia stephanieae
ATGGGGAAAAAAACGTCAACTTTGTTCTATCTATAAGAGGGAAAGGATGATGATGGGATTTTAATTCTCACAACAATAACGTAATTTTATGCATAAATGGGAAGAGAAAGCGTGACAATGACATTAAAAAAATTATATCATTGGTGCCTGCTTCTTCTAAATTTTTGTATCTATTTTCTTTGAATCATTTTTTTTCTTGGATAATTCATTATGGATCCTTTAGACATATTCCTAGAATGTTACTTTTGTTCTTTTTAACAAAAAAAAAAAAAAACAATTAAAAATGGAAGAATAACGAACAACAACGTAATTACAAATTCGAATCGTCGTCTTTGTCTTCTTCTTCATCATCATCATCATCATCATCATCATCATCATCATCATCATCATCATCACAACCACCATCATCATCATCATCATCATCATCATCATCATCATCATCATCATCATCATCATCAACATCATCATCATCATCATCATCATCACCATCATCATCATCATCATCTTCTTCTTTTTCTTCTCATGTAAATCGACCTACTCAGTCAGACTGAGCATTAATTACTTTCGACTTGTACATATCCAAAACGAATAGATCACACGCTTTACCAGTTACAACTTATTATTATCCTCTGACTTATTCTCTTCAATTATTATATTTTAACAACAACAAAAAAAACCAACCCCCCCCCCCCCAAAAAAAAAAAAAACAACAAAAAAAAAAAAAAAAAAAAAAAAAAAAAAAAAAAAAAAAAACAACAAAACAATAAACAACAACAACAAAACAAACATAAAACAAACAAACAATAAGGCTTCAGGTTAACTTCTTGCAACAAGATTTCAAAATGAATGGATGTGCTTTATAGAGCATGTAAGTTACCAATTTTATTTATAATATAGAAATTAATTGAATTGAAAAGTAATAACGTGGATTTAGGTTTCATACATTTAGCATACTTTCAGTATTTTCACTTTTCATCAAGATTAGATGTTTTTAAAAGATAAATTCAAAGCGGCGACAAATTTGCTGTCAATAGCAATTATGGGTAGCCTATAATTATAATATTTCTCAATTAATTGATATCTTCACAAAGGATTGTGGACGAGATGGCATAAAGAAGAAAAACTTCACAATCAAAGTTAGTGTATTCTATTTCTTCAAAAAATCTTAAAGAGTTTTCCAAAATAAACCCACTAATGTTCACACTCTAACACGACTTATTATGTCAATGATCACGTGCTGCAGTAGTATTTAAATTCGAACACTTACCAACTATTCTTTGGTGAGTAAAGTTTTGAACAAAAGCAGGTCGTGTTTCTTCATACCGTCTTGGTAATCCACTGTATTTTGGATTGAGGGCAGGCAAACTAACATTTACTACTTCAGCCATTTTTTTGAAAATAAAGTTTCACAAACTCAAAAAAATCCTAACACTAACACTAACACTGAACAATTGTTTGTATCTATACACATAAATCTATCAATCGAGTTTTAGAAAGAAGATCACACTAAAACACACTCAATACACTTATAATGCATGTATCATGCCGATATGATTTCCCAACAAAATGTAAGACCTATTTGAGCTACACATCTATATGTGTCAGGCTCTTTATAAAACAGCACATAGACATAGCAGGACTTCAAATAAGTCTACTTTCAACTTCGTAGCGTCTATTGTTGCTAGGACTGAAACTCGTTGATACAGATCTCGCGAGGATTCTCACGTGATCGTGTTGTTTTTCTTTCATCGTTCGCTTCATCGAAACTCGACACATGATTGACACATTTGTCCAAGTTGATACCAAACACGATGCTGAGAGATATAATAGTAATAGCTGAGCCTGTTGACAACTTATAAACCGAGCTATAGTAAGTTGCATTTTTATGTTTTTAGACTACTGCCAGTTAAGTAAGCCACTAAACTCTTGGAAGACTTTAAAAAGCCTCCGTCCGTTTAAAGTCACAGAGTTGTCATCGTCTCCACGTTTTCGGATCGCACACATGCTGCAACAACCAGCACGCTGACACAAAGTCGAGAAGTAGAGTAGAGAAGACACCCTTATATCTTTTAAAATGCATCTTTACTTTTGGCTCATTTAAATTGCAGTCTTTCAAAAAAAAGGCCCCAAAAGCATTTTGTTTACACAAAATCGTGGTCCACTGACCACTGGGTGCAAGTCACTTTGTAGTCACAAGTCAAGTGAAAGTGAAAGTGCAGTCTCAGTTTACTTTGACTTTACTTTAGATTTAGACTTTAGTTCAGCAGTGTGCATCTGTATAATGAATTAAGAAAAATAGCATTTATGCAGGGCAATATTCATTTAATGTACTCAAAGCATCTTACATGGATTATAATGCCAACACCAACGACTTTAACATTAGGATTTGACAATTTGTAGAGAGCTGAGCCGGTGTTACCAATACTTAGCTTCTATAACCAGGACAAATCATTCGTTTGGACAGAAAAATAAATAAAAACTTACCGCTTACCGTCAAAAGCAGTTTAGATTTGAAGATGCATTTGTTTTCTATCAAAAAACATTCGGTAATGGACAATCCTTGATGAATTTCAAAAGTTGTGTTGAAATTATATCCTAATTGTTTTCATGATTAATTCCTCGCGAAATCGTGTGGGCCCCGTTTCTGTTATCAAGGTTCCGCCTAGCCAGGCAGGGTTGCCAGATCATTTTTGAGTAAGAGACCAAACTAGCTATAGCAAGAAGCCAGATTCCTCGGCAGGAGCCCAAATACCACCAAACCCACCTTAGCCTCGCGAAAACTCTTTAGATTTGTTAAACAATTTAGATAGGATAAGGAAAATTCGTATATATAGAAGCATTAGCAAATGCAATCTGTGGCGTTAGCACGTGTTGCATTTAGATATTTAGATTGCCAAATAAAATACCGGTACCAGAGTAAAACGATATAACGGGGAAAGTCAGAGGAAGCCAAAAAGTTGGTTACAGGAGGCCAAGTGGCCAAACCAAATTTTGGGAGGCCAAATGGCTTGGGAAATTTTGGTCAAATTTGGCCACCAGGAGGCCAAACTAGCAACCCTGGTCCCAGGTTTTAAAAAAAAGTTTATTGGGAAAAAGATACGGAACAAAGTGTCCATAGATGGGTATGCAATTTGGTGCATTAGTGCAGTAAAAAGGCCTTTTTTTCTTTTATTCAATAAACTTGACTGCTGGTGGACCTTAGGCCTCTCTACAAGTCCAAGAAATAAGACTCACTTTTTCTCTGCTCCAACGAAAATATCTACCCCCTACCGGTCTAATTATTTGTAGCAGACGACAAATTTCTCAAAACAGTCACGTGACACTGTAAAAACAACACAGGAAGTCCATGAAAGCTTATTTACGGCATTTCCTTTGAACCGTGTAAACAACAAAATTTCGTTTTCATTCGACTCAACGGGTCAGATTGGCCGGTATTTTTTAACGAACTAAAGTTCTGAAAAATCAAAATGTTTCTTAGAAAGGTGAAAGATGCTAGTTTTTGAAACAGAGGTAGGTTTTTAAAAAAAATCTTTATATTTTACGTGAATGCATGCTCAAGGCGAGTTGGACGTGCAGCGGAGGTTGGTCGGCCAAAGGCGAGGCTCTCTAGTACAGTGAAGACAAGAAGACAGTTCAGTCACGGTCAGACTCAGTCACAAGTGTGTGACGTGACAAGGCACTGTTACAGACAGCCAGTTACTGTTACTACCATTCTTGTTTTTTTGAGAGACACTGCTACTTATAGTACTGATCAGGTACATTTTATATACGTTGCACCTAGGCATTACAGTCATAAGAAACAATGTGACAAAGGCAAAGGGTTCAATAGTTCAATTTTCCTCTGCCCTCCTCTGGGACTCCAATAATAAAGGCAAAGGCCCAGCTTTTCAGGTAACATTTGGAGTGATGTTGTACAGACAAACACATTGGAGGTGTCAGGTGTTGATAATACGCCAATGTAATTTTCGTAGGTATTGTTAATTTTTGGCCGGCTCTATTTCTCTGAGCACTGTTGTGCTCCAAAAGTTCGGCTCTAGAATGTGCTGCCTTCCAGTCCTCATAGAAATGGCAGAATGATGAAAGATGCCGCCGAACTTTCGCAAATTGGTAACACAAGAAATCTTGAGAACGGAAACTGTTAGAAGAAATAGAGTTCCAGTTTATTTCCCAGAGCATTCACTTTGTTAATTTTTTCTGGTCATTGATTACAATCTGTCTGAGGAAAAGTCGTCGAGGATGTCCCATTGTCCCATCCTATAGACTATAAGAACTTTGAATGCATTTGTTAATGTAAGCTGTCAAGTAAATATTGTTGTTGTGCGGCTATGTGGTCTTGTGGTATGACACTCGCTTTCAGATCGGAAGGTCCTGGGTTCGAGCCTCGCTCGGCGCATAGTTGAGTCCTTGGAGAAGGGTCTTTACTCACATTCTATCACTGTACTCAGGTGTAAAATGAGTACCTGGCCATTAACAGTGTTGCCGCTGTCCAAAATAATTATAACCGCCTAACAGGTGACATGTCCCATCCTAAATGTTTGCTGTTGGCAAGGGACCCCTTGTAAAGCGCTTTGAGCACATTTAGTGGATATTGCGCTATATAAAAGCTCAATATTATTTATATTATTTTTTTTGTTGATGTGATTGTGATACTTACGTGCTTTGTTGTGATCCTTGTGGGAGTGCTCAAAATAGAAATGAAATTTTTTTTGGTGTGGGCTTTAGTTGAATCTCTTGGTGTAAAGCGTACTCAATAAGGTTCTCTTCTTCTCGTATGCCTGGAGTCCCTGTTTCGAAGATGAAGGTACTCGTCTTTTTTTGGTTCTTCTAGCGAGCTGAACAGTTGTTATATAGAGAAGTTGCAGGGGCAATATCTTTTCTCTATGGGTTGAGTACTTTCTGCATGCTTCAGTATATACTCTGCATCTTCCTCCTCCTCACCACATGAGCAGACCGGTCTGTCAGTTTCATACGTCTGTGCTATGCTTTTTAAGTCTATACTCGTTCAAGTGAATGGCTACTTTTTAATGACTGCGAAGTAGAAGCTTTTGTCATGTTTTATTTTATACTTATCTTTCTGTTTATCGAGGTTTGAAATTTGTAGCATATAAAACATGTCTTTATAATCATCAGGTTATGATGGCGTCAAGCAATGCTGGAGCAAATATTGAATACAACAAAGAAAACTCGGAGAAGAAAGATGGTATGATAAGTTATTATTTTGCAGAATTTCTTTATAAGTTAAAGCAGCTCAGATATGTTGATAATCTAATTTTGTTATCTTCCACCCGGCGGAAAATACTCACTCCTTATATATATATAGGGAGTGAGTATTTTCAGCCGGGCGGAAGATAACAAAATTAGATTATTCTCCGCCGGGCAGTGGAAGATAATACTTTTAGATATTTTCACCGGGTTTTCTGCTGATGTGGTCTCGCCGGTATCGAGAGGTCACGTTACCTACGGCGAATTGGCGTGATTGATGTATATATTAGACCTGTAAATTCTCAGTCAATTCGTCAAATTCAAATATTTTAAAAAAGGAAAAAAAGAATTCATGAATCGTAGTCGAATGACTGTAAAGTAATTAAGAATGTTCCATAGCGCTACGCATAGCTCATGGGTCGTTTATATTAATTTAACGATAGATATATTGCCAAGGCTAAGCGACACTTTTTAGAATTGCCGTGTCAACACATCCCAGTGTATTTTCACACTGCCTTCGTGAAATTAATTTTTCACTTTCCAAACCTGTCGTGATCCCAATGGTAGCCAATTTTAACTGAACCACTGAGCGATAAATTTCACTGTTTCTTCTAAGCAAAAATTGACCACATTACCTGGAAGGAAGTAAAAGTGTGAAAAAACTCAAATGCGAAAGCCGGAAGTCGAAAGTTAGGGATTGCCACAGTACATATCGATTGTCTCACTTTGTAAACATACTGGTTGACCGTTCCTAGTTTCTTCACTGATTGGGTACCGACTTATAAGGAACAATAGTAAGTAGCCTAATTAATTCCCGCACAAATTAGTTTTCTGCCATTGTTTTGCTCAAGCGAGCTTGCTGTTTACTATTCATTTCGATTCTTTGGATTTTTCCACTACGACGAATTACGAAGAGTTTCAGTCAATTTTTATAGAGCTCATTTACAGGTCTAATAAATATATATATAATACAAATGCTTATACATTTCTTTTTCATGTATTCTCTGGGTGGGGTCCTTTGATCTCCCATGGTGGGCAGGAGGTCACTTTCTGTGTCTTCTTTCCCTTTATATCTGTTTTCCAATCCTTTTGGTAAATCATCTTTCTGTTATGTATTGTTAGTCATGTTTTCTTTTTGGATATATTCTATACTATAAACATTTGAGTGTTTTCGTCCTGGTGGGATCCTCTGCTTGTATCTGGATAAGTATTTTAGGTGATCTCAGTGTGCTCTTGGAATCTACATCAGTTCCCTATTTGTACCAGTCCCCTTTATCTTTCTTTTTCTTGGGTACCTTTACTTTTAATTCTAGAATTTTATCATAATCCCATATTGTTCCTTTTTTACTGACGCTGAAATGACTTAAATATGCGGCAATCACCCTAAGGCACACAAACAAATTTTCAGGTAATCTTGTTGCATATTTTATGAGGCATATTTGGTTAATAGGGCGTTCTGCTATGTGATTACATTTGGAACATTAAGCACATTAAGTTGTTCTTAACAAGAATAAACAAGAATGTTAATTTTTATTTTATTCATCATTTGATATTCAATGTAAAAGCTAAACATTTCTTTTTAAAAATTACCACTCTTATTTAAACTCATTACCTGTCTCATCAGTCAGGATAGACCACGTTAATTAATCAAATTCAAATCTACTACTATTCCAAATTCAGATTTCTCAATGGTGTGAATGGCTCAAATGATGATTTCTCATGTTTTTTGTCTTTATTTTTCTTTCCTATTTTTTAGGGATTGAAGCTCAAGATTTAGCCACCTTGCTGAGCAGATTTGAGGAAGGTAATTTTTACGTCCAATGTTATGATGAAGTTCATAATTACAAGGACTTCTAGACTCTGAGACTAGAAACACTTTCTAATTTGACCTATCAATTTATCAAAGGTCATCCGGTCACAGGGTAGGGAAAAGAGGGTATTATTTTATTTTGAATGGTGCCATTTTAAATTTCATTATATTCTGACTGACATTGAACAGTCATCGGACAAGCCTTGTCAGCATCGTGATGAAACTTTTATCTCGAATAGAAGAAACCATGATAGCTGAAAACAAAGAAAATAAAATCTTTTGTTAAATTAAAAGATATCAAATAAGGGCTTCTAGCCTCAGAATCTAGAAATGTGTTAGTGCTTGTCGCCTCTGGGTCTATCAGCCTGTAAGACTACTAGTCTCAGCCTAGAAACGCAAACATGCTTGTAGTCTGTGGGTGTAGCAGTATGTGAAATAGCCACTTCCACCTTTATCTTCTGTCATTGAAGAGTGAAATATCCTGGTAATTGAAAATTGTTCATTTATTTGTTTGTGTATGATTATTGCTTGACTTTTATTGTTATATTGGATTACAGTAATTTTCAATCTTTTCTTAACTTTATCTCTCATTGGGAAGGGTTGAAATATTCTGGGAAATGAAACAGTATGGTTCAGTACATTTATTGTTTGGTTTTTATCATGATCTTGCATTCCTGCTTGTAGCCAGTGGGTTGTGCATTTTTATGTTTATGTTAAGTTAGCATGCTTTGTTGGCTACAGCAACACTTCTTTAACAGAAAAATTTTGTTGTTCAGCCATGCATGACCTTGGAAAACTTGTTTGTAACAAAGTTATTTATCATGAATTTAAGACTGTTCATGGTGGTCATTAAGTATGTGCTAAGCATGGTTTGAAGTGGGTTTTGTAGCAAGATTTTATTTTATTACTGCTGATAAAAAAATATCAAATTTAAGTCGCTCCCCTCCCCTAGATTTGGTAAGTAGGGTACTGATGTCAGTTTTTGATCTTCTAGATTGTTACAGAAAGTGACAGTTCTTAGGTTATGCAATTTCACCAGTAAAAGAATCGAATTGAATTATTTCATAATTGACCAAAGACTAATTTGAATCAATAATTGCTTCATTAACGTTTTCCTCTTGTGACTATTTTCAGCTACAAGCTCTGATGATCTGAGTCTTCCCCAAGTTGTTCATAAGACAAAATGGTAAAATTTTGAAATTGTTTCCCGTTACATTCATTACCTTGCCCATTGCCCACATCTACTATGAACCTTGCAGATTTTAAAGCATTTAAGATTTTTGCCACTCCATTTGTTTAAGGATTCCCTCCGAGTGGAAATGAACATCTGCATAGTTCCATCAATATCCTTGTAAAATTATATGTGCTATATGAAATGAAAATGTCATGCTCTATAGGAGGCTCTGTAGTAACTCTTGATCATGCTAATGAACCGTGGAATGCTCTCAGGCATAAAAACAAAATGATTTTGTGTTGATTTTAACAACACAGAGTTTCAATAACTTCTTCCATCTAGACTAAATTATCTGAGTAAAACCAATATAAACCACTTTTTCTCAGTTGTGATCCTTTGGGCAAAGTGAGTTGTTCCCATACAAAGTACACAAATGAATTATTTAATTTGTCAATCATTCTTTTACTTTCTTTTGTTCTTCTTTTTTTCTTTAAAAAAAAAATCAATTTCGGTTTTCTTTCTTTCTTGTTTTTTTAAATTTTTTTTTTTTTAAGATAGTTAGAAAGTGTCACATAATTCTATCCTAATTAGATGGCAATGAACGCTAGGCTTAATTTTGCAATTTTTAGATTGTAGAACTGACTCTGAACTTATCTTAACTCACAATTGGTCTTTATAAAATGTTCCCATTTTCTTCTGGTTTTCACACACTCATGGAGATCATTTTTGTGAAAGAAATGTGCCATTTTGATCTGTTTTTCTGTTTCACAAACTTTTTATTTGGGATCCAACTTTTTGCCTGTTATTTTTCTAAAGTAAGGTTGTACCCATTATAATTGTATATTTCTTTTTGTTATACCAGGAATATAATGAAAGCCAAGAGTGCTGGAAACAGCCCAGGTATGCTTTTTGACATTAATTGCTTCTATGTGTGTTTGTGCTTTCTTATATTTTTGTCAAATCTTTGCGTTTTAACTCATTTTTGTCCATCAGTTTTAATTCATTTGCACTTGCGATTAGTAGTTGTTTTAATTTACTTATATTTGATGTACCGATTAATAAAAATGTCATTTTATTATAAAGTTTTGCGTCAATAAATATTTTTTAAAAAATCCCCTTGGATGTTAAAATGACCTGTATTGAGACATATTTGGTAATCAAGGGAAGGGATAAAGCAAATCAGCCATTCAAAGAAAGGTTCATAATTTTTGTTTGTCAAGTTTTTCTAAATTCAGGTCTCTCTTTCTGTTTGATTTGAACCATAGAGAAAGAAAGAAAAAGAATGAAGAATACTTATTCACTCATTCTCAACACTAACCTTACCTCAATGCAATACATCATCTCTTAACAATTAAGTTATGTCTAATCCTCAAGCTGGTTTATACTTTTCGACCCTCCCACATCACAGATCTTATTTTTATTTGAACCATAAGGACATTAATGACTAACCAAAACTAAAAATCTTTGTTTTGTGTATTGAAGAAAAAATATCTCAAGTTTCCACATTGTCCATACCAAAACCATTGGTAAATGGTAACAGTCTTGTCTTTTGTGTGGAATCATTTAATCTCAAAGCAACAAATATATATTTGACCGCTTTCAATCCTCTTAGCAGTAACTCTCATTTGCTCATATATATGGGGTTGTGGATGAAGCTTTTCTATTCAAGATTTCCAGCTTTTCATTTCACTATTGTGTATTTGTTATTATGATATAGCGAAGAATATGTGATGAGTAATAGCCTACCATGTGAAATAATGTTTCTCTTTACCCACAGCTGTAACCCCTCCGGCGACACCACCACCGACACAGAACAACAGATATGGGTCTATGAGATTGAGTACTTTTACCAAGACTCCTCCTGCATTGATCAACAATCCAAAGGTGCCAATGCATCTAACGATTGTCAAACCCACATCGTCTTCCTCTCAAGTTTCCACATTGTCCATACCAAAACCATTAGTAAATGGTAACAGTTTCACAAAGATTTCTACAGCAACAACCTCGCTTATTTCACCAAAACCAAAGATCCAAATTCAGCTATCATCAAATTCCACTTCTCCTTCCTCTCCTCTATTGGTTACCTTGGCAGGAGGACACCAACAGTTAAGGAGTGCCAAATCATCGCCTCGAATGTCGCCCATTATTTTCTCTCAAAATTCAGTTGGAATTATAAAGCCAGCTTCTAGTGTTACCCTTGCTAGGTCAACAGATTCATCACAAGAAAAAAGACTGATACATATTCCAATTCGTTCTAGTCGATATAAAAGTTGTGTTCAAAATACTGCTGTTCAGGTTAATGTTGATGATAAACAAAAAACTAACATCATTAGATTGCCTGCTCTTGATGCAGCATCACATGTGGATTTCACCACTTCTACTGTCAAACAGATAATTCCTAAGAAAAGAGTTTCAACTCTACCTAGTGCCATAGAAGTTGATAAGAAAAGGAAATTGGAAGGTTCTTCCTCATCAGGATCCTCAACAACTCATCAGCTTCCTCCTAATCAGTCATCGTCATTGTTAGCAGCTCATCTAATGTCGCCAACCGTCCCACCTAATAAACAAGAATTGCCTTCTGTTTTAAGTCTGCAGACGAATCAGACCCAATTTCCTCTATCTAATTCATCCAGTGAATGTCCTCCTCAGTCTACAGGCAGCAAATTAAAATTACAAAATGTAAATCATACGATAGTGCAACCCCAGTCTGGAGTGAAATTTCAGAGGGATGAACATACATATGCTTGGTCGGGACCTTGCTTTAACAATAAGAATTCCCAACGGATTGGTTTGTCTTCATCTGTGATTGATGTATCTCCAAATTCAAATGATTTATTGTCTTTAGGTAAGTTTGGAAGTGAACAATTACCTGGAAGTGACGTTGTTAAAGAAGAGTTGGTGCTAGAGGAAGGTGAAGTTTATGTTGATGCAAACGGAAATGATATTTTCTCCAAAGAGACAGCAACTGTACATATGGAAAATAATGATATGAAACAGTTGTCGTCTGTGTTGGAAGGGGAACCTTCAAATAGAGTTGTGTGTTTTGAAACTGGTGATAAAACTTTGAGAAGAGCGAGAAAATATCGCAGGCGAGATTTAGGTGATAGTCCTGTAAGGGAAGATAAAAGTGACTTCTTTGACAAAATTCCTTCCTATTACACAGCACTTTCTATTCCTGCAAAGCAAATAAGAAAGACAGTTTTTGAGAGTGTTTCAGGAACTGTTGGAAGTCAGGACCATCTTGCAATGCCTGTAGGGATTGAAGATCCAGAAGAGGAGGGCGAGTATAACAAGGTGCCCATTCATCATCGTATATTTACAAATACTTCAGAGGATGTTGAAATCCATGTAGATGATCAACCAGAGTCTAGTACGAGTAATATTGTCAAAGAAGATGTCCCATCACGAGGAAGATCGTCGAGAGTGAGGAGAATTTCCTCGGCATCCAGGCATTCTGGTCACTCAACATCTTCTCACAGGTCAAACAGATCAGGTTCTAGACACTCGCACGATGGAAGATCATCAAGATCAAGATCACCTGTTGATTCTGACCATTCTTCTGTGGACAAAGGGAGGGGCCGTCGTCTTTCAAGAAGAAGGAATTCGTCTTCACAATATTCTGTATCCTCTCGCTCCTCATCTTGTAGTAGTGGTTCATATTGTTCAACATGTGGTGCCTCCCTCTCTCGTTCTAGATCAAGATCCTTCAGTTCTGACAGAAGTAGAGAAAGAAGTTATTCTCCTCAATCAAGATCAAGGTGAGATAAAGAATTTCAATTTTTTTTTGGGGGGTATTGTCTAATAACTCCAAAATATGTTGCATCCTTTCGTTACAATTATTTAACTCATTCAGAATTTTCTGGGTGGGGTTCCTGACCTCCCATAATGGGCAGGGGGTTGCTTATTATGTCTTTTATACCCCTATATCTGTTTTCCAATTGCTTTTTGTCTTTGTCTTGGAATGACATTACTCGTTTTTGCCTTTTCCCTTGCCAGAATCCTTGGCTGAGAGGAAAACATTCAAATCTGTAGTGTTGGTTTTGGGAGATGATATTTTTTGTCTTGTAACCCACCTCTCTTTTATGCACTGTATTATTTTTTGGTCTATATATGTACTGATTTGTAAATATTTGAGTGTATACCTCTTAGTGGGGACCTGTGCTTGTTTCAGGATGAGACTTTAAGATGATCTCGGACTAAGAACATTGATAGTGTGCTCTTGGATCCCTATTTAAATAATTCCCCCTTGTCTTTTTGTTGTGTGCTTCCAATTGTAAATCATCTATTTTTTAAATTTTTTTTGGACTGTCCCATTTTCTTCCTTTTTATTTGTGCTGAAATTACCTAAATGTGTCGCAAGGGCTGTAAAACCTTAGAGACAAAAAACAATGCAAATTTTTAATTAAATTATGTTTAGATTTTGATTTATATATATACACTCATTATCGACATCACGATGTAAATGTATTAAAAAATAAACTCATAATTTATGTATTTTACAATGACATTCTTTTTATCCATGATGGATCATAGTTTTTCAATTTTTATTTCTTTTACCTTCTGCTGTTTGGTGTTTAATGAAGATCTAGGTCACCCCAAAGAAGCTTTAAGAGAAGACGTACACGATCTGGTAGGAGTTCCACACCTAACTATTCAAGGTCAAGATCACGATCACAGAGTCCCTTCAGGCGAAGGAGAAACAGGTAGAAATTTGCTATATAATGGACATGTTTAAATCGATTTTGCTTGTATTGCCTGGACTTCTTTTGTCGTGGTTGATTTTGCAATATATCATACAGACCTATTAATCCTGCAACTTACGGCTCATCATTTTTGGTCAAAAATTGATTCTCCTTCTTTTGTCAGAAAGTTCTGAAATGAATATTGTTAGCTGGATGCTCTGCCCTGTGCTATTTTCAGTGTGGCGACAGGCGACACCCTCCCTTGTTCTAACCTATCATGCCACGAAGTATCGTCCATGTGCAAACTTCTTTCTAAGTAGCTTACCTCATGCGAGTTGAATCTTTGTTTTTTTTTCTTCTATAAAAGCTCGATTCGCTGTTTCCTCAACCATGAAATAATTAGTATAGTTAAGTTGCTATGAATGAAACTAGTTGTATGAAATTTAAGGTTACTGGAGAAGAGCTGCTGTCCACATTCTTATTGTTTACTTTTGATTTTCAGATTCATCACAGGCATTATCTTTGAGATCTTAATCTCGTTTGCCCTAATTTCAAAGTACCAGAAGTGTCTGAAGTAAAAAATGTTCTGTTTGGGATTCAATTAAACTTATTTTCGAAAGCTCTTCATGTTCGATTGTTCTCTTTCATTTTCTTGCTTTGATATTCTCAATTCACATTGAAGTATTATTTTGGAAATATAAGATAATTGATTCCAAACAATCCATCAACGTTATAAGCAATCAGTCGTGAAAAAAAAACAATTAATAACAAATGAATTATTGGACCACTTAAATTTTGGACTTTCATCAATCTTTTTTTTCCTTTTCTATTTCCCCACTTCAATGATGAATCTCATCAACATTTGTATTTGTTGATTGTCTGGTAACTTCCATTATGATGCAATAAGCTTTTCTACTTTTATTGATTTATAACTCCATACACTTTACATTACAATTGTAATAAGATTTTTGTATTTGTTGATTATATAGTTACAGAACTTCCTCGAGATCAAGGCGACATCAAATGAAAGACAGATCATCATCGGAGAGGAGGATCATGGAGAGTAGGAAACAGAGGGAAGAGGATAAGGTTAAAGCCATGGTGAGTCTACTTCAGGAGTCCTGAAATCTTGGAGGTTTTTTTTTTTTTTTTCAATTGCCACTTCTGGCTACCTTTGTTTTGAAATGAATCATTTCAATTGTTATTTGACATGTTGCATTTTTACCAGCGACCATTATCGTAATTAGATTGATGACTTATACTTTTTTAAAAATCTCTGTTGAAAAAGACAACCTGGTTTTACGGGTTGATAAATGGGATGAAAAAAAAAGTAAAAGACTTCATGACAGTTTCAGTGTATTCTTCATAAGCATCATTTACTTGTTGCCTTTGTATTTTTTTCCCTTTTCCATGACCAATCAAAGTAAGATACTGCACAGCACTACACCTTTATTCAAACACTGTTTTAGATATTTTCCAAGAAGTTCAAACATTTTCCATCCATGGCAAATCAAAGTATGGTACTGTACAACACTACACCTTCATACAAACACTAATTTCCAAGATGAAAAGAAAAATGTTTTTGTAAAAAGTAAAAAATAAGCAACTCCTCTCTCTCGAAAGTAATTCATCTTTTTTAAAGAATAGTTCCTTTTAAAATACATCCACTGTCCCTTCATTTATGATCATTCACATTTGAATATTTCCATCAGGAGGAGAGACGAGTGCTGTATGTGGGGAAATTGCCTGACAATTATACTAAGCATCAACTCAGAAAAAGATTTGATTGTTTTGGGGAAATCCTAAGCGTTAGGCTCAATTTCAGAGTTCATGGGTATGTATTCAAAAGATATTATTTACTTTTCTTGTGTTGGTGCTGTTTTTTATGATTTAAAATAGTAGTGCAGTTGGGGTTAGAGATATTGTTGTGTTGGTGATTAAAACTAAACAAACTTAAATTTAATGATGACAAGACAGAAAGGATAAGTTTTAGTAATAGGTATCACCTCTCAAAAATATCTACAAATGAGATACTAGTGGGTGAAAACACTATTAAACCTAACAGCTATGTGGTCTTGTGGTATGACACTTGCTTTTGGATTGCAAGATTCTTGGTTCGAGCCTTGCTTGGCATATAGTTTCAGTCCTCTGAAAAACTCTTTACTCACATTCTCTCACCATACCGAGTTGTAAAATGAGTACCTTTAACAGTGTTGTCTGTGAAAAAAAAATAGTAATATTGCCTAACAGGCCTCGTGTTTCGTTCTATATGTTACATGTTGCTGTTGGTCAGGGACCCTATGTAAAGCATTTTAACGAAAAAAGAGATCATATAACACTAGTTTCTCAGGAATTGCACTGGCTTCCTGTCAAGTTAAGGATAGAATTTATGTCATTGTGCTATGTTTTTAGTTGTCTGGATGGATTGGCACCTGAATATTTGCAGTAACTAATTAAAAATTATGAACCCACTCGAAATTTAAGATCATCTCATCTTCTAATGGTTACTAACTCAAAATCCACTTTTGGTAAAAAAAAAAACAACCTTTTTGTCCATTGCTCCAAGCCTATGGAACTAACTCAGTCCTTGGACAAAGTCCTTTGACAATTTATCATCCTTCAGGAAATATCTTATTTTAGTAATAGGTATCAACTCCCAAAAATATCTACAAATGAGATATTAGTGGTGAAAACACTATTAAACCTAGCGGCTATGTGGTCTTGTGGCTTTAACACTTCATAATAAACTCTGTTTTCCTCACACAAATTTCTATTTCAGAGATAACTATGGGTTTGTGACATTTGCCTATGCTTGTGATGCATTTGCTGCAAAGGAGAGTAAGTCCAATCGGCTTTCATTGCAATTGCTTTTAAATGAATAATAATAGGTTTTCTATCCTGTTATCCTAGATTATGAAAGATAGATGTTAAGTTAAATAATGATTCTCAAACTTACATTACATTTACAGATGTAATTATTCTATTCTCATGCTGGAACATTTTATATCATAGAACTTGGTTACTTCACTTAATCAGTTGGTCTATCAGATCCAGATGTGTTTTTTTTCTTGAATGATTTATTACCAGGGATGAACCAAACCTTTTTAGGTTTTCTTTATCATTACATATAATTATGTTTATATCAGTGCATAGTTTAATCAATTTCCTTTCAAAATAACTGCATAATTTGGCATTTTTCTTCACACAATTAAATTCTAACAAACATCCTTGTTAATATGCTGAAAATCAACAATTATTCTATGCTTTTTTGTTTTGTTCTTACCACTTTATTATTTTATCATTGTTATAAGAAATGCTCTGAATATGGTAGAAAGAGACTGGTCAAGTGCACATTAATGCTAAAGAGAGCTGGCAGTCAAGCACCAATCTTTCCCTCCTTTGTATTCGAGTTAGTTAGAGTTTATCCTTTGTTTTATCGAAAAAGTAAGAATGCACCAAATGCATTTTTCTGCTATTCAAATATTTGTCAATGGAAATATTTTAAAACCTAGATTTAAAAAAAAACTTTCCAAAGCTCGCCCTTTTACACTTTTAAAAAGATTAATAACTATTTCAAACTTGTTAGAATTTTGTCTTGTCATGTTAGATATCCTTTTGGTATTCTTTGTTATGTGGTCTCTTGACATAAGCTCCGTTTGTATATAGATTTGTTTTAGATTCCCTCTATAACCACTAGGGCTGCTGGGCTCCTCAATGGTCCTTACTACCTCTTATATCTCCCTTTATCTTTTGTCCTTTTCTTTTAGCGTTGTGCCTTTGCCATGGAATGGATTAGTTTGGTTTTGCCCTCCTTGAGTTTTATGTTGAGAGGATGAAAGTCCAATGGATTAATTTATCTTGTGAAAAATGTTCTTTTTTGTTCATTGATATGCATTTTGTAACCATCCGAGTTAATCCCTCTTGCTAGGATCCTTTGCTAATGTCTTTTTGAGACTTTCAGGGGGTCTCAATTTTAGACAAATGGCTGGATGGCTCTTTAATCTACTACTATTTTATGTTTGTCTTCCCCTCTCTTCATTGCTTCGATGATTGAAATATCAGGTCTCCACAGCCCTTCGCAATCGCTAACCATTAAAGATGTAGCTGGCAAGTAAACTGAGAGGGTGTTTCGTGTTGTTTAAAGTCAGTTGACATAGTGATACAACTGGTCAAAATATTTTTAATGGACAGAAGCTTTCCAGTCATGGCTTACTTTTTATTTATTTTCTCATAAGTTGTCAAACATCAGCTTTTATTTCTTAAGCTTCAAATTTTACAATTTTTAACTTTATTGATGATCCAATTTTGGTGCTTGTGACTTTTACAGGGGATTTCAGCATGGGTAGTATTGACCGATAGCTTATTCGCAACAGCGGGGCTATTTGTCAATATTTACGAATAGTCACATCATCATTATTATTGATATTAATATATCTGCTGCCATTGTTATTTGGTGGGTTCATAAAGAAATATGAAATAACGTTTTAAATATTTGTCAATTAACAGAGGGTAACAATATTCAGGGGCAGCCAAAGTTTGACCTTTGTTTTGGAGGAAGGCGTCGTTTCTGTCCAGACAAATATGCTGATCTTGGTAAGCTTTACAATCAATCAATGAGAGGTGTTTGTATCAGATGTTCCTACAAGTTATTGTTGTTTTTTTTGTTTTTTGTTTTTTTTTTCAGTTTTCAAGGTTGCCAATTTTCCATATATTTACGGAATTCAGTATGTTACGAACCTTCAGTATATTTTCAAATCACCTACTAAATGGGGAAAAAGTAACCACATAATGTTTTTACTGGAGTTGAGCACCCAGAAAGGGATCTGTCAATGTGTTTGCTTAACAGTTCAGTAACTGTATACCTCCTGAATTGGCAATCTCGAGTTTTACATAATGACATAATCATAATAATAATTCTAGATGACCTGAGAGTAACCAAGTTTGCCTTTTTTATGATCATAAGACAAATTTTAAAGAAAATTAGTATTGTGAGCTTGAAGCTGAAAAAGTTTTATTGAGGTTTTAAGTTTTAAATGACATGTTCAAGAATACTAATATGTTTTTTTTTGTTTTAAAAGCATGTCATTATGATAGAATACTGTTTAATTGATGTAATGGGGCTGATCTCATAGTGATTGAATATTTTAGATCCTTAATATTTCAAAGTCACAATCTTCACATTCGTCTTTCATTGGTTTCAGCATAACTTATTAGATCATCTACAGTTGTAACGTTTAATTTTCTTAAAATTGTAACATTAATTTTCTTTCAATGGTTACTTTTAATTTTCTTCAAATTGTAACATTTAATTTTTTAAATATTCTTATCTCACTTATGTCTTGTAAAGGCGCCATTGAACACATTAGATGGAGATTGACGCTCTATAAATTTTATTTATTAATGAGTCGGTTTCTCTAGATCTGAAGGTTGCCTTTCTTTTGATTTGATTTTTATCTCAGAAGAGAATTGTATCTTGTGACAGGGTTTTTGAATAAACTGAAATATGTAAGCAAGGGTGTTAACCTCAGCTCTATAGCTCTGAAAATTTTATGAGTAATTATGCACAGCTCATTTTACCTTTGACGACCTTTTTCTCATTTGTTAAAAGATAAAAGCTTTTTTAATTCCTGGTACAAAGCTCTTGGAAAATAATCATTTTTGATTTCAAAAGAACAAAAGTGAAATGGTTCCAAAAAAGGAGGTAATAATAATCTGGAGCAGGTATGAACGCAAAGAGACAATTAAGGAATATGTTTCGTATTTATTTTTCACGCAGAGCATGAATATGTTTGGATAATTAAACAGTGTTATTAAAGTCCAGATCTGCCTACTACTACAAATTTTTGGCTTCAAGTCACAGAACTGTATAAAGACATTAGATTCAATAAAACTTGTTGAGAAGGAATTTTTGGTACCGCAGCACATAACTTTGGCAATTCGAAGCGTTATATAACCTGGAAAGAAGGGATTGGTTATGGGGCCTAGTATTACTTCCACCCTGAAAACTACGAAATTTTACAATAACATATAGGCAGGTCTGAATGTCTGTTCTTTTTGAGGTTTAAACCTTTGGCATTCTTTCATTTTTCTCTGTTTTTCTTTCAGATGGGAATAGAGAAATAGAAGAGGAATATGCTCCCATGCCCAGTACGTCGACTGGTGAATTGGATTATGCTGCTCTGCTCAAACAACATGTAAATCAACAGAAGAAAAGAAAGAAATAGAGAAGAGGGGGGGACCGGTCTTCTCGTAATTAGTGTTATTGATAATTGTCAGGGTTATATTTGCAATGGTAATTATAGTTATTAACAATTGTTTGTATTGTTGTTGTTCAACTTATTATTTTTTGGTTCTGATGGTTTTCCCAGGATCCACGACAATCCGCGATTTTGAAGTCGAGGAGGAATTTCCTCTTTTTAAGAAATGACCCCTAACCCCCAATCAATGTATTGGCAGTGAGAAAGTTGTTGGCTAGATTATCAATGATATTTTGTCATCTCAATTGTTCTGAAAGTGAGGGTTAATGCAGTGAAAATGGGGGTAATGGGCAACCTTTCAAAATTGTCATCTTTTTTTCACTTTTTGTCATCATCAGCACTGATTGTTATTGTTATTATTGTTATTCCTATTATTATTATTATTAATATTATAATCAAATATGAGGGTTGCAGTTCTGCTTGTCTAGTTAGGTATGTTTAAAAAATTCCCTCATTGGGCTATAAATTGTGGTGCCAGTCCGCTTAGTTTTCCTAATGTTTTTGCCTTTGCCCGTAGTCATAGAGGTTCCTAATGTTTTTGCCTTTACCCGTTGACAGAGAGGTTATGTAATTTTTTTAACCAGGTGCAATTGTAATTAATAAATGATACCATGGGTGTTGTGAGTTTATTGTGTGTTTAAAATATATATAATATATATATATATATATATATATATATATATATATATATATATATATATATATATATATATATATATATATATATATATATATATATATATATATATATATATATATATATATATATTATTATAATATATTTATATATTGAAGGTTATATGGATTTAACTTTTTGCATATAGAATGAATGTTTTGATTGTTATTTTTTTAAAACTCTGAACTCTTTCACATTGAGTTTGGAATCATCTCTATCAAGGCCTTACCAGGATCACAGTTGCTGATTTTTCTCATGTTTATGGAATTCAGTATGTTAAAAGACGTCAGGATATTTTTCAATCACCTGGTGACGGTAATGTCTTTTTATTGGAGTTCAGTGCTCAGATAGGGGACGATTGATGTATTTGCGCTAAAGTTCGGTTACTTTTTTGCCTCCTGAGTCGACAACTCTGTTGTGACAAGTGTCGTTATCAACTAAAACACTAGATTTGTAAGGGAACATACGTGAAATTTTACAGGGGAATAAACCCAACATGGCTATCACTTTCACCAGGCAGTGATCTGAATTCCCCTCAGGGCAGGGGAATGGTGGGCTCCCTTATGCTGATGGACTCTTCTTCATCTGTCCACAGTTTTGCTTTCTCTCCTACCCCCAATCCCCACCCCTTGTATCTTTAATCTTACCATGTGGTTTTGTATCCTTGTTTTGGAATGGAGTTTGCTTTCAACACCTCGTGTTGGTCCCAAATTTTCTGGGGGTTTTTTTCTAAGTGTTCCATTGCTAATGGATGAAGTCAACCAATCTTTCTGGTCTGGCACGTTGAATTTCACGTCCTTCCAGCTATCTTGGGGCTGTGTGGTCTTGTGGAATGACATTGCCTTTGGACTGGAAGGTCCTGAGCTCAAGTCCCGTCTGAGCGACGCACAGTTCGGCTTTTTACTCACATATATCACATGAGTACTTGGTCGTCAACAGTGTTGTCTCCTTGGGGAGAGGAAGGGAATCCGCTGGTAAACTGCTTTTAGCACGTTTATTTGCCATTGTGCTATATAAAATTGCTCAAGTTTTTCTATACATATATTTTTTTTTATTTATTGGGCCTGAATGGGAAATTTTGGAAGATGAGTTAAACTACGGTATATTTCGTTTCCCTTTTTAACAGTTTTGATCTGTTTTTTGGGTTTGTTTTTTTTTTTTTTTTTTTCATTTTCTTTCTTGGACTGCGGTGTGTCTTTTTCTTTCTATTTTGGTGAGTTTGATTAGACGTAAAGTACTTAAGAAGCCATTTATTTATGCTTCATATCACATGGTATACACCATATGTTATTCATTCGCAAATTTGGGGCACTGGGTGGGGTTCCCGACTCCCCATAGTGGACAGGGAGGTACTTGTTATGTCTTCTATACCCCTGTATCTGTTTTCCAATTTCTTTCTGTCTTTGTCTTGGAATGAGAATACTTAGTTTTGTCCTGACCCTGGCCGGAGTCCTTGGCTGGGAGGGAAACAGTCGAATGTATAGTTATAGTTTTTGAGATGATATTTTTTTTCCTAGTAAATCATCTCTCTGGTTTGTAAACATTTGAGTGTATTCCTCGTAGTGAGGTCTAGTGCTGGTGTCTGGGTGAGACTTTTAGATAATCTCAAACTAAGTACAGCGGGTGGTTGGATGGGAGCATCACCCTTGAATCATATACCTATGATGTTCGCATGGGTGTACGATCCGATAGTGATGTCGTTTCTTCTTCTCTTTACTAGCCTATCCTGCTTCTTTGGTTTGTGATTGTATTTTTGACAGGGGATATTTTTTTTCTGTAAATCTTCTGCCTGTTTGTTCTTGGTTATTTATAATTTAGCTTATGATATCTTTAGGTTATGATTTTGATTTACATTTGTACTATGTTTGTTAGATTGCTTGTTTTTTTGTTTCAGCGGTCTCTCATATAACCTCAATTGTGTTGGAAGAGACCTAAAGCAACAAACAAACAAACAAAAAAAACTAAGTACACTGATAGTATGCACTCGGAATCTACATCTGTTCCCTATTTGTGCCATTCCCCTTTGTCTTACTTTTTCCTCAAGTTCTTTTAATTTTATATGTAGAATATTTCTGCTATCTAATTTTCTTCCTTTTTACTGGCGGAGTCCTTGGCAGGGAGGGACACAGTCAAATGCAGAGTTATTGTTTTGGGAGATGATATTTTTTTCCTTGTAAATCATCTCTCTGTTATGTATTATTATATTTGTTATTTTGAATTTATAATGAAATGTAAGTATTTGAGTGTATTCCTCTTTGTTGGATTTTGTGCTTGTGTCCGGATGAGACTTATACTTATAGGTGATCTCAAACTAAGTAGGGTAAGATGGGGGAATTCCACACCCAACTTAAAAAGTTAAGAACGTTTCTATTGATGAGGTGATCACACAAACGGGGCACAAATATCCCACAGCCATTCAAACTTAGAATCTGTACAATTAATAGACAAAAAAGTAACAATACTTCACAGATTTCAATTTTTACTATTTATTAACATTTCCACTCTTTCGGGGCAATTCCACACCCGTCATGATAGACATGTAAAAACTGTGAAAAACCAGAATTAAACAAACAGAAACAAGAAATTACACCTGAAATGAGCACAACAACAATCTTTGTACATTACTATGATTATGATGAGAACAGTAGGCCATGTGATGAAAAGAAACTACAAATCAATTTCAAACAAATTTCTGTTCACTCTTGATGTTTGTCGAGGGACATAGTCAGGGTCATTGTCACTGTCGGTGTAGTCACTGTTTGGTCTTTGTTGTAGAGTAGGCTGTTCATTTTCAAGGTCATTGTCACTGTCACTGTTGTCATTTGGAGGAGGAGGAGGAGGAAAAGCAGCAGCAGCAGACTTATTTCCTGTGCTTTTTCCCTTCCCCTTCCCTTTGCCCTTTCCTTTTGCCTTCTTTGCCGCTTTCTCTTCTTCCTCTGCCAGCAGTCTGGTGATACATTCCTCTGATGTAAGGCTTTCACCAAACTGCCTCTTGACTGCCCTCTGTCTGTTGACCCCATTGTCTGATGTTGGTTTCTTGATCATGGGAGTCAATCTGGCAAGAAAATAGTGTCTGATGGAGTTATGCTGTGAAAATGAAGCATTGGGCGGGGAGTCAGCAGCAGAACTTGAAGCATTGGGCGGGGAGACGGCAACAGAACTTGAAGCATTGGGCGGGGAGACGGCAGCAGAACTTGAAGCATTGGGCTGGGAGACGGCATTCTGGCAGGAAGTAAACAGTGAAGCAACATCAGAGGATGGGACTGAGGGGGTTGGGGATGGAGTAGCTTTGGAGGGGGAGGGTGCATCTTGAAAAGGACGATCAAAGATCTCAGCCGACTGGTAGTGTGATGGTGAAACCTGTGATGGGTCAAATGGCATGACGCCGCATGATTTGAAACCCGCCTTCACGTTTTCTGGCCGCATTGCCTCTGACTCCCACAGGCTTTTCAGGAGAGAGGGGAAGAGCTCTTTTGAGAGTGGGACCCCGAGATTTTGTCTTGAGAAAGACACAAGTATCTTCTCCCATTTGGTTTTTGCCGGGCCGTATACGCCGACGTCGAGGGGCTGTAGCACATGTGTGGTGTTTGATGGTAGTTTAAGTAACACAATCTGGTTTTTCACCGCCTCTTTAATTGTTTCAAAGTTGATATGTGAAGCGTGTCCATCAAAAATCACGACCACTGGTCTCTCTGGGGCAAGCTTGGCAGGAAGAAGGAACAAAACCAGTCATGGAAGCAAACCATGTCCATCCACCCGTTTTCATTTGCGTTGTATTTTGCTCCTTCGGGTCCATTTTCTGTCCATTTGGACCTGAGATTTTTGGCAGAGTAAAGGATGTAAGGGGGAAGCATTAGTCCATCAGCCCTCGCACATCCCTGTACAGTGATGTTTTCTCTGCCTGACCCACCGATAAGCCTGAAGAGATGGGAAATGCCCCTCTCCGTGATGACTTTGATGCGCTTGGGGTCTAGTGGGAACCCACTTTCATCAACGTTGTATATTCTCTCCGGTTTTCCCATGAGATCATTTTCCCTGAGAACATCCCCCAACAACTTAAACCACTCATCATAAACTGTCTTGTTGGCTGATGACTTCGCACAAGCCGCTTTCAGTTGTTCAGGTAGCCTCAAGGTAAGCTCCGGGTGGCGCTTAAAAAAGCAGTCCAGCCAGTCAACACCAGGCACACCATCCACAAATTGTATCCCGACCTATGGTCTTGATGTAGTCTCCAACTACTTCTTGGATTTCTGCCCTCGTCAGTCCAAATCCCCACTGGGAAAGGAGTTTTAGGGAAGTGGCAATCTCGTCTTCCTCACTTTTAGTCAGGTTGGTTGGTCTTCCGGCCCCTAAGAAAAACAGAAAAAGAAAAAGAAAAAAAGGTGAGGTGGTTAGCACTATCCAAGTCCACCTATGGAGCAAAAAATAACAACAGCAACAACAAACATTGACATGACAATGAGTTGTGTATTTCTATGTTGTCAGGAGGATTTCGGTTCATCAAAGTGCATATTTTGGTCAGAGAACTACAAGGTTAAAAAAAAAGCCTTTAAAAAGAACCTAATTATTAATAATAATTTTAATGAAGAGGAAGACGAAAAGAAGTGGAAGAGGTGAAAGAAGAAACAGACAAACCTAGAATAAGAAAGAGAAAAAGAGAAAATTGCCGGCTTTTTCACATGAGGAACAGACTTACCCATTCTGCTGTAGCGTTTCTTGACATGGTCACGGACTGTCCCCCAATTAAGGTTGTACAACTTGGTAGCACGTTTATATCCCATCTCTCCAGATGTAACGAGATTGACCGCTTTCTCCATGTCTGCATGGTTGTACGCCACTGTCTTCCTCTTATAATTCCTCACCATGATTAGTCAGTCTCTCTTGAAAGAAAAAGAAAATGAACAAGAGAAATTACTTCTAGATCTAGATCCAGCTAAAGCATTGGCCTAACATGCAGACCCATAATCAAGCTTATTCACTTATTGCTCAAACATATATATATAATAGGCTACACACTTCCAAGACCGTTGGGTGATGTGCTATTCTGCGAAAAACAACAGCAAAATATGTCGGGGCATTTCCACACCCCATTGGTGTGGAATTGCCCCAATGCAAAAAACATGGATAATGACTACACTATTCACATGACATGATCTAGGGCCTCTCATCAGTGAAATAAAACCATTGCCATAGGATTTTGATCACAAAATTCCTTCCAAAGTGGAACCGGGAAATTCCACACCCTGAGGGTGTGGAATTTCCCTGACGCTTTTGGATCTACAAGAGGCACACCATTTTAATGGTGGCACATAGAGCACGTTTGTGGGCAACTGTTACATATCTAGTGAATGATTAAGCATTTCTAGCTTGGGCTTCAAATTTAGAGAACATTTAACAACATTTGGCAATCTTTGAAAACTATGAGTGTTCTACTTACCTTCGACACTTGAAAACAACTTTCCCTCAGTCTCAGAATGCAGCTGTTGAAAAGATGGCTACCTCTTGTGTTGAAACAGAAAGTAAAGGTCAAAAGCACTTTTCAAAATTAGAAGAGTTCCCAATGGCTTTTCTTGCTTTCTTCCTGTGAAGAGCTAGATCTAAGAAGTTTGGGTGTGGAATTCCCCCATCTTACCCTACATTGGTGGTATGCTCTTGGAATCTACATCTGATCCCTGTTTGTTCTCAGTTCCCCTTTGTCTTACTTTTTCTTGGGTGCTTTAATTGTAATTCTAGAACTTTTTACTATCCTATTTTATTCCTTTTTACTGGCGCTGATATAACCTAAATGTGTTGCAAGCGCCGTAAAACCCTTAAAAAACAAAACAAACATCCTCTTTTGATGATCTTTCAATTTTGATTTTTATGCTGGTTTAAAAGATGTTTCTGACATCCAGTGGAGCTGAAGTTTATCCTGGTTATTGCTTGCTACCCTTTGGATAGGACTCTAGTCTTCCACCAAGGCTAACAAACACAGTTACCCAATCACTGCTGGGTGGACAGAGGGGGAAGGAAAAATCTTGACTTCACTCGGGATTGATCTCGGTCCTTTTACATGTGAAGCGAGTGTTCTACTAACTGAGCTATCGAAGACCCCACTGATCCAGGCTAACTGTTAATTTGAGGTGGAGATGCCAGGTTTATTTTTTGTTTGATGAATTGATTTTTTTTTTTGTGACCAACATTAAATGCTTTAAATTTGTTACATTGATGCTATGTACATTTTATTTGAAATAAAATTTATTGAATTTTGCTTTAAAAGTTATTGTGATTTAATTATTTTACTGTACATGAGCTGTTTGTGTAGGCCATTCAGTGTGGGGGATCGATGGGCCTCTGGGTCGACTGGATGGGGTAGCGGGTGGTTGGATGGGAGCATCACCCTTGAATCATATACCTATGATGTTCGCATGGGTGTACGATCCTATAGTGATGTCGTTTCTTCTCTTTACTAGCCTATCCTGCTTCTTTGGTTTGTGATTGTATTTTTGACAGGGGATATTTTTTTTCCTGTAAATCCTCTGCCTGTTTGTTCTTGGTTATTTATAATTTAGCTAATGATATCTTTAGGTTATGATTTTGATTGACATTTGTACTATTTTTCTTAGATTGCTTGTTTTTTTTTGTTTCAGCGGTCTCTCATATAACCTCAATTGTGTTGGAAGAGACCTAAAGCAATAAACAAACTGGATGGGGTCTTCTGTCTTACCATAGTGGCTAGGGAGGTTGTTTGCTGTGTATTCAATCCCTTATACCGTGGCTAGTCTTAAGCCTAAGCGAGCAAGTGACTAAAAAAAAATTCGGATTTCATAAACGTTTTCTAGTCTGACTAGCTAGTCTGTTGTCTAGAAGTGGGCGTTGTATGGACGGTCACTAATTCGGCTATTTTTACTGGGTGGGGTTCCTGACCTCCCACAGTGGGCAGGGAGGTACATACTGTTTCTTCTATCGCCTTATATCTGTTATCCAACAAGCTTTCTGTCTTTGTCTTGGAATGGGATTACTTGTTTTTTTCCTGGCCCTCGTCGGAGTCTTGGCTAGGAGGGAAACAGTCAAATGCATAGTTATTGTTTTGGGAGATGATATTTTTTTCCTTGTAAATCATCTCTCTGTTATGTATTATTATATTTGTTATTTTTAATGTTTCGTGTAAGCATTTGAGTGTATTCCTCTTTGTTGGATTTTGTGCTTGTGTCCGGATGAGACTTATAGGTGATCTCAAACTAAGTACAATGATAGTGTGATCTTGGAATCTACATCTGATCCCTATTTGTTTCCAGTTCCCCTGTGTCTTACTTTTTCTTGGGTTCTTTAACTGTAATTCTAGAACTTTTTACTATCCCATTTTCTTCCTTTTTACTGGCGCTGATATAACCTAAATGTGTTGCAAGCGCCGTAAAACCCTTAAAAACAAAACAAAACAAAACTGTTTCTTCTATCCGTTTTCCAAATTGCTTTCTGTCTTTGTCTTGGAATGAGATTACTTGGTTTTGTCCTGGCCCTGGCCAGATACCATAGCTGGGAGGGAAATAGTAAAATGTATAGGTAGAGTTTCAGGAGATGATATTTTTTTCCTTGTAAATCATCTCTCTGTTGTAATGTTATTTTGTTTTATTCTTAACATATAATTTGTAAACATTTAAGTGTATTCCTCTTAGTGGGTATCTGTGCTTGTGTCTGGATGATACTCTTACTTTTAGGTGGTCCTAAACTAAGTACTTAGATAGTATTAGTATGCTCTTGGAATTTACATGTTCCCTATTTGAACCAATTCTCCTTTGTCTTACCGTCTTACCTCTTCTTGGGTGCTTTAATTGTAATTCTAGAACTTTTTACTATCCCATTTTCTTCCTTTTTACTGGCGCTGATATGACCTTAATGTGTTGCAAGCGTCGTAAAACCCTTAAAAACAAACAAAACAATTCGCCAATTTTGTGCTGGTAACATCACGCTCTCTAGTACTAGTAGACGATGGCAGGTAAGATACCACCTTCAAACTTTCAACGCAAAAGATTTCCAAAGAGGAAATTAGCATCATCCGGTATAGGTAATATTTCTTTCCGTTCCATATCTGACCTTATTTTTGCCATGATTAATCCAATCCCGTGATATTTACTGTTGACTGAGAGACTACAATGACAGATGAATAGGGTTTATTGAAGTTTTTTGTTACTAACAAAAAAAAAAAAAAAAAAAAAAAAGACATCAGGACCAGGGGCCCATGTCGCAGTGGAGTTGTCGTCATCGAGAGGTTGCACTTATTATTTCTAACTTGCTTTCTGTCTTTGTCTTGAACTGAGATTCGTTGCCCTGACCGGAGTCATTGGCTGGGAGAGAAACAGTTATAGAGTTATTGTTATGGGAGATTATATCCATTTTCCTTTTAGATCATCTCTCCATCATGTACTATTAATTTTATTTTGTTTTGAATATCTTAATGATTTGTACGCAGTCGAGTGTATTTCTCTTAGTGGGATCCTGCTGTTGTGTCTGGATGAGACTTGTCGTGGGTGATCTCAAACTATTTACAATGATGTTGGAATCTTCATCTATTCCCTATTTGAACCATTCCCCTTTGTTGTAGTAGTTTTCTCATGTGCTTTTAATTGTAAATCTAGAATTTTTTGATTATCCCATTTTCTTCCGTTGGGTGGGGTATTTGACCTCCCATAGTGGGCAGGGGGTCACGATGCGTCTTCTATCCACTTTTATCTGTTATCCATGTTGCTTTTTATCTTTGTCTTGGAATCAGATTGCTTAGTTTTGTCCCAGTCCTTGACTGGGAGGGAAGCAGTCAAATGTATAATTATAGTTTTGGGAGATGATATTCTTTTCCTTGTAAATCATATCTTTGTTATGTAGTTACATTTTTTTGGTTTTAAATATATTAATATATATTGGTTTGTAAACATTTGAGTGTATTTCTCTTATTGGGGACCTGTGTTTGTGTCTGGATGAGACTTTTAGGTGATCTCAAATTAGAACCCTTTCCCTTTGTCTTATTTTTCTCGTGTGCTTTCAATTGTAAACCTATAATTTTTTTGGCGATCCCATTTTCTTCCGTTTTACTGGCGCTGAATGGAGCTAAATACGTCGCAAGCGCAGTAAAACGGTTAAAAAGGAGCAAGCCTCTGAGCTGATGGGTTTTACTGTACCATGTATGGTCGTTTACTAGACCATTGGTCTCTCTTTGAAGGAAATTATATAGATTTATCAATACAAATGCATGGTATTGAAAAAAAAGGAGACTAATATACCATTTGTTTTCTTGTTTAATCATTTTTTTTTTATAAAGGGGAACCCCAGAGCGATCCTATTTTATGCTATTTATTGAAGCTAGATCCAAATCCTTAGTCGATTCTATGACACTCGCCTTCGAATCGGAAGGTCCTGGGTTCGAATTCCCATTATTTTATTTTCCTATCCACGTAGCATTTTGTCCTTGCCTTGGAGATTTGATTTTGTCCTTACCCCCGAGGTAAACAGTCGAAGGTTCTGTTCTTTTTTTCTATTTCTATGGGGTACTATTATTTTCCATTCAAATCATTTACTGTATAGTATAGGTATTATTTATAAATGATTTGTAAATATTTGGTTTATATATCCTGCCAGGAACAATGAAAATGCTGCGATCGTCAGATTATTCACTATTGTTGATATTACATATTCTTTTATAATATTTATTTACCATTAACTTTTTTTTTTTAGTTTTTATTTCGTATTTTTTTTTTTTGGAGTTCGTAATACATTGTCCTTACCATCATTATAAGTTTTTCAGATCTATTGTAATTTGTTTTTGCTTGTTTTAATTTTAATTTTAACAATTGCACAGCGGGTGGTTGGATGGGAGCATCACCCTTGAATCATATACCTATGATGTTCGCATGGGTGTACGATCCGATAGTGATGTCGTTTCTTCTTCTCTTTACTAGCCTATCCTGCTTCTTTGGTTTGTGATTGTATTTTTGACAGGGGATATTTTTTTTCTGTAAATCTTCTGCCTGTTTGTTCTTGGTTATTTATAATTTAGCTTATATCTTTAGGTTATGATTTTGATTTACATTTGTACTATTTTTGTTAGATTGCTTGTTTTTTTGTTTCAGCGGTCTCTCATATAACCCCAATTGTGTTGGAAGAGACCTAAAGCAACAAACAAACAAAAAACAATTGCACAAATGATCCTGGAACTTATTTAGTCCCATTGGACAAACATTTAATTCCCCGGCTCGTTGAGTCACGTTGCCCAAATAACCACATGACTATAACCGCGTGACTATTTATTGGGTAATAACGCCAAAATCGCTCCTTATAAAGTAATGCTCGATGTCTATCTTATACTTGTATATCGATGGTCTGCGGATTAAACATCTGACGTCTCGATTTTCACAATCCGCGGATCAAAACTCTGAAGTCTACAGACGGGCTTTGAGCACCATGTTTTATTGATTTTGGGCGGATCATCGTGAAAATCGAGACTTCAGAGGTTTGATCGGCCGCCATCGATATTAATTGTTCTAGCTACCCTAATTCGATGTTGGACGAAAAAAGAAGTCTTCGTGGACACCACGGAAGGTCATTGAAGCTTTCAGTGGACGGTGGACGGTGGACAGAGTGAATCTTCGCCTCCCGGAAAAGGAGAGTTCAGTGTAGGGACACCCGACAAAAATCCAGATGGCAATTTTTTTTTTGTTAAAGGAGTGGGAATATAATTATGCAGCTCAAACGAGCAACGGAATACATAAGGCATATTTATTGTTCAGTACACCATTTTACAAGCATCTGATTATATACCATAATCATTTTTTAAACAGGCAAAACATTTTGAATGAGCCTAGCAAAATTGTTGTCATTTTCTTTTGAGTATTTACGTAAAAGGTGGGAGTAATCATTTTTCAACGAACCAATGGCATTGAAATTGAAGTAATCGAAATACGGGATAAAATATTGCTTCAGGATTCAAAAGAGAGATAAATGATAACAAAAGAGTAATTAGGTCACATTATTTGGTTTAAAATTATTGCTGAGGACGCACAATTGGCTTCAACAGTCATGACGTCACTTCCCTCGTAATGACGCATAGTAACTTAGTATCTGGCTCTAAACTATCGGAACAATGGCTGACGCCCTTATGAAATATTTCTCCGACAAGCATAAAAGTGTACCCAGAGGAGAAAAACATTATAAATTAAATATGATCATGTTTTGACTTTTATACATTCTGATCTCATGGCATATGAAAAGTTCTAGCCAGCATGAAGAATAAATAGTACCAATTTTCTTTGTTTCGAATCACGCTGCTCGCCGTTGCTGGGCGACGTGACATCAGACTATTGAATCCAATTGCAAGTAGCTCATCTCTTCCTCCAGAATAACGAGCTTATTGACGCCATGAAGATCCATCCAAGTATATCAATCTTCAATCGTCTGTTAAGTTTCTAAAACTCATCCCCATGACTCTAGCTATTGGAGTCACATCAACATCGCTTTGGTTTCTTCTACATTTACCCATGAATGGCAACATCGTATATGACGATCCTGCCATAGTGGTTTGATGCCACGTAGACGGGAAACTGTTTAATCTACCAGTACCATTGATACTGTAAACTGGCATAGTTGACTTGCTTGATGACTGGTTGTGCCTTCTGTGATAGCAGTGCGGGGAACGAGTCAGGTCGTTTTGGTCGTCGTCTACCACGATCACACGTTCGAGATTCATCTCATCATCAAAATCGTCTCCATATTTGAAAAGTCTAGAATGTATGGAATTGGTATCTACCATTGTTTTTGTCGGTGAAAGGTCATAGTCAGATTCAACACCCTTTTCATGTTCAAAGTTCTCATTAATTACACAGTTAATATCTAAAACATTGTTTGTGATATCCGAATTATTTGGGGAACTATCTGAAGATTGCTGATTATCAACGAATGCTGATGAGCTTAATGAGTCGTAGCCCTCATTTTCTTCGGGAGATAAATTACCATTGACCACGTTGTATATGTTTTTGGTGCCAAATGCCAAATGCTTGATACTCAATTTTAGTTGTCTCTGAGCCAAAATAGATCGTCCTGCTGAAGAATAAGGGGAGAATGAATGAAATATTTATTAAAGTTACTAGACACACACACACACACACACACACACACACACACACACACACACACACACACCACAACTCTACAAAGCTACATTGAACTGATGATAGTATTGCGGTGTTGATGAATTTCCTGGGATTCGCGGAAATCCACAATTTTTGGAGTAAGAGAAGGATTTTCTTTCTTAAAAATTACTTTTTCCCCCAATGTGACCCCTTGTTCGGCTATGTGGTTAGTGGTATGACACTAGCTTTCGAATCGGGAGGTCCTGTAAAGTTTAGTGCAGGAAAAACGGGGCTTAAAGGCAATAATTCAAAATTTCACTCCTTTTACATTTTTTGCCACCACCAACACTTAGCATTAGACCTAAATGGACACAAGATGGAAAGAGAAGAATTTTCTGGCCAAAATTTTTTGAAAACGCGTTATTATTTAGATTTTGGCAGACTTCCTCAAGGTGGAACCTTGAACAAGGAATTTATCTCTTGTTGCGAACTTTACGGCGCTGCAGTGCGGGTGACGCCTGGGTTATATTGGTATTTTCGCCAGAAAAACCTTAAAGAAAAAGTTCCCGTGAGGAAGAATAATAGGCATTTTATTTACTTGTTT
>NC_088361.1:42226095-42228595 GCF_034508935.2 Berghia stephanieae
TATGGTCTTGGTGTGATTGAAAAAGGGTCTAAAATCCAAAATATTGTTACTCATTGTTTTCATCCGTTTGTTTCAAAATTTTATATTAACAAATTTTAAATATCTAATAGTAGTAAAAATCTTTGGGTCTTCTTTGACCACCCGATACATTATGAGGATCTTCTGACAATAGTTATTATCTTTTCTCTTTTATTTTTATTAATATTTGACAATTTTTCCTTTTTGATGCAAAAACTTTTATCATCTCTCTCTCTCTCTCTCTCTCTCTCTCTCTCTCTCTCTCTCTCTCTCTCTCTATATATATATATATATATATATATATATATATATTTATGTGTGTGTGTTTGTGTGTGTGTGTGTGTGTGTGTGTAAGTGCGTGGACAAATGGGTTGAGTTTGATCTTGTGTCGCGGACATTTTTTTTTTCAGAAGACGTAAGTTGCTGTCTGGGTCTCTCTTGATCTAGGAAAAATAATAACCGACAGAAAGAAAAATATGGTTACCCTGCCATCTTCCATTGTTGATCCAGGAAGTAAGCATAAAACACAGGACAATCCTTAACAAAACCAGGTATTCAGTTTTCTTTTCTCGCTAAACCTAACATTGCTTGAATGGATATTCATGGATATTATTTTTTCACCCCTCAAATACAAATACTCAGAATTGAGTCGACTTCGAGTAACAATCAGATTCAGCAGGTTCAGATCCTTTATTTGGCTTCTATGGAGTATTTTACTTTGTATAATAATTATATTCGAGGCTCGTATTGCAGTAACAAGTTGAAGTGACAGAATTGGTTCGTACAACTTACGATATTTACCTGTCGAGATTTTGGATCCGGGAACTAGTTTGACACTGTGAAACGTCACGTACATATAATTATTATATTTTACATATGAGACCTAACTCATCAGTCCGGTATTTTGTCGGTGGTAACACGTTTTGGAACTCGACATAACGCCGTTGATTTCAAGTACTATCATAAGCGACATCTGGTCACGTTTATGATAATATATATATATATATATATATATATATATATATATATATATATATATATATATATATATATATATATATATATATATATTGGGATACTACATATTAAATAAAACAGCCAGAAATAACTAGTGGTTTGGGATGAATCATGATTCTATAGTACAAAAGATCATCCATTTTTTATGAACTGTCCATACTTTTTTATTTTCGCCTGTATGCTAGTTTGTGAAACTTGTCGCTTACAATAATACGTGAAATCAACGATGATAATACCGTTTTTAGGAGATGGGCCACATATTAGGTTATAATGTGATTATCCTTTGTTTTATTTCCATCCTGCTAATTGGATTTCAAGACCTGTCAGCTATCAGAGTGAAACGGTTGGAGAATCGTAAAGAATTGATGCCATAGTCGAGCATACTCCTCCTTTTGGATTTCTGAATCATAGCTGAACACTCATCAGTATGTCTGACCATAATTAATAGGTGTTTGACCATCCTTTTATTTAAGGTAAGTAAGCTAGCATCGTGGCAAACAATTAAGCTATTTGCTATAATTTTTCGTCTTTTTTCCGATGTAAAAGATCTTAACGATATCATAATTTTCAACTGCTACATCCAGCCTTTCACTGGCCTTATAGGTTTTCCCATTTTGGTCAGACAACCATAACCATATTATATCGATACATTGAATAATTGCTGAAAAGTCTTAAACCTGAGACTTCTTTGGAATTCCTTGAAGTCTTAGGGTTGAAACTTTTTGATTAGTTGAGGTCATTTTAATTCTCGAAATATGAAATTAATATTTTCTGACTAAAAATGAGAAAAAAAGTTACCTATTACCTATGTTGTGAAATCACTAGTGCAGCTGTTTGGTCTTGTGGTTATGACACTCGCTTTCCGATCGGAAGGTCATGGGTTCGAGCCTCGCTTGGCGCGGTGTTGAGTCCTTGGAAAAGGCTCTTTATTCACATTCTCTCTCCGTCCTCAGGTGTAAAATGAATACCTGGCCGTTAACAGCGTTGTCTCTGTCCGCAAAAAAATTGTAATATCGCCTAACAGGCGACATGTCACGTCCCACATATTAACTGTTGCTGTTAGCTAGGGATCTCTTGTAAATCGCTTCGAGCACGTTTAGTGGATATTGCTCTATATAAAAGCTCAAGCTTTTTAAAATGGCTCTGAATGTGACCGCTCGTAACCTTTTAATGCATTTACACACTGATTACTTTCCTTTTGATTATTTTATATAATACGGTAGCATTCTACTCAAAATGATCCAAAATAATAATTAAAAAAGAAATAATCGATTCTGTATGGACATTTAATTTTCCATTTCACGAGCGCCATAAAAAGTGGATACTGCCTCTAGTTACGCCGCCCTGAAATGGCCTTTTTATCTACATATATGGGGATCCAGATAGCTTATTTGGTAGAGCACTCGCTTCACTCCAAAGGGTCCGTGATCGATCCGGGTGAAGTGGAGATTTCTTTCTAACATCC
>NC_088361.1:42233595-42241095 GCF_034508935.2 Berghia stephanieae
AACAAATGCTATGAAAGGTAGTTATTGAAAATTGACCGAATAAAAGGTTTTCAAATAAAGCAAAACAAAAGCAAAACAAATAGACAAAGTAAAACAACAAACAAACCAATAACCTCCTCCCTAAACTAGCGAAAACACAAATGAAAAAAAACAAAAAAACAAAAGAATATTAAAAAAAAAACACATTTAAAAATACAAAAACAAAAAGAAAGCAAATAAAAAACAAAACAAACGAATAAGAACAGAAAAAATATTACAAAAACAAAACAAAAAAAAATAACAAAACAAATAAACAAACAAACAAAACAAAACAAAAACAAACAAAAAACGCAACACACGAAAAAAAAATCAGCAATACAAGCAATAAAAAAAGTTTGCAGACATACAAAAACGTAATGTCGCGTTGGCCATAACTTTGACCTGACGTTTTAAAAAAAATTATTCCTCTTAATAAATGGCAGAATAAAATGAATGACAATGTGTGACTGCCAGGATGATATAAACATGAAAAGTGATTTAAAAATCCGACAAGTTTGGTGTAATTATCAGAAGAGAAAAACAAAACAAAACAAAACAAAACAAACCAAAGCAAAACAATCCCCCCCCCCCCCCCCCCCCCAAAAAAAAAAACCAAAAAAAAAAAAAACCAAAAAAAAAAAAAAACCCCAACAAAACAAAGCAAAACACAATACAAAACAAAACAAACCAACAAAACCAACAACCCTTCTCCAATCTTTAAATATCGTGGTTTAAAAATAACCGTCATATAATAACCTCCGATAAATCCTTTTAAAATTCAACAAGTCAAAAAACAAGTTAAACAAGGCAAAAAAAAAAAAAAAAAAAAAAAAAAAAAAAAAGAAAAGAAAGCATTTTGATCATTCTAAATATTTGGAAATTCATGGTTTATGGTACTAGATCGATGCGTTAGATTACATATATCATACTCGACCATTCCGACGTCATGCATGGTAGAAATGTCCAAAACAGTCAATAAGGTCCCATTCTTTTCCTCACACTCTGCCACCGCCTTGGCCCACGTGAGAAGTCTTGGGTTCAATATCACCACACGGCCACTTTCATAATAATCTGTAACCAAAATTAGGTAGATCTTCGGATTGGAGTATGTGAGTAAACGGCCATTTACTAATCAAACCACTTTTTTACAATTTGACTGAAAAAAAATGTAATTCATTCATCGAGTCATTAAAATCCCCCCCCCCCTCCCCCCACCTCCGTTACTTAATCGACCAATGAAGCAAAAATGAACTTGTCAGATTGTAAAAAAGGCGTTTTGACACTTTACGCTGTTTACATTGCATACTTTTGGATAGAAATTGGATCTTTAAACACAAATAAAGTTCCGATCTGTGCGGCACAAAGTTGAGTCATTGGAAAAGGCTCTTTACTCACATTCTCTCAGCGTACTCGGGGTGTAAAATGAGTACCTGGCCGTTAACAGTGTTGTGTCTGTCGAAAAAATTGTAATACCGCCTCATAGGCGTCATGTCTCGTTCTGCCATATTAAGTGATGCATTTGCTGCCCAGGCACCCCTTGTGAAGAGCACGTCTAGTAGATATTGGGAAATAGAAATGCTCAAGTTAACAGAGTATTATATGCACATCTGTGCAGATCGTTTGATGAGTTCTATATCAAAATGTAAGCGTGATGATACATTTTTACAATGAATTCAATACATTGTGTTGTCTTTATTTATTTTTTGGTTGGGGGGGGGGGGGGGGGTTAATATAACAAATACTTTATGGCTTGAAGCGGAAGAAATATAATCAAAATATTTGGTACATTTTGATAACAAGCTACTTCCGGCTGCAATTTTCCATACAGCGAATATCCAGGAATTTATTACGTCCAGTGCGCTCAAGAACGCTTCGTTTATTAACCCAACATGTTTGTTATATAAAAGAGTGCCGGGGACCTACAATCCTCTAAGCTTGGTGAGAAGTTGCCCGGCTTTGATACCAGTAAGAGGAGACATTGGGTGGCTGCGAATCGGCTTCGGTTGAGGAGCTGCCTAACGGCAAGTGCGTTACATCGGTGGGGTCTTACTACCTGTCCAATATGTCCACGCTGTGGGCAAGAACCCGAGACGGCAGAGCATCTAGTCGAAAGGTGTGTTGTGACGATGCTACCCGGCGGGTTCGCGACGGTGCACGAATGCGGACCGGACTTTGCTGACTGGGTCGATCGTCATAATATAGTAGTGTGAACCATAAGAGGCTGCTGCCAAACTGTACCCTTACAGTACTTTATACCGCCTTTTATACTGCTTATTTTATACTGCACGCGGAGAATTATCTACACCTGAGTCGAGTGGAATGATGTATGTTAAGGACCTTACCATGCATTAGACTTATCACTGGAGTCAGAATTGTTTGGTTGTTTCAGTTATCCGAATTAAAAATACTATTTTTAATAGATAATTGCGTAACTTCTCGGTTTCATTTTTTATTTGCCTCGCAATTTATATATAACATTCTACTATCTTTATTCAATTCACTTAAAATTTCCTTTTTAAAAAACCCAACAAAGACAAAACAACAACAGCAACAAATTATCTGCCCCTCTATCTGTTAGGGCTCTATCTCTATTACGATCTTATTTGCAAGTATTACAAATATTATAATATTGCACACAGCCAACGTGTACATATTAACAGGTCTGACATCCGAATACAATTAAGGGCTTGATTTATGGACAATGTTTTGCATTGGTTTGAGAGTATTTCCATTACGAAAATAAGACCACAATTATTTGGATTATCAGGTCTGCAAATAACTACACGTTGTATACAACTCTAGGTAATTCTTTCAAATAAGTACACGTTGCATACAACTCTAGGTAATTCTTTCAAATAAGTACACGTTGCATACAACTCTAGGTAATTCTTTCAAATAAGTACACGTTGCATACAACTCTAGGTACTTCCTTCTTTTTAAAAATATGTTAGATGCTTTCTTCTTGTCTTCTTAGAGCGTGTTTATTTACGACTTCCCTAAGACATGTACAGTTCACAATACATACACACGATCAATTGAATCGCACTTGTAACATGACCGGCTTCATTGGTTTTACCTTGTTGACGCGTTAATTAAAACAACATAAAAAACATAATGATGGTGTACTGACATACTCTTGAAAAAAAAATACATGTATTTAAATTTTTAGCCAGAAAACTCGTCTTTTAAATATCGAGAAATAAAAATGACCCTCATCTTGGTAAAAACTCTCAAACCTTGGGGACTTCGCGAATTCCCAGTTTGAGAGATTTTGCCACGATGAAGATCATTTTAATCAATCAATGATTGACAGACGTTGGTTTTGGTCAAACTTTTAAATAAGATTTTTTTTTCTTCAGAATACGACTGTGTGGTCGTTACACTAAGGCTACGAACAACTGAAGAAAAAACAAGCGCGTCATCATTCTTGTTTATCAATTGTCAAAATGTGATGATTGTATAGATAGTAGTAGTTCTTAAGAGCCATTAGGTCGATCGGTCGGACAATAGCAATTGCTTGCTACTCTTCGGATAGGACACTGACGCAAAGTTCTTTCCGCCAGATCTAACAGATCCAACTACCCAATCACTGCTCGGTGCCCAACAAGGGTTGGGTTCAGAAAACAATCTCGACTGCACCGGGGATCGATCTCGGTCCCTTTGGTTATGAAGCAAGTGCTCTACCAACTGAGCTATCGGAAACCCCAAGCGGTATTATGTCAGGATGCAAATGTTGCATGAAATTGAATTTTAAGTTTAAACGTTTCAATTTTGAAATTAAAAAAATGAGGAGATTGAGTCTAATAAAAAAAAAATCAAATTTCCCCATTCTGATCATTTTGCATGGGGAGAGAGAGAGAGAGAGAGAGAGAGAGAGAGAGAGAGAGAGAGAGAGAGAGAGAGAGAGAGAGAGAAACAAACAAAATAAAGAGAAGGAAATCACCAGCTGAAATAAGAACCCAATAAATCTTCTTGTTAAGAATAAAAAGGAGATTCCATCAATCATTATAGATTTTACTTGAACGTCAGTGACAGACAGTCTCCCCTAAAAAATGTGTCCTCCGTTTTTCAATGCAGTTGATGTTGATGGGCATGTCGGACCTTATTTGTCATGATTTTACTGAAAATTGAATTTTTACCAACTCGTTGCTCTTTTTATTCCGATAAAATCAGACTTGATAAACTGATTGCTTTCAAAGGTTCCATTCGACCTCTCCCCCCCCCCCCCCCTCCCCCTTCCTAGAAATGACTCCCACAATTTCCTATGTTATTTGTTAGTATCCGTTTTCGATATCTATATTCGATACTTTTCTCGCTACGACTTTTCATTAATCAAAATTTTCATTCAAGAAACTTTCACTGCTCTTTTTTTTTAAATCACCATATTTTAAAATATATCATTTTATTTAATAGAATCGAAGAATTTTTGTTGTTGTACAAACTATTATCAGATAATGTTTTTTAAATCAAACTATCAGTTGTTACCATTCTTATATATATCGTTTGTCACTGTGGCATAAAGATGTACAAACTTTTGAATGTGTCATTTTGTGAATGGGTGTGTGTGTTTTTTGTGTGTGCGTGCGTGCGCGCCCATGTGTGTGTGTGTGTGTGTGTGTGTGTGTGTGTGTGGGCGCACGATTGATATACCATAACTTGTAAAACTGAAAGGTCATAAACAGGTTTAGGTACAACCATACAATACTGATATTCTATTCATTAAAAGTTCAATATTCTATCTTTATCCCAACCATAGTTACCAATCAATCGTTTTTGGGAACACGAGACATGTCAATAGCATAATCTGCAATTATTTCTTCTTTTGCCACCTGCATTACCTGATAAAATTTTACAAATATTACTCAACAGTGAATAGATAAGATAAATCAAGACAACTTTACGGAGGGGTACAATTTTCTATGCCTCTATCACTATCATTAAAGTAATGGTTCCAAGCTGTGTGCTGTTTTTTCGATTTTACGACAGTACATTTATCTTTGATTTTCAGGGGAATAAAAAAATCGGACGAGTCAACGAAACGAAAAAAAAAGTAGCCAAAATTAAATCACAGTGCTTCCAGGCTTTATTGCTCATCGATCCGTGCATTGGGCTTTAATTTTTTTTCTTTGAATGAGTTTATTAAGGTTTCATTTTAACTCTCTCCTTACCAGCCATTTTCAGGATTTTCCCCAAAACTTCACACCCAACGAACACAAAAATATATTTTTTATCACTCAAACAAAATAGCACTAAAGTTCTTTCGATACATAAATCCTTTAGTAAAACATGCTCTACAACATTTTCTTTAAATTTTTTGATGTACAAGAGAAATTTGAATAAGAAAAATGTTGGTTGTATCGTAACAAATGTGACGATTTTCCTATATCTAGTTGGTAAGGTGAGGGTTAAGTACGTATTAGCAGGTTTAATGAACTAACCCAACAATATCTTCTTGACATCTCCTCACAGGAGGTTCCACACCAACAGCAACAATGAACATCATGTAGAAAAAAGACATGACGTCTCTAAGGCGCATTTACAATTGTTTTCTACAGACAACACTGTCACCGGCCAATTGCACCTTTTAACACTTGCGTACTGTGAGAGAATGTGAAAAGGAGCTTTTTCCCCAGGACTCAACTTTGCACAACGTGCCGCCTACAACGGAACTCGAAACAAGAGCACAAAATCAAAAGTTTAAAATCGTTTTGAATCCCTAGGTCTATTAAAAAGGAACGTGTTAAAAAAAATTGTAGAATTGTACATATCCTTCATTTTGGCGGTTCCGAAAGCTTAGTGGTAGAGTGAACTCGTCAGGCAAGCAAAATGGCCGGAATCAGTCTTTGGCGCAGTCGAGATTTTCTCTGACTTCCAGTCCACCCAGCGACTGTCCGTTTAAACTGTACAGAAATCGTCATGAACTTAGGCTTCTTTGTGGTTTATGGCTCTGAAGGGTAGGACTATTTTCTAAAAATTCACCATTTTGCTGTCATGAAAATGTTGCTGCTTGAAGCTCGTTGGAAAAAATAAATATAAGTATTAAATTGTAAGCTTCAATTTATTAGACGAAGACAGATACTGTGGACGTTTCGGGTTTCCCCTTTATCAACTAAACCACGAAACGTCCACAGTATCTGTCTTCATCTTATAAATTGAAGCTTACAATTCAATACTTATCTTCATTTTGCTGTCACATTTTAAAAATGTGGTTTGGAAATAAATAAGCACGGTATTTTTTAAACTTGCGGGGCGAGGTTGTCCAATGATTAAGGCATTGCTCTGTGATTCTGAAGGTGCCGGGAGCGTGCCACGCTTCGGTCACTTTCATCTTTTTCCAAGGTATGAACTTCTATATTTGCTCATTTTGCTCAAAATGTGTGATTCCTGTTGATATCAGAAGTTTGTTTGATGTATTATATATATATATATATATTCATTCCTTCATAGGATTCCTAGGCGACTGCATCTCACGAAGCTGAGCGGAATGGCGTGATTTAAAAAAACCCAGTCCAAATAAATGTTTCTTAACATTCACATCATATTTTAAAATCAAGAACTAACCAGTAATAATATTTGACAAGAATATCTAAATAATGATAATTTACAATCTTGAAGATAGAAATATTGGATAATTCTTTTCAGACAACGCTACATTTAACAAGATAAAAATTACTTTACTCATAGTATCTAACACGAAATGAATTCTCCATACCATACTCCCCCGAAGAACGAGAGAATCCAATAGCAAAACACATTAGTTTCAGCAAGACTCGTAAATCATATATCATTTTTTTGGGTCAAATGTTCAAATCATATGTTTCACATAATGATATCATATAATGAGTCGAGACATTTTAGCATGCTGTCCTAGTCTTGACAAACGAACAACGCATAACGTCTTTGGAACTCAGTATGTTTAAGTTCCTCCTTAGTATAAGAACTAAAAATATATTGAACGTAACATTTGTCCATTTCTTTCGTTTCATGCCAAAACTATATTTCAATCTTTGACGCTGAACGCATGGGTGATCACAAGTTCTGCTGCTCTAAAAAATACCAGAGAAACGATAATGTGACCGTTCCACAAACTCACTCGCGTCTGATCTCACTCCTCGCTCTGCTCACGCGAGATACCCGATAAGCTATCAGGGAACTCAATCTATTATTGCCTATCGCTACAACGACAACAAGAACATTGACCTTCACCCTTGATTGGAGTCTGCCATAACTAATACAAAAGGCGTAGTGTAGTTTTAATTATCTTTATCTTCCTTTTTCGCCATTTAATTAACGACATAGACTGGAAGGTATCGAGAGAAACGACATAGACTGGAAGGTATCGAGAGAAACGACATAGACTGGAAGGTATCGAGAGAAACGACATAGACTGGAAGGTATCGAGAGAAACGACATAGACTGGAAGGTATCGAGAGAAACGGCATAGACTGGAAGGTATCGAGAGAAACGACATAGACTGGAAGG
>NC_088361.1:42246095-42261095 GCF_034508935.2 Berghia stephanieae
TCTCACTAACACACTGCCTACACACTACACAGCGCTAGTCAATGGCCTTAACCAACTCGGCTCAAGACGCGTGCGACGAGGCCTTTACTCCAGTCCGCCATGATAATGAAAGAGGGTTATCGAAATATTGGGTGTTGTTTAAAAGAAATTGTTTATCATTAGTGAGTCGTGCGGCTTTGTAGTCTTGTAGTATGACACTCGCTTTCGGATCGGAACGTTCTGGGTTCGTGCCTCGCTCGGCGTATAATTGAATAATTGGAAATGCTCTTTACTCACATTCTCTCTCAATGTAATCAAGTGTAAAATAAGTACCTAGCCGTTAAGAGCATTGTCTCTGTGGGGAAAAATTGTAATAATATAGCCTAACAAGGCTTCATGTCTTGTTCTACAGGTTTCTTGTTGCTGTTAGTCGGGGACCCTTTGTAAAGCGCTTTGACCATGTTTAGTGGAATTGCTCTATATAAAAAAGGTTTAAAAAAGATGCTATTTAAACTCCAAATATAGCCCCCAAGACTAGATTCTTTTTAAAATGAAGACGATTTATGTAGACAAAACATAGATAATGGCTAGCAAAAAGGTCATAATTACAAAACGTATTCTGTCGTATTTTGCTACAAAAACACGTATTAAAAATTTTAGCCAGAAAAATCTTCCTTCAAATTAAATCGATCAATTAAAATGACTTTCATCTTAGTCAAAAACTCTCAAACCTGGGACTTCACGAGACTCTGCAAGCAATAAAAACTGCATCAAGTATAACAGTAAAAACGTGATGGGATAGAAGGAGGTGTTGTGGGGGGAGGGGGGCGGAAGGGGGCACAAGTCGCATGCCATGCACTTTATCCAAGGCGACCTGGATTCGAATTCAACTCAAACCATTAAAAAAAATATATGATTTGTTTTTGTTTTGTTTTTGTTTTGGTGTATGTCCCTTGTTAAAGTCGGCAGGGTTTCACAGAGAAGCATTTCAATTCAAGCGACGTGTAGAGATATGCATGTATAACACCCGAACACAGTTATGGGCCCAGTTTAGCATTGCTACCTGTCATCATCATCATCATTGCCTTTTTCACCCTGGGTCAGGGTATAGGCCACAGACAAACAGTTTCCATCCTTCTCTATCCTGAGCCAACTTTTTAAAATCTCATTCCAGGTCTTACCACTTCTCTGTATATCAGCTTCTTTAATTCTTCTCCGTGTTCCTCGTGGCCTTCCCCTTGATCTTCTGCCCTGAGGGTTCCAGTCCATTACTTTCTTTGTTATAGTTGAGTCATTCTTTCTAAGCGTGTGTCCAATCCACCTCCATCGTCTTCTTCCTATTTCCTCTCCCACTGGTTTCTGCTGTGTTCTTTTCCATACATCTTCAATTTTTCATCGGGTCAGCAGAGTCCTTTCGGCTTTGTCTATTGTCCTTCATAAATTCTGTAATTCCAGAAACTCTTCGGTCGCCCAAGCTAAAAAAAAAAGGATTTGGTTTGTCTGTCTGCGTTTCTGTAACGGTTTGAGTTTAACGGAAAGGGGTGTTAACCCTTTGCCAACCCCCAACCTGGAGGACCAGGTGACTCAAAGATGGGGGAATCACACACCATTAGTCGCCTTTTACGACACGCTGTAATGGACAATATTTTGCGTCATATTTTGAGATTTCCATCGTACCAAGGACCCAATAATAAATTGGACGTCGTTTTCAAGCCATTCAGGTCTACATTATACTAAAAGCAATTATCTAACTGAAATGCAAGATTGCCTTCAAAATAATTATCCTAATAACAGACTTTGCCCATTAAATAATTACCAAAGGTAAAATCAATGATATTGATTTGATGTCATCTTGAGAGCGATTTAAAATGGCACGTAGTGCAAATATTCAGGACGCGTAGACAATCCATGTGAAGTACAAACACGTCACACTGCCGAAGGTATGCGTTATTTATTTAAGACTAACCTGAGGCAATATTATAAGACAGGTTGTATTTTTTCTACAAAATGTATCTTACGGTCTAAATTATTATTATTATTATTATTATTATTATTATTATTATTATTATTATTATTATTATTATTATTATTATTATTATTATTATTATTATTATTATTATTATTATCATATCCCGTTGGTTTTGGGGAAAACCGATTTTACTATAGCGTAATAGCAAAATTATTGCGAGGTGTCGCTGTTATCCTTTGTAAAAAAAACAGTAGCAGTTCAGTTAATTTTTGTGCATGCATTGGGTTATACACAAATAGATTTTGACGCGTAATGATAATAATATACTGACCATAATGATAATTCTTAAGTCTAGCTGGATCTTGAGATAGATATCACAAGAATATTTCATTAAAAGAAATAATTGAATTTATGTTGTTTTTGTCGCCTGTCATCATTCAGAAACAACATAAAAATATGTTAAATATGGCCTAGTATTTAATTCTATAGAGCATTTGGTGAAAGAATATATATTCAGATTGCCTCTGACAATCTTTTTTTAAATCTTGGTTACCACCATATTTTTCCCATCAACATACACGTTTGAGATAAACATATGAAGTTCTTTTAAAACTGGAGACCTTTTAGCAGTGTAAAATCCGTGGAAGCATTTGTACAATCCCGGGGACTACTGAAAGACCAAAGTGCACGTAGGTCTAGATTGTATAGGGAATGAGATTAGCCGAAGAGTAGCGTCCCTTGATTGAACGTCACCCATAGTCTGTTACGTCACCGGCGGAAAAGTTATTAGAGAGAGAACGTCATGTTGGTTGTGCGCTTCCGCGAGGACGAGAGAGGCATGCGCACAACCAACATGACGTTCTCTCTCTAATAACTTTTCCGCCGGTGACTATGGGTGACGTCTAATCAATGGACGCTACTCTTCGGCTAATCTCATTCCCTGTTTTCATCTTTTTTTTTTTCGTGTCGTTTTTGCATTTTTTCCGAAATACACATTGTTTGTCCGAACTTACAATTTAAAAATCACAATTGTGAACTGTTACAGATATCAAAATGAAACGTTGCATGCTAGTTACCAAGATATTACTTAATGTCCTGAATTTAAAACCAAGTCTCTATATTCAATATTTCCTACCTGTGGGTCTCATGCATACGTAATTAGGGTCTCATGCATACGTAAGTAGGGTAATTTTATCTCAGGATTGTACTACTCGCACATTTCATCTTCTGTCACACAAATATTTTAAAATTAAATGTGATTATTTTAAATTCTGAACCTGAAATAGGTTTTAAATGAGCTATGCTGAAATTTTGTATTGATAAATAAAAGAGATAAAGTCTTTTTAAAAAATACCCTCATTATTTGTCTACGCGGCCATTTTGGATGCCTAATTTGAATATTCAAAAAAAAAAAAAAAATACATGCAGAAAATCTCTTTTAAAAAAAGCCATTTCTAGGGTCCATAGTAACAACAACAACAATAATAATAATAATAATAATAATAATAATAATAATAATAATATAATAATAATAATAATAATAATAATAATAATAATAATGATGGTGATGATAATAATAATAATAATAATAATAATAATAATAATAATAATAATAATACAAATGATAATAATAATATTGATGATGATGATGATGATGATGATGATGATGATGATGATGATGATGATGATGATGATGATGATGATGATAGATGATTATTATCATTATCATAATTAATATTCTTCTTCTTCTTCTTCTTCTTCTTCTTCTTCTTCTTCTTCTTCTTCTTCTTCTTCTTCTTCTTCTTCTTCTTCTTCTTCTTCTTCTTCTTATTATTATTATTATTATTATTATTATTATCATTATTATTACTATTATTATTATTATTATTATTATTATTATTATTATTATTATTATTATTATTATTATTATTATTATTATTATTATTATTATTATTATTATTATTATTATTATTATCACCATCATCATCATCATCATCATTATAACGCTTTATGCCGAGGTCTCAAAGTTCTTTGCTCAGAGGTAAATAGAAGAAATTTATCGAAAGCTGTCACCAAAGATGAGGGACAAAAATACGTTTTGTCATGTCTGAGTCATGAGACGATGTAATACATGCCTTATATAGCAATACCTCACATGATTCCTATATATTAAATCGTGGGAACATATTATTGGTTATATATATTTTTGATTGGAAATAGGGTTATCATGACATTGGATTATGACAAGAATGCCCTCAACTTACGATTCAATATCACTCCGTTTTAAGTATGCACGTTCATAACCATTATGTTATTGATTGATATAGCAGAACAATGGGGCTTTGCAATTTGCGCAAAGCATTGAAATCTACAAAGAGCAGAAATATATCACTTCATCGTAAATTTTCATTATTCAATGCCAACCAATTTCGACTGATTTCTTACTCGGTTGAGCAAACGAAATTCGAACCATTTATTAACTGACCTAGTCTGAAAACATTTCTATTAAAAAATTTGGCCAGAAAACTCGTCCTTCAAATATCAATCTATTTAAATTACCCTTATCTTGGCAAAAACTCTCAGATCTGAGACTTTATCAAAGACGTCGCGAAGTCCCAGGTTTGTGATTTTTGCCAATATTGGGGTCATTTAAATCGATCGATATTTGAAGGACGAGTTTTCCGGCCAAATTTTTTAATATGTGTTTTTCCAGAGTACGGCAGGGAAGTGGCTAAACAACGCCACTGCCACATTATATTTCATTCGCCTGTAGTGTGTTTCATTGATCAATTTCACATTGTTATTTATAACATGGATATAGAAGCGCGTTATTACATGAGAGTAAATGCAATTTGCATTTGCACCACTAAACTGGATTGATGAGCTTCAATTATCAACAAAAAGAAAAGAAAACAAACAAACAAACAAATTGACATTCATTCTTTCTTTGAATTTATTCAAGTAATAGATATATAAATTTAATGTAACTTCCCACAGGCGGATAAACTTTCCCCCTTGTTTAACTTGTTCCATACAATCTCATCTTCTTTGCTGTGGAATATCACTATCATTGCCTTCACTTCCACATTTAAAAAGGAAATTTTTCCTGCAAAATGCTTTTGAAACTGTTGACAGTTAAATTATTTCTTTAGGTCATACTTTTTGCAAAAGATCCTGTTATGTTATTCGGGAATGGTTCTGGGGTAAAAAGAACCCAGGAATTTATATGCCTTTGTTTTTAAAAATAGTTTGTGTACTTTGAAGCTATTTCATCTTGAGTTGTATTTGTATTTGTATTCTATCGTAATTCATTTGTGTGTTTTGACATTCGTTGCCATGGGATCTCGATTCTAAATTAATTTCAATCGATTTAAACATTGAAATACCACCGTGGAACTTGTTTATGACATTTTTCTATGCAATGTGCCGGATCCAATGTAATCGGGGTATTGACAGATAAAATATTGTGATGACCTGGCAATGCCACGAATTAATAATCCAAATTAATGATTCGGCCAATAATACAATTCCTGAGGAATACCTTGACATGCAATCAGTGCATAAACAAAAGAAAGTCAGATAGAAATGAAAGGCATAGGTTAAAGATTAAAGAAATAAGATTATGTGAACCAAACGCTATCAACAAATGTGGTATTTTGGAATTTTCAAATTCAAAGGTTTATTTTTAGCCAATTGCCAATATAAATCATGCATTAACTTAACATTTCCAACTACCCTATGGACATGATGCTGGGCAATATCCGGCAAATCCACAGTACAATCACCCGCTGATACGATTGATCCATTCTGCTATCTTTTTAAATCTTTAAATCCTTGTGGGATTTGTTTGGTCAGATCAAATAAAATCCGATTTTTTCAAGTCCTTGACTAAAGTCAGAGACTAAGCGTTAGTCCGCGTTTATGACAACAGGCCCAGATTCATAACAGCGTTGGATTTGTTGAAAATAAACCACGTAAAGCGACCTGCTGCCTGAGTCGTCCTACATGTTCAGTTTTGCTGCTGGTTTGAGATCCCCTGTAAAGCGCTCTGACTGCAGTTAAGTTAATATTACTCTGCATAATAGCTTAAGCCTTTTTTCTCTCAATCAGAAAGTGCCCAATATTTCCCCACATGAAACCGAAATGAGTGTCTATTTTATCACTATAAAATGCTTGTTATTCGTTTCTTTTGCATTAACACAATTACAATACAAGTCATTGATTATTTATAATCAAATAGTCGTCGATACCCGAGTCAAGTGGTTTTATATAAATAAATTGCTTTAACCAAAAAATGCATTGCCAGAGCCGGAGTTTTGGATCATAATCACCCATCAGATTACTGACCGAACAACATATACCTTGTTTTACTGTTTCAATACGAGACACTGCGCCGCTGAATCACCGATTACTTATTTAAGAAAGTGACAGAGTAAACATTAACCGTTAAACTGACGTTCTTTGGAAAGACACGTATTTAACAATTCGTCAAGAAGACTCGTCCGTCAAATATCGATCGAATTAAATGACCCCAACTCTCAAACCTGGGAATTTATCAAAAACCTCGCGAGGTTCCAGGTTTGAGAGTTTTTGTCAAGATGAAGTTCATTTTAATCGATCGATATTTGAAGGACGAGTTTTCTGGTCAAATTTTTAAATACGCGTATTTCAGAGCACTGCAGTTAACTGGTTAACACATAAATCATATGTGGGCTAAATATCACCTCAGTGAAACCCTGACACAACTTATCTCCTTTGCCAGTCTACCAGTCACGAGAAGGAAAAAGCCATAAATTCATTTGAAGTCAAACCCTTTCAATATCCATCAGATCAAAGACAAAGAGTGACAAACAATGAATAAAAAAAGAACCTCATTGTCTTTCTCGCCCCCCCCCCCACCCTCCCCATGCCCCCTTTTCGTATTTTCATTTTTATAGTGGTAACTTTTCTCTTTTATGTGTTGAGTGTTTACATTTGATCATTCATTTTTCATATAAACATTATGATTCAAATGTCTAGGAACAAAGATCTGTCATTACCAAGTCTGCCATTCTCTGGAAAAAATTCGTTAAAAAATTTTGGCCAGAAAACTTCCTTCAAATATTAATCGATTAAAATGACCCTCATCTTGTCTAAAACTCTGAAAATTGAGACTTTACTTACGTCTCAGGTTTAATAGTTTTTGACGAGATGAGGGTCATTTTAATCCATCGATATTTGAAGGACGAGTATCCTAGCCAAAAAGTTGAAACATTTTTTAGAGCTCACGGCATTATTGATATGAATGGTATTTATCATTTTCAATGTCGATACTTAATTAATTGCAAACCAAACTTTCATTCCACCCATAACCTCAGACTTAACAGTTTCCACCAAGAGTGCGCCACTCCCTGCATTGCAGCTCGAGGATTTCAATGGAACCGATAAGTGATAAAGTCCGATTGAAATAAAATCGAAATCGACTTGTAAAGAATTAAGTTTTGAGTAGAAATTTCCTCTTCAACTTCCCTGTTTTCATTCAAAAGGCCCGTTGAATATGCCTGCCATCATACGATTGTAGAATGAAGTACCATCAAGCCAAGTGATCAAGTGAAAGCAGCCGACTCTCAGGATGGTTTAGTTTTCATGCGTTTAAAAACAAACTTAAGCATTTATATAGCCCAACATCCACTAAAAGTGCTCAAAGTCAACAGCAACACTAAACATGTAGGACGTGACATGCCGCCTGATAGACGATATCACATAATATTGTTCGGACAGGGACAGCGCTGTTGACGGTAAGGTTCTCATTTTACACCTAAGTACGGTGAGAGAATGTAGGTAAAGTGTCTTTTCCAAGGATTCAACTATGCGCCGTTCAGAGCGGGAGTTGATCCCTGGACCTTCCGATCCATAGATGAGTGTCATATCAATAGACCGTATAGCTGCGTTGGATATCATTGTGTGATGACAATGAGAATAAAATGCTTGAGTTAATAAGAAAAATGTCTTTATTATGATATTGACTGATATTATTTTTATAAAAAATATACAGGATTTTTACACCACATTTTCATAACAAAGTTTGAATTATTTATCACCAATCTCAACACGTTAATCATAATTATTCTTATCGTAATTATCATCATTTTCATCATCATCATCATCATCATCATCATCATCATCATCATCATCATCATCATCATCACCGTCAACATCACCATTCTTCATTATTATTATTATTATTATTATTATTATTATTATTATTATTATTATTATTATTATTATTATTATTATTATTATTATTATCATCAATATTATTATTATTATTATTATTATTATTATTATTATTATTATTATTATTATTATTATTATTATTATTATTATTATCATGATTATTATTATTATTATTATTATTATTATTATTATTATTATTATTATTATTATTATTATTATTATTATTATTTTTTATATTTATTATTATTAGTATTATCATTATTGTCATAAGTATCGTTATCACTAGTACCACATCACAACCACCACTTCCAAAATGCAAGTGAGGATAAGGAAGATGGAGTCTTACTTAGAATTAAATAATCCCTCTTTTCAATGTTTACTATATATATATATATATATATATATATATATATATATATATATATATATATATATATATATATATATATATATATATATGCCATTATCTATCAAATCATTTTAATATCATTTTTCCAAATCACAGAAAACAAAGGGGCAACATTAAAACACTATAAGATGGCTTCTGATGGTGAAAAATTCCAGTTTCCTTCTTGTCTCATTACTAATAGCCTTTAATATTGAGAAGGGCAACGTGGCTCAGCGGTACGCTCTTTGCTTCGTACCCGAAAGGTACCGAGTTCGAATACCCACTGCGTTGTGTGGCCTTTAGCAAGTCACCTCGCTCTAGCTCAGTTTACGGCGCTGCACTGCGGCGGACGCCTGGGTTATTCCAGTCTTCCTTTGGAATAGACCCTAAAGAATGTTTTCCCCCATGGGATAAATAAAGGGAATTTTATTTTAATTTTTTCTTTAAAGAAAGTTATTTCTGTTAAATTGTTTTATATTGTGTACTTTCAAAATGCCAAACAATCCCATTTATAGATCATATCAAACAAAGACAAACCGAATCAATGAGGACGTGATGAATTGTTGTTTTCCTAAGATATGCTACAAAACAAACCAAACTACGTTGTCCTCACTTTTTCGACACTTTAAAATGCCATAACTACTATAATTTTGAGGCCGGATTCTCAGGTTATTTTTTAATTTGAGAGAGAGAGAGAGAGAGAGAGAGAGAGAGAGAGAGAGAGAGAGAGAGAGAGAGAGAGAGAGAGAGAGAGAGAGAGAGAGGGGGGTAATAGTTTTCATTATTTAACCCAGAGAAACTTATGAAAAGGAATATCTTCCTTAGTTTATATTCCCCAAATAAATTAGTGTTAGGGTTTTTTATTTTTTACCGAATCTTACAAAAACGACCTTTTGTCACAGCCTCATAAAATCTCATGGATAAATCATTGAGAGTAAACTTCGGTTTCCTACGGTTCAGCCGTCACGGCAAATTATAAACAGACAAACAATAGAATATATTGGGAGACTTCGATTTTAAAAGTAAATATCTCCTGCTGAATACCAGATATAATTATTATCATTAATCATCTTGTAAGTGCGAGAGAGGCAGTTTTGACCAAACAAAAAAATAAAATAAAAACCCACAACAAAACAGTACGGCATTTGCAATAACACTTGGCATGTGTATAGATAGAACAATGTCGACTTCACTCAGGTCTTTGCTATTGCTTTTTGCCATCCGCGTTGATGAGTAATTCTCACTAAACTGTATTAACCAGATTAATTCTCTCCTTGCCGGGTAATTCTCGAAATGTCATACTTACTCAACACAAAAAATATGATTTTTTAACACTTAAACTCGAACACAACAATAATTACGTACTATACGAGTTTTACAAAACAGTATTAAGTTCTATCTTCTTTTTCTTCAAATTCTGTGATGTTCATGACAAGTCTGATAGGATGCTAGTCCCACGCAATTTACTTCCGCCAGTTCTAACACTCATCTACCCAATCACTGCTGAATGGATAGGGGAGGGGGTGTCAGAAAAAAAATCGACTGCACCCGGTATCGATCTCAGTCCCTTTGCTTGTTAAGCGAATGCTCTACCAACTGAGCTATCGGGAACCCCCCCCCCCCCCCCCTGTTGTTGGTAAGGAGGGGTTAACTCAGATTTTACAAATCAAGATCGAAATTCAATTTAGAGCACATCGAGCTCACTCCGATATAATACCGTTTCGAGATGGCTGGTCATATACATATATATATATATATATATATATATATATATATATGTATATATATATGTATATATATATATATATATATATATATATATATATATATATATGTATATGACCATCCATCTCAATATCTATCTATCTATCTATCTATCTATCTATCTATCTATCTATCTATCTATATATATATATATATATATATATATATATATATATATATATATATATATATGTATACATTTATATATACATTTAAATCCCTTCATTTCATGTGGACTGAAAATGTAATACCATATCTTTAAAGGTTTATAGTTAATAATTACTACCTTTTTCAAATATTGATTGTGAGTTAACCCTTCCCCCTCCCCTCCCCCCAGAAAGAAGCAAACCAAGTTAGATTATTTCTGCGTCTTGGCTTTATAATAGAAAATCATTTTTAAAAATAGGCCATTTTCATGACCCGACATAATATATTTATTTGCAGGTCTAATCACCCAAATTACTATAGGCTCCTTGTTGTAATGGAATTGAAATTCTCTCTCATACCGTCACAAAATATTGTCCAATACAACAATGTTAAAGCAAACCTATAATTGCATTTGTTTATCCGACCTGCAAATATGTGCACATTGTGAAGGTCCTATTGTCTCTATTAATTGATGTTTTGAGTTTTACTAAGCATTTATCAATCAGAATATTCCCTGTCATTTAATCCTTTCCGTCCTCTTATTTCATGTAAACAAAAAGATCTGACAAACATTCCTTAATATTCTCGTGGTTCTTACAAAGAAAACGGGTTTAATAATATTTGAAAAATGACAAAATAATGCATATGATATGGAACTTGTAACAATGATAATCGATACCCAGAACATTTTGTTGGGTGTATTTTTTATTCCCTTCCTAAAGCCCATAAGGCAACTTTAAAAGCATTTTAGATGGATTTTTCTATGCAGTCGACCCATAGTTACCTTTGATACCATGCCAAACAGCCGAACCAGTCAACCTTACAGTTTGTGAGTATCTATCAAATTATTTTGGCAAACCGATGAAGGAAATGCGCGACACGATGTATTTTTTTCAATCGCCAGTGTTAAAATTGTGAGCGATGCTCAGGATTTGTGGGGCTGATTGCTTAGGCTGGTAGACAAGTACCTGAGGTGGCTATGGGTCAACCCCATAAAAAAAAATAGATATGAATTCAAGAAATAGGCTGCGAATTATCCAATAACATATATCCATTTATCTACTTCATTTATTTTCCTAAACTTTAAGCTGTTTATTCATAATTATTTGTTCTAATCCGTTTTATATTCGTAAATTTCTCATGGCGTCGGTTCACGGTAATATGTAGGTCGATTACAGGGCCAAAAACATACCCATATAATTTTCAATGACATATTATGTGAATTCGACTATTTTAAACAAAATATTCGATAACTGATCTAATTTTCAAAGGTGTATGCATTACATGTTGACTCAGAGTCTCAGATAACAGTTTAAAAAAAAGACATCCAGGTCAATGAATAGTTTGGCACAATATCAAGAGGTCACGTGACCATCAATCAGGAAGCATCAATTGGGAACCTTTGAATCCATTAGCATGTAAATCAACCTTTAGACTCAACTTTTCTCAAATACATAGTGTGAATATCCACAAGATGGACTATTTACGTCCTGTCAGTGACGTTAAAGTTAAATAATCATAAAAATTGTGATTATAAAAGCGTCACGTGACTGAGAGATAAGATAGCAATGCCGCTCAATAGTATACATAATATAGGATATATAATATAGGACTTGGAATGGATCAAACATCGGATAGCACTGGAAGGGGAAACGTGAGATACTTGAGGGTTCCTCGCACTCTTTCTAATTGATTTCTTTGTGAGGTTGGTAAGGTTTTATTAAGCGACTGAAGTAAAAAGCATGTGTTTTGTATAGCCCTTTTAAGACTTGATACGTGAATACGTGACTATAATAAGTGTTAAATAACATTGCAAATTTTCGTAAGACAGAGACGTGTTATAGTCATGTAGCTCCAGATAGCAGTCATAAATAGTGAGCAAGAGTTAATCTCGGTTTAATTTGCGAAATCGCCAGTATTGATTGCTTTCTACCCTCTATTCAGGACATTGGTTCATAGCACTAAATCAAATTTTAGAACAAGATATCCAATACTGAATGAACAGTGGAGGCGAGTAAGTCGTCATCCCAAAAAAAGCTAATCGGTATTTCCACGGATACTTTCTTCTACGCTGAATTCTGGAAAAAAACATCTCACTGGAATATTCCCGAAATTAGACTAACTAATGTATTAAAAACATATACGACCCACAATCTCAAAACTGTATTTTGTTGGGATGAGTTTGGATTCCTAAATGTAAATATAGAATTAAAATGATGAGAAATACGAACTTATTCTTTTTTACAATTTAACAAGTTGTATCTATTTACCCTTCGGGCATTTAGGTCCCTGGTATGAGTTCATCTGTAGCGACGTAAAATTGAGTCCTCTAAAAGACTGTTTACTCAAATTTTCTTACCGTAATCAGGTATAATAAAAACGAGAACCTGGTCGGTAACAGAGCTGGCTCTGTCAAATAATACACACACACACAAACACACACACACATATATATATATATATATATATATATATATATATATATATATATATATATATATATATATAATATTTATATATATATATATATATTATATATATTTATTAAGAGAGAGAGAGAGAAAGAGAGAGAGAGAGAGAGAGAGAGAGAGAGAGAGAGAGAGAGAGAGAGAGAGAGAGAGCAGGAGAAAAAAAGAGATTGGAGACCGATTTTTAAATGTTTTATTATTTCAATCTTTGTATGACTACAATTCCATTACACACTAGATATATTATGCATTATTTTGCGTTGAGCATTCTCCACAAATAGGTTTTTAACTCGAATTAATTGTATAGGCCGCATTGTTTAGGACGAGAGTAAACATGGATTAAAACAATAACTAATCAATAATGATGTCTGTGTCACCTAACCCAAGTACGCTTTACAAAATCAACAATTGTAATGAACAATTATCAATTAGATATTTATTTCATTCCACAGAGACGAGAGTGTAAAGAAAGTCATTGATAATTGATCATTTGCATACAAACTATCAACAGCATGACAATGGTTTGCACACCGGGAACAGCACAATCTATCCTATTGTGTATGTGTGCTTTGATACAGCTTCACATGGTCTCCTGTGTGGTGAGAAAATACTACATTGCCTCGCAGGATGTTGAATGGGAATATGCCGACTCGGAGCAAAACTTGGTGAACCAAGCCCAGCAAGAGTGAGTCATTTTTCTCGTGTCTTACTAATATATCCATCCTCTTTCGATCACTTGACCAACGATTTAACAACAAAATAACTCAGAAATTACACCCGACGTCGCCCATCCATTCATATAAAAATGCAAAAATAAATAAAAAGATGAATAAATTACCAAATAACCCCAATAAGTAAATCGCTTCATAACCCCCCCCCCCCCCCCCCACCAATGACAATAAAAGTCCTCCAGAGTCATTAGTGTGAAACGGACAATAGCAATTGCTTGCAACCCTTTGGAAAGTCTATCGCCAAGTACTTTCCACCGGATCTAACAGACCCAGCTACCCAGTCACTGTTGAGTGGACATTGGGGTCAGAAAAAAAATATCGACTGCACCCGGGATCGATCTCAGTCCCTTTTGGTGTGAAACGAGTGCTCTACCAACTGAGCTATCGGGACCCCCACCAACGACAATAATTTTACATCACTGTCAGAAAAATTAAGTGAGGAGAGTGAACAATGGAACATTTAACATGACCAGCATCTTGCATTGGTACACAATCACAGTGTTTTCATGATTATATATAGGGTAAATCCTATGATGTAATTTCGTCTCACGTCTGACAGACAATCGAGAGTTCTGGAGTTTGATCCACTGGTTGATTTGTAATCTTTTGCCATTCTTTAATATTTTAATTCTGTATATCAATCGAACAACTTTATCAACATCCCGACTAGTGTAACTTTAAAGGGCAGCCGACTTAACATTATTTTCTCGTACATAATTCAACTGTAATAAACCACCACAGAGATATCCCGTTGGATAAATACAATGCAAGAGGGCTTTCATTAACGCACCAATCACATCGTTCGATTAAATTGACCATAATGTTCAATCTAAGCAGGCAGAAATCAATTGAAGTGATTGATCTCCATCAATAAATAGTTAGGGTCAATTCTGTATTGGAAATCAATGTCCAGAATGGACCAGCGAGTAATTCGCTAATTGTCTTTGTTGTTAGTGTCTGGTGCCGAGAAAGAGCACTGGTTAATATCTTTCTGATTTTCAGCATCACCGGACAATACAGCATGCAGGACTACTCGAATGAAAGGGCAACTCTTAGCGCTTTCATAGAAGCGGATAATATGGACAATACTGTTATGCTCAGTAAAAACGCATATCTAAAAAATTCTGGTCAGAAACTTTAAGTTGAAATATAAATCGATTAGAATGGACACTGATTTACCAAAAAAAGTTCAAATCAGAGATTTCGTTTGTCTTCATTATAGTGTAAAATTTGAGAACTTTTGGAAGGTTGAGTGTCATTTTAATTAATCGATATTTAAAGTTAAAAGTTTTCTGGCCAAAATGGAAAAAGCATGTTCTGTTAGAGCACAGCAAAACA